>NC_044976.1:149033680-149633680 GCF_008728515.1 Papio anubis | reverse complement strand
AAGATATTCAACATCATACATCGTTAAGGAATTGCAAATTCAGACAACAGTGAGATACCACTATATACCTGTTAGAATGGCCAAAATTCAAAACAATGACAACACCAAATGCTTGCAAGGACGTGGAGTAATAGGAAATCGCATTCACTACGGGTGGAAATGGAAAATGGTACACCTACTTTGGAAGACAGTTTGGAGGCTTCTTAAACATTAAACGTACTTTTAACATACAGTTCAGCAACTGAAGCCCTTGGTATGTATCCAAATGAACCGATAACTTATGTGTACACAAAAATTTGCACAAGTATGTCTACAGCAGTTTTATTCATAATTGCCCAAATTTGAAAGTAATCAAGACATCTTCAGTAGGTGAATGGATAAACTGTGGCATGTCCAGACAATGAAATATTATTCAGTGATAAAAAGAAATGAGCTATCAAGCCACGAACAGACATGAAAGAACCTCAATGCATATTGCTAAGTGAAAGAGTCAATCTTAAAACGTTATATACCATATGATCCCAACTATATGACATGATGGAAAAGGCAAAACTATGGAGGCTCTAAAAACATCAGTCATTGTCAGGGGGGAAGGGAGAGAAAGCAATCTTTAGGTGGAGCACAGAGGATTTTTAGGGCAGTAAAACTATCCGATATGATCCCATAATGGTGAGTGTATGTCATTATACATTTGTCCAAACCCGTAGAGTATACAATACCAAGAATAAACATGAACTATGAACTTTGGGCGGTAATGATCGTGTCATGTTTAGGTGGAGCACAGAGGATTTTTAGGGCGGTAAAACTATTCTATATGATCCCTTAGTGGTGAATATATGTCATTATACATTTGTCCAAACCCATAGAGTGTACAATACCAAGAATAAACGTCAACTATGAACTTTGGGTGGTAATGATGTTGTCAGTGTGGTGGTATAGTGTCAGTATATTACTTGGGAATGGGATGTTGACAGTGGAGAATGCTGTATGTTGTCGGAGAGAGGACAGAAGTGTATGAAAACTGTGTATTTTTTTTTCCAGCTTAACTGAAGTACACTTGACAAAAATTGTATATATTTATTGTGTACCATGTGATGTTTTGAGGTACCTATACATTGTGAAATGACTACCACAATCAAGCTAATCAACATATGCATATCTCACACAGTTACCTTTTGTGTGGTGAGAACCACTTAAGATGCACTTTCTTAGCAAATTTCAAATATACAATACAGTATTTTTAACTATAGTCACCATGCTATGCAATAGATTTCTAAAACATATCATCTTGCATAACTGAAACTTTATACCCTTTGGCCAACACCCTTCCCCCAACCCCTCCAGCCCCTGGCAACTATCATTCTACTCTGCCTTTATGCATTCAACTTTGTTAGGTTCCATATATAAGTGAAGTCATGCAATATTTATCTTTCTGTATCTAACTTTTTTCACTTAGCATCATGTCCTTCAGGTTTATCCATGTTGTGGTAAATGGCAGGCTGAAAAATATTCCATTATATTGCCTACATTGTGTATATACACACAATGGAATACACACACATACCCCTCTCCCACATTTTCCTTTTCCAGTCATCCATCTACAAACACTTTAGGCTGTTTCCATATCTTAGCTATTGTGAATAATGCTGCAATGAACATGAAAGTGCAGATATCTTTTTGAGACACTGATTTCATTTCCTTTGGATATATACCCAGAAACTGGATTGCTGGATCATATGGTAGTTCTATTTTTAATTTTTTTGAGAAACCTCCGTACTGTTTTCCATAATGGCTATACCAATTTTCATTCCCACCAACAGTGTCCAGGGTTCCTTTTTCTCCACATCCTTACCAACACTTGTTATCTTTTGTCTTCTTTATAGTAACCATTCTAACAGATATTAGGTGATAACTCATTGTGGTTTGGATTTACATTTCTCTGATAGTGATGTTGAGCATCTTTTCGTAAACCTGCTGACCATTTGTATGTCTTCTTTTGAGGAATGTCTATTCAGACCCCTTGCCCATCTTTTAGTTGGGGGTTGTTTGTTGTGGTTGTTTTTTGTTTGTTTGTTTTTGGTTTTTGGTTTTTTTTGCTAGCTGTACTTTTTGCTCACTTTTACTGTGAATCTAAAACTGCTCTAAATAATAAAATCTACTTAAGACCAAAAGATCTTGTGAATAAGTAAACGGAGGATAACAGACAAATCTCCCATGCAGAATTTCAAACAATGTATATTAGTTACTCCACCCCAAAGGATGGGGAGCATAAATCCCCGCTTCTTAAGTGTGGCTGTATATACAGTTATCCCATCCTCTGATGTATTAGAGGGACTTATCCCAGGATCCTTCTGATACAGTTTGGATATTTATCCCTGCCCAAATCTCACATTGAATTGTAATCCCCAGTGCTGGAGGTGGGGCCTGGTGGAGGTGTTTGGGTCATGGGATGGATCCCTTGTGGCTTGGTGCTATCTTTGCAATAGTGAGTGAGTTCTCACAAGATTTGGTCATTTTAAAGTGTGTGGCACCTCTCCCCACCCCTGCTCTCTGTTGCTTCTGCTCTGGCCATGTGATGTTCCTGCTCCTACTTCACTTTTTGCCATGAGTAAAAGCTTCCTGAGGCCTCTCCAGAAGCAGATGCTGGTGCTATGCTTCGTATACAGCTTACAGAACCAAGAGCCAATTAAACTTCTTTTCTTATAAAGTACCCACCCAGTCTCAGGTATTTCTTTATAGCAATGCAAGAATGGAGTAATATAGAAAACTGATACCAGAAGTGGGGCATTTCTTTAAAGATACCAGAAAATGTGGAAGCAGCTTTGGAACTGAGTAACAGACAGAGAATACAAGACATTAGAGGGCTCAGAAAAAGATAAGAAGATGAGGGAAAGTTTGGAACTTCTTAGAGACTTGTTAAATGGTTGTGACCAAAATACTGAGCGTGGTATGGACAAAGGCCAGGTTGATGAGGTCTCAGATGGAGATGAGGAACTTACTGGGAACTGGAGCAGAGATCACCCTTGTTGTGCTTTAGCAAAGAATTTGCTGTATCATATCCCTGCCCTAGAGATCTGTGGAAGTTTGAACTTGAGGGTGATGACCTAGGATACCTGATAGAAGAAACTTCTAAGCAGCCAGGTGTTCGAGATATAACCTGGCTTCTTCTAACAACCAATGCTCAGATGTGGGAGCAGAGGAATGACTTAAATTTGGAACTTATATTTAAAAAGGAAGCACAGCACAAAAGTTTGGAAAATTTGCAACCTGGCTATGCAGCAGATAAAGAAAAAGCTTTTTTGGGAGAGGATTTCAAACAGGCTATGGAGCAACCACTTGCTATAGATATTTGCATAAATAAAATGGAGCAAATTGATAATATCCAAAACAATGAGGGAAAAGGCCTTGAAGGAATTTCAGAGACCTCTGTAGCAGCCCCTCCTATCACAGGTCCAGAGGCCTAGGAAGGAAGAATGGTTTCATGGACAGGGCCCAGGGCTCCACTGCCCTGCATGGTCTTGGGACACCACTCCCCACATCCTGGCCACTCCAGCTCCTGCATGGCTCAAAGGAGCCCAGGTATAGCTTGGGCCGCTGCTCTGGAGAATACAAGCCCTAAACATTGGCAGCTTCCATATGGTGCTAAGCCTGCAGATGCAGAGTGCAAGAGTGGTGGATTATTGGCAACCTCCCCCTAAATTTCAGAGAATATATGGAAAAGCCTGGCTGTCAAGGCAGAAGCCTGCTATGGGGGCAGGGCCCTCACAGAGAACCTCTACTAGGGCAGTGCAGAGGGGAAATATGGGGTTGGAGGCCCCCAGCAGAGTTCCCACTGGGCACTGCTAGTGGAGCTGTGAGAAGGCAGCTACCATCCTTAAGACCCCAGAATGATAAATCCACTGGCAACTTTCACCCTGCACCTGGAAAAGCTGCAGACATTTAACTCCAACCCATGGGAGCAGGCATGGGGGCTGAACCCTATAAAGCCACAGAGGCAGAGCTGTTCCACGCCTTCAGAGTCCACCCCTTGCGCCACTGTGCCCTGGGTGTGGGACATGGATTCAAAGGAGATTATTCTGGAGCTTTAACTTTTAATGATTACCTTGTGGAGTTTTGAACTGTTGGGTTTTGAAAGGGGCCTGTAGCCCCTTTCTTTTGGCTGATTTCTCCCTTTTGGAATAAGAATGTTTACCCAATGCCTATACTCCCATTGTATCACGGGAGTAAATAATTTTTTGATTTTTATAGGCTCATAAGTGAAGGAACTCATCTCTAGATGACACTTTGAACTTACTTGGGTGTTCTGAGTTAATGCTGGAATGAGTTAAGATTTGGGGGAACTGTTGAGAAGGCATGATTATATTTTGCAATGTGAGGACGTGACACTTGGGAGAGGTTGGGGCAGAATGATATGGTTTGGATATTTTTTCCTGCCCAAATCTCATGTTGAATTGTAACCCTCAATGCTGGAGGGGGGCCTGGTGGGAGGTGTCTGGATCATGAAGGTGGATCCCTCATGGCTTGGTACTGTCGTTGTGTGCAGTCTTTGTGATAGTGAGTTCTCATGAGATTCGGTCATTTAAAAGTGTGTGGCACATCCCCACCCCACCCCAACTCTTTCTCTCCCTTGCTCCTCCTTTTACCATGGGATTCCCCTGCTTCTGCTTTGGCTCTCATGAGTAAAAGCCCCCTAAGGCCTCTCCAGAAGCTGAGAAATGTCAGTGCCATGACTGTACAACCTGCAAAACTGTGAGCTCATTAAACCTCTTTTCTTTAAAAACTATCCAGTCTCTAGTATTTATTCATAGCAACACAAGAATGGCCTAAAATACCCACGGATATCAAAATCCACACGTACGCAAGTCCCAAAGTGGGCCCTGAAGAACTCAGCCATACACAAAGTCAGCCTTCCCTATCTGCTGGTTTCAAATTTCTCCAATACTGTATTTTCCATCCACATTTGGTTGTGAATGTGGAACCTGCGGATACAGAGGGTTGACTGTATTTATTTTTTAAAAATTTGCGTTTAAGTGGACCTGTGCAGTTCCAACCTGCATTGTTTTTTTGTTTTTTTGTTTTTGTTTTTTGAGATGGAGTTTCTGTCTTGTTGCCCAGGCTGGAGTACAATGGCATGATCTCGGCTCACCGCAACCTCTGCCTCCCAGGTTCAAGCGATTCTCCTGCCTCAGCCTTCTGAGTAGCTGGGATTACAGGCATGTGCCACCATGCCAGGCTAATTTTGTATTTTTAGTAGAGACGGGGTTTCTCCATGTTGGTCAGGGTGGTCTCGAACTCCCGACCTCAGGTGATCCGCCTGCCTCAGCCTCCCAAAGTGCTGGGACTACAGACGTGAGCCACCACGCCTGGTGCCCCAACCTGCATTGTTGTAGGGTCAACTGTACTGACTTTCTTTCAAAGAATGCAATATGAAAAGCAGGAGATGGAGTAACTTTACAGTGGAGGTGATCAAGGTCCAAATCAACAGTGATAAATTGTGTTGATAGTATATACCCTTGATATGATGTGATGAAAATAGCACCTTATCTCTGTGATCTTCCTGTTAAAAAACCCATGATCTCAGTCACACAAGAAAAACATCAGACAGGCTGGGTACAGTGGCTCACGCCTGTAATCCCAGCACTTTAGGAGGCTGAAGTGGATGGATCACCTGAGGTCAGGAGTTCGAAACCCGCCTGGCCAACATGGTGAAACCTGCCTCTACTAAAAATACAAAAATTATGCTGGGCTTGGTAGCTCACACCCGTAATCTCAGCACTTTGGGAGGCAGAAGTGAATGGATTATCTGAGGTTAAGAGTTTGAGACCAGGCCGGGCGCGGTGGCCCAAGCCTGTAATCCCAGCACTTTGGGAGGCCGAGACGGGCGGATCACGAGGTCAGAGATCGAGACCATCCTGGCTAACACAGTGAAACCCCGCCTCTCTACTAAAAATACAAAAACTTAGCCGGGCTTAGGTGGCGGGCTTCGTAGTCTCAGCTTCTAGGGAGGCTGGAGGCAGGAGAATGGCGTGAAACCCGGGAGGCATGGAGCTTGCAGTGAGCTGAGATCCTGCCACTGCACCCAGCCCAGATAGAGCCAGACCTCGGCCTCAAAAAAAAAAAAAAAAGAGTTTGAGACCAGCCTGACCAATATGGTGAAACCCTGTTCCCCTACTTGGGGTATCGCTGCAATTAGCCGGGCATGGTGGCAGGGGCACCTGTAGTCCTAGCTACTCTTAGGAGGCTGATAGTAAATTGCTTGAACCTGAGAGGTGGAGGTTGCAGTGAGCTGAGATCGTGCCACTGCACTCCAGCCTAGGCAAAAGAGGGAGATTCTGTCTCAAAAAAAAAAAAAAAAAAAAAGGTTGGGCACGGTGGCTCACGCCTGTAATCCCAGCACTTTGGGAGGCCGAGGCAGCTGGATCACTAAGTCAGAAGATGGGGACCATCCTGGCCAACATGGTGAAACCCTGTCTCTACTAAAAATACAAAACTTAGGCCAGGTGCGGTGGCTCATGCCTGTAATCCCAGCATTTTGGAAGGCCAAGGTGGGCAGATCACGAGGTCAGGAGTTTGAGACCAGCCTGGCCAACATAGTGAAACCTCATGTCTACTAAAAATACAAAAAAATTAGCCAGGCGTGGTGGCAGGCACCTGTAATCCCAGCTGCTCGAGAGGCTGAGGCATGAGAATCACTTGAATCCAGGAGGCAGAGGTTGCAGTGAGCCGAGATCATACCACTGCACTCCAGCCTGGCGACAGAGTGAGACTCAAAAAAAAAAAAAATCTAATGACACAATGATGCAGATAAAGTATTTACACAACAGCTGGCCTGGCACAGAGGTGCAGTTCACATACTGAATGAATGAGTGAGCAGATGAATAAAAGTTTCAAGTGGCCTCTACCTCCGAGGGACCCCAGCTTGTCCTTCAACAGTATTTATCGGAAGTGCTAGGGAGGAATTCACTTGGAAATTTAATTTTGCTGGGCGCTGTGGCTCATGCCTGTAATCCCAGCACTTTGGGAGGTCAAGGCAGGCGGATCACGAGGTCAGGAGTTCGAGAGCAGCCTGACCAACATGGTCAAACCCTGTCTCTACTAAAAATGCAAACATTAGCCGGGGTGGTGGTGCAAGCCTGTAATCCCAGCTACTTGGGAGGCTGAGACAGCAGAATTGCTTGAACTCGGGAGGTAGAGGTTGCAGTGAGCCAAGATCGCGCCATTGCACTCCAGCCTGGGCAACAAGAGAAAAACTCCATCTCAAAAAAAAAAAAAAAAAGAAAAAGAAAAAAGGAAAACATCAGACGAATCCCAATGGAGAAACATTCTACAAAATACCTGACCAGTACTCCTCAAAACTGTCAATCAAAGTTGTCAAAAATATACTGTGAACCCATACAAAGTTCAAAAAAAAAAAAAAAAAATTAGCTGGGAGGCTGAGGTGGGAGGATCACCTGAGCCGGGGAGGATGAGGCTGCAGTAAGCTGTGACTGCACCACTGTACCCCAGACTAGGAGACAGAGCAAGACCTTATCTAAAAAAAAAAAAAATCTCAAAACAAAGCAAACAAACAAAAAACAAATAAAGTCTGAGGAACCATCATGGTTAAAAGGGGCCTAAGGGGGCCGGGGGCAGTGGCTCATGCCTGTAATACTAGCACTTTGGGAGGCCAAGGCAGGCAGATCACCTGAGGTGAAACCTGTCTCTACTAAAAATACAAAATTAGCTGGGTGTGGTCTCACATGCCTGTAATCCCAGCCACTCGGGAGCCTGAGGCAAGAGAATTGCTTGAACCCAGGAGGCAGAGGTTGTAGTGAGCCCAGATTGCGCCATTGCCCCATAGCCTGGGCAACAAGAGCAAAACTCCATCTCAAAAAAAAAAAAAAAAAAAAAAAGGGGGCAGGGGGGCCTAAGGAGACACAACAACTAATGTCTTGTGACATCCTGGATAAGCCCTGCAACCGAAAAAAAAAAAAAAAAAATCAGGTAAAACCTAAGAAAATACAAATCAAGTATGGACATTAGTTAATAACAATGTATCAGTGTTGGGTCATTAATTGTAACAAGTGTATGATACTGATGTACACATTAATAGCAGAAACTAAGTGTGGATATGTGGGAACTCTCTATACTATCTGTAATTTTTCTGTAAATCTAAAATTATTCTTAAAAATGATATATATTTTTAAAAGATACTGCATACACTTAAATGGTTTTTACGCTACAGTATCCACTTGCCTTTAGAAATGGTGTGTCCACGGCTGGGTGTGGTGGCTCATGCCTGTAATCCTGGCACTTTGGGAGGTGGAGGAGGGAGGATCATCTGAGGTCAGGAGTTCAAGACCAGCTTGGCCAACATAGTGAAAACCCGTCTCTACAAAAATACAAAAATTAGCCGGGCCTGATGGTGGGTGCCTGTAATTCCAGCTAGTTGGGAGGCTGAGGCAGGAGAATTACTTGAACCCGGAAGGCAGAGGTTGCAGTGAGCTGAGATCACGCCATTGCACTCCAGCCTGGGTGACAGAGCCAGACTCCATCTAAAAAAAAAAAGAAAAACAAATGGTATGTCCACATAAGCATGGTGAGTGAAGTAAGTATCCATGCCTGTGCATAGTGGGAACTTTAAGGGAGGGGGCAACACTTACCAATCAGTGATCATCTCTCCCTGATCACCTGACTGGGTAGTATTTGTCAATCACATTATGTTGTGCAATTTCAGCATGTATTGTTACGCTAGTCAGGATTTGTTGTAGACTAAATATTTACACACCCATTCCCTGAAATTCCATGATGGGTAGAAAGAGGGTGTGGGATAGTGGTTATTTGAGTTCACTTGGCTGCCACAGCAAAATACCATAGGCTGGTGGCTTAAACGGAAGTTTATTTCTCATAGTTCTGAAGCCTGGGAAGACTGATACGAAGGTGCTGACAAGGAAGGTTTCATTCTGAGTCCTCTTCTCTTGGCTACCATCCCACTGTGCTCACATGACCTTTTCTTTAAGTGCACATGCAGGGTTTGGGGAGAGCTCTTAGGTGTCTCTTCTTATAAGGGCACTAATCTCATCATGAGGGCCCCAGCCTAATGACCTCATCTAACCCTAATTACCTTCCAAAGGCCCCATCTCCAAATAACATCACATAGGAGTTCAGGCTTCAACATATAAATTTGGGGAACAAAAGCTATATTTGGGAACAAACATTAAGTCCATAACAGTAGTGAAGACCCCCAGGCTTTGGAGCCAAACTACTTTGATTCAAATCCTACCTTAACCCCTTACTAGTTTTGTGACTTTGAACAATTTACTTTGTGTCTGTCTGTGCTTCCATTTCCTCATCTATAAAATGAGAGATGTTAATAATGCCCACCTTGCAGATTGCCTTAAGGATTAAATGCAGCAATGTATATAAAGTGCTTCGAACAGTGTTGGCATGTAAATATCAGTCAGTGAATGCTAGCTATTATCATTGCTATGATGTAGTTCATGAGCTTCTACCAGAATTTTTCTTTTTACACAAAAAGTGTTGTGAAGTCAGATATGCCTGAGAAATGCTGCAACAAACAATGGGAAAGTTTTTAAAAAGGGTTTGAGTAGGGAGGGTCTGCTTCTAGTGTTTTACTTTCTCTGCAGATGTGCCCATCAAAGACACCCAGCCAGAGTTGGCCATTTCCTTCCTTTGTTCATTACCTCATTAGTCAGGCTACAATACTTCGCACGTTCTGATTTTGACTTAAGGAAAAAAGATGAAGTTACACATTCAACTATATAATATTGTTCTCAGTGCCACCTCATATTCTTTTTCAGAGGCAGAGAATATGTAAATAAAAGCAGACATCTAGTAAATACAGCACTTAGTTATATATTCAATTTCATTTGAGTTCCAAGTACAATTTTAATTTCTAACAAATGCCTACCTTTACTCCATCGTTAATTTTAATGGTCATTTTATTCCTCATCTAATACACATACCATAAATTTACTATTGTAACCATTTTTTAAGTGTACAATTCAGTACAGGCTGTATTTTTATTGTTAATGCTTGTTTTATGGGCCCACCTGCATTTCACTTGTGGACTATGTAAACACCACATGTACATATCTCCCTCTCTCTCTCTTTTTTTTTTTTTTTTTTTTGAGACAGAGTCTCGCTCTGTCACCCAGGCTAGAATGCAATGGCACGATCTCGGCTCACAACAACCTCCACCTCCCGGGTTCAAGCAATTCTCCTGCCTCAGCCTCCTGAGTAGCCAGGATTACAGGCGCGCGCCACCACACCCAGCTAATCTTTGTATTTTTAGTAGAGACAGGGTTTTGCCATGTTGGTCAGGCTGGTCTGGAACTCATGACCTCAGGTGATCCACCCGCCTTGGCCTCCCAAAGTGCTGGGATTACAGGCATGAGCCACTGCGCCCAGCGTTTTTTGTTTTTTGTTTTTTTTTTAAGTTATCAGATGCCTGGTAACCACACCCAAAGGAAAGCTATGGAACATTTTGTTGTTTTTCTTTCTTTCTTTCTTTTTTTAATGGCTCAGCTCTGTTCAGGAAAAGGTTTAGTTTTCCAAGAAAATTCCAATAATCTGAATAATGATAATTGCTGTCTAAACCTCCCTACATAGTTGACAATGCATTATTTCTCTGATACCTTATCTTTCATATAAAAAGATAAACATCTCTTTGGTTCTGTTTGCCTTTTAGTGAGGAAAGAAGTTGCACAGAGAAAGGCTGTTCTCAGGATAAGAAAGAACCAAAAAGAAGTTGCCAATATGGAGAGGCCCAGGGCATGCTGGGAAGGGAAGCAGAGAGGCCCAGGGCATGCTAGGAAGGGAAGCAGAGGGGCCCACGGCATGCTGGGAGGGAAGCAGAGAGGCCCAGGGCATGCAGGGAAGGGGAAATGGAAAAGCCTAGGGACCGTGGCTGCTAGAGAGCCTGCTATTCCAGGTTCCTCTTGAAAGTTCTTGTGCTCAGCTAGCTAGTCATTGTGACTCAGCTCTGCCTGTGAAGCGCCTACAGTCTAGTTGAGAAGGTAAGGTACATATGTATAAATATATTAAAAAGCAGTTTGAGGCCACATTTAAATATATCAGCAAGTGAACAATATAGATAATAAAAGCAGAAATCCCGTGAGTTGGAAGGTTAGAGGAAGCTTCGTGGGAGAAGTAGGATTCCCGATGGATCCTGAAAGATGGGTAGATTGTTGGAGAAATGGAGATAATTAAGGTCCCACTGCTAGAGAGACTGTATATAAGCAGAGGAAAAAATGAACTCAGCATGTTGGGAAAACCTATATCTCCCAGGCTATTTTATTATTGATTTTCATCATCTCCTGAACTTCAGTTGGTTGGATTGCTTTTTGCCATTTTGCCGTCACTCCTTAAGTCTCCAGGGCAATCTCCAGCATTTACCTTTCTTTATTTCTGTGACAAGAAACAGATCTGTCTTTTTGCCTTTTGGGGCACTGGCTTCCTGAGTATAGAAGTCATGACTGTGATGTGCAGTATGCCTGGGAAAAATAAAAGGAGTTACTCCTTGCATCTAAGGTTAGACTTTCCTCATGGCAAGAGATTGTGGGGGATAGTTTTCGGCAGTGATCCCATCTTCAAACACTTCTGGGATACCCATGACTAGCTAACTCCTGCTGGCGACTGTCTTCCATCACTGACCTTGAGTTTCTCCAGAAAGAGATCACATGTGGGGCTTCCATGACTGTGTTTATTCAACAGCAACACTGACCAGTCTGGCCACAGAGTTAGAACTGGCTCAAGTCTGGACCCTGAAGGCATTGATCAACTTTCTGGTCTCTCTTGAGCTTCTGGGGTCTCAACCATTCATCTGATTACTCAATTTATCCTGGCCAAGAGATTTAGCCAAGAAGAAAGGGCATCTGGGCAAAATGCCATTAGGAAGGTTGTCCCCCAGGAAACAACACACCCTTTATTTATGGTCTTTCCTTTCCCCCCATCAAATCAGATTTTGCTTTCTCCCATTACTGAGGTGACAGAGACAAAGACTTGTGTTTAATATGCAAAAGCAGTAGCTTACATCCAAATTGCTATTATCCCTGCAAAAAGACTTCTTTCAGAGCTTTACAATCCTTTTGCTATTTACTTTCATTGCGTGGGTTACATTTACCTATTTTTTGCTGCGAGTTTTATATAGCTTAATCACAAAGAAAAAGAAGCAGTTCTATACTACTATTTCTTTTTCTAACCAGTCATCCCATTGAATTTTTATTAAGAAAAATTCTACCTGGATGTAAAAAAAATTTTACATGAAGGAGTTGCAGATAAGTATAAGAATTGCACATATGCATAAAATAATTGTATTTTATCTTATTTATCTTATTTTCCAAAAGATGATAAAATCACTGACATATGCAAGTATAAAAGCACTATACGCCCTGTTTCTTTTGGTTTCCTTATCTGTACAATGGAAGATTTGCCCTGTATAGATTATTTTTAAGTTTCCTTCGAGTTTAATATTCCTTGGTCCTACAGGAGGATATGGTGCTGCTTTTGTTGGAAATTCAAGATGGTAGCATCTAAAAAGAGGATTAGACAGAGAAATAGAAATTTGTTCTGGAGTAGACTGGCAACTACCATCTAAGACCCTTTTCTGTCTGGACAGGTCTTTGAATGGTCTGCATTAGCATAAGTGGAAGTAAGTCAGCAATTGCTCCATATTCACCTGGAGTTTAAAATTGGCAGCCAAAGGTTGCAAACTCAAATGCCTCCAGGGTTTTGAGGTTGGTACTGTAGGTGGGACCTGAGGGGAGTGGTAGGAACCCCAGTCTGTAGGAGAGTGCTTGTCTCCTCCCTAAAAGTATGTAAATAAATAAATAAATAAATAAATAAAGGTGGCCAAAACACACAGACAAATCTCTGGCTTTATTTAGCCTGCAGGCTACTAGTTTCCTACCCTTAAATTCCAATTCAGCCTATCTCTTCCTTTTTTAAGTAAAGAATCTGAGGGACAGTAATTTGCCCAAGGTCAGACAGCAATTTAGTAGTACAGCAAGCCTGAGAAGCCGGATGCTTTGCTCTCTCAGTCAGTGTTCTTCCATCTGGTTATCTCTCAGCTCAGATCTGTCCCAGCAAGCAAGCCTGCTGATTGTCTAAACACTGAATAGGTTGTGGCTTTGCTGCCTTTACCTGAACATTGTTTATAACAATAGCTACTTCATAAAGGTAAAAGTAGATTGCTATGGTTAGAATACGTGCCACAGAAATTAATGTGCTGGAGCCTTGATCCCCAATGTAACAGTGTTGGGAGGCGGGGCATAATGGGCTGTGTTTAGCCCCAGAGGCTTGTCTCTTTCAAGCCCTTTTGAATGGACTAATGCTGTTATAAAAAGGGCTCATGGAATTAGATTCTTCCTCTCACCTTTCTTTCTCTTTCCTCTCTCCCCATCCCCCACTCCCAACTTTTTTCCCTTCCATCTTCCATCTTGAAAGGATGAAGCAGGAGTGCCCTCACCAGATGCCAGTGCCTTGATCTTAGACTTCCCAACCTCCAGAACTGTGATAAAATTAATTTATGTTCTTTATAAATTACTCAGTCTCAGATATTCTGTTATAGCAGCACAAAACTAAGACATAGATCTGTGTTAAAGTCACTTTCAAAAAGTGTTAATATGTTGTTAATTCATTATTAAATCATGAACACTCTAGAACAGTGACATTCAACAGCTCCATACATAATTTTAAATGACTTAGTAGAAACGTTTTAATAAATAAAAACAGTATATCAAAAATATCATTTTGACTTGTAATAAATATATAAAATTATTAATGGGATATTTACATTCTTTTTTCATAGAACTCTTCAAATCTGGTGAGTATCTTATAGTACACCTTAATTCAGACAGCCACATTTCAGGTGCTTGATAGCCACATATGGCCAGTGGCTACCATATTGGATAGTGTGGTTCTAGAAGGTTCCTTGTTTCATTCTCACCCTACTCCCAACCAACCAGGGAAGGGACAAAGTTCCCAGAGGCTTGCCTCTTTCAAGCCTTCTATTGTTGGTTAATTAAATCCCTAAGCAACGGTTGAGTCACTTGCAACTGTGGAAGACAATTTAAGAAATCTGTCTCAAAGCCAAGAACATAGCTCCCCACGTAAAAGGAGGGGAGGCAAGTCCTTTGAGCTAGATGCCTTGAAGGAAGAGTCTGTACTGAGTCAGGTGCCCCTGTGTGAGAGGGAAGGAGATAAGTCATTGCCAAGGGGACAGAGGAAAGCAGAGAAGATAAATGGTTCTCCTTAGGGTCACGATTTCCCTCCAAAGTCCCTGTGAAGGAGGGTCTATGGTGCTTTACTCACTTAGTTCTCACAGCCTCTCCATGAGGCACGTACTATACTATTCTCATTTTATAGAGGAGGAAACCCAGGCAGAGAAGTCATGTACTTGCCTGAGGTCATGTAGCTAGTAATCAGCAAAGCTAGTGCTCAACACTCAGGTCTGATGGACTTCAATACCAATTTATTTATTTATTTATTTATTTTCTTTTTGAGACGGAGTCTTGCTGTTGTCACCCAGGCTCAAGAGCAATGGTGCGATCTTGGCTCATCGCAACCTCTGCTTCCTGGGTTCCAGCAATTCTCCTGCCTCAGCCTCCTGAGTAGCTGAGATTACAGGCACCTGCCACCATGCCTGGCTAATTTTTGTATTTTTAGTAGAGACAAAATTTTGTATTTTGTATTTTTAGTAGGGATTTCATCATATTGGCCGGGCTGGTCTCGAACTCCTGACCTCAGGTGATCCGCCCTCCTCAGCCTCCCAAAGTGCTGGGATTACAGGCGTGAGCCACCGCACCTGGCCTCAATACCTATTTCTTAACCACTGGGCTATATTAGGAAATTCTGATGCCATCTCCAAATATCACAGAGGGCATATGAACTTTTGCATAAAATGTGCATAATTGTTTGGTGGTTACATACAACTTATTACTGTCTATGTGACTGAATGGTCTATTTTCAGGCAAATTTCCATCTAAAACAGTATCACTCTTTCCCAACACAGTTGGTTGCTTCTTAATCTTTCTTTTTGCTATTCATTTTCACCCATCCACTATTTCTGGTGGACTCCTGGGAGCAAAACTGTATGGGAAAATGGGAGACTCAGATAGCAAAGAAGTAGGAGGTGAATGCCAGGAATCAGCAGGGCTGGCTTTCTGTATAGGAGTTGGCTGAATGTGGCATCTGATCTGGGATGGAAGAGGAGGGAAATATCACACATTTTGTTTGTCTCAAAATATCCTATCAACCTCAGTCCTGTAATTAGTGAGTTATTCCCACCAGGTAATTCATTTCACCAGAGGAAAGGCATTTTCTCCAGAAGACCCCATTGAAATGAAGCAGGCCTAATGGGGAGGCCAGGTGGAATAGCAGCTGAGCCTGTAGTCTGTGGGGCTGTATTCCCTGTATTTGACACCCTGCCCTGCCACTTTCCAGATGAGCCGCCTTGGACAGTTTACTGAAATTTCTCTGCCTCAGAGTCTTCATCTAAAAACTGGATATAGCCAGGCATGGTGGCTCACGCCTGTAATCCCAGCACTTGGGGAGGCCGAGACAGGCGGATCACGAGGTCAAGAGATCAAGACCATCCTGGCCAACATAGTGAAACCCTATTTCTACTAAAAAAAAAAAAAAAAAAATTAGCTGGGCGTGGTGTCATGCGCCTGTAGTCCCAGCTACTTGGGAGGCTGAGGCAGTAGAATCGCTTGAACCTGGGAGGCAGAGGTCGCAGTAAGGCAAGATCGCGCCATTGCACTCCAGCCTGGTGAGAGAGTGAGACACCATCTCAAAAAAATAAATAAATAAATAAATAAATAAATAAATAAATAAATAAATTGGATATAAAACTAGTTTTACATGATAGGATTTTCAGGATGATTAAACAAGATGAGGAATACAAAGTTCCTGAAGAGTCAGCACTCTAATCTTACGGTGCAATAGCATGAATGCCCAATTCAGTGGTCCTTAACCACTGAATCACCAGGAGAGTTCATTAAAATACAAGGACCCAGGCTTATTTTCCCAAGACGGGGAAGGGTTACAAACAAGCAACATTTGTCCCTTGCCTTGGCTAGCATTGGTGTACCAGAATATTAAGTCCTTAGCCATGTGGTGCCAAAAATACCAAGAGGCCAAGTGATGTCGTGGGAAAGGCACAGGCTTCAGTGTCAGACAGGTCTGTGATGAAACTCGGCCCAGTCCCTTGCTGGTTATATGACTTTGGGGAAGGCTCTTCATCTCTCTGAGCCTCAGTTTCCCTATTTGTGAGATGGAAATCATTAAAGCTGTCTTTTTGCTTGTGGTAAGGATTAATTTAGGGCCAGCAGTGCCCAGTGGTCAGCCAGTGTGATCAGGATGGAGCCCTCACTTCGTTTGACACCAAGGTCTCTCACAACATGGGAAATAGAGCTTCTGGGAGCATCCTTGGGAGCAACTGGGCTGTCCAGCTGGCACTGAATGGAACTGAATTTTCTACAGGAGGAACAGCTGCCAGGTCATTGGTAAGCTGGTCACTGAGGATTGATGCCAGCTCAGAGATATCAGTAGTGGAGAAGCTGGTTGGAACAGAGACAGGCCATAGGGAGGGGTCCATTGGCTTCTTGTTTACTACAGAATAAACTCCTTCTATTTCTGGGAGTTAGAACCCTTCATATTAACCTAAGGAGTATTCCCTCCACGCCAGTAGAACAAAAATCTCCCACGTAGGCTGCACCCTTTTGAAGAGGTGGATGAGTCCTGTGAGTGGTGGGCCTTGTGGTGGTGGTGGTGCTGGTGGTCCCTCCCACCCCATCAGGAGGAAGAATCACTTTGGAATCTCCCTCCATTCAATCTTTGATTTACAGTCTTGTAATGGAACAATTTAATTCTCAGCATTAAATGCACAAACAGATTCACACACATTATACAAAACCAATAATTCACAGGCAAGCCAGAAGAGATCTGAGACTTAGTCTACAGAGATGACAGACACAGTGATTCTCTCCTCCCTGTTTCCCATATTCCACCCCCAAATACCCTGCAGTAGTCCCCCATCTGTCCAGGTGAGGAGGAAGCCCTCAAAGAGGAAATCTCCCCTGCTGCTTCTAGCTCAGGATATGGTCAAACTACAAGATCTTTTTGGCCATAAGACATTCTAACAGCGGATCCTGGGAATGGGGACAGAGGAGGGAGGCTTGGAAATCAAGTTCAGCTTTCTTTGCAGTTGTTTCCTTGTTATTTACATTATGAGTTTCCTTGTTTCTGAGCTGTTGTTGACATTTTGCCTTTATTCTGGCCATTGCTGCCTCCTACGCTGTCTCTGGGAGCACACGCCTCACCTCTCTCTCTCAGGTGTGCTAGAATGTAGTTCCTGGCCTGACTTATTCCTCTTTACATCCCCAGTACTTAGCACAGTTCCTGGCATCTCCTCCATGATTGTTGACTGTGTGGAGTGGCTTATGATTGCACTGGCAGTGAGACTCACTTAAAGAAGAGTGGCTTTGTTATGGTTTCTCTAAAAGGTGGCTCTGTCCATATCTGGCTTGACTGAACAGAGGGCAAATGGGATGGTGGGAGGAGAGGAATCAACAGTTTCCCAGTTTTTCCCCCAGGCAATAGGAAACACCTGGGATTTGGAACCTGAAACCTGCATTCAGGAGACCAAACTTCTACTAACTGGACGAACTTTGGGCCATCTACTCAAGCCCACTGGACTTCAGTTTATTTATTTGTTTCCTGGAAAATATAGTAAGATTTTTCCCTTCCTGCCTTATAATCAAAGAAGCTGTGACAATTTAAGAAATAAGGTTTTGGAAAATGCTCTGTAAAGAAATATGTGAATGACAGCTATTATTTTTCATAAAGTGATTTCTTTGGTGAGTTCATAGTATTGTAGCTCAAATGTATTAGGCACCTACTATGTCCTAGGCACAGTGTGAGGTGTTTCAAGAAGTACATAATCAAGATGTAAAAGGAGTGGTGTGAAGACAGCTCAAAGAAGGGAGCCATTCATAGACAGCACCCACCCCAGGGGTGTCATAGGTGCTTCTGTTGCGAAAACAGCCCAAAGTCTTTCATCTTTTTAAGTTTGAAGTAACATGGAAGGCATCCTCATTTGGCTTCAGGACACCCCCAGGCCAGTCTGTGAATGGCTCCCTTCTTTGGGCTGTCCTCATTTGCACCCAATGGTACTGGTCACCAACTATGGGAGAGAATTAACTAAATATGATCTCTGTCGAAGCAACATATGGATCATGGAGACTGTGTGATTTCAATTATCAGTGTCTATTCTATTAATAATAGGTGTTGTAGGAGGAAAAAACTAATAGTGTCAGCTAAAACTTGCTTTTACAAATAGGCCAGGCACTATTCCAAGTGATTTATATATGTATTTACTCATTTAATCTTTACAAGAATCCCACCAGGTAGGATCTGGTGTTATCCTCATTTTACAGATGGGGGCACTGGGACACAGAATGTTTAAGTAACTTCGCTCTGTCTCCCAGGATGGAGTGCAGTGGGGCGATCTCGGCTCACTGCAACCTCCACCTCCTCGGTTCAGGTGATCCACCCGCCTCACCTCCCTAGTAGCTGGGACTACAGGTGTGTGCTATCACGCCCAGATAATTTTTTTTTTTTGTATTTTGTATTTTTAGTAGAGATAGGGTTTCACCATGTTGGCCAGGCTGGTCTTGAACTCCTGACTTCAGCTGATCCGCCTGCCTTGGCCTCTCAAAGTGCTGGGATTACAGGCATGAGCCACAGTGTCTGGCCTATACTTCTTATTTAAGAACAACTTGGCCGGGCACGGTGGCCCACACCTGTAATCCCAGCACTTTGGCAGGTGGATCATGAGGTCAAGAGTTCAACACCAGGTTGGCCAACATGGTGAAACCCCATCTCTACTAAAAATACAAAAATTAGCTGGGCGTGGTGGCGTGCACCTGTATTCCCAGCTGCTCAGGAGGCTGAGGCGGAAGAATCACTTGAACCCAAGAGGCGAATGTTGCAGTGAGCCAAGATCATGCCACTGCACATACTCTAGCCTGGGTGACAGAGTGAGACTCTTATCAGAAAAAAAAGAGCAACTTTAAAAAAAAAAAAAAAAAAAAAAGATAAAATCATGACTCTCCTACAGGTATAAAATGAGCACATTGCTATGGTTTGAATATGTTCCCTAAAAAGCGTATGCTGGAAACTGGATTCCCAATGCAACAGTGTTGGGAGGTGCAGCCTGATGGCAGGCGTTTAGGTCATGAGGGCTCCACCGTCAGGAATGGATTAATGCTGACTGTGAAAAGACTCGCTGCTGCCAGTCTGAGCGCTCACTCTCAATATGTGATGTCTTCTACTGTGTTATGATGCAGCAAGGAGGCCCTCACCAGATGTAGCCCCTGAACCTTGGGCTTTCCAGCTTTTAGAACTGTGAGCCAAATACATTTCTGTTCATTACAAATTACTCAGCCTGTGGTATTCTGTTATAGCAGCATAAAATGGACTAAGACAGACAGGTTAGGGCTTCTCTTTTCTTTTCTTTTTTTTTTTTTTTTTTGAGACTGAGTATTGCTCTGTCGCCCAGGCCGGAATGCAGTGGCGCGATCTCGGCTCACTGCAACCTCTGATTCCTGGGTTCGAGTGATTATTCCGCCTCAGCCTCCCAAGTAGCTGGGACTACAGGCACATGCCACCACGCCCAGCTAATTTTTGTATTTTTAGTAGAGATGGAGTTTCATCATGTTGGCCAGGCTGATCTCAAACTCCTGACCTCGTGATCTGCCCACCTCAGCCTCCCAAAGTGCTGGGATTACAGGTGTGAGCCACCGCACCCAGCCACATGTTAGGGATTTTTAAAATTCAGAACTGGATTGAATTTGGGCTTTGCTGCTTACTAGCTGTATTAAGATAAATGCATTTTTTAACCTATAAAATGGAGATAGATACCACATGGACAGCAGTGAAGATTAAACGAACCAACCTATGGCTATGAGGAAGATTTCTGATGCAGGTAACAGAGCCCCCAACTTAGTATGATATAACACAATAAGAAATTATTATATGACATGCTAGGAAGTCCAGAGATATCTCAGGCTCCAGGGGAGAATACTCAGTTCCACCCTCCTGTAGGTGTTACATTCATCCTTAGGTTGATAACAAGATAACTGTAGGAATTTCAGGAATCTCATCTAGAAAAAAAACCAGAGAGAAAGGTCATCTCTTTCTGTGTCTCTTTCACAGAACCTTTCTTTTCCAGAACTTTCCTTCATGCTTCATTGGGCAGTGTTCTGTTATTTGACCTTTCCTCAACAAGTCCTTGGCAAGGGAGATGGAAATATCATGACTGGCTTAGACTAATCAATACTTACTTTTGGAATTGGAATGGGGTCACCTTTCTCTGGGTTTCAAAAGGAAATAATAGATGCACAAAATTGGGGTTCTGTTAGCTAAAAAGGAAGAATGGAGAAGTAGAAGTTGAGTAGGCCACCCATAGGTTCCACTACTATCTGCGAATGCCCAGTATAAAGATTAATACCCAGCAGGTATATGTCCAAGAAATGTTAGTCATCACTTTTCTCAGTGACACCTGAATGTGATGTAAAAGACTGATTTGAAGGCACATCTTCATGCAGTTCTTCACTCAGAAATCAAGTCATCTGACAGGTGCCGATGAAAATTTTTTCAGAAACTTCAGATGGACAGCTTCCAGAAGTAGATGCTGGCTCTTCACAACTTGCCGCACATTGCACAGCCCATTACGTTGCCAAGCAGGTATCTTGGGATTGGTGGGTTGCTCCTTCTGCTTAGAGGCCCCAAGCATCTGGTGTTTCTCTCTTCTGTGTTGGCGGATCCTCTGAACTTTGATACAGTCTTCATTCCACAATTGGCAAAGAAAATCTCCTCTGGGATACAGCCCACACACGCCTCATGCCTGGGGAGGCATGACTCCCGGCCCTGTCCTTTCACTTCAAATGAAATATAATAAATATGAAAGAAAAACAAAAGACAGGCAGACAAAAAGCAGACTCAGAAAGACAGAATGAGAAAACACATATACACTCACAAAAGCAAGGGAGAACAAAAGGAGGCAAAGGGCAGACATCTCTCTGTCCACTGGAGCTCTGAGGAATCAGAATTTCTAAAGCTATTTTTTTTTTTCTTTTTGAGACAGAGTCTCGCTCTTGTCCCCCATGCTGGAGTTCAATAGCATGATCTCGGCTCACTGCAACCTCCGTCTCCAGGGTTCAAACGATTCTCCTGCCTCAGCCTCCCGAGTAGCTGGGATTACAGGTGCCCGCCACCACGCCTGGCTAATTTTTTTGTATTTTTAGTAGAGAGGGATTTCACCATGTTGGCCACGCTGGTCTCGAATTCCTGACCTCAGGTGATCCGCCCTCCTCGGCTTCCCAAAGTGCTGGGATTATAGGCTTGAGCCACCATGCCTGGCCTCTAAAGCTATTTTTTAAAATGTAAAGATTTATGACTTATCCTCTCCTTCCTGATAGCCCTCTTTTCAGCAGCTGCTTTATTCGTCTTGAGGCAGGAGGATGAACAAAGGATCTTTCCTCCTCAAGAAACACCCCCTCCTTCCTCAGTTCCACACCCCTGCCCTAGGAATCCATGACTCCAGGAAATATTTTCAGATAAAACAATTCCAGTTACTGGAAAATTGCAAGGCTTTCCTCTGTGGGTTTACAACAGCCTGGCCTCTGACCCTGGCCTCTGACTTAGTAAAAGAGATTTACTAAGTGATAGTAACACCTTTTATGTACTCAACGTGAGGCAAGTCACTTTATCCGTCTCAATCCAGGCTCCTCAGGCTCATAATGGTGAAGGTTGGAATGGATTCGTGGTTTTGAGTGTATATACGTATGTATGTATGTACATGCATATTAAACTATGTACATTGTATATAGTTTATGTATATGACCCTCCTTCACAGGGGCTCTGTCCCCTTGGCAATGACTTAGCTCCTTCCCTGCCGCACAGGGGCACCTGACTCAGTACAGTCTCTTCTTCCTACAAGGCATCTAGCTTAAAGGACTTGCCTCTCCTCCTTTTACGTGGGGAGCTATTACATGTTAAACAACAGAACATTATTTCAAATGCTGACATCTTATGTGGCACTTCAACATAAAAACAGGTCAAGGCAAGGGCTTTAACTGAAGGAAGGTGAGCATGGAAGGAGTGGAGGAAGAGCAGAAGGAATCTTTGAAATCCTTATCTTTGGCCACAGCAGCCTCTTGAAGTATGGCCCCAGGTGGGGCTTCCCAGGGCAATTTGATAACCATTGACCTAGCTGCTCTCTAAGGCATTGTAGATCTAAAACACAAAAGTCTTGCTTTGCCTTTATCAAAAAGAAAGTCTGATTCCTCCCTTGTGGATTCACACAGTAACACAACATACCTTGAAGTGGAGAAGGATGACAAGAACCAGGAGGGCAAAAATTCCCTTCCTAACCCCGTTTCTATCTTCTTTGGAATTCTGAAAAAAAATAAATAAATAAATAAGAAAAAAAGATAGTGAATGGTACAGGGAATAATACAACTCATACCACCTGTAAGGTTAGCCAAGACAAAGTACAAGAGAGAGACCCGAGGTTAGGCGAGGAAGTTTATTAACCTGCTGGCTGCCCGCTTAACAGTCAGAAAGGAGGCAGCCCCAAGCTTACAGAATGAGGGGTTTCTACTGGGGAGGGGAGTTTGAGGGAGTTCTTTGGTGTGGCCACATCCCTGGGTTGTTTGCTGGTTAATTTTGCCACATATCACCTTGTGACGTTTATTACAGGAGGGTGTAGTTAGTTTGTTTATGCTTCCCACGACGCAGCAAGGTCTGGTAAGTGAAGTCTGCGGGCTTCACCAAGGCACCTAGATAAGGGCTTAGAAATGTAAAGCGGCTTGTGGGAAGGAGAAGAGTTGCAGAGCATTACAGGGAGGGGTGGGCAGCTTGGTGAGGTTTGAGGAGGAGTGTCGGCAGTACCAAGAAACTTTTGGGGGCAGTTTGTTTCTAACACCACCCATAATCATAAAATGACAATTTGACATATTTGTCTCAGATAACTTTTTTATTTACTTTTATTATTATTTTTTGAGACAGGGTGTTGCTTTGTTGCCCAGGCTTGAGTGCCATGGCGTGATCTTGGCTCACTGCAACCTCTGCCTCCTGGGTACAAGTGATTCTCCTGCCTCAGCCTCCTGAGCAGCTGGGATTACAGGCCCACACCACCACACCTGGCTAAGTTTTGTTTGTTTGTTTGTTTGTTTGAGACGGAGTTTTGCTCTTGTGGTCCAGGCTGGAGTACAATGGCACGATCTCGGCTCACCACAACCTCCACCTCCCGAGTTCAAGCGATTCTCCTGCCTCGGCCTCCCGAGTGGCTGGGATTACAGGTATGCACTGCCACACCCGGCTGATTTTGTATTTTTAGCAGAGGCGGGGTTTCACGATGTTGGTCAGGCTGGTCTCGAACTCCCAACCTCAGGTGATCCACCTGCCTCGGCCTCCCAAAGTGTTGGGATTACAGGTGTGAGCTACTGCACCCAGCCGATGAGTTTTTTTAAAGTAAAGAAAACCCGGCAGATGAAGTTCTCTTAGTTCATCACTCTAATCCTATTTTCCTCCTTCTCTCTTCAGTTAAACGCTATCATGACTGACGAATGCCTGCCCCCAATTCCCCCGCCCAAAAGATGTTCACTTACCAACCCCTGGAACCTGTAAATATGTTGCCATGGCAAAAGAGATTTTTGCAGATGTAATTAAATTAAGGATTTTGAGATGGGGGAGATTATTCTGGGTTAGCCAGCCGGACCCAATATAATCACAAGGGCATTTATTGGAGGGAGGCAGGAAGTCAGAGGCAGAGAAGGAGATGTCATGGTGTTGCATGAGGTTGGTGATGATGAAGCAGAGGCTGGTAAGATGCATCCAAAAGCGAAGAAATGCAGGCAGCCTCCAGAATTTGGAAAAGGCAAGTATTCTCCTTTAGATCCTCCAGAAGGAACACAGCCCTGCTTACCAACTGTAGACTTCTGTGTTGTTTCGCACTATTACATTTGTGCTGATTTGTTACAGCAGCAATAGGAAACTAATACAGTGAGTTGGGTGAGTTTCCATTTGCTCCATGCATGTTTTTGTTTTGTTTTGTTTTGTTTTTTTGAGACGGAGTCTCGCTCTGTTGCCTAGGCTGGAGAGCGTTGGCACTGCAAGCTCCCCTTCCTGTGTTCATGCCATTCTCCTGCCTCAGCCTCCTGAGTAGCTGAGACTACAGGCGACTGCCACCACGCCCGGCTAATTTTGTTTTTGTATTTTTAGTAGAGACGGGGTTTCACCATGTTAGCCAGGATAGTCTCGATCTCCTGACCTCGTGATCCACCTACCTCGGCCCCCCAAAATGCTGGGATTACAGATGTGAGCCACCATGCCTGGCCTCCATGTTTTTTACTTGGACTAGTTGGATAGACACAGAAATACAGAAGATAATTTTGTTTTATGTATTTTCTACAGTTACCTGATGTTTTTGAGAATATCCACTTGACATGTAAATATCTAATTCATCCAATTTAATTGCAATATAGTATTTTGTCATATGACTATACCACAGTTTGTTTATGTAAGTCTCTAAAATGGGCTGGGCATGGTAGCTCATGTCTGTAATCCCAGCACTTTGGGAGGCCGAGGCAGGCGGATCATGAGGTCAGGAGATCAAGACCATCCTGGCTAATACGGTGAAACCCTCTCTCTACTAAAAAATACAAAAAATTAGCCAGGCGTGGTGGTGGATGCCTGTAGTCCCAGCTACTCGGGAGGCTGAGGTAGGAGAATGGCGTGAACCCAGGAGGCAGAGTTTGCAGTGAGTCAAGATCACGCCACTGCACTCCAGCCTGGGTGACAGAGCGAGACTCCATCTGAAAAAAAAAAAAAAAGCTGTCTTAGTCAGCTTGGGCTGCTATAACGAAAAATCATAAACTGGGTGGCTTAAACAACAATGTATTTCTCACAGTTCTGGAAGCTAGGAAGTGCATGATCAGGCACCAGCAGATTTGATGTCTGGTGAGGGATTTCTGGTTCATAGATGGTGCCTTCTAGCTGTGTCCTCACTTGGTGGAAGGGAGGAATGAACTCCCTTGGGCATATTTTACGGAGACACTAATCCCATTCATGAGGGCTCTACCCTCAGGACCTTATCTAATCCTAATTATCTCCCAAATATCATCTCCCACTATCGTCACATTAGGGGGTAGGATTTCAATACATGAATTTTGGGAAGCCTAGAGCATTCAGTTTATAACAATAACAAATGTTTATTCTACTTGATTCTGTGGCTAGTTGGGTGATTCTTCTGGTCTGAACTGGTTTGGTTGGGGCTGGATGGTCTAGAACGGCCTCGCTCATATGTCTGGCCTCAGTGGAATCCCAGGACTGTGGGTATGGCTGGAGCTTCTTTCTGTGTAGTGCCTCTCGTCTTCAAGTAGTACTGCTAGGAACAGCTTGTTGACATGGTGCCACAAGGGTTCCCACAAGCAAGAGCCTCTGTTGGCATGACATTTGCTATCATCCCATTGGCCAAAGAAGGTTATGTAGCCAAGCCCAGATTCAGCAGGTAGAAAAACAGACTCTACTGCTTTTTGAGAAGAGGGGCAAAATCACATTGCAAAGGAGCGTGCATGCAGAGACAAGATAAATTGGAGGGTATTACCGTAACAACCTAATGTAGCTGATAATAAGAATCCAGCTTCCAGTGTGCTTAGAAATCTCAACATTCATCTCAATTCAAAAAGTATGCTCATTTTCAACTATGGTCTCTGCATGCCAGTAAAACTTAACTTATTTTGGCATGCCAGGCTACTTCCCCCAGGAGCCTTTCCCATGCTGTTTGCTCTGCCTGGAATGCTCCTCCCCTCTCCGTGCCAGGCTAATTATTATATTTCCTTTAAGTCCCTTCCTAAAGTCACTTCCTTAGGGAGCCTTTCCTGACTCTTCAGACCAGGCCAGGTCTCCTGTTCTACACACTCAGGGCACTACAGATGCTGTGTTTACAGCACGTACCACCACTGTCATGAATTACTTTGTTGTACAATTATTTGTTTAATATCAGTCTCTCTCTCTTTCTCTCAACCTCAACCAAAGGAGCTCCAGGGCAGAGACTGGGTCTATCTTGTTCACTGCTGAATTCCCAGCATCTAGTACAATGTCTAGCATGGAGTAAGTGCTCAGAATTGGAGGAATAAATGGATGAGCCTATGAATGAATGGCCTGCAATGTGCTCAGCATGGAATAGGCCTGCTTAAAAACCTGTTGGAGTAGCAGATATGGAAAACTGCAACCTGGTGGGGAGTGAAGACTGGGTCGTACAAAATGATTGAGAACAACTCAGAACCAAATAGAGGGTGAAATACCAGATGCTGGGCTGCAAATGCCATGGAGACTGGGAAGAAGGGATTAGGATAAATCAGGTGGTCACAGAAGGTCATAGCGGGTAGCACTTGAGTGAGGTCCAGAGGAGGAGCGGGATTTAGAGGCAAGGATTTAGAGGAGGAGCAGGATTTAGAGGCAGTTTGTAGGGAGGCTAATATATTAAGGTCATGAGTTTGCTCATCTGTAGTTCCTATTCTACTCAAATCCTCATAAGCTCTTTATCATAAGAGAAAGTAGGCAGGAGAGTAAGGGGAGATGGTTCAGTGGAGCCAGTCCTACTGTTATTGAAACAGCTCCAAAAGGTTATGTTTCAGAGGAAACTGCAAAGTTGTGTCATCCACATAAGCAAAAAACGGCTCATTTAGAGACCAGAGAGATTCCTCTGAGCCACTGAAACAGAACAACAGTAAACATCTGCTTCTACTCTTCTGGAAACATTGTGGTCTGGATGCTCTGTCTGTCACTCCTCTGCTCTTTTGCTTTTAACTATTATGAAAACGTCCAAACCTACATGAAGAAAAGAGTTTAAGAAAGTCCATCACCAACTTCAAAAAACATCAATGCTTCCTCACATTTGTTTCATGTCTCTCCGTCTCAACCCTAAGTTTTTTTCTCCTAAAGCATTTTAGAGCAAATCCTAGATACCATGTTATAGCACTCCTAAGTACTTCAATACAGACATCTAAAGGAAATAAGGGCATATCTTATGTAACCACAACACCTTTTCATACCCAACAAAATAGAGCATAATTTGTCAACATTCTTTAACACCTAGTTCATATTCAAAATTTCTTGATTGTCTAAAAAAATGTCTTTTTGCAGTTGGTTTCTTTGACTCAGAATCTAAACAAGATCCTCACATTAATATCTTTTAAATCTCTTTTAATCTAGACTGTGGATGTTCTCTTTCAGCTGGGGCTTCCTTTACCAACAGCCTGCCTCAGCCCTCACAGTCCTTATCTCGCTCCTGGATTGGCAGGGAGCTGAAAGATCAGAAGCAGGAGGAATGAAGTCAACATGGGGAGAGCACGGGAGGGATGGAGTGAGTATCAGATGCCTAAGATGTTATGAAAAAAAATCCTAATCAGCTTCAGAAGAAACAGATTAGAATAAGAGACTCTTAAGAACTGGAGTTGACCTGCATGCTCTCCTAACACCTAAGAATGTCAAGAATTTACAGAGATTATAAGAGGCTGATTCCTGTGGGCAAGAGAGGAAAGGCAAGAGAAAGGAAATCAGGATGAATCTAATGGACAACACACAAGCATAGGCAGGACCTAATTTACAGGGCCCAGTACAAGATAAAAATCTCAGAGCCCTTGTTCAAAAATTATTGGGAATTTCAAGATGGCAATAGCAGTGCATCAAACCAAGCAGAAGGCCCTTCAAAGCACAGAGACCTGTGTGACTCCACAGGTTACATGCCTGCCTTTGTGAAACTGGCCCTGTGCAATGGGTGGCCGAGTCTAGGAGGCCCCAGGGAGTTGTCCTACAAGGTCATGCTCTACCAATGCGTGTCTTGTTTGCATTTCAGAGACAAGCAAAGGCAGTGGAAATTGTTTCCATATCTTGGAGTCACCGCAAGCATCTCAGACTTGTCAGGATGTCTAGGGATGGTGAATGGCTTTTAGAGGGTCATAGAGATCCACATTGCATAATTCAATTCCAAACCATGGATAGTGGTGGGTTTGGACCCTCTGGCCTTTATGCTTGTCTCTGTGAGTATAGGCTCTAGAGCCAGAATGCCTGGGGTCATAGTCAGGCTCCATCACTGTGTAACCTTGGCCAGTTACTTGTCCTCTCTGTGCCTGTTTTCTCATCTATTAAACGGGGTTAATAAAGACACCTACCTCAGGCTGGGCGCAGTGGCTCACGCCTGTAATCCCAGCACTTTGGGAGGCTGAGGTGGGTGGATCACGAGGTCAGGAGATCAAGACCATCCTGGCTAACACGGTGAAACCCCATCTCTACTAAAACTACAAAAAATTAGCCGGGCACGGTGGTGGGCACCTGTAGTCCCAGCTACTCGGGAGGCTGAGGCAGGAGAATGGCGTGAACCCGGGAGGCGGAGCTTGCAAGGAGTAGAGATCACGCCACTGCACTCCAGCCTGGGCGACAGAGAGAAAATTTGTCTCGGAAAAAAAAATTAAAATAAAATAAAATAAAAATACCTACCTCAAAGGATTGTTGAACATTAAATTGGTGTATTTTTGCTGCACATGGCAAGCACGATGCGTTTGTTAAAACAGGATAAATCCAGCGGCTTGAGCTGTACAGGTCCAGGCAGATATCTGGTAATGGTGAAACTTTCAGGATGAACAGACTCTGCTTTTCTAGGAGAGAGAGGCTGTGCCTACATCCTGATCCAGCTTCCCAAAAACATACACAATGGTCATTCACTCAGTAAGTGTTCATCAAGTGCCTACCATGTATCAGGCACTCACTGAGTGGAGAGTGAGCCAGGCATGGTTCTGATCCTTAAGGTGCTGACCTCTAGCATAGGGAGGGCTCCACCTGCAAAGTCAGTTGTGCCTCCAGGTCTAGGAGCAGACCTGGTTCCAGGTAGGAGGAAGGAGATACTCTCAGCCTGTAGCCCATTAACAAGGTAGTTCTGCAGCTCGTAAGCATGGTTTGACTTCAGTATCCTGAGTCCTTGTTCCCAGTCTGCTTTATGATATTCTGCTCTGACCAAACACCTGCCTAATAATTCAGCATTTCCCATCTAAGATTCAGTATTTTATTTCCTGCCCCAAAACTCAGACACTCCCAGTCTTACTTCTAATCCCTGCTGTTGAAACCCCTGAGATGCTGTTACCTGCTTGGCTCCTCCCCTTCTTTGAAGGGGTTCTCAGGATCTTGAATTAAGTTTGGGCCACCATTGGTTAACAGTGATCATGTCGTTGTTAAGAAAGACAATGGGGAAGGTGGCTGGGGCACAACACCAGGACTTTTAATGGCCTTCTCAGGCTGGCCTGGGCCCGTGTGTGTCCATCTCTCCAGTAACTAGTCTCTGACCCTGTCCTCATATCCTGAACACCTGGCCACTCCTTGACTGCACAGCTGCACAGATTAGATTCCCATCTCACCAACACTCAAGCCCAGGATCTGAAGGATTCCGGTAGGGGAGGCTGCAGGAGCCCTTAGGAATGTCAGTTTGACATTGAAACAAGTTTTTTTTCCCCTCAACTAACAAATTATTGGCCCTCTGCTAAGGCCTTTGAGGGGGAGTTTGAGGGGGATGGCCATGGGAGGATAATGCAGGGTCATGGAGATGGAAGGAGGGTCATGGATAAAGACACCAGCTGCTTTCCTTTGGCTGACATCAACCCTGAGGCCATCCTGAAACTGCTCTACTTGGCAGCCTGGAGACACTGCATAGAATACCACCATCCCAGGCCGGGCGTGGTGGCTCATGCCTGTAATCCCAGCACTTTGGGAGGCCAAGGCGGGCAGATCACAAGGTCAGGAGTTCGAGACCAGCCTGACCAACATGGTGAAACCCTATCTCTACTAAAAATGCAAAAATTAGCCGGGTATGGTAGCATGCACCTGTGATCCCAGCTACTCAGGAGGTTGAGGCAGGAGAATCGCTTGAACCTGGGAGGTGGAGGTTGCAGTGAGCCGAGACCACGCCACTGCACTCCAGCCTGGGTGACAGAGCAAAATTCTGTCTCAAAAAAAAAAAAAAAAAAAAAGAAAAGAAAAAAAGAAAAAGAAAAAAAAAGAAAAGATTACCATTATCCCAGCTGAAGGCGTCCAGGCAACTGGACTCTTCAGATAGCTGGTGATAACAAGTAGCAGGTGGAAGCCAAGGGAGAATTTTTCACATATCCTTCATCTTCCCCAATCTCATTTTAGAATTTCTGAAGTAGTGACAGCTGGGGGGAAAGAAGTTTCTCCAGGGTCACTTTGGAAGAAGCAATGTATATTAATTTTCTCCTTACAGCCACTGAACTATGGCAGGTTAGAGAGTGGCAGGTCTTGTTGATGAAGTATTAATTTTACTGCAACAGGCTGGTCAACATGGTGAAACCCCATCTCTACTAAAAATACAAAAATTAGCTGGGAGTGGTGGCAGGCGCCTTTAATCCCAGCTACTCAGGAGGCCGAGGCAGGAGAATCGCTTGAAGCTGGGAGGCGGAGGGTGCAGTGAGACAAGATCATGCCATTGCACTCCAGCCTGGGTGACAGAGTGAGACTAGGTCTCAAAAATAAATAAATAAATAAATAAATAAATAAATAAATAAATAAATTGCTGCAACAGCAGAGAGCCAGACCCCACAAGGGTGATGGCAAGAAAATTGGCGAGGAATTCGATGTGTAAATCTTGGGTTGCCTCTGAATCCTTTGGCCCTGGGAAGGGAAAGCAGAGCCCAGCCTGAAAAGAGGCCGAACAAGAGGACAGACAATGGGGAAGGAGACCAGGGCACAGTGCCAGGACTTTTTATCCTATTAGGCCACAGCATTCCTGCAACTTCTGAATATACAACCTAAATCTTTTTTGTTGTTGTTTGAGATGGAGTTTCACACTGTCACCTGGGCTGGAGTGCAATGTGTGTGTGTGTGTGTGTGTGTGTGTGTATGTGTATATATATAGTATATTCTAGGATGCAGGCAGGGCACAGTGGCTCTTGCCTGTATTCCTAACACTTTGGGAGGCCAAGGCAGGAGGACCACTTAAGCCCAGGAGTTCGAGACCCACTTGGGTAACATAGCGACACCTGCCTCTACAAAAAAATTCTTAAAAATTAGCTGGGTGCAGTTGCAGGGCACCTGTAGTCTCAGATACTTGGGAGGCTAAGGTGGGAGGATTGTGTTGAGTCCAGGAGCTTGAGGCTGTAGTGAACCGTGATGGTGCCACTGCACTCCAGCCTGGGTGACAGAACAAAACCCTGTCTCTAAAAAAATTTTTAAATTATCAAATTAAAAAAATTTTGTCCTGCTAAACTATAATATACTTTAGGGAAGTCACATTTTTTATTCTCTCCCACCCTTCCATTGGCCCTTTGCTGTTGTTTAGGAGATAATGTTGATTAATTTGTTGACTGACCCTTTAAGATATCAACATCAATTGTTTTAAAATCTTAGTTTATCGAAAAAATGTTAGCCTAAAGACTGACTCCATTTGTCCCTCACACAGAAGCCAAGAGTTTCTATAAGATTTAGGTTGTATAGGCCAGGCGCCTATATATCTATATATACATATGTGTGTGTGTGTGTGTGTGTGTATCTCTCTCCAGGAAGAGAGAAATGTAATAATTTATAGGCAATATAGAATACATTGTTCTGTGGTAGCAGAACTCTTTCCTATGGAGTGTTGAGGATGACTTGGAAATAGCAGAATTTGGCCTTGCTGGTTGGGGGACTTAGATTATGAAGCACCTACTAGGTGCCAGGCACTGGGCTAAGAACTGGGAACACAAAGATGAGCACTTCATGGGCTCTGTCCCCAAAGGAGTGCTCACAGACTAGTGTGGGTGGCAGATCTGTGAACAGAGAACAGAGCAGAGCCCTGAAAAGAGGAGTGATACCTGTGTGGCTGGGAAGGTGAGCAGGGTGTATGTGGAGAGAGAGAGAGAGAGAGAGAGAGACAGAGAGAGAAACTTCCAGAGGGGCTCCACCGAGGAGGTGGCATTTGGGTTACGTTTTCTCTGTGGGTTTAGAGGAAGAGCATTTTAGACATGTGGACAGTGAGTAGAAAGGCACAGGCAGATGCCACACGGGAAAGACAGGCAAGCATTCAGAGGAGTCCATGTGACTGGGAGAAAGGCTGTACATACCATGTGGTAGCAGACAGTCTGGGAAAAGTGGGCAGGAGAAAGGTCATGAGGGCCCGGGTACCAAATAAAGTATGCATTTCTTTTTCTTTTCTTTCTTTCTTTTCTTTTCTTTTTTTTTTTTTTTTTTTTTTGAGACAGAGTCTTGCTCTGTCACCCAGGCTGGAGTGCAATGGCATGTTCTCAGCTCACCGCAACCTCTGCCTCCTGAGTCGAAGCAATTCTCCTGCCTCAGCCTCCCAAGTAGCTGGGATTACAGGTGTATGCCACCATGCCTGGCTAATTTTTGTACTTTTAGTAGGGACAGGGTTTCACCATGTTGGTCAGGCTGGTCTTCAACTCCTGACTTCAGGTGATCTGCCTGCCTTGGCCTCCCAAAGTGCTGGGATTACAGGCATGAACCATGAACCGCCACACCAGACCAAAGCGTGCATTTCTATCTTTTGGGAGATCGAGAGCCGGCCACTATTTTTGAGCAGGAGAGGAGTGGGTTCATGCTTACCTTTCAGAAAGATGCTTCACTGGGAGAAGGGGGTCTTATTGCTCCAAGAAGCCAGAGAAAGGGAGACCAGCTGTGGGGCAGGTGGATTGGCTGGGGGTGGGGGCACTGAGGCTTTTAGGCAAGGAGATGGCAGCAGCTCCCAGGAAGCCCACAGCTGTGTGACTCGCAAGAGGGACTGCAGACAGGAGTACTCTTTGAGGCGAGGGAGACTTTTAGAGAAAATGCCCTGTGAAAGCCATTTATTTTAACAAATACTCTTCCATTGCTCTGTTTTTATTCCCCTCAGATGCAACTTTCCTTCTGGGATTGTGAAAAGGGGTGTCATTTCTGCAGCTTTCTGAAGTTTGGGTAAAATTTCCTTTTCCTCTCAGTGGATTCTGTGTAGCAGGAAGCGAGTTGATTTCAGCTTTTTGTCTTCTGAGACCTACTTCAGAGTGTGTTGCTGCTGGTCCGAGGCTGAAAGGAAGGTCTGTGATGTCACAGGCTGCGAATTTTCTAGAAACGTGTTCCGAGATCAGCTGGCACAATTGTGTTTGTTGTAAAAACAAAAACATCTCAGGGGCAGTCCCCACAGTCTGCATAACAGGACCCGTCACCCCACTGCCTCGACGGTTAATCCCGACAACTCAGAACATCCCACTAACCGAGGTGTTATGAGGTAACTCTCTCCTCACAGGAAAAACTACTCTGTAAGAAAAGGGCACTGAAGGAAGTGGCTTTTGTTCTAATGCCGAATTCCAGGGAGGCTGGTGCTTGGAATGCTTACCTCCTCCTGACTTTTTACATGATTTCTCCAGTTCTTGCATTTTATACACCAAAAGCAAAATGCAACTTGACCCTGGACTGTTACATGGTGGCCCTGCCAGCCTGGCTGTGGAACTCAGGCTCTGCCGTGCACAGGCTGGTTAGTCAAGAGACTGGAGCAGAGGGCAAATAAGGTGGAGGTCATGGTTGAAATTCCTATAGAGGCCAATTGGCTGGGCACACCCTGCCCTCCACTCTCTCTGGCCCTGTTCTACAGGGGACTGAGTAAGAGGGTATAGCTGGCTCAGTGCAGTCCAGCACCACTTTCTTAAATCGCATTACACGTCCTGAATGGCCAGTAAGCAATACAGACTTCAGGCACAATGAGACCTTGCTTAAGCAGCCCTCTGGAAAAAAGCACCATTATACCTTTCAGCTGTGACTTTTTTCAGCCTTCATTAGTGATGTGGAACAGCATTGATTGCAGTAACTTTTCTACTAAACAGAAACTTTTGTCTGCTGCTCCAGTCAAAAATACCTGCTTTACAGCTTTAATTTGCCCCACAGAACTGCAGGTCCGTAAGGTGAGGCCATTTCCCTTCCCCACTTCCTCTTTCCATGCCCTTTCCTCACTCACTGATGGCCTCTTCTCTTCTGGCAGCACCCGAAGCCTTTTTTCTCCCTATCAAAGCAAGAAAGGCTCTTAGAATGGTTGTTTGCACGCACAAGTTGACAGACTGCCCTTCATGGCAATGATTCCTTGTTACCATTACTTCACCCAGACATTGCATGTCAGTGTTTTTTCTAGAAGGTTGTCAGTAGAAGCTGGCAGTTAAGAGTGGGTAGTTTAGAACCAGATCAAAGCCAGGCTAGGATCTGGCCCTGACAGTTACTATCTGTGTGTCTTGGGATAAGAACTTAACCTTGCCAAGCCTCAGTTTCCCTCTCTGTAAAGGAAAGCTCATACTGCAGTTATTGCACGCTAGCTCTCAGCATTGCCTGGCACATGACAAATGTTAGTTATGATTATTTATTAGCTAATTGACACACAGAAGACTTTATTCTGCTAAAGGCCTTATTACAACTGGCTAGCAAGTGGAGATAATTTTTTATTCAGACTTTTTTTTCTTTTTTTTTTTTTTTTTGAGACAGAGTCTTGCTCTGTCGCCCAGGCTGGAGTGCAGTGGTGCGATCTTGGTTCACTGCAAGCTCTGCCTCCCGGGTTCCCGCCATTCTCCTGCCTCAGCCTCCCGAGTAGCTGGGACTATAGGCGCCCGCCACCACACCCGGCTAATTTTTTGTATTTTTAGTAGAGATGGGGTTTCACTATATTAGCCAGGATGGTCTCGATTTCCTGACCTCATGATATGCCTGCCTCAGCCTCCCAAAGTGCTGGGATTACAGGTGTGAGCCACTGTGCCCGGCCTCAAATTTTTTATTATAAAAAATTTCAAATGTATAGAAAAGTTGAAATAATAGTACAGTTGACACTGAAATCCCTCATCTAGATTCTACAGTTATATACATGTTACCAAATATATGTTTTTTACTAAACTATTTCAATGTAAGATACAGACATCATCCCTAAATACTTCAACACACATCTCTTGAAAATAAGAACATCCTTTGATGTACTCACAGTAACCTTTATTACACTTAAGATAATTAATGATAATTACCTAATATCCCCTGGTTCCCAATTCCCAAATCATATAAAATTTTCCAAAATGTTTCCCAATATGTCTTCTAACAGATGTGTGTGTGTGTGTGTGTGTGTGTGTGTTTGTGTGTTTAAAAATTTCTGTAGCTTTTGGGGTACAAATGGTTTTGGGTTACGTGGATGAATTATATAGTGGTGACGTCTGAGATTTTCATACACCCATCACCCAAGTAGTATACATTGTACCCAATATGTAGTTTTTATCCCATACCCCTCTCTCATCCTCCCCCTTGTGAGTCTCCAAAGTCAATGCACTTTGGATGTTTTTTTTAAACAAGATCCAATCAAAATTCTTACTTTGCATTTGGTTGTGATGTCTCTATTTTATTTTATTCTAGAGCAGTAGGTGTGGGGAAATTTTGAGAACAACATTGTTACTGAAATCAGCTATTGGCTGCCAGGTGGAAATGGCTGCTGCCTCCACTGAGGCACACTGGGCCACATTTATTAACACAGGCTCTGTGATATGGTTGCATAGTTTGCTTTGCTGAACTTGTTGGTTACTAGCTTTACTGCTTAATGACTGGACATTAGAGACTCTTCTGTTATTTTTATATTCCCACCACCTTCACAGCACCTAACACACAGGTGGTCAATAAAAGTGGATGGAAGGGGCCGGGCACGGTGGCTCATGCCTGTAATCCCAGCACTTTGGGAGGCCAAGGCAGGCAGATCACAAGGTCAGGAGTTCGAGACCAGCCTGACCAACATGGTGATCTCTACTAAAAATACAAAAATTAGCCGGGTATGGTAGCATGCACCTGTGATCCCAGCTACTCGGGAGGCTGAGGCAGGAGAATCGCTTGAACATGGGAGGCAGAGCTTGCAGTGAGCCAAGATTGTGCCACTGCACTCCAGCCTGGGCGACAGAGCAAGACTCCATCTCAAAAAGAAAAAGAAAGTGGATGGAAGGAAAGGAGGCGAGGGGAAGAAGGAAGAAAAAGGAGAATGGGAAAGAGGCAGGCACTGGCAGGCACCTTCTTCCATGCAGAGTGGGTGCTTGGAGAGTCACACTGTGCCCTCCTGGGAAGCACCCACCCTACTTTGATTTGGGGAAGATGATTCCATGTGGGATGTGCCTTTTGTCCAAATAGGCCTTCTTCCTTCACATTCTCCTTTCCCTCTTTCCCACCCTCCTTACCTGAGCACTAGTTGGGATCCCTCAGACCTTCTGCTAACTTTAACTTAGTCTTTTCCTCTCTTCCCGTATACAAGATTAACATTTGACATTATTTTAAAAGTAATCTATAATAGATTATCTTTTCCTACAATCACACTCATTTTCCCAATTCCTTGGAAGGTAATTCCCACATAATTTATGATCAGTAATTAAATTCCTGACCACAATGAATCATGAGGAATATATACTGTGTTCAGAGGGATGGAGTGGTATCCATAAGGGAGCATCTGCTGAAGGGAGAGAGTGGACACATGGGGGTTAGCCTACAAAGCCAAGGGGAGCTGTCCTCCAAACACAACCAACAGAGTTCAGCTCAGGTTTAAGGGTCAAACTATTGCTTCTATTCTGTGTGGAGAGAACAAGGACTGAATTGGCTGGAATAGACCAAAGTTGGTAAAGTGAACTTTCTCCACATCTCATCTCTAATCTCTAAAATTTTGACTTAAACAAAATTTGAGTTAAAAATTTTGAGCAGATATAGGGAATGAATGCAAGAAGCTCTTGATTATCTATGTGGTGGACAGGCTTATTTTCATTCCAGGCTGTCCTACCACTCTACCACTTCTCCGTGCTGAGAAGTAGTTGGCGTCTATTCAAAGTACACAGGCCATTTAATTATTAATCGGAGCAAAACATTATTAGGGAAGTTAAACTGTTGACTAGGGGTGTGTGTGTACACATGTGAATATTTTCTTGATTATCCGGCTATTCTGTTTTGCCTTTTGCCTTTCTGGGTTCCTGCCCCTCTCCATTTGTGGTGATACCTGTAAGGTGATTATGTCACTGAATTCCTAAGAGCTTTTTGGTCCCTCTCCCATTCTCCTTGGATGTGTGTGGAAATGTTTGTCAGCAGGGGCGGACCAGGGAGGGTTCATGTACACAAGAAGTGACTGACCTTGGCCGCTGAGTGGAGCATGTATTTGTGACCAGGAAAAGGTTCAGTGTTTGTGTTTGATGATAGTTTTATGTCCTGCTGTCAGTACATAGGACTTTATAGGAGTTTCTGATGACCTAGGGCTCCAGGTACCATCATGATTATTTGGCCAATGATTTTAATGGGCCCATATAAACTTATTCTGTTTTTATATTAATAACAGAGAAGGAGATGTTGGAAGATTAAATATAGAGGAGGATGGGCTTTAGCTTCACTGTTCAAGGCCATTGGGAATTATTCTACAGAATTCGATCCAGCCTATTCTCATTATTTCCTTCTTCCTATGACTTTGATTCTTTCCTTATTCTTCCTTCCTCCTTTTTCCTTTCTTCTTTTTCTTCTTCTTCTTCTTTTTTTTTTTTTTGAGACGGAGTCTTGCTGTGTCGCCCAGGCTGGAGTGCAGTGGTGCAATCTCAGCTCACTGCAAGCTCCACCTTCCAGGTTCACGCCATTCTCCTGCCTCAGCCTCCCGACTGGCTGGGACTACAGGTGCCTGCCACCACGCCTGGCTATTTTTTTGTATTTTTAGTAAAGATGGGGTTTCACTGCGTTAGCCAGGATGGTCTTGATCTCCTGACCTTGTGATCCGCCTGTCTCGGCCTCCTAAAGTGCTGGGATTACAGGCGTAAGCCACCGCGCCCGGCCTCTTCTTTTTTTCTTCCTTGCTTTCTATCGTTCTTTTTCCCTCTTCCCTTCCTCCTCCCACCTTTATTTATTTCTTTCAACATGTACTGCATGCTTACTATATATTAGGCACAGTCTAAATGCCAGAGATGCAGAGATGAATAACACATGGCCCCAGCCCTCCTGGAACTCAGTTTAGTGTGGGAGGCAGATGGAGACACAGATCATTCCAGTACTGTGGTTAACAACAGAGATAAGTACAGGGTGAGCTCAATGTAGGGGTCCCTAATCCAGCTTGGCTTGGAAGAGAAGGCAGGAAGCTTCCTGGAAGAGATGATTGGCAGATTGATTGGGAGTGGCTGAAAGAGGAGCTGGGCTCAAGGCCTTTACCAAGCAGGCCAGGCCATTCACATGGTTTATGAGCACTGGATAAAGGGATCCAGTATAATAGGATGAAGGGCTTTGGGGGTGTGGGTCTTCCATGAGATATGACACCAGATTTTGATGTCACTGGATATGGTTAGGACCACAGGGGCAGGGCAGAAATGATGTCTACTACTCTGGGAAAGTACTAGTGACTTACCTCTGAAATCTGGGGACATTCTAAGGTATCTGCTCAGATGGTTGATCCTGGGGAATCCTGGAAGAAATGAAAGCTGAAATGAAAGATCACTCTTGAAGGCCAGTACATGACATATATGTGCTCAGGGGTGAAGAGTCATGTAAGGGGAAATGGGCAGTGGGTAGTCAAGGTGTGAGTGAAGATCACTGCTCACTAGAGTGGGGCAAAGAGGCTTGGGGAGGTGGAGGAGGACTCTTGGCTTCCTAAAAAGAAGGCCTAACTTGTGCTATGCCCAGGACTCTGGAGGAGTTTTTGGGCCAGTAGACAGGCAAGTGACCACAACAGTTCTTATGCCCCACAAGGGCAGAGCCTTACATTGGCAGCTCCCTGAGTTACTTGAAGCAGGAGACCTTTTATAACCTCAAGAAGACAAGAAGAATTCTGTTGAGGGAAGCTTAATCCCTGCTCTTTGGAGATCTCGGCGTGATAGTAGAAAAGCACATATGAGCTAGAAAAACATAAGTATCACATCCGATGATACCAACTGCAACAATGGTAATAGCCACTGTGTATTTAGTCTCTACCCTGTGGCAGGGCTTTTCATGTATTACTCAACCCTCACAACTACATAGTGATATACAATGATAAATGATATTATCATTCCCTCCATTTTATAGATGGGGAAATCAAAGTTTAGAAAGGTCACAGGTAGGGAGTCATAGAATCACATTTGAATCCAGATCATTCTAGCTCTAGAGCCCCTGATCTCAACTGCTGTTCTTACTGTGAATAAATACTCAGTGCAGCTTCTCTTTGACTTGACCATAGGACCACAGCCTACCTGAAACGGTAGAATAGAGAGACCCTAGAGACTGACAAACTGCATTTCTACAGCACTACTAGTTATTATGAAGATGGATAATCTAAAATTTTCTATTTCTCTAACATGTAGTCTTAGGACACTCAGTATTAGCCAGGAACATATGATTTAAGGGGAAAAATATGGATTAGAAAATAATTGCTCTGAAGTCTACTACTTTGGTAGTTGTTATGGAATGAATGTTTGTGTCCCTCCAAAATTCGTAAGTTCAAGACCTAATCCCCAGCCTGGTGGTAATATTAATAGATGAGGTCCTGAGAGCAGAGCCCCATGATTGGATGAGTGCCCTTATAAGAACAGGAAGAGAGACAGACTAGAGATTTCTTTCTTTCTCTCTCTCCATGGGTATACACCGAGGAAAGTCCATGTGAGGACATAGCAAGAAGGCAGCCATCTGCAAGCCAGGAAGAGAGCCCTCACCAAGAATCACATCTGCTGGTACTTTGATCTTGGACTATAAGACACCTCCAGAACTGTAAGATAATTGATATCTGTTGTTTGAGCCACCCAGTCTATGGTATTGTGTTACAGCAGCCTGAGCTGACTAAGGCAGTAGTTAATATCAGCAGCAGGGTGATCACACTCTCTGTGTGTGTGTCTGTGAACTAGATCCTCTTAGTCAAAAGGGTTGTTGACTGTGTCTTGAGACCCTTCACTCTCTATATTAGTTTTGGGTGTTCTTTTTCTCATTGGTATTTATGAACAATTTACATAAAAATGACTTTTAAAAAACCTTCTGGAAAAAATATATTAGTTGGTTTATGATTCTTCAATAGATGAGAAATTGGGCACTCCCTGTCACCTGTGGCCCCCAGGGAGGCAAGAAGATAGCTTTTACAAGTGAGAGGAGAGCTGGGATCTGCAGAGACCACTGGACTGCCTACCTCCCTCCTCGCTCTGGGAGTCTTCCGTGGGTCTGAGGGAGGCACAGATCATCTCTACAAGCTGTCTGGGCTCCCAGGTATTTGCTACAGGGGGTCTCGTGTGTTCAGAGGACCCGAAGCTATGGTACCCTTGAGGCTGAGGAGGAAGGTGTACTTTCTCCCCTGTACAACAGGCATGTGGAGAGCTGTGGCTTGGGAGGAGAATACCAGTGTGCCTCCCACTTCCTTAGCAGCCAGGCCTCCCTCCCCAGAGGGGCTGCACCATTTCTCAACTAGTGGCAGCTCATGAAATCCTCAAATAGGAGGTGTATTAGTCAGGGTTCTCTAGAGGGACAGAACTAATAGGATGGATTTATATATAAAGGGTAGTTTATTAAGAGGATTGACTCACACAGTCACAAGATGAGTCCCATAATAGGAGTAAGGAAGCCAGTTCGAGCCCCAAAGCTGAAGAACTTGGAGTCTGATATTCGACGGCAGGAAGCAACCAGCATGGGAGGAAGATGTAGGCTGGGAGGCTAAACCAGTCTAGACTTTTCACATTCTTCTGCCTGCTTTTATTCTGGCCACACTGGCAGCTGATTAGACTGTGCCCACCCAGATTGAGGGTAGGTGTGACTTTCCCAGCCCACTAACTCAAATATTAATCTCCTTTGGCAACACCCTCATAGACACACCCAGGAAAAATACTTTGCATCCTTCAATCCAATCAAGTTGAAACTCAGTATTAACCATCACAGGAGGAATCTGCAAAGATCATTTAGCCCAGTGCTTCTCAGTTCATAAAGTTCAGGCATCTTACCTGGGAACTTTGTTAGAAAGGAGTTTTTTTGTTTTTTTTGTTTTTTTTTTTGAGACGGAGTCTCACTCTGTCCCCCAGGCTGGAGTGCAGTGACATGATCTCAGCTCACTGCAAGCTCCACCTTCCGGGTTCACGCCATTCTCCTGTCTCAGCCTCCCAAGTAGCTGGGACTACAGGCACCCGCCACGAAGTCTGGCTAATTTTTTTGTATTTTTTAGTAGAGACAGGGTTTCACCATGTTAGCCAGGATGGTCTCAATCTCCTGACCCCGTGATCTGCCCAACTCGGCCTCCCAAAGTGCTGGGATTACAGGTGTGAACCACCGCTCCCAGCTGAGAGGAGATTCTTATTCAGGAGGTCAGGGTGGGGCCTCAGCATCTTTAACAAGTTCCCAGGTGATGCTGCTGCTGCTGATCTGGGGACCACACTTTGAAGAGCAAGAATTTACTCTATGTCAAGGTAGGCTACATTTCAGTGACCATCACAGTCAAGTAAGAGTCCATCCTGCTACAGAGAAGCAAATACTCTTCTTCAGCAGCTTTCTTACCTTTTATAAGTCATTATACTTAGCAAGCCCAAATCCCTTTAGTTTCATGCCCATTTTGTCAAGTTCTCCTCTTAGCAGAGATAGAGATGCAAAGTAGCCCTCTCCCATATCATAATCCTTAGTTATTTAAAGACTGCTAAGTCAGATCTATTTTTAAAAGCACCACTTCTCTCTCTGTTCTTATGCCTGCGTTACCCAGGTCGGTCAGTAGGAATGAAACTCCTGGGGCACTCTTCGCTGAGGACTTGGCACTGGGAACATTCATGATCTGCTTATGCAGCTGGAATCTCCTCACATGCCCAAATACTATTCTTTCTCAGTTCTCTATAGTAAAGGGACGGCAGAGTTATGAAAGTCAAAATCTGAAGAGGAGTGAAAACCTCCACTTAACCTTTAGTATCATAACTCCTCTTCTCAGAACTCGATCAAGGTGTTTATTCACAGGTAACAGTGACCTGGTTTGGGTTTTCTCTTTCCTCCCTGGCTCTACATGTCTCATGGTCAAGAGAACTTGGAAGCAAAAACTTAGCCATCTACCATAGCTAAGCGAAGGAGTCTGAATAATCCCCAACCAGGCCTGGCCCGGTGGCTGACGCCTGTAATCCCAGCACTTTGGGAGACCGAGGCAGGCAGATCACGAGGTCAGGAGATCGAGACCATCCTGGTTAACACGGTGAAACCCCGTCTCTACTAAAAAATACAAAAAAATTAGCCAGGCAGGCATGGTGGCAGGCACCTGTAGTCTCAGCTACTTGGGAGGCTGAGGCAGGAGAATGGTGTGAACCCGGGAGGCAGAGGTTGCAGTGAGCCAAGATCACGCCACTGCACTCCAGCCTGGGGGACAGAGTGAGACTCCGTCTCAAAAAAAAAAAAAAAAAAATTAATAACCCCCAACCTGAATGAGAGTCCACAGGTTGGATCCGAAGTACCCAAGTCTGTGATCGAGAGTTCTATCCTCCTGAACTCTCTGCTTTTTTTCTGCCCCAAAAAGGACTACCGTCAGGTCTTTGCACCTTTGTGTGACTTTAAGTCAACATGTTTCCTCTCTCCAGGACACTTTCTCTCCAGTATGGAATGAAATTTGTCCTTTGTTAAAGAGGCTAATGGTCCCAGGTGACAGGTTATTTTATGTATTATACCTGCCTAAGATGGCACAGTAGACATTGCCTACCAGAAAGAAGGTACTGCCACTTACAGGTTCACAGTGATATCCGGGGTGGAAGGGAGGGCTCTTCCAGAAGAAAGCAAGGCATCCAGGAGGAGACCACCAAGAAGGCCTGTGTCCTTCGCAGGTTTCTGGGGGTGCAGGGTTATTCAGAAGTCTGCTGTTACCCTGACCCCATCGTCAGCAGAACTTCCTCCATCATTTCAGAAGGTAAAATGAGACAGCTAGAGCAGAGGACGAGATGGCAACTTCTGTTTTGCTTTTTTTTTTTTTTTTTTCTGACAGCCAGTGTGTAGGGAGCTCTGTATGGGGAGTATGACTCACCAGTATTGGTCATGACTCTGGGCCCAGGATTCACAAGTGTTCCAAAAATAGCAACCGGCCGTGGTGTACACCCACAGCGCAGTTAGACATTTCCCATTGAAAACACTCAATGGGAAACCTACATGGAGAAAGGGAAGGTTAAAAGAGCTGTAATTACAGTTCTTCTAGTTAGCCTAGAGAATATCTTCCTCTCTGCTTGGTCATTTATATTTCTCATTCTCTTTCTGGAGAACACATTCCTCTTTACTTCAGCATTTAGTACTTGTTCATTCATCCATTTAGCAATTTTTTTTATTGAACATCTTCCCTGTGTCTAGCACCATTCTGGGTGTGAGGGAGGCACCAGAAATAAAGCAGTCCTTAGTCTCCTGGAGTTCACGGTTCAGTGGGGAAACTTAAGCAAGTGACCTAATCTCTTAAATTTCCTCATCTGTGAAACAGGCATAATAGGCCAGGCGTGGTGGCTCACGCCTGTAATCTCAGCACTTTGGGAGGCTGAGGCAGGTGGATCACCTGAACTCAGGAGTTCAAGATTAGCCTGGCCAACATGGTGAAACCCTGTCTCTACAAAAAATACAAAAATTAGCCAGATGTGGTGGCACGCACCTGTAATCCCAGCTACTTGGGGGACTGAGGCAGGAGAATCGCTTGAACCCGGGAGGCAGAAGTTGCAGTGAGCCGAGGTCGAGCCGTTGTATGCCAGCCTGGACAACAAGAGCAAAATTCTGTCTCCAAAAAAAAAAAAAAAATTGGCATAATAATGTACCTGATTCATTGTATACATACAATGTATGTATAGCACTCCTCAGAGTGCCTGATGCTTAGCAGACATTTAATCAATGTAAGTTGTTAGCTTCTGTTGAGAAACAACTGGTGTGGGACTAAGATTATTGTTATCCTGATGTGCCTGTTGGTGCCATAGTCAGATCTTCACCCTGGGAACTTAGGGCCTCAACAGTACCGTGGCTGGGAACTTAGCTACAGTGGGGAGGGACCCAGAGATGCTGAGCTTAATATATGCCTCCACTCCATTGGTCAAACTCACTCAGTCTAAAAGGAGCTGGGTAATCGGTGAGTGCTTGATGGTGGTGATAAAGAATCTGTCTATGGTGTAATTCAATTTTGTAGTCGTTATCTTTTCCATTTTAGTGTAGGGACCCACCCAATCAGACAGCTGCACAATGAAAATAAAGGCTGGGAATGCCCAGGTGTGTCACTGGTTGTAGTCCCACGCTAGCAAGGGGAAAGTCAGGTTGCAAAACCAGCGCTGCCTGCCTTCAGTGGAGAAACCAGGTAGCCTCCCAGGCCTGCAGCTTCCCTGGGCCTCAGTTCCTTTCCTGGGCATCCTTCTTGGTGAGGTTTCTGGATCCCTGAAGGCACTGGTAGTTTTTGGTTTGGGTGCTCATATATAACTTCTTACAAGAGTCTGTTAACACAATCTTATCTGTCATTATTTGCATGTTAGTTCCTTAATAGATCCTATTTCTTTCTGTATTCCTGATAACCCTTCCAAGAGCTCCTTTAGGTTTGGAAAAGGCAGAGTAGACCCTCTGGCCTTCCCCAGTGAGGACCTGGGCGGGTGGTGGTGGTAGTAGGGGGTCGGTAGACAAAGCCATCTCTAAGGAGGTGGCTTCTGCATCAGCCTTCATTGTGGGATTCCAGGCAGGTGCCTTAAAATAGCTCTGCCACTAGCTGATCACTCAATCCCATTCACAAGGGCAAACCTTCTTCTGGCAGGGAGAAAAGGTTTAAACATACAGAGGGAGGTAACTGTTGCTGTAAGTAGCCTTAAAGCAAGCAGAGGGGTACTAAGTCATCTCTAAACTTCCTTCCAGGTCTATGATTCTAAGATCTTAATTATCCTAACTGGGAAGGAGAGAAGAAAAGAAAAAACAAAAATTAGATGGCTTAGAAAGTGAGCAGAAAGTGTAAAGCTTGGAGATTTTTCTATTTGAGATACGGCTGCATTTAGAGCCAGTTTTTAAGCATTGCCAGGTTCACCTTTCTAAAAGGCATTTAGAAACCTGCCACTATCAGATTTAAATCAGTTCACCAATATGGCTAATTGGTGTGATTTGAAAGTTGCAATGGGGCAAGTAATCAGATTGGTTCCGGAGCCTCCACCCTTTGCTGTGCCTGGGTGCTACCTCCAGCAGGGTAGCATATTCCCAATTTTTGTGGTTTTGCCGTGGCCTCCTTTCCTAAGCCCACTAAGCATTTTCCTGTTCTTTTGCAAGGTGTTCTCTTTGTGTCAGGGTGTGGTGGAGCCACACAGGCCTGGCATGATACTCACCATTTGTTGCTTATGGAACTTGAACATATTTAACCTCTCTGACCATCAGTTTTCTCATCTGTAAAATGAGACCACATTAACCTAGCTTATAGACTTACTATGAGAATTAAATGTATAGATGTGTAGATGATCATATTTATACTTTAACTGAAAAGCTTTCCAGTGGGTATCTTAGTCCACTTTCTGTTGCTATAACTAAATATCTGAGACTAGGTACTTTTTTTTTTTTTTTTTAAGGAATTTATTTCTTACAGTTCTGGAGACTGAGAAGTCCAGGGACAGAGGACTCCATCTAGTCAGGACCTTCTTGTTGTGGGGACTCTCTGCAGAGTCCCAAGGTAGCTTGGGACATCACGTGGTGAGGGGGCTCATGAGAGAGAACCAACTTGGTTATAACAGACACACTCTTGTGATAACTAACCCACTCACACAATGATAACCTATTATCCATTAACCCAGGAATGGACTAGTCAATCCAATCATGAGGGCGGAACCCTCATGACTCAAGCATCTCGTAAAGGCCCCACCTCCTGATACTGTTTCATTGGGGAGTGAGTTTCAACAGGGGGGTTTCGAAGGGGACAGTTTCAAACCATAACAGTAGAATTATGTGCATGTCCAGGTGTGCCATTTAGTAGCTGTGAGACCTTAAACAAATTACTGTGCCTCAGTTTCTTTATCTGTAAAATAGAGATAATAATACTACCTACTTCAATGGATTTGATAATGATTAAATGAGTTAATATGTGTAAAATGCTTGGCATAGTAATCGGCAGATGGTGTGTACTATGTTTTAGCTTTTCATATTATTATGCCACACACCCAGTCTAATACCCAGCACAGAGGAATGTTAAAAAAAAAAAAAAAAAAAAAGTTTGAATCCCTGTGCTCTGACACCTTTAGCTCCAAACTTGCTGCTGCTGCTACTCAGGATCTCCTTCCTCTCTAGTTGTCCTGTTTAGCTGAGCCTCTCTCCAGCTCGTGTGAAGCCAGGTCTTGGTAGCTGCTGGGCAATTAGGCCTTCAGGGCCCACGTTTGGTGGCCTAGGTAGGCCAGCAGGCAAGTTCGGCGGGGCGGAAGGGGTGAGAAGTACCTACAACTTTCACTGACTTCATGATTTCATTCCCTATTTGTCTGGGGTTCTAGCCTCAGGACATACCAGAGAGGGAAGCCAGGGCGTGTGACTTTCAGGCCTTCTCAGGAAGTAGGCCTTCCTGAAGGCAGGAGTCCCTAAAACAGACTTGCACCTCTACATTTTGTCAGCCCTGGCACATGCTATAGGAGGTTCTGGGTTAGCTTCGATGGGGATGTTTTTTGAAGCCTGCAAACTGAAATAGGTGACAACTTCCAGTCCCAAGAATTTGGCTGGCTCTGCTTTGAACACAAAGCTTCCGCTTGCTGCTGAGGGCCGCTGTGTTCTGCCTGCCTTCCAGGGAGAGTTACTTCTGGAAGGCTGTCATGGAGGGAGGACAGCTAGGCTGCCGGGCCAGCTGCCCACTATGCTGGTTCAACCTGGCTGTGCTGGCTTAAAAAGGAAAAGACACTCTCACCAATCAGCAGAATCAATCACAGACTGGGAGCTTATACCCTTCAAAGGCTCAGTGGAGGGTAGAATGGAACAGAAGACAGAGCCCATGCCCTCAAAGAGTTTGCCAAGCTGGTGCAGGAAATTGAATCACTTAAAAAGTAAACTAATAATAGCAGGGTATCTGAAGTCACCAGTTTGTCCTTGCAGGTATCAGTGACCTATAGCACTCTTTAAACTCCTGTGGTTCTAGGTAAAACACACCTTCCTGGCAGAGGCATAATACTACCTATTCTATACCAGGCATTCTTCTAAAGCCTTTTTAATATATTATTTTGTTTAGTTTTCACAGTGACCTTTTGTAGTAGGTGTTGATCTCCTCGTTTTCAGAAGAGGAAACTCAGGATCAGAGAGGCAAAGGGACTAGCCAGAGATCCTCTAGTTAAGAGGTGATGGAACCAGGATCCAAAGCTGGGTTCTCTGGCTCTGGAGGTCATCCCTTCACCCTCCAGGTTAAACTAGCTGGAGCCAGGGAGGGTGGCTCTGAGAATCACACTGGAAAGAATTCCTTCCTCTCTGAGGTTGTGGGGAATCCACTATTGCCTGCTCCTGCCCTTGCTGACTAAAGGCCTCTTGTGTGTGTTGTATTCAGTGACTTGAGGGAGAATCTGCTCACCTTGTCCACCCACCACCCAGGGTAGGAATCCCTCTCAGGGAAGGGGTCTCCTGCCCCCTCATAGGCATTGGGCCACTCCCAGATGGTTGCTTTTAGGGGAGAAAGGGATGCCAATCCAATCAGTTGTGACCAGGATGGTGGGAGTCACGTGGCATAGGGGAATCAAATGGTTCCCTGCAACCATCTGATTGTTAGGAAGAGATTGCCTAGTGCATGGATCTACAAAGAAGGATGTGACAGCTCCTCCTCCCTACTTATGCTGAATTGCTGCTGGCTGTGCACTCAGAAGCCTTAAAAAACATACATGTTTGCACATAGTATATTTATAAGATTGTTAATAGTGAAAAATAAATGTAACTATCTAGCCATAGGTGATATACCTAAACAACAGATTACCATATAACTGTTAAAATCAATGCTATATAAGTATACTTATTAACATAGAAAGATGTTTTTTCAGTATGTTGCTAAATGTCAGGATCAACTTGAAAAACAGAACGAATAGTCTGATCCTATTTTCAGAAGGAAAAATGTATATGTGTGTATAGAAAAACATTTTCATTTATATATCAACATATTAATAGAGGTTGTCTCTGATAGGAAGGATTTTAGGTTATTTAAGTTCTTTTTGCTTATGTGTATTTATATTTTTCTATAGTAAATATACATTTCTTATGTAATAAACCTGTTATTTTGAAAAGATCTAATGATGTTAGAAATAATCTCAATTTTATAAAAATAATCGTCTCACCTTAAATATGAGAAAAAAAATATCTGAATTTCTTGTTCTTTCTCCCTTTTTTCCCCTTGTTTTTGGTGGAAAGCAAATAGTATTCATTCTGGAGAATGATTCTAGGCTAGTAATTTACCTTAGAGCCATGGCATATGAGAGCTGGAAGAGATTTTAGGGATCATTTAGCCCAATTCCTTATTTAGCAGATGAGGAAACTGGACCAAGAGGCTTAGCTAGTTCTATAAATGCTCGGTAGCAAAACTATGGTAGGAATCCAGGTCCCAGGACACAGTCCAGGGCATTTTCTTTCCTTTTCTTTTTCTTTTTCTTTTCTTTCCTTGTGTGTGTGTGAGAGAGAGAGAGTGTGTGTGTGTGTGTGTGTGTGTGTGTGTGTGTGTGTGTTTCGATATGGACTCTCGCTCTGTCGCCCAGGCTGGAGTGCAGTGGCATGATCTCGGCTCACTGCAACCTCCGCCTCCTAGGTTCAAGTGATTCTCCTGGGACTACAGGCATGTAACACCACGCCTGACTCATTTTTTATATTTTTAGTAGAGACGGGGTTTCACCGTGTTAGCCAGGACGGTCTCGAACTCCTGACCTCAGGTGATCCGTCCGCCTTGGCCTCCGAAAGTGCTGGGAATACAGGCGTGAGCCACCACACCCGGCCCAGTCCAGGGCATTTTCTACACCATCATGACAAGCTGTTATATTTGCCTCATTGACACATAGAGAGGCTTGGAATCATTTCACGTGGAGGTACCAACTCTAAGAGTAGAAAAGGTTGTCATGCTAACCAGTTACTCTGCTTCAGTCACTATTCTTCTGAGAGGAAAACATGGGTTTTAACTGATTGCAGATCCAATGTTGAGAGTTACGACATTGTGATGGGTGCTGGGAAAATAATTCTTGCAGTCCCTGCTAGAAGTCTCCTACCTAGAAATCATGTATGTGATTCCACATGAAGGCAGAGGCCAGGCCACAAGGGTTTTTCCATGTCCCCTCCTCTTCTTCAGCTGTTGGGTCATAAATGCTGCTTGGAATATTTTCATTCCTCTTCCAAACATTTATCTTTCTGAAAAGTAGAGTAGTGATAGTTGTTCAAAGCCAGCATACCATAAACATCGCTCTTAACCCTTTTGTGAAACCAGTTTTGAGATGCTGCACTGATCATATTACTTTGTCAACTCTCCCGGAGAATCCTTGGCATTAACCGTATTGTATCAGTTAAGACTTTTGGCTACACACATCAGAAATTCCCCTTGAACTAGTTTAGTAAAAGAGGGAATGTATTAGCTTATGGAGTCCATAGAAAGGTTGAGTATCCAAACTAAGAAAAGGTCAGGAGAACATGGAGCTGGGCCTCAGGAACCACAAGCACCAGGGACTTCACTGTGCCGGCCTTTGTCTCTACTGTGCATCTCTTTCTCACTCGTGGTTGCTTCATTTCTCTTTTACTGCAGACAGGCTGTCTCCATTTCCATGGCCATATTTCCATAGGACAGTTTCTATCATCAGAGATGAACTTAGCTGATCTTTCACTTGTTCTAAGTTAAGAAATCCCAATGGGAGGGCCAATGTGTGTTCCAGCTGTGACCAGGTTCTGGGTCATCTAAGAACATGATGTTTCCAACATGAACACACTGTCTAGGGGAAAAGCAGGTCTTAGAAGATTGGGAGGTAGTGGGCTAAGACCAGGATATCCTTCACCCCTAGCTACTCCTTAGAGATAATAAGTTTGATGAGGAGGGAGAACAATTAGATGATGAGTGAGAATTCTTAAGAAGTGAAAATAAAAATCCTGCGAGTGGGCTGTGCCTGGCCAGGGACATCCATTTTTACAATGTTTTGACATCCAGTGAAAAAATAATTGCAGTGAAGCTCTCCCTGACTTGGCCCCCAAAGAGGCAAACCTAGGTATTTTAGGACTTGAGTCAAGTTTGAAGAACTGTGCTGTCTCTTCCCAACCTCTCAGAGAACTAAACCACGGGAGTAACAATCCTGTAATTTTGACCGTATTTATAAATCCTTGATCCTTTATGCAGTGCGTTTTTTCTACTCTGCGCTTAGTCTGAATGTTGCTATTTTCACAGAGGAAATCAGAGGAAAGAGACTATAATTATAGGTCAAACACCAGCTCCGGAAACAGTGAAGGCAGCAGAGAGCCTATGGCTCCCTACCCTCTTCCGGGTTACACCCTGGACATCTCCCACTTCTTTCCTGGAGCCTAGGTCAGCTCTTTGCTTCTTTATCTTCATATCTTTTGCTCTCTTGTTTGCCAGTCCAGCATATCACGAGACAAAAAGGGAAAGTTATAACCAAAAGCCAGTGAGTTAAAACTGCACGATCCTTGGGCAAGCCTGCCTGTTGGAGATAATTCAAATGGAAAAGAAAAGACAAAAAAACCCACAACATTTCAGGTCATTGGTCTTTTTAAACAGACCGCCGGCAATATTTACTCCTCCTGAAATAGCACAGTCACATGAAATAAAACCGTGTTCGGTAAAGCCTGCAAAACAAAAGGACAATTTACAGGCTGGCATGCTCACTGAGGGCCCTCTGTTTACCAGCCGGATCAGGGCTCTGCTTCCGGGCTCTCCTAGCCACCTTCTGCCCAAACCTGCTGGAGAGCTGTGGGGGTCAAGGTCAGATTTTCTTGGAGACCCTCCCCAACTCTTTTCCCCTTAAATAATTTAGAAAGGCAGGTTGAGAGTTGGGAACAGGGCTGTGAAGAGTATGTGACTGATGTGGCCTCTACTATAGAAGCCCAGGTTGTGAATGTCACAGGAAGAGCTGCTAATGGTATCTGTCCTTGTCCAGCATGGTCACCTCTGTTTCCTCTTTGTTCTTTACTCCTTACTTCTTAATGCATTTACCTCCCCCAGACCTCACCCAGACCGCTGCCTTCTCTCTCTCTCTCATCCGTTTTCCTCTGTTTCCCCCCCTCACTCTATCTTGTATTCCCCTTTTGCCTTCTCGCCTGACCTTAGTTCTGCCACGGACCCTTCATGGACCTTTATTGATTAGTCCAGCTGTTGCCTGGAAGGTCCAAAGTAGCTGTTAATGGTGGGGTTAATGAATGTACATTCACAGGCCAGATCTGGGGTCATGGTGAATTCCCACTGAGACTGAGACTTCATTGAGGACTCAAGGCAACCCTCTCAGTCTCATTCTTTGAATGTTCTCCTCTCCATTACCTGATATTTCTTTGTAAAAATCCAAAAACTATTTAAAATAATACATTACACCTTGTTTCTCAAAGTCTTTTTATATCCGTTGATATCATCTTTACATCAACCTTGGGAGGGAGGCAAAGCAACTGAGGAAAGAGAAAACAAAGAAGTTCGGCAGCATTCCCAAGTTAATTACAGAGCTATGTTCTCTGCTCCCTGGGTTCTCCTGAAGCAGGAGAATCTCTTGAACCCGGGAGGCGGAGGTTGCAGTGAGCCAAGATCGTGCCACTGCACTCCAGCCTGGGTGACAGAGCAAGACTCCATTAAAAAAAAAAAAAAAAAAAAAAAAGAAGAAGAAGAAGAAGAAAGAAAATAAGATTCATTCCAGACACCACAGAGGGAGCCTCCTCCAACACCCAGGGTGAGAAGTACAACATTATCTTGCATCCCTGGCTTATCAAACACTGGACACTAACAAAGTGAAACAATCAACTTCGTCACCTGGAACTTCATGAAGCAGGTTTCCCTGAGTGTCTGTGTTTCCTTTTTTTTTTTTTTTTTGGAAATGAAGTTTTGCTCTTGTCACCCAGGCTGGAGTGGAGTGCAGTGGTGCAATCTCGGCTCACTGCAGCCTCCACCTCCCAGGTTCAAGCAGTTCTCCTGCTTCACCCTCCCAAATAGCTGGGATTACAGGCGTGTGCCACCACACATGGCTAATTTTTGTAGTTTTAGTAGAGATGGGGTTTCACCATGTTGGCCAAGCTGGTCTTCAGCTCCTGACCTCAGGTGATCCACCCACCTCAGCCTCCCAAAGTGCTGGGATTACAGGCCTGAGCCAATGCACCTGGCCTGTGTTTCCTTTCTTTACGTCAACCATCTAGCAGCTACTGGTTTCATTTTCTTTTGCACGTGCCAAAGTATGTACAGTAAGCGGAAGAGTTAGCCAGAGATGTATATAATGTGCTTTTATTTTTTCAAATGATTCAAAAGAAAATTATGACTGTAAAAAGTTACTTTTAGGCCTCTAGTGGAGCTTCTCTCTCTTTCCTTCTCTCTCTTTCTCTCTGTCCGTCTATCTATTACAGATACTAAGTGCTCAGCACTGTGATGTAGGAGGTTCTGATACATTTGTTGGAAAAAGAAACCTTGAGAATCAGCATAGCACAAATGTGTGCTTTCACTTCTAACAGCCAGCACCTGCATCTCTATGTCAAAGGGCTGATCTCAGGCTGCCAGGATCCCCTTTGCATGAAGGCACAGAGAGCTGAAGGGTCTGGATTTTACACATCCAGAGAGAAGCCCTTACCCACTGACTGACAGGTGCAGTGAGTAAACACCCCACTCTGAGGTCTCACTTACACTGTCACTGCCCTGTGGGACTGAGCTCAAGTTACCCTCTGTGGGATTTCACTTGATTCCGTATCCTTTTCTGGATTCCACATCCTTTTCTGGATTCCACATATTCCTCATTCCACCTTCCCATACCCCTACTGGTTTTTCCTGGGAACACATCCTAAAAAAATCACTTCCACACCAATTCTTGTCTTAAGAAGTGCTTCTGAGGGAACCTAGCTGAAGACAGGGAGTTTGTTTTGTCTTGGGCTCCCTCCCAACCCAAGTCTCTAGGATCAGAGTGAGTGAGAGAGATGGGGGAATGGAAGTGCAGACCTGTCTTCAGACACCAGAAGGAGACATAATCAAAAACTGAAGATGGTGCCTTCCTAAGGACCCAGGTGATAGAGTTTGGATGTCCCTTCCAAATTTTTTTTTTTGAGACGGAGTCTCGCTCTGTCGCCCAGGCTGGAGTGCAGTGGCGCGATCTCGGCTCACTGCAAGCTCCGCCTCCCGGGTTCACGCCATTCTCCTGGCTCAGCCTCCTGAGTAGCTGGGACTACAGGCGCCCGCCACCACGCCCAGCTAATTTTTTGTATTTTTAGTAGAGATGGGGTTTCACCGTGGTCTCGATCTCCTGATCTTGTGATCCGCCCGCCTCGGCCTCCCAAAGTGCTGGGATTACAGGCGTGAGCCACCGCACCCGGCGTCCCTTCCAAATGTTATGTTGAGATGTAATTCCCAGTGTTGGAGGTGGGGCCTGGTGGGAGGTCTTTGGGTCATTGGGGAGAATCCCTCATGGCTTGGTGCTGTCCTAGTGATAGAGAGTTCTCACGAGATTTGGTTGTTTAAAAGTGTGTGGCACCTCCCTTGGCTCTCTCTCTTGCTCCTGCTCTCGCCATGTGAGGCACCTGCACCCGCTCTGCCTTCCACCATGATTGTAAACCTCCTGCGGCCCTCACCAGAAGCAGATGGCAGCACCATGCTCCTTGTACTGTCTGCAGAAGTGTGAGCCAATCAAACTTCTTTTCTTTATAAATTACCCAGCTTCAGGTTTTTTGTTTGTTTGTTGGTTGGTTGGTTTTTTTGTTTGTTTGTTTTTTTAGTAATGCAAGAATGGCGTAATGCCGTTCTTGAGGGCAGCACTCAAGCAGGGAGAGACAGTGTCCCCACGTCTGCATAGAATATATCTCTAGTGCAGAGAGGAGAGGACTGATGGGAACTGAATATCATTTGACACCTCAGGGTTTGCAGTTTGAAGAATACCAGGAGAGGAAACCCATGTGGGAAAATGACATCCTCTGGGATGTCATCCTCGGGGCAGAGGGAGCAGCTTTGAGGCCTTTCTTCCAGGTGGTTTCTGGGGGGCAGATATGCATGAGCAGACTTAGGCCTGAGTGCATGAGAACCATCATCTGGGATGCCCAGAAATAACTGGAAGAATGAATGAAGCACTGATACATACAACCACATAGATGCACCTTGACAGCATGTTAAGGTAAGAAGCCAGTCATAAAAGGCCATATATTGTTTGGTTCCATTTATATGAAATGTCCAGAACAGACAAAGCCATGGAGACAGAAAGCAAATTAATGGTTGCCAGGGGTTGGGAGGAGATGGGAATTAATGGGAAGTGACTATTTCATGGGTAGGGGTGTCTTTTTCAGTGATGAAAATATTTTGGAACTAGATAGTGGTGATGGTTGCACAGAGTTGTGAAATACTAAAAGCCACTGAATTGTACACCTTAAAATGGTACATTTTATGATGTGTAATTACATACATAAACCTCAGTTTTAGAAAAGAAAGAACTGGGAAATTTGAGGTGGCAGAAGAAAAGCTGAGGTCTCGATTCACATGAGGAAGTTGCAAGTTAGTAAAATATTTATTATTAATGCTACTTTCTCTTCATTTATTGCCTGAATTGTTTCTCATTTGCCTGGTAATGATTAGGATCATCTGTGTTACAGGAGACAGTATATAATTCAGTGCTAAGTTGTGCAGCACACATTCTAAGTGTGGAAGGTGGGTTGTATAGATCACATACTGTACAATCTCTGTGTCTGTACATGGTAGTCCTGGTCAGTTACATATTTCTGCAAACTTCGACACAGGATCTCCACACACCAAGAAAGAATGCTAGATACGTTCTTCTAATTGTTTCAGTGGAGTGCAGTGGCGAGATCTTGGCCCACTGCAACCTCCGCCTCTTGAGTTCAAGCAATTTTCCTGTCTCAGCCTCTTCAAGTAGTTGAAACTATAGGCACACTCCTGACTAATTTTTTTTGTATTTTTAGTAGAGACAGGGTTTCACTATGTTGGCCAGGCTGGTCTTGAATTCCTTGCCTCAAGTGATCCACCCAACTCAGCCTCCCAAAGTGCTGGGATTACAGGCATGAGCCACCACACCCAATCTGAGACCATGTCTTTTTAAGCAAAAGGATTCCCCCTTTCTTTGCTGCCTTAAGTCAGGGAGCTATAAGTTCTTCCTGATGCTGTACTCTCCCTACCTGCCTCCAAACTGGGCGTATAACAGGGGCCTGGCACCGGTGCTCACCTATGAGAGTCTTCAACCTTGGATAGGGTTCTGTTCTGTTTGCTACGGATCTCCCCAGATTCTTCTCCAAATGTCAGGGTTGGTACATGGGTCCAAAGATTTGCCTCATTTCTGAGGCAACAGAAGAAGGTTTGATTTCTGGAAGTCATTGTGGCATCTGATATTTCTTGGTCACAATACATTCTAACATGGAGTAGGCTAATTATGATAATACATTTGATGTAAAACTATAGTGAAATTGCAGTCTAAGCACTAAGGCCAGTTCAAAAGTCATCACAAGTTTTCTTTTTCAGTGAAAGAAAAAGGAAGTTCTAATTAAAATGTAGGATTTAGCTCCATCCATCCAGTTCTTCTAGCATTTCCTAAGCTTTTAGGATTAAAAGTAAATCATTTTCTGACAGTAGTTAGACAGTTCCTTTTCCTCTGAACAGCACGGTCTGAAAGATAGTTAACTTCCCAGCATTCTTCTGTGTGTTGTGCGGTGGGTCCAGCCCTCCACTGCTCACCTCCACACTTCCACCCAGTGAGAGAAATCAGCCTAGATGGGTCTCTCTTCCATGACCTGCATTTCAGAAGGGGGTCTGTCTCCAGACATCCAGGTTGGGTGTTTACTTGAAGGCTTGGATGGATAGGAATGCCACTTTCTTATTCCAGAGCTGGTGGAGTGCCTGCTCCGCTACTGGCTGTGAGCCAGAGATTGCCTAAAGTCTAAACATTCCCACTATGTAGGCATGTTTTCAATGTCCCTGAGCTTGGGTCACATCTGAATTCAGAGTTTCTGCCTCCTGAGGGAGTATATGTGGTTGTATCTGTGTGTTGGTGCAGTTTGTATATGCATATTATGGGTTGGAGTGTTTGTGTGTATGTATGGGTGTATTCTGGGAGTTAAAGTGGCTAAGTGTATATATAAAAATGGATATTTATTGTGAAACAGTCAAACAGTAAAGAAAAATATAAGTTAAAAAACCATAAAGTATCACTTTAGTGGACATTTTCCCATGTATTTCTACACACACACACACACACACACACACACACACACACACACAGAGAGAGATGTAATTTTCCATAAGTAATATCAATATATTAGAAGGCTGTTTTCTAAGCTAATAATAATAACAATGGAGAGTGAGTGCTTGCTGTGTGTTAAGTATTGTGCTGGTCCCTTGTCCCTTGATATGGATTAACCTCACTTAATTCTCATGGCCACTTTGTGAGGTAGGTACTATCACTATTCCCATTTTACAGATGAGAAGACTAAGCCAGAGAGGAGTAGATAAGGTTAGTCTCAAGTGGGTGGCCACACAGCTAGTAAGGGAACAGAACTGGGATTTGGACTCATCTTACTCTGGGGACTCTGTTCTTGACCACTGCTTGATAGAACCAGGTGACAGTAGGCAGCACAGCTGGGCAAGGATCATTCTTTCATCATTTACTGAGTGCCTGACATGGACTAGGCCATGGGGGTAAAAATATGAGCAAGACACAGATCTTCTTGAGGCTCGTCTTTTGAAGGAGACAAATGTGTAAGTACATGATTGCAATTCAGAGCAATTAGGCAAATTACAAAGAGAACAAAAGAGAATCCATTAATACTACCTGGGGAAATTGTAGAGATAACATTGTAACTGTGTCTCAAAGGAAAAGGAGGAGCTGTTTGTCAGGGAGTTAAGGTTGGGTGGGATGGGAAGGAAGGGGAAAAGGCCACTTTAGGCTGAGCAAATAACATGTACAAGGGTATTGAAAATCTCAAGTGTGTGGTGTAGATGCAGGTAAAGAGTAAGGGAAAGTCTTTGGCTCACACCTGTAATCCCAGCACTTTGGGAGGCTGAGGCAGGTGGATCACCTGAGGTCAGGAGTTTGAGACCAGCCTGGCCAACGTGGTGAAACCCCATCTCTACTAAAGATACAAAAAATTAGCCAGGTGTGGTGGTGGGCACCAGTAAGCCCAGCTACTCGGGAGGCTGAGGCAGAAGAATCGCTTGAACCTGGGAGGTGGAAGTTGCAGTGAGCCGAGATTGCACTACTGCACTCCAGCCTGGGCGACAGTGAGACTCTGTCTCAAAAAAAAAAAAAAAAAAAGAGTAAGGGAAGAGTGGCTCACAGATGGGCATGTAAACTGAGAAGGGTCTGGCTGCTCCACTGAGGATGTTTGTCCCTATCGTACAGGCAGAAGGGAACCACTGGAGGTGCTTGAGCAGGACAGTTGTATCATCATAGCGGTGCTTTAAAAGAACAATTAGACAGCAGTCGGAGGAAGATTCAGAGTGGAGTGGGATTGGAGTAGAGAAAGTGGTTCTGCACACAAAGAGTCATACAAGGGTTCTCAGTATTGACTGCCCATGACAATCACCTAAACAGGTTTTAAAAAAATACCCAAGTGGAGGCCAAACCCTCCCTCAGAAATTTTGATTCAGTTAGTCTGGGTTGAGGCTGGGAAAATGGTAGTCTTTAAAAGCTCCCCAGGGGATTCTAGAGTGCCACCAAGGTCGGGACCACATCACTACATGGCAGAGCTTAAAAACACAAGCTCTTGTCTCCACAACTTACCAGAAAGCAGGAGATCTTAGGCATGCTTAGTTGTTTTTTTGTTGTTGTTTGTTTGTTTTCAGACGAAGTCTCGCTCTTGTCCCCCAGGCTAGAGTGCAATGGCGTGATCTCAGCTCATTGCAACCTCCGCCTCCTGGGTTCAAGCGATTCTCCTGCCTCAGCCTCCTTAGTAGCTGGGATTACAGGTGTGCGCCACCACGTCCAGCTAATTTTTGTATTTTTTAAGTAGAGACGGTGTTTCATCACGTTGGCCAGGCTGGTCTCGAACTCCTGACCTCAGGTGATCCGCCCACCTTGGCCTCTGAAAGTGCTGGGATTATAGGCATGAGCCAATGCGCCCAGCCAGTTACTTAGTATTTTTAAGCCTTCGGTTTTCTCATCTATAAAATGGGGATGATAATAGTTACCCCATTGATTAGTAATTATGGTATAATATTTATTGTAAAACAGTCAAACAAAAAGGAAAAATATAAAGTATATGTATGGTTTGAATATCCCCTTGAAAACTCATGTTGAAATTTAATTGCCATTGGCAAAAATATCTGTTTAATTGCAATTAAACGGGTTAAGAAGTAAAACCTTTATTTTTTATTTATTTGAGATGGGGTCTCACTCTCTTGACCAGGCTGGAGTGCAACGGTGTAATCACGGCTCATTGCAGCCTTGACCTCCGAGGTTCAAGCAACTCTCCCATCTCAGCCTCCCAACTGAGACTGGAACCACAGATGCACATCACTATACCCGGCTAATTTTCACTTTTTTTTTTCCACTTTTTCTTTTTTCTTTTTTTCTTTCTTTCTTTCTTTTTTTTTTTTTTTTTTTTGTAGAAACAGGGTCTTGCTACGTTGCTCAGGATGGTCTCATAGAGATAGAACCTTTAAGAGGTGATTAAGTTATGGCTCCACCTTTGTAAATAGATTAATGCTGTTATCATGGGAGTGGGCTATTTATCACGGGAATAGGCTCCTTATAAAAGGATAAATTCAGTCCCCATCTTTCTCTTTTTTTTTTTTTTTTGAGACGGAGTCTCGCTTCTGCCTCCAGGCTGGGAGGCTGTGGCCGATCTCTGTCACTGCAAGCTCCGCCTCTGTTCCCGCTTATCTCCTGCCTCTCAGCCTCCCGAGTAGCTGGGACTACAGGCACCACCACTCGGCTCATTTTTGTGTTTTAGTAGAGACGGGTTTCACCGTGTTAGCTTGTGGATGGTCTCTCGATCTCCTGACCTGTGATCCGCCCATCTCGGCCTCCCAAAGTGCTGGGATTACAGGCTTGAGCCACCGCGCCCGGCCCCCATCTTTCTCTTTGTCTCACAGACTCTCTTGCCCCACTGCCATGGGATAATGCAACACAAAGCCCTTGCTGGATGCTGGTGCCGTGCTCTTGCTCTTCCCAGCCTCCAGAACCATGAACCAAATAAATTTCTGTTCTTTATTAACTACCCAGTCTGTGGTATCCTTTTATAGCAGCAGAAAACAGATGTAGTTGGTATGTAAGGATTTGAGCACTGTTTCTGACACAGAGTAAGCACTCAATATATAGCAGCTATCATTATTACACTGCAGTTACTCAGGAAAGAGATGATAAGGATTGGAACTAATTCAGAGGCAGGGGAGATTGCAAGAAGATTATGAATTATCCACATATTTCAAGAGTGAAAAGAGGAGTCTTGATGAACAATTAGGTAGAGGGTAGGTGAGGAAAAGAGAACTCCATGATTTCAAGCTTGAACAACTCGAGAAATGTTGATGCCATCACTGAGTTTGGAGGAACAGGGATAGGATATAAAGCAAGGGGATAAGAAGTAAGTATTGGGATGGAGAAAATAAGTTGGATTAGATGTACTGAGTTGGAGGTACCTGTGGGTCATCGGGTGGAGACATCCAGCAGGAAGTTAGCATGATGGTCTGAGCTCAAGAGAGAGTTCTGGGCTGGAGATATTTTTTGGGGGAGCCATGAACATATGAGTGCAAAGCTGAAGCTATAAAAGTAGATAATGGACTGGGTGAGGTGGCTCAAGCCTGTAATCCCAGCACTTTGGGAGGCCGAGGGGATCACCTGAGGTCAGGAGTTCAAGACCAGCTTGACCAACACGGAGAAACCCCATCTCTACTAAAAATACAAAATTAGCTGAGCGTGGTGGCACATGCCTGTAATCCCAGCTACTAGGGAGGCTGAGGCAGAAGAATCACTTGAACCTGGGAGGCAGAGGTTTCGGTGAGCCAAGATTATACCATTGCACTCCAGCCTGGGCAACAGAAGAGAAACTCCATCTCAAAAAAAAAACAAAAAACACAAAAACAAAAAAGTAGATAATGTTTCTCAAAGAGAGTCTATTAGTGAGAATAGATGAAGGTTGAGTTTAGAACATGGGAAATGTCCAAATATAAGGGGTGGATGAAAGGAAAAGGAATCTGCCCCCCAGTAATAAGATAGGGGATAGAAAGAATAACAGGAATTATGAGGAAAACTAAGAAACAGCTATTGTCTACAGGAAAAGAAATAAGCCTGAGATAGAAAAAAAGTCTAGTTGGGAGCATTGAGCAAAATAACAACATTTTTTTACTTAGTCACTTTGATTCAATTTAATAGGATGCTCTTAAAAGGCTTTAAAGTTTTTTTCATTTTGCCCACTGCTTCTAAAGGACATCTTTTTGTTCCGTATCTGGATGGCAGATACTGGAGCAGAAGCAGTGGCAAAAAGCCTGAGTCACATCTTGCCCTGCAGTAGTCCTGTGGAGGGATGGCATGAATTACTATAGGAGGCAAAGGAGCAGGCATACCCTTTATGCCCTGAAACCCTTGCTCAGAGCTATCAGGATCTGGCCTGGGAAAGGCTTTTGCTGCCCATCATGCCTTTCAGACTTTTTGGGACTCAGAAAACGTAGCTGACCCTTTTCATCTGTATCAGGAAGCCACTTTTCTACCCTACTATCAGCACCATCGTCTTACCCCTCTCCACCAGGAGGACATATCTTCACAGTAGCTCCTCCTTACCAGAAAGTTTGGACAATCAGGCCACTCACTGAGTTCAGAGAGACCTCAGAAGTGGCAGCCTAGGGAATCAGTACTGTATAAGTGGCCTGGGCACCAGGGGCTGTGGGAGACTTTTTGAAGCTCATGTCTGATATTAACAGTTCTCAAAGATTGACCCCTAGGCCAGCAGCACATCTGGGAACTTATTAGAAACGCAGATTCTCAGGACTCATCCCAGGCCTACTGAATCAGGAGCTCTGGGGGTAGGACCCAGCAGTCTGTGTTTGTAATAAGCCTTCTTCAGTTTGAGAACCACTGTCCTGTATAAACAGGACTAGAAACACCAAGGTTAGGAATCTGTCTCCTTTTTTCTCTATATTTCTCCCTAGTACACAATTCTTCAGGTAGTAGACTTAATAAATGTTGTTCAGTGGGTGTTTATTGAGGATGTAGTATGTGGAAAACTCTTTGTACACACGTATGCATTCATTTGCACATACTCACACATGAGACTTTTTCTTTGGGAGTCTATAATTACATATACAAAAGTTAGATCAAAGATAGATCAAGGCCGGGCGCGGTGGCTCATGCCTGTAATCCCAATACTTTGGGAGGCTAAGGTGGGCGGATCACCTGAGGTCAGGAGTTCAAGACCAGCCTGGCCAACACTGTGAAATCCTGCCTCTACTAAAAATACAAAAATTAGCTGGGCATGGTGGCGCACACCTGTAATCCCAGGTACTCAGGAGGCTGAGGCAGGAACCTGGGAGGTGGAGGTTGCAGTGAGCCGAGATCCTGCCACTGTACTTCAGCCTGGGTAACAGAATGAGACTCTGTATCAAAAAAAAAAAAAAGATCAAGACGAGGTATTAGGATTGTAATAAGTAGGCTATAAATGATACCACAGGGCAGATCCAGAATGCAGGACATTCTACAGGACAATTAACTTGAGGGGAAAAGTAGAGGAGAGACTATTGTAGCTTAAAAGGAGTTAAAGGGCTGGGCGTGGTGGTTCACACCTGTAATCCCAGCACTTTGGGAGACAGAGGCAGGAGGACTGCTTGAGGACAAGACTTAGAGACCAGCCTGGGCAACATAGCAAAATCCTGGGCCAGACATGTTGGCTTAGGCCTGTAATCCAAGCACTTTGGGAGGCCGAGGCAAGTGGATCACTTGAGGTCAGAAGTTCAAGACCAGTCTGGCCAACATAGTGAAACCCCGTTTCTACTAAAAATATAAAAATCAGATGGGCTAGGTGGTGTGCACCTGTAATCCCAGCTACTCTGGAGGCTGAGGCAGGAGAATCGCTTGAGCCTGGAGGGTGGAGGCTGCAGTGAGCCGAGATCATGCCAGTGCACCACAGCCAGGTGGCAGAATGAGACTCTGTCTCAACAACAACAACAAACCGGTATCTACAAAAAATACAAAAATTAGCCAGGCATGGTGGTGCATGTCTGTAGTCCAACTACTCAGGAGGCTGAGGAGGGAGGATCGCTTGAGCCTGGGAGGTTCAGGTTGCGGCGAGCAGTGATTGTGCCACTGCACTCCAGCCTGGGTGATAGAACGAATCATCGGCCGGGCCAGCCGTGGCCTGCCTATAATCCCAGCACTTTGGGAGGCCTGAGACGGCTGGATCAATGAGGTCAGGAGATCAAGACCATCCTGGCAACCCGGGTGAGACCCCGCCTCTACTAAAAAATACAAAAACTAGCTGGGCGAGGTGGCAGGTGCCTGTAGTCCCAGCTACTCGGGAGGCTGAGGGTGAGAATGCATGCGGAACCCGGAGGCAAGCTTGCAGTGAGCTGAGATCCGCCACTGCACTCCAGCTCAGGAAATAGAGCCGAGACTGCCTCAAAAAAAAAAAAAAAAAAAAAAAAAAAAGAAATCATCTCAAAAAAAAAAAAAGGTGGGGGGGTTTAAAAGAGACCTCAACGACATAAACTGGGCACAGTCCTCCCAAAGTGCTGGGTTTAGGTGTGAGCCACCGCAGGGATTACAGGCATACCGCCACCATGCCTGGAATTAATTTTGTATTTTTAGTAGAGATAGGGTTTCTCCATGTTGGCCAGCTGGTCTGGAACTCCTGACCTCAGGTGATCTGCCTGCTTCGGCTTCCCAAAGTGCTGGGATTACAGGTGTGAGCCACTGCACTGGGTTCTGAAAATGAACTTTTAAAAAGAACAGTTTGGGAAACTTCAATATAGACTGTACATAAGAAGGTATTATCCAATTTTGCATTGTGGTGATAGAAGAAAATACCCTTTCTAAGATATATGCTAAAGTATTTGGGAGTAAGTTGACATAATGCCTATAATTTGCTTTAAAATGCTTCAGCAGGTTGGGCGCAGTGGCTCACGCCTGTAATCCCAGTACTTTGGGAGGCCGTGGCGGGTGGATCTCAAGGTCAGGCAAGTTCAAGACCAGCCTGGCCAACATGGTGAAACCCCATCTCTACTAAAAATACAAAAATCATCTGGGCAAGGTGGCGCATTCTTGTAATCCCAGCTACACGGGAGGCTGAGGCAGGAGAATTGCTTGAACTGGGACCCAGGAGGCAGAGGTTGCAGTGAGCCAAGATCATGCCACTGCACTCCAGCCTGGGGTACAGAGTGAGACTCTGTCTCAAAAAAAAGAAAAAAAAAAAAAAGCTTCAGCCAAAAAGCAAAAAGGTGGGGAGGTAAAGGGAGGATAGATTAAATACGTATGGCAAACTTGATGGCTATTGAAACTGGTCGATGGGGTCATAGGGGTTTTTATGTCAGTCTGGAAATTTTTATAATAAAAGTGGTTTGCTTGTTTGTTTTTTATTTTTTTTTAAACACACCTGCGCATCACCTGTAGCTTGTCTGTTTTTTAATGAATGGCATAGACACTAATGGTGGAGTTCAGACAAGGGGTAGTAGCAAGGACTACAGCCACTGCAGAAAGATTTGCGGGAGAGATGGAGCTGTGCATTTCCTTCCTCTCTTCCTCCCTCCCTCCCTCTCTCCCTTCCTGTGTGTTAGCATCTCCCATACCAGGTAGGGCGTGGTATTAAAACAGCATGGCAGGAGTGTGGGTATCTTTTGGGGAGGTGGGATATTGCCTGGGGAAGTTGGTGGCCAGACTGCAGAAGAATGTAGGGAATGCCAGGCTGGGTGCCCAGCTGGACCTTGTACTGTAGTCAATGATGACGCTTCTGTGCAAAGAGAGTGATGCAATCTGTGTTCCAGGCAGATTAATGTGGATAATGCTGGCATGAGTCCGAGAGGTCTGGTAAGGGGCTGTTACCCAGGTCCAGGCATGAGGAAGTGATAAAAGCTTGCATTGTATAGGAGTGACAGTGACAAGGGATATTTCAGATGAATCAAGAATCAGCAGAATCTGCTGGTGACCATTTATGAAGCTAGTATGGGTGAGGCAAAGTAGTACTTGAACAACAGGATAAATGGCAGTCCTGTTTAATGGAAATAAGGAAACTCAGATGATTTGGGAGATGAGGATTAGGGGTTGATTTTGAACGTGCAAAATGAGGTGAAAACAGAGCAGCCAAGCTGAGATATTTCAAACAATAGACTGTTCCAAACAATAGGCCATTTCAGGGGTGAGATGAGGAGATGAGGAATCAAATAGATCCACTGGGGTGAAATCATTCACCCTGGCCCCTTCCCCATAAAAACCTGATTGAAGTTTGAGGATGAAGGTCTGAAAATGAATCTGGGAAAGTGAGTGGTCTAGCAAAGATGAAACTATGGGGGAGGGTGAGGAGGCAACTTGGTGTCTCCACAGGTGCTGAAGAAACCTCGCTTTTGACATCCTGCTCTCCTGTGACTTTGCTTCCTGTTGTGATAGGAGAACCTGCCCAGTGTTCCATGGGGCATGGCTCTAGAGTCATTCTGTCTACACCCAGCTGCCTCTCGGTTGGATAACTGTGTGGCTGAAGAACGACACGGAGCATTAAGCTAGGCCCCCGAGAGTTGGGAGCAGCTCTGTTTCCCCGTCCCAAGTACACAGGATGTAATGTGCCCTCCCTGGAGATGTCCACGGGCTGCTGCTGACCTCCCAGGTCCCTGCCTCACAGAACAGGGGTATTCTTTTCCTGTCATGACTATTTAGTTACTGGGCTAACAAACAAGAAAAAGTCACATGGGGCAGGATTTCAAGAGCAGAGTTACTTCAATTGCCTGTGGAAATACCACCAGGTTGTGCAACAAGACTTTTAGGCTGAAAAAAGCATGTTAGATCTTGGTCTGATGGTCTGACCATCTGAAAAACACAGCCCATTTTTTCTTTTTTGGAGCTGCATATAGGACAATGATAAGACCACACCTCTCTTATGCCCCACAAAAGACACAAAAAGAGAAAGGCCTCAGTTTTGTGATACCCGAGAAGACTTGTGTTGGTTTATCTGAGTCCTCATTTTCAGCAAATGACAGCAAGAGGCCAATAAGACACAAGTGGATTTTTTTTTTTTTTTTTTTTTTTTTTTGCTCAACTGCCTTCCTTCCTGCTAAAAATCTCTCAAGCTCTGCCCATCCCTCTTCTTTACCCCACCCTCTCCCTACCACAAACCCACTTCCTCCTCAAAGTCCCAGCCTTCCCACTAGCACCCTCTTTCTCCCCTGCCCCTTCTGCTCCCCTCCCATGGCTGCTGGCGCAGGCGTCATGCCCAGGCAGCCTGATGCAGGCCAGGATTTTCACCTCACTCAGCAGCCCCCAACAAAGCTGCCACTGTCTAACTGGGTCACCTTGGGAGAAAGCAGGCAGGAGTGACTGGGGTTGTGTTCTGAGAGCATGGCCAACGTGGCCCTATCTTGTTGTAATCACTTTCAATATGACTTCTTCTTATCACTATTCACAATATTATGAAGGTATGAAGAAGAGCTACCACCAAGTGAGTACCTACTGTCTTCCAAGCATAGTCCTCCACACATTACATGCCTTTTCTCATTTAATCACCCAGCAAACACATGAAGTAGCAGCTATCACAATCCCCTTTTTACACATGAGGAAATAAGGTTTAGAGAGGTGAAGCAACTTGCCCAAGACCAGGTAGCACCAAGCAGCAGCACTGGGGTGCAGATTCAGATGTACCTAGTTCCCAGTCCCCTCCTCTTAACCATCTTGACATATGCTTGAGTGGCATTTATCTTGACTTATTCCCACCTGATGAAGTAGGAAGACCATTTCAAAAAGGAAGCCATTTGGGGTGAGGGGAAGCTGGTCAACAGGGACCTGGGTTAAGACTGCCCAGAAACCATGGGGATCTGGAACTGGTCATCTGCAGAGTAGCCTGCTGTTTCTCAAGGGAGTTGTGGCCAAGCTCCATCTTTGCCAGGCCTCTGGGCCAGCATCCTAGTTGGTTTAGTGGTAATAGGGCCAAGGTCACGAATCTGATTCCTTTGTGGGCCAGTGTACTTCCATCCACTCCAGTGTCACAGGCAGCACTCCTAACTTTGACCAACGGTTCTCAACTTCAGACCATTGGATGAGAACAAAAATGGCTTAGGCTGGGCGTGATGGCTCATGCCTGTAATCCCAGCACTTTGGGAGGCTGAGACAGGGGGAATGCATGAGCTCAGGAGTTTGAGACCAGCCTGGGCAACATAGTGAGACTCCATCTCTACAAAAAATATTTGTTAAAAATTAGCTGGGCATGGTGGTGTGCACCTATAGTCCCAGCTACTCAGGAGACCGAGGTGGGAAGATCACTTGTGCCTAGGAGGTCAAGGCTGCAGTGAGCCAAGATTGTGCCACTGCACTGCAGCCTGGGTGACAGAACAAGACCCTGTCTCAAAAAAAAAAAAGAGAAAAAAAAGGTTTAACACAACTCTTTTTTTTTTTTTTTTTTTTTTTAAATAAATAACCCATGGCTGGGCACGGTGGCTCAAGCCTGTAATCCCAGCACTTTGGGAGGCCGAGACGGGCGGATCATGAGGTCAGGAGATCGAGACCATCCTGGCTAACACGGTGAAACCCCGTCTCTACTAAAAAATACAAAAAACTAGCCGGGCGAGGTGGCGGGGGCCTGTAGTCCCAGCTACTCGGGAGGCTGAGGCAGGAGAATGGCGTGAACCCGAGAGGAGGAGCTTGCAGTGAGCTGAGATCCGGCCACCGCACTCCAGCCTGGACGACAGAGCGAGACTCCATCTCAAAAAAAATAAATAAATAAAAAATAAATAAATAAATAAATAACCCATAAAAGCATGTGCTCTGCAGACGGATGGGCAAGAGTTACAACCCTTATATGAAAACTGCTTTCTATTTGCAATAGAAGAGACCTGGTATCTCAGTGAATCCCAATCCCTGAAAGGCCCAGCTCCAAATTTACTCCTTCTCTCCCAAAAGGTATTCCTGGGAAATGGTAGAAGTGTTCCAATCCAGTTGAGATATCACATTTTGTTTAATTGTTCTGAGCTGTTTGAGGTCACAACACACCACCTTCTCATCAGACGTCTCCGAGACAGAAGTGAAATCTTTATGTTCAGTAACTCAGCACAGATCCAGTACAGGACATAGAATACAGTGGAAATGAATACTATGAGGAAAAGCTATACAAACTGGCCTCTTGTACAGATGGCTACAGACTGTAGGGATTGTGAATGATCCCAAACAGGCTCTGGGCCAGTGAAGGAGGCAACCTCCACTGTGCACACAGCACTGCAGTGGGCTTGGTGGAAAGCCACGGCCGTCTGTGAACTTTGGCCTGAACTTTGGAGGAGACGGCACACATGCATGCATGCAAAAACAGACAAAAACATGCAATCAAAACATTGTGTACATAATGGTGGGAGGGCAGAGAGACAAAGGGAAAAGAACCAAGTGGATTTAAACAAGAAACAAATTTCTGGCCAGGCGTGGCGGCTCACACCTGTAATCCCAGCACTTTGGGAGGCTGAGGCGGGTGGATCAACTGAAGTCGGGAGTTCGAGACCAGCCTGACCAACATGGAGAAACCCCATCTCTACCAAAAATACAAAATTAGCCAGGCATGGTGGCACATGCCTGTAATCCCAGCTACTCGGGAGGCTGAGGCAGGAGAATCGCTTGAACTTGGGAGGCAGAGGTTGCGGTGAGCCAAGATCACGCCATTGCACTGCATCCTGGGCAACAAGAGCGAAACTCCATCTCGAAAAGAAAAAAGAAAAAAAGAAAAGAAAAGAAAAAAAAAAAAGAAAAAGAAACAAATTTCCAAAAGAGGAAAGAGGGAGAGCATGGAGCTTGGAGTTGGAGATTCCAAGTCTAGATGGAGAGAATAATGTGAGTCTGTATGTAGACACAGGACCCAGCTCCTAGGGTGCCAGTGGAGCTCCAGGCCAGTGCCCAGGAGAGAACTGGAGATGAGGCCAGCTCTAGTCTATAGCATTGTGCAACGCCAGTTGGTTGGGATGGTTCTACCCCCCAATCTATACCAAATTAATTAATTCATCAACATTTATTGAGTTTCTACAAGTGACGGGCATTGTACAAGTCACAGAAATATAATGATGCTTAATAGTTTTACCTTCAAAGAGTCTATGATCCAGTCTAGTTGAGGACAAAAAAGCAAAGAGATGATTACAGTATCCTGTGACTATGATAGAGATCTGCCTGCGGTGCTCAGAGGTAACAGAGGAGGGAGACTGAGCTCAGGAGGGTGTCACGGATGGTGGCACCTAAGTTATCTTAAAGAACGCATAGAAAATAGATGGTAAAGAAGGTGGGAAAAAGGCAACCTTAGAGCTCAATCTGAAAGGCATAAAAGAGAGTTCCCATCTCACTGGGAACTGTAAGTAATGTTTAGTGACAGGGAGTGTTGAGAAATGAATTTGAAGATACAGGCAGAACCCAATTTGAATTTGAATGTCAGACCAAGGATGCAGTGGGAAGCATTGTTCAGATGAAAGGTTTTAAGCAAGGAAATAATAGTGTTAGCATTTAATCCTGAGTTGTAGTCATGGATATAGGGTGAGAAGATAAAACAGCTTTTATGGCAAATAACTACCACACCCCTTCTCAATGTCTACCCTTTCTCCCAGTAAGCCTACTACCTCCAACGTTTCCTTTTCCTCATGCCTCTTGTACTATTGAACACATACCAAAAATACTGGGAAAGTCAGCCTAATTCTACTTCCACTAAGGAACATCACCAGGCCTGGTGTGGCACTTAAAACGGCCTAGAATTAACTCCAAAGTGCCCTCTAAAGTTACCCAGGAGACCGAGAAGTGATTTGTTAGGAAGATGCCATCCAAAGTCTTACAAATATCTTTTATCTGCCATTCCAAAATATCAGGAAAATGGTAGACTACAGTCAGCATAGTCATAATTTTTTTTTTTTTTTTTTTTTTTTGAGACAAGGTCTTGCTCTGTCACCCAGGCTGGAGTGCAGTGGCATAATCACAGCTCACTGCAACCTTGACCTCCTGGGCTCAAGTGATCCTCCCACCCCAGCCTCCTGAGTACCCAGGACTATAGGCATGTACCACCACACCCAGCTAATATTTTCATTCTTTGTAGAGATGGGTTCTCACCATATTGCCCAGGCTGATTTTAAACTCCTGGGCTCAAGCAATCCTCCTGCCTTGACCTCCCAAAGTGCTGGAATTACAGGCATGAGCTACCTCGCCAGGCCTCATAATCTTGATATTAGCCCAGAACAATCTGTGACTAGGTAGGATGGATGGATAGATAGATAGATAGATAGATAGATAGATAGATAGATAGATAGATAGATCAGCCAGTACTAGTTTTGGCTTCACAATAGTATCCTGCTACCAAATTTTTCAACAGCCGCCCTCTTAAAGTTGTAAGAACTTTAACCTACTTATATCTGATTGTTTTGCCTCTAAAGTGATTAAAATGCCCATTTGATTTCCAAGATGCTGTGGGTACTGGGGGCACAGGCTAGCTTTTCAAATGTGTTTGTCTCTTTCAAAACAGGAAGCAGCATTGTCCAAGTTCATTAAAAATCAGCATCAGAGAACACTTACTGGGTGCCTAATTATGTCATCAGATTTTGACCTGGGGCTGGGAATAAAGTTTGAAGGAGAGAGGAAGAGTCTGGCTGAACCTGGTTGGATTTAAAAAGAAAAAAAAAAAAAAAGAGCAGCGTGAAAGATCAAGCCAGCTGGGTCCCTAGTCATGTATGCTGGGTCTCTGTTAGTTCCACATTCTTGAGCCAGGTGGCCAAGGTAACCAGACTTGGCATGTCCTACTTCCCCAGAAATTAGTGATCCTTTCCCAGGGATGGTGTCAGACCCTTTCAGGTGTGATTGTCTTTGGGGCAGCATGCCTAGTGGGAACAGACTAACTTTGAATAATAAAATTTCGAGGCGGTAAGGCACTCTGTATTTTTGAAACTCAAATGAGTTCATACCCAGCCCAATTCATACTGCAGTTGGTGACAAGAACTGAATCACACCTCTCCTGACTTCCACCATGCTGTCTCCCTTTCTCCTTGCCAATTCACTATCGCCTTGGAGCCACAAAAATGCAAAACAAACCTGAACCTTGTGTTGTGAGGTAAGCCCATGAGTCACGGTTGAACAGCAGTTTCTTTTTCTCCATGTTAGCTGTGTTTTTCCTTCACTGTGGCCCAAACAAGCATCAACTTGGTGACATCAATTCATCATGTTATGGAGTAGGCACTGTGTTTAGAGATGGTAGATTCTGCAGTGACTCAGGTGGTAGGGTATTTTCTCCTGATAGAGTACCAGGAGGAATTTATGAGTTCAGAAGGCAGTAGAGTAGGGCACCTGCTTTCATTCACTGTCAGGCAGTCAGCAAAACCTTCATGCAGAAGAAAGAATTTCAAAACATTTTAAATGCCTGAGTGTGGGGAAAGCTCCCAGGGCAAGAGGAAGGCAACTCTCAGAATAAGTTGCCTGAGATTGGCAAGATAATTGATTGGATGAGGTCTTGTGGCACCTTCTAAAATTGGGTGTGGCTGGAAATAGCTGTTGGGGGAACCATGGGAAAGACAGAGCTCTGCTTTGAGTTCCAGGACTGTCCTGCAAGGCAGGTGTCCACTTTGCTCCTAATCTCTGCTCTGTCCTTAACCACCACCTCCGCCCTTCTTTTTCCATATCAGCTGTATTCAGCCCTTTCAAGCTTATCTCAAACTTTTGCATAAAACTCCCTCTATCCCATGACACTTTTTGTCCTTTGCAGAGTATAACCAGATCTCCAGAGTCAAAACTCCTTTTTTCCTTCTAACTTTTCCAAATGTTCCCACTTGGTGGCCAAATATTTTTTTGAGCAATGATCATTTGCTGTTGGGAAATTCACAAGTTATAAAACAGTCACTGTAGCCTGACCAGGGAGACATACATATGATAATATTAAACAAAAATACAAAGTAGTATAGGATTAACTGACAACAACATACAATGGGTGGGAAATGTTTCAGGAATTTAGAGGGTTAGGAGATCATACTGGGGCTGTAATTCACGGTGAGGGCCTCATGGAAAAGCAAGTTTTCAGTCTAGCTGGTAAGCGAGTGCGGCTAGGAAGGCTTTAAGTAAGGCAAGTTTAGGGAACATATACTTGGAGAGAGAGTTTTATGGTAGGGGATAATAAAAATAATGTTTAACAACTAAAGAGCACCTTATAATTTACAACTTTTCTCACACACACATACACACACACACACACACAAACACACAAACACAATTGAATTTAAGAGTGGCAAGATGAGCCAGATTCCAGAACCTTCTGAATACCATCAAAGATCTGGAAGTTTCAGCAATGTTGTGATCACCTACCTCCTGCCAAGCAATCTCATATATCATATCTCACTTAATTCAAGAAGTAGTCTTGTGAGGTAAATGTTATCACCATTTTACATATGAGTAAATTAATGGTTAAAGAACTTCTCAAGATCACATAGTTAATAATAATAATAGCAATTACACATGGTAATTACTATATGCCAGACACTATTTAAGTATTCTTATAACAACTCTATGAAGTAAAAACTCTTGTTAACCCCATTTTTAGATGGGAAAAACTGAAGTGTGGAGATAAAACACCTGCCTAAGGTATACAACTAAGGAATGTCAGAAACTAGACATTTGAATTCAGGCAGTCTAGTTTCAGAGCCCAGCCTCAGAAGCCTCTAAAGCAAAGCTGCTAATAGAAATGTACTGTGAGCCACAAATGTGAGGCATATACATAATTTTAAATGTTCTAGTAGCCACATTAAAAAATAAAAAGAAACAAGTAAAATTAATTTTAATAATGTATTTTATTTAACCAAATATCTCCAAAGTATTTTAAAATTCGTTTTTATGTTTTATGTTTTTAGAGACAGTCTTACTCTGTCACCCAGGCTGAAGTGCAATGGTGCAATCATAGCTTACTGCAGCCTCAAACTCCTGGGCTCAGGAGATCCTCCCACCTCAGTCTCCCAAGTAGCTTGGACTACCATGCCCAACCAAAATATTATTTCAACATGTAATCTGTATTAAAAATTATTAAATATATGTTATATTCTTTTTAATGTGAAATCTCTGAATTGAGTATTTTTAAACTTACAGCATATTTCAATTCAAATGCTAAATTTACATCAGAAATATTTGATCTGTATATTTCATACACTTTATAGTTGAAAAAATAGATTCACATACCCAAGTTATTCCAAACATACTTAAAAGTTTTCCAATAACTAAGTTGAGTACCAAAAATAATTTTAACATTTGCATCCATATTGTCAAATCTGGTTTCTTTATTTTTAGAAGAATTAACTTGACTTTGAAGCAAACTATTATCAGTTTCAAATTATGTCTATTTAATTCAGTAACTCTTGTGTCAACTCAGTATTATTAAAGTTGAATTCAAAGGGGTATTACATAAGTTGAAAATAAATGATACATTCATCAATTATTATAATATATTCATATCTTCTTAGTTTTGCAACAAATTTGCATAATGCTCTTTATTATAATGAAAATTTGCATGTTAATTTGTTAGAAGAATGTATAAGATTGTTATTGATTTGTATTATGAAAAATTTCAGTTTAAACATAGATTTTTGTACTTGTCTAGCTAGGTCACAGATAAGACTTTTCCTTTCCTTGAAGCTTCAAATTTAGCTCATTCATATGCTGTGTGATATCAATGAGAAAACAAAATCACACTGCTGTTTTTGGTCTTTTATTATTAAATATTTGGAGAGTATTCCTTTTGTTTCAAGAAAATTTTAAATGAGAATTAACAGTACATTAAACCTTTGTAAAGATCTCTCCACTAGTCAACCAATGGGCATTGGAAAAGAGCACAAGGTCATTACATTTATTTTCTTTCATGTATTTCTACAGTTCCACAAGCTGATGATTCATAGCATTTGCACATATATTTTACAAATGTATCATGACACTGTTCAGAAAACTGAACATAAATATCTTCAATATGTATAAGAGCAACAAAGTCATAGAAGAAATATCAGTTTCTTGCTTTAAAATGATAATAAATCTAGACTTTTGACTTAACATAGCTAGAGCACCCTTCTTTGTGATAGAATCTGTGTTTTATCTAGCTGACTGTTTTCTTTGACAGGAATAAAAAACTCAAAAACATCTACACCAGTCAGTTCACTAAAAAGGCTGCAAAATAATAATACTTGTTTTTTATACGTTTGAAAGTCCTTTTAAGACAAAACACATTCAAAGTATTAGTTGGGCAGTGCCTCTTATATAACTTCTCAAAGTAGAAGAAAGTCCTTGTAATTTTCCAAAACTTAAATCAATTGAACTTTGATATTGTTAGAAAAATTTTGTATTCAATAGGCAATTGTTCGGCAGGTTAATTGAAGGGCTTTCATTCCCCTCCTCCCAGTTTTATTGAGGTATAATTGGCAAAAATCATATATATTTAAGATACACGATGCGATGATTTGATATATATTGTGAAGTAACTATCACAATCAAGCTAACATACTAGCACCTCACATAACAACCTTTTTTTTGTGTGTGGTGAGAACACTTAAGATATACTCTGTTAGCAAATTTTAAGTATACACTACATTATTATTAACTATAGTCATCATGCTATACATTAGATCTTCAGAACTTATTCATCTTATAAGGAAAGTTTGTACCCTTTGACCAGTATCTCCCTATTTCCCTCACCCTCCATCCCTGGTAACAACCATTCAATTCACTGTTTTTATTTTATTTATTTTTAATTATTATTATTTTATTTATTTATTTTTGAGATGCAGTCTCACTCTGTCACCCAGGCTGGAGTGCAGTGGCACAGTCTCGGCTCACTGCAACCTCTGCCTCCCAGTTTCCAGCGATTCTTCTGCCTCAGCCTCCCGAGTAGCTGGGACTACAGGCACATACCACCACACCCAGCTAATTTTTGTATTTTTTAGTAGAGACAGGGTTTCACCACGTTGGCCAGGCTTGTCTCAAACTCCTGACCTTGTGATCCACCCACCTCGGACTCCCAAAGTGCTAGGATTACAGGCGTGAGCCACCGCACCTGGCCTATTAGTATTATTTTTTTAGACAGTCTCGCTGTGTTGCCCAGGCTGGAGGGCAGTGGCGCAATCTCGGCTCGATGCAACCTCCGCCTCCCAGGTTCCAGCGATTCTCCTGCCTCAGCCTCTTGAATAGCTGGTACTACAGGTGCACACCACCACACCCAGCTAATTTTTGTATTTTTAGTAGAGACAGGGTTTCACCATGTTAGCCAGGCTGGTCTCGAACTCCTGGCCTCAGGTGATCCACCAGCCTCAGCCTCCCAAAGTGCTGGGATTAGAGGCGTGAGCCACCATGCCTGGCCAACTCACTGTTTCTATGTTTGACTTTTCTAGATTTCACATAAGTGAGGTCACACATTATTTGCCTTTCTGTGTCTAGCTTTTTTCACTTAGCATAATGTCCTCCAGGTTCATCTATGTTGTCAGAAATGGCAGGATTTTCTTTTATGTTTTAGGCTAAATAATATTCCTGTGTGTGTGTATCATATTTTCTTTATCAATGCCTCTATCAATGGGCACTTAAGTTGTAAATAATGCTGCAGTGAATGAAGTGCAGATATCTCTTTCAGATACTGATTTCATTTCCTTTGAATATATACCCAGAAATGGGGTTGCTTGATCATATGATAGTTCTGTTTTTCAATTGTTTTAGGAACCTCTGTGCTGTTTTCCATAATGGCTATACCATGCTTTAACTTCTTGTAAAATGTATTTTACATTTTTTCTTATACTCTTCCACTAATATATCCATGACTAAAATAATTTCTTTTATTACCTCTCTATCTAAAAATGACTTTCTTTTTTGTGTAAGAATCTAAGTCATCTTATAGTAGGCCAACATTATATGCTCAGATCCCGCGAAAAATTGTTTAAAATATTTGTTGGGCATATAATTCTAATTTCAGGCAACCAATATTGGTTCTCTTTTAACTGTTGAGAGCAAATGTCTTATCAAGTTCACTATATATTTGCTGAAAATGTCTTGTACTATTGTTTACTTTTTTTTTTTTTTTTTTTTTGAGATGGAGTCTTGCTCTGTCACCCAGGCTGGATTGCAGTGGTGCCATCTTGGCTCACTGCAACCTCTACCTCCTGGGTTCAAGCAATTATCCTGCCTCAGCCTCCCGAGTAGCTGGGATTACAGACGTGTGCTCCATGACTGGCTAATTTTTGTATTTTTAGTAGAGATGGGGTTTCACCATGTTGGCCAGGCTGGTCTTGAACTCCTTTCCTGAAGTGATCCACCTGCCTCGGCCTCCCAAAGTGCTGAGAGTACAGGCGTGAGCCACTGCACCCGGCCTGTTTACTTTATCTTTATTTTTTTAAATAAAATAAATAGCTTTTAAATTTTGCTCTGCTGCAGCAAATTGCAATTGCTGTTCGCTTCGTAAATTTGTGACTTGACTTCTTCCAGTCTCTTTTTTGTTGAGACGGTGTCTTGCTGTGTCACCCAGGCTGGATTGTAGTGCCCCAATCATGATTCACTGCATCCTCAACTTCCTAGGCTCCAGTGATCCTCCCACCTCTGCCTCCCAAATAACTGGGACTACAAGTGTGCACCACCATGCCTGGCTAATTTTTTGTATTTTTTTTTTTGTAGATATGGGGTTTCATTATGTTGCCCAGGCTGGTTTCAAACTCCTGCCTCAGCCTCCCAAAATGTTGGTGTTATAGGCGTGAGCCACTGCACCCAGCCAGTCTCTTTTCTTTTTCTTCTTTTTGAGACAGAGTCTTGCCCTGTCACCCAGGCTGGAATGCAGCGGCATAATCTCGGCTCACTGCAACCTCCACCTTCTGGGTTCAATGGATTCTCCCGTCTCAGCCTCCTGAGTAGCTGGGATTACAGGCACACACCACCATGTCTGGCTAATTTTTGTATTTTTAGTAGAGACGGGGTTTCACCATTTTGGCCAGGCTGGTCTTGAACTCCTGACCTCAGGGAATCCGCCCGCCTCAGCCTCCCAAAGTGCTGGGATTACAAGCGTGAGCCACTGTGCACAGCCCAGTCTCTTTTCTTTATGGTCCAGTCATAGTACTTACTAGATGCTGAATCCCTATTCAATTCTGTATCAGTAGAATGTCTTCATTTTAAATATTAAAAATTTTCCATACTCATTTTTTAAACTAAAAACCTAGTTTATTATATAATTAAAATTAAAATAAGCATTTTAATTATATTATTGTTATATATTATTTATATTATTGTTTATATTAATTATTTATATTATTGTTACAATATAACAATATTTTCCACATTGTGTTTAACGGAAAAATGATTTTCAGTGTCTCCGGTTTTTGATTAAAATTAAATTAAAATTAAATATAAAATTCAATTCCTCAGTCACAACAGTCACATTTCAAATGCTCAGTAGCTACATTTGTCTAGTGGCTAACATATATTCGACAACACAGCTCTAGAATGTCTCTTAGCGGCAGAAGCTGAGGAGCTATCATTCAAATCCTGATTCTAAGTCAGTATCCCTTCCTCAACCCCTCATTGCCTCTCAAACAAGGCGTTCTGGCTGCTAGGAGATATCCTTGTGGCCTACCAGGTTCAAGGTCTATAAACTGGGTCAAGAGATCCCACCAAGACTCCAGGCGAGTAAGAGGCTGAAAGGAGAGGCATGGGTCTACTTAGAAGTGAAAGGAGACAAGTGAAGCATAAACCACTTCTAATTGTTGTGGTCCAAAGACACACAAAGACCTAGGCTCAATGAAGGCAAGAAAAAGCAGAAAAGAATGCAGCTTCAAGTTCAGTTCTGAGATGACTGTTGTCCAAAAATGAGGTATGGGAACAAGGAAAGGCTGAAAGCTGGAGATGCCACTCTATTCTTTTATTCTCATGACTTTCTCTCCTTACTCTGCAGTTTGTCTGCACCTTCGAAGTATTTGGTTCCTCCAGATGGTCCATCTTTTCTCTTTTATTATCTTTTAGTGTTTGTGCCTTGTAGGTGGGTTTCCACTTTTTCAAAAGTTGTACAGTTCCCTACATCTTGCAAACCTTTCCCTCTCCTCCCTGGACTAGTGCCTTTAGGTCCAGTCCATTCAGAAAATCACTGCATTATTAAAAATACTCAGAATGCCTTCTCTACCTAAATTGATTTTTATTCTACTTGGGGTTTGTTGGATTTCTTGAATGTATGAGTTTATAGTTTTCATCAAATTTGAAAAATGTTCTGCCATTATTTCTTCAAATAGTATTTGTGTTCTCTCAGCCCTCTTTTAGGATTTTAGTTACACTATTTTAGAACATTTGACATTTTTTCATGGGTCACTGAGGTTCTATTTTTTTTTTTTTTTTTTGATAGGAGAATATACGATTGGCTAACAAGAACTATAAAAAAACTTTTTTTTTTTTTTCCTAGAGTGTTGCTCTGTCGCCCAGGCTGGAGTGCAGTGGCACGATCTCGGCTCACTGCAAGCTCCACCTCCCAGGTTCACGCCGTTTTCCTGCCTCAGCCTCCCAAGTAGCTGGGACTACAGGCGCCCGCCACCACGCCCAGCTAATTTTTTGTATTTTTAGTAGAGACGGGATTTCACCATGTTAGCCAGGATGGTCTGGATCTCCTGACCTCATGATCCACCTGCCTCAGCCTCCCAAAGTGTTGGGATTACAGGCGTGAGCCACCGCGCCCAGCCTTAAAAAAACTATTGTCAATATGTTTAAGAATTTAAGGGAAAACATAAAAAATGTTGAGGAGCAAAATTGAAACTATAAAAAAGAATGCAGTGGAATTTCTAGAGCTGAAAAGTACAATATCTGAAATTTAAAAAATCATCGAATGGGCTATCTCACTCTGTCCCCCAGGCTGGAGTGCAGTGGTGCAATCTTGGCTCACTGCAACCTCTGGCTCACTGCAACCTCCACCTCTCAGGTTCAAGCGATTTTCATGCCTCAGCCTCCCAAGTAGCTGGGACTACAGGGGCATGCCACCACACCCAGCTAATTTTTTTTGTATTTTTAGTAGAGACAGGGTTTTGCCATGTTGGCCAGGCTGGTCTCAAACTCCTGGCCTCAAGTGATCCTCCCGCCTCGGCCTCCCAAAGTGCTGGGATTACAGGCATGGGCCAATGTGCCCAACCTGTCTTTTTTTTTTCTTCTTCTCGTTTTCGTCCTCTCTGCCATGTGGATAGTTACTATTGCTATATGTTCAAGTCCACTGATCTTTTCTTCTTCATTATTTAAGCTGCTGTTAAGCCCATTCAATGAATATTTTATTTCAGACATTGTACTTTTCAGCTCTAGAAATTCCATTGTATTCTTTTTTATAGTTTGTCTTGCTCAACATTTTTATGTTTTCCCTTAAATTCTTAAACATATTGACAATAGCTTTTTTATAGCTCTTGTTACCCAATCGCATATTCTTCTATTATTTCTGGGTCTGTTTCTGTTGACTGATTTTTTTTTTCTCTTGTTTATGAACCACATTTTCCTTCTCTTTGGATATCTAGTAATTTTTGATTGGATGTTGGATATTGGATTTCTATATGGCTTGGCGTCTGGTCAAAACTAGCAGATCAGTTTGATCTTTTTTGATGCTTGCTTTTAAGATTGGTTAGGGAAGGTCTAGAGTAGCCTTTACTTTAGGGCTAGTTTAGCCCTACTGCATAACCATGAAGCCCTTCTGGGGTCTTTTCTGAATGCCACAAAGATTCAACAAGGTCTTTCCATTCTCCCTGGTTGGAACTGGAATGTTTCCCAGCCCAGTGGGAGCTCAGGAAATTGTTTAGCTTACAGCTCCCTAAGAGTTTTTTTATTTATTTATTCTTGCCCAGTGTCATGGAGTTGCATGGACTCAAGGGGGCTCAAGATTTCTGGAGCTCTTTCTCTGCATACCTCTGTCTTCTCTGGTACTCTGCCTCACAAATTCCAGCCTCCTCAGTCTCCTCAAACTCTGATCTTTTTTGTCCTCATCATAGCAGGATTGTCATGTCTACTTGGGTCCCCTTCTTTGTGGTCTGGAAAGTGCCTCCAGGCAGAAAGCCAGGAATATTGTAGCGATCTTTTCATTTCTTTCTCTTTTCTCAGGGATCACAATTCCTTACTGTGTATTGTACAATGAAAACAACTGTTTCGTATATTATGGCCAATTTTCTAGTTGTTGCCAGTGAGAGGGCAAGTCAAATTCTAGTTACTTTTCACGTCTGGAAGTAGAAGTTTTTTCATAGTAATCGGTTTTTGCACTGCTAGAATTGTTCTTGATAAGTCAATACAAGTATTTTCCAGAGAAGTCCAAGTATCTTCTCTTTCTTTCTTCCCTGCTGCTACTGACAGATTACTTTCTAATCTATGCTTTTCCCCTCAAGCATCTAAGGAATTACATTTCCCTTGTTTTGTTATAGCAACCATCTGTTCCTCTAGCTTTTCCTCTGCTGGTGCTACTTCAGTGTCACTTTTCCTGTGGTGGGTAACCTCTAGGGGTAGGGCTTGAGGCTTTCCGTTATTCAGCTCCTTTTGGGGATTCCTACTGTGGTGCATGAGGCTTGGCAGTCATCTGCTGGCTGGATCAAATGCATACTGAAAAGGATTCTCTCCATATTCAATTTCCCCTTTTGTAAGTGCCCAAATATCAGCTCAAGCTCATCATTTCTGAAATGTAGAGACCCTACTTTCCTCATTCCAAAATTAAAAATATATGTATTATATATACACATCATTTCTTACATACAAACTCTAGAGAATAATATAATAAACACACATCAATCCAACACCTAGCTGAAAAAAATACAAAGCATTCAGATATAGCTGAAGCCTTCAGTGTATCCCTCTCATTTATATTTTCCTTCCTGCCTGCCTTCTAGGAAGTAACCAGTTTTCTCAATTTGGTGTTTTCAATTCCCATTATATATACAGGAATGTTTAGAAATATATACATATATATATAATTGTGTGTATGCATATATTTATATGAGCTATATATCCCTAAACAATAAAAAGCATTTTACATGTTTTTAGCTCCACTCATTCTTCCATCCAGGGTTATAGCTTTTCTGAGCTTCTGTGTCTGAATGCAACAGACAAACCAGAGACACTCAACAGGACTCTATTTGCCAGAGGCTAAGTGTTTTCCCAGTAGAGTGGGTTATCTTGGGAGGTGGGGGGGGGGGGTGGCGGAAAAGGAGCCAGTACAACTGCTTGACTCAATTAATATACAGCCATGGTCATCTTAGGAGAAGAGCAATTCTGGCTACAGCAAGAGTTTGCCATTTGGTTTTGTTTCCTGAACTCATGGCAGAATTCTGGGAAGAACAAAAGGGTTACAAGGAAGAACTAACTGTACAACTACTACCGACGCTACCACTGCCACAAGTACCATCACATCTGTCTCACGTGCCCATTACGAGTCAGGAACTGTTATATGTGTTTTTCAAAGCATTATCTTCTGATTCCCAAAACAATCCTCAGAGTAAAGAAACTAAGGCGACAAAGACCTTAACCATACCTTTCTCCTGAATCTCAGACCCTCATTCCAAGTGTTAATGAGCATCTTTATTCAGAGTGCGCACAGACATGTTAAACACATGTCTAAAATTTTGTCCTGTCTGTAGCTTCTCCCCTCTTTTCCTCCCAGTTAACAGATGTGGGATTAAAACCTCTTAGATCCAAGTCTAATCAACTGCTGTCCTGCCCCAAAGTCTTCAATAGCTTCCCACTACTTGAAGAATTAAGTACAAACTCCTCACCCTGGCATTTGAAGTCCTCTGCAGTAGGTCCCCGACCTATGTTCCTAGCTTTGCTTTATCTCCTACTTTTTTCCTATACCCCAGCCAAACCAAGCTATTTGCTTTTCTCCAAATATGCCACACATATTCCTCTCTCGTGACCTTGCTCATGCTGTTTCCCTTACCTGAATGTTCTCCTTTCCTCTACCTAGCTACCCACTGAAATTCTGTGTACTTTTCAAAGTCAATTTTAAATTTCCAGCTCCTCCCTGTCCCTTGTTCTTCATTTCCCAATCATAATATTATTTTTCCTCCTTTAGCCCCAATTGCATTTTGTTGGTACATCTCTTCCCTTCTTGAATTATACAGTGATTCTCTGTGTGCTTGACTTTTCTTCATCATGAAACTGTAAACTCCATGAGAGCACAAGCTGTGTCCTCCTCAACTTTGCTTCCCTAGCACCCAGAAGGATATAGTGCTGTATTAAATCATTGAATTGATGTGGTACTTTCTCTCTTAAGGCCAATATGCAAATAATTCGCACTGAAACATTACAATGTGTATAAGGACTGAAATTGCATCTTTCAGTCTGAAAGGCTAAGGTCATTCTCCAGTCCTAGCCCATATCCTTGACCCAAAGTAAGCTGAGAAACAATCACTGTAATTCAGTGTGAGGGAGTTGGACTTATCTGCTGAGTGTAAGAAGAGGCCTTAACTAATCAAGAAGCTGGGAAAGCTGGAAGACTTTGCACAGATCTCGCCTGGAACTAGGAGGAGGTACTCAGTTGGTAAATTGATTTTTTTTTTCTTCCTCTCTAAAGGCATCATAAAAAGATCTAGGTATAGTTTTGCTTAGAAGGTGGTTAAGAATTTAGAACACAGGGTGAGTGTGTGTGTGTCTGTGTGTGTGCACATGGTGTGCCCAGAGTGAGGGCTGCATTGCTCCTGATCTTTGGCCCACAGCCACAGCAGATATAAGGGGTTGCCCTGGGTCTGGTCCTCTCCCGTGCAGTTCTACTGACCGTTTGGCACTGGAGAACGCAGAGGCACATGACAGGCCATCTTTTGACCGTTTGTTTCTGTCATGATTTTTTTTTCCTTAAAGAGGAAAAAGAGGCTTGTGTTGTTTGTGTAATTTCCTTCTTTGCTTTGGCCTATGCCAGGCTGTCAGCCATTCTAGTCGTCTTCTTTCTCCAAATTAATATACAACATGTCATCACCTCTTTTTAAAAATAAAGATCCAGCTCTTCAGCTTCAACGACCTTAAAAAGCTCTTTTAACTCAACATTTCTAACCTCAGACTCATGTTTGCTTCTCTTTCCCTTCCTTCCTCTGACACCCCTCTCTACCTCCTCCCACAAAAGAAAACTGGATCAGCTACTGGACTTTTGTTAAAGGCCCCCAGTTTATTTGGTCACCCAATTCAAAACCTTGGCATCATTTGTAATTCTCCTCTTTGACCTGCCACCTCCCTCCTCCACCTTTAGTCAAATCTTTCTAGTGTAGTATTCTTTTGCAGTATCTCTCACATCTATTCCCAAGGCCATTTTCAGTTCAAGCCACTCATCACCAAGGAATGGAGGATAGGATAGTGGGAGGGGACTGGAGTATCACTTGGGATTTTTTTCAAACTACACGTTTTGCCTCTTCTACCCCAAGATTCTCATGTCCACTGGGGAGCCAGGAAGTTATAGCTTGGAAAACTCCATGGGTGCCACTGACACACACTGTTTAGCACCACTCATTCAAGCTCTGGCTGCCTGGACACCTGTAATCATCTCCAGCCAATCTCTTTGGCTTCTATTGCCTTCACCTGGTGATCTTAAAACACTACTTCAACATGACATTTTCTATTCAAATAGTCTCCAGCATCTCCCGACTGACTTCAGGATCAGACCCAAACTTGGTGACACTCCATAATCTGATACCATCTTCTTTCTCTGCAGCGTCCTCAAGTAAGGGTGCCCCAGGGGTTTTCTCACCCTCTTTCCTTATTCTATATACTCCACCCAGAAGAACAAGGGTATTCTTAGAGTTCCATCTCCTATCTGTATACTGATGACTACCAGATCTCTACCTTCAGTACAGATCCCTTTCCTGCAAGCCTGTACTATCCAACTGCTTATTCTCAAAGCGTCCAACTTATTATGTCCACCTTTTCCTCCCTTCCCTGTCTCACTACATGGCATTGCTGCCCACCAGTCACTCAGTCTGGATACCTGGGAATCATCCTTTGCTCTTCTGTGTCCCATACCCTTATCTATGCCCAATAAGTCACTAAGTCGTTTTATTTATTTACAATATCTCCTGAGTCTGATCTTGCCATTCCATCTCAGATGCCTGACACAGACTCTTACTATTTGTCTTCTGGCCCACAGGTCTCCCTTTCTCTGGCCTTGCCCTCTGTAATCAGTTCATCCTCCACACTGCCAACAGTGTAATTTTTCTAGAATGCAAATCTGATCATGCCACTCTCCTGCTTATTAAAATCCTTCAGTGTCTCCCCACTGACTTGAGGATAAAGCCCAATAACTGCACACAAAGCCCTTCATGACCCACTCTGCCCTCCTCAATAGACACAACTTCTGCCCACTGAAGAAAGCTTATACCAAATTCCTTTGATTTCCATATGTAGCCCCTTCGCTCAGGGTTCTGCACCTTAGAAGTTATATTCCCACTGCTTGGAATGATTTCCTCTTTTTTTGTCTTCCTAACTGCTTCTGGTTTTTCAATTCTCAGATCTAGAGCATCTTCCTCTAGAAAGCCTTTCTTGCTCTCCACGCCAGAGATTCTGTACTCCTCCTCTGTGCTTATCTCTATCACAGCATTTATGATACTATCTGCAGTGGGTATGGGGTTTGGAGGGCTTTTTCTTTCCCTCTCCAAACTCTCTGAAGGAAAGAATTGTATTTTTTTTTCCTTTCTATACCCAGAACCTAGACCAGAAAACAGCCAATAATAAACACTGAACATTTGTTGAATAAGTACATAATTGTACCTTTTCCAGTTTTCCCTCCCACTATTACCTCCAAAAACCATCTTCTCCAGTCAATACATCTTTTAATCTCCCATCTACATACTTGTTCTTTCCACTTCCACACCTCCATGTCATTTCTCCCGTTGTGGACTGGTGGACAGCGATACAGTGAGACAGAGAGGGGAGGAGGAGGTCAACATAGTAATTCGAAAACTTCGAGTTTAAGAGGCATGCAGTAAGCAGTTAGATAGTGCTTTCCCTTCTCTCTTATACTTTTCTCTATTTATGTAATTATGCCTGAACCTCCAGGTCCAGCTTGAATTCCGTCTTCTCCACCTGAGCACATACACCACCTATGACCTCCTTCCAAATGTTCTATCTTGGCTCTCATCAAATAGTGTTCTGAACGAGAAGTTATCTTTTTGTGAATGCATGCCTCATCTCATCTCTTCCCCTAGAGCTTGTGCTCTCTTAGGGTGGAGGCCACAGTGTTTAGCCATGGGCCTTCCTCATAGTGGGCCTTGAATAAATGTGTTGCTGCATGTTTAGTTCATAGAGTGACTAATCATCCTCGTTTGCCCAAAACTGAGGGGGTTCCTGGGACATGGAATTTTCAGTACTAGAACTGGAAAAGTCTCTAGCAAACCAGGATGAGTTGGTCACCCTAGAGGTTCTCCTAAGCAGCTTTGAAGGTCTGTGTGTGCAGTCACATGGTGTTTCCTCTGGTACATATTCCCTGCTTTGTTTCCACATCTGAACTTTAATTGACGTGCGCTTTCGTCATTGGAGCCAAGCTCCATGCAGGCTGACTTCATCTCATTCACCACTATACTCCAAGCACCTGGAACAGGCCAGGCACATTATAGGAGGTTAACTAATGCTTTTTGATGGAATGAAAAGAAAACATTAAGCACCATTACATCTCTTGATAATCTCATTTTCCTTCTAGGTAGTAGGCTCCAAAGTTCCATAAACACAAAATTTTTAAAGTGCTAGGTAAGAATAATGATCCTATGCTAATCCATTCTAATTTCATTTTTTTGTAAATGTCTTTGTACAGAGTGAATAAAGACAGCCTTGAATTTCCACTGATGTTTATAAGAATGGAGAACTCCAGAGATGCTAGAATACAAAAAATTGCTCCTGAACATGGCAGAAGTCACCAAGACCAAACTCCTAAGGGAAAAAAGAGGAGTGTCACATAGATGAGAGAAACTTTAAGTGGGGATCTCATTTGATCTCTTTCTGCCAGATTCTTTATATGAATGGTGCCTAGCATATAGCATATAGGTGTTAAATTTATGTTAGAGATTATGCGTGTATTTAGTTTATTTTATTTTGAGACAGAGTCTCACTCTGTCCCCCAGGCTGGAGTACAGTGGCACGATCTCAGCTTACTGCAACCTCCACCTCCCGGGTTCCAGTGATTCTCCTGCCTCAGCCTCCCAAGTAGCTGGGACTACAGGCACCCACCACCACGCCCAGCTAAATTTTGTATTTTTAGTAGAGGTGGGGTTTCACTATCTTGCCCAGGCTGGTCTCAAACTCCTGATCTCAGGTGATCCACCCACCTTGGCCTCCCAAAGTGCTGGGATCACAGGCGTGAGACACTGCACCTGGCCAAGATTATATTTACACTTACCTACAGACACACAAATTTTTGAAAAAGCCATATTGTTTGCTATAGAAGTCAAAGCATAGGGTCTGAAAACATTAATTTCCAATTTAATAATTCCTGAAAACTCTTAGTACTACCAGTATTATTTTATCAAACTGTAGACAACACCTTACATAGAAGATAATAGTGAGTTTGTAGGATTTTCAAAGTAATTTGATCCAAAATAGTAAGCCAATGAGAGAGAATACATTGCTGACATTCAGCAGCTAGGTATTTCAAGACAGGGACTGCCTCAAAACCTACTAGATGCTGCCTTCAGATGGATGAAAGCAGAAGACCACTTATAGATTTACATAAAACATGCATATTAGAGGAACATGAAGGAACCATATAGCACTTTTGCAATCACTGCTCTTTATGATATGCCCAGAGGACAGTTATGTGTTGAAGTTAATCTCTACTTTTTCTTTCCCCATCAACTTCCAGGTCAAATTCCGACACAAGGTGTGGCATAATATATTCTCTTCTTGCAATGAAATTTTACTTTTTGGTAATAGTTGTGTGGAATAAGTAAATTCATTGAGATACAGAAATCTTCATAGTGATGGAGAAATGTGGTAAGCTAATTTCTTGAATGGCAGGCATTTTTCTTCTTTTTTTGGTCTTCTCCATATGAAAATTTTGTTTTGTTTCTTTTCTTTTCCTTTTTTTTTGAGATGGAGTTTTGCTCTTGTTCCCAGGCTGGAGTGCAATAGCGTGATCTCAGCTCACTGCAGCCTCTGCCTCCCATGTTCAAGCGATTCTCCTGTCTCAGCCTCCCGAGTAGCTGGGATTACAGGCACATGCCACCACACCCAGATAATTTTTATATTTTTAGTAGAGATGGGTTTCACCATGTTGGTCAGGCTGGTTTCAAACTCCTGACCTCAGGTGATCCGCATGCCTCGGCCTCCCAAACTGCTGGGATTACAGGTATGGGCCACTAAGCCTGGCCTTTGTTTTGTTTCAAGACTGACTTCAAACACTACTTTTTCTGTTAAATTTCCTCTTTCTTCCCAAACCAAATTAGATCCTTTATTCCACTGTTTTGCCACCACACCACAAAAAATATTTCTGATAATTGTTTGTTCATTTGTTTATGTTGTCCCTCCTCACTAGATTGACTTTAAGGCCCATCCTTATCTACCTCTTCATTCCTAGTGACTGGCATATTGCCTGACAAACAGAAGGCACTTGGAAAATGCTTGCAGGGTTGAATTAAAGTGTGGAGAGTTTGCTAACATCAGGTTCTTTCATCCCACTCTGCAAGGGCAAGGGTATATTGGCATGAGTTGAGCCCCTTCAAACTATGTCCTGGTTCCTCATCTATACAGGTAAGGAACTGGTAGACCAGGGGCTATTGAACATTTATGACTACAGCCCATTTAGGTGGGGCAAAAGATTTCATAGTTATGGAAAGATGATTCCGTGATAATCAGAAAGTGTAACTACAGGAGCAGGCTTTGGTTGATTAATAATACCTCTGCTGTATCGACAGCCCACATTCAGTCCATCTGCAAATCCTATATACTCCTCGTCCAAAATAAATCTCCAGTCTAGCCATCTCTACTGCCACTGGCCTAGTCTAAGCTCCTGGCTGACCAACACAATAGTCTGTACAGTAGCCCACAACAAATGAAGTGAATCATAATACGCTTAACTAAAGTAAGTTTAAAGTTAAAAAGCAAAAATGGCAGCAATTGAAAACCACGACTTCTAATCATATCAATATGTTCTTGTGCTTGTAAAATGGCCAGATAGACAATATGGAATTAGAATTCTTTTTTTTTTTTTTTTTTTTTGAGACAGAGTCTCGCTCTGTCGCCCAGGCTGGAGTGCAGTGGCCGGATCTCAGCTCACTGCAAGCTCCGCCTCCCGGGTTCACGCCATTCTCCTGCCTCAGCCTCCAGAGTAGCTGGGACTACAGGCGCCCGCCACCTCGCCCGGCTAGTTTTTTGTATTTTTTAGTAGAGACGGGGTTTCACCGTGTTAGCCAGGATGGTCTCGATCTCCTGACCTTGTGATCCGCCCGTCTCGGCCTCCCAAAGTGCTGGGATTACAGGCTTGAGCCACCGCGCCCGGCGGAATTAGAATTCTTTAAAAAAAAAAAATCTAGAAAAGTAGAGAGTAAAATGGTTACTCTAGTGAAGCAGATTAATAGACCTACCCTCTTACATAGTTACCCTTTTGTGACAAGAGCAGCTATGATCTACTTATTTAACAAAAAAACCCCAAATATAATAGTTTTTATTAACTTTCCTTCTACATTAGATCTCTAAACTTATTCATCTTACATATATGCTATTTTGCATCATTTGACCTACATCTCCCCATTTCCTCTTCCTCACTGCATCCCACTGTTTCATTCTCTGTGTATTTGAACTCTTTTTTTAATCTACATATAAATGAGATCATGCAATATTTTTCTGTGTCTGGCTTATTTCATTTAGCATAACATCCTCTAGGTCCATCCATGTTGTGGCAAATGGCAAGATCTCCTGTTAGAGGGCTGAACAATATTCCATTATATATATATATAAAAAACATATATAAAATGTGTCTGTATAATGCATATAATGCATGTGTGTATATATATTATATATATAAATAATATCCCATTATACATGTACATACCATTTTCTTTGTATGTTTGTCCATTGATGGACATTTAGGTTGTTTCCACGTATTGCCTATTGTGAATAATGCTGCACTTAACATTGGGAATGCACATATCTTTACCAAGTGGTATTTCATATCCTCTAGACATACATCTACTAGAAGGATTGCTGGGTCATAAGGTAGTTCTATTTTGAATTTCTTCAGGAACTCCATGCGGTTTTTTATAATGATTCTACTCTACATTCCCACCAGTTGTGTACTAGGGTTCCCTTTTCTCTATACCCTTGCCAACATTTGTTGCCTATTGTCTTTTTGGTAATAGCTATCCTTATGGATGTGAACTGATATCTTTAGTGGTTTTAATTTGCATTTCCCTGATGATAGTGATGTCGAGTACCTTTTCATATACCTGTTGACCTTTTTTTTTTTTTTGAGGCAGTTTCACTCTTGTTTCTTAGGCTGGAGTGCAATGGTGCAATCTCGGCTCATGTAACCTCCGTCTCCTGGGTTCAAGGGATTCTCCTGCCTCAGCCTCCCAAGTTGCTGGGATTACAGGGACCCACGATAATGCCTGGCTAATTTTTTGTATTTTTTTTTAGTAGAGACGGGGTTTCACCATGTTGGCCAGGCTGGTCTCAAACTCCTGAACTCAGGTGATCCACCCACCTCAGCCTCCCAAAGTACTGGGATTACAGGCATGAGCCACCGTGCCTGGCACCTGTTGACCATTTTTATGTCTTCTTTAGAGAAATGTCTGTTCAGGTCTTTTGTCCATTTTTATTTATTTATTTTTGAGACAGAGTCTCCCTCTGTCACCCAGGCTGGAGTGCAGTGGCACTATCTCGGCTCACTGCAACCTCTGCCTCCTGGGTTCAAGTGATTCTCATGTCTCAGCCTCCCAAGTAGCTGGGACTACAGGTGTGCACCACCAAAACCGATTAACTTTTGCATATTTAGTAGAGACAGGGTTTTGCCATGTTGACCAGGCTGGTCTCAAACTCCTGGCCTCAAGTGATCTGCTTGCCTCGGTCTCCCAAAGTGCTGGGATTACAGATGTGAGCTGCCGTGCCCAGCCTTCAGTCAGGTTATTTGTTTTTCTGCTATTGAATTGTAAGAGTCCTTTATGCATTTTGGATACTAACCCCTTATCAGATATGTGGTTTGCAAATACTTTTTTCCATTCCATAGGTTACCTTTTCATTTTGTTGATTGTTCCTTTGCCATGCAGCTTTTTGGTTTGATGTGTCCCATTTATTTATTTTTGCTTTTGTACCGAGTTTTTGGTATAATTTTTAAAAAAATCATTGCCAAGGCCAATGTCAAGGAGCATTTTCCCTATGCTGATTTTGAGATGATTTTAGTGTATGGTATAAAGGTCCAATTTCATTGTTTTGTATGTAGATGTATGGTTTTCCTAGCACCCTTATGGAAGAGACTGTCATATACAGTTGAATTTATTTCTGGGCTCTCTATTCTGTTCCACTGGTTTATGTGTCCGTTTTTATGCCTGAACTATTCTGTTTTGATTACTATAGCTTTGTAATATACTTTTAAATCAGGAAGTATGATACCTCTAACTTTTCCTTTTTCAGTATTGCTTTGGCTATTTGGGAATTTTTGTGGTTGCAAATGAATTTTATTGCTTTTTCTATTTCTGTGAAGAATGCCATTGGAATTTTGATAGGGATTGGGTTAAATCTATATATTGCTTTGGATAGTATGAACATTTTAACAATATTAATTTCTCTGCTGGAATAGCAGTTAGGATTTGGTGCTCTCTCCTGCAGCTTCTTGAAGTGTGAATTTGCTAAGCCTTAAGCAATTAAACACATTATATCTCTGGAAACATATATAAGAAACTGATAGCAGTGGTTGTCCCCAAAGTGGGGAACTAGATGTTGGGAAGCATGGGTGGGAGTGAGATGTTTCCTGTTGCCCTTTTACTCCTTTTGAATTTTAAATAATGTGAATGTATTTAAATAAAGAGAAATGAGGCACTAAAAATTAGCGTATTTTTATAAGTCAGATAGTATCTTGATTTTGATTCTAGTAAAGTGGTAGTAAGACACAAACATTTTAAAGAGATATGAGATAATTTTTTTTTTTGAGATAAAGTCTCACTGTTTTGACCAGGCTCGACTGCAGTGGCACCATCAGTGCTCACTGCAGCCTCGACTTCCCGGGATCAGGTGATTCTCCCACCTCAGCCTCCTGAGTCACTGGGACTACAAGTGCACACCACCACGCTCAGCTAATTTTCTGTATTTTTAGTAGAGATGGGGTTTTGCCATGTTGCCCAGGCCGGTCTTGAATTCCTGGCTCAAGTGATCCTCCCATCTTGGCCTCCCAAAGTGCTGGGATCACAGGCGTGAGCCACTGTGCCTGGCCATGTGAGAAATTCTGTGTAAATTTGGAAAATACTACTACTCTTTGATTCTGTAGATCTGGCACCTTGGTCTGGTGTTCTATTGGAGCAGTTTGGGAATCATGACTCTTAAGGAAAAAGAATGTTGACAGTCGAAATTTTGCTTGGATATGCTTTAGAGAATTTCACAGTGATTTGAAAAGAACACTCTCTGTACAGGATGTGCTCTTTAAAACCATTACACAACCACTATTTTGATGTTGTGGATATTACTGTTTCTTGCATCATTTTTCTCAACAAAAGAATAAGGTAAGTGTATATACATTTATAAACTAAGGAAGTCAAGTAATGTGAGCACAAACCATCCAAGGAATTTGTTAGTGATCCTGGCCTCTAAATTGCTCTTGACCAAGGAGCTTCACATATGGGAAGGATCAGAAATTCTATGACATGGAATCAAAGACACTCTTCTGCTTCAGGGGCACATACAGATTAGTACTGTCATTGCAGTTTTCTATTAGATGATTCTTAGTGACCAAATCTCTGTCTAGGACTCAGATACCTTATTTACTCAAAATAGTGGTCGGAAAATAAATGTTTGATATACATGTATGCATAACATTTTCATCTGCATAATTTTTATTTCCCCGAGTGTTTTTTCTCGGGTCATATTTAAAACTCATGCCAGCCCTGTGAAGCAGGTTGTCTTTTTTGTTATTGTTGTTCTGATGTACACATGTGGAAAAAGTCACTGGACAGGGTCATTCTATTGATAAGTAACACAGAGTCAGGCATTTTGATTCTTGGGCTATTGTTCTTCCCCCTGGAAAATGCATAGTGACTTGATCTGGAATGCTAGCCTCTCTTTTCAGGTTTTGACTTGATCTTTAAAATTATGCTCAAAATTATTCCCCAAGAGGCTGTTTCAGACAAAGTCCAGATGGTTTTTGCTGGTTCCAAGACTCCCCAAAACTTGCTTCCAGTATTTTCTATCTATTCTAACCAGTATCTATTATATATCATATTCCAGTATGAACATGGAATATGATTTATTGTATTGACTTACAGAATTTGCTTTATTGTATTAATTTTTTCTTTTCTTTTCTTTTTTTTTTTTTTTGAGACCGAGTCTCACTCTGTCGCCCAGGCTGGAGTGCAGTGGCGCAATCTTGGCTCACTGCAACCTCCGCCTCCCGGGTTCAAGCGATTCTTCTGCTTCAGCCTCCTGAGTAGCTGGGACTACAGGCTTGTACCACCACGCCCGGCTATTTTATTTTTTTAGTAGAAACGGGGTTTCCCCATGTTGGCCAGGTTGGTCTCAATCTCCTGACCTCGTGATCCGCCCCCCTTGGCCTCCCAAAGTGCTGAGATTACAGGCGTGAGCCACCGTGCCCGGCCTGTACTGATTTTCTTTCTACTATTTGTCTCGCTTTCTTATTTTATGTAAATTATTATAAATAATACTACTCCTGACTTATAGACATTTACAATCTATTTTTAATAACTTCCAGATGACTAGAGAATAGTAGTTCCAAACTTTTGTGTACATAAGAATAACCTAGGGAAGTTATTAAAAATAGACTTCTCAGTGCTTTTCCCATAGGTTACAATTCTGTGTGGTGGGGGGGAGCCGGGGGGGGTCCAGGAATCTGCATTTTCAATAAGCACCCCCCAGAGCATGCTGATGCAGGTGATCCAGTAACCACACTTTCAGAAATTCTGCTGCTGAGAACTAAAAATGTGATTGTTATCCTCTGTTCACTGAGGGAAACAGAGGTGTAAAATAACTGAGTTCTTGCTCTCTTGGTGTTGACAAACTTTCAGGGGAGAAAGGGATACTGTCTGCCATGTCAGACAGTATGTGATGATAGCTGTGAGCGGTGTGGACACTAAATGCAATACGAATACAAAGAAGGGAGGCATCACTTCTGGCTGGATTGTCATGCTTCGTAAAAGATAGGGGGTTTGAAGAAAAGAAATTTCAAAAAGATGAAAAAAAAAAGTGCGCCGGGCGCGGTGGCTCACGCCTGTAATCCCAGCGCTTTGGAAGGCAGAGGTGGGCGAATCACGAGGTCAGGAGTTCGAGACAAGCCTGGCCAACATGGTGAAACCCCGTCGCTACTAAAAATACAAAAAATTAGCCGGGTGTGGTGGCAGGTGCCTGTAATCCCAGCTACTCGGGAGGCTGAGGCAGGAGAATCGCTTGAACCCAGGAGGCGCAGCTTGCAGCGAGCTGAGATCGTGCCGCCATTGCACTGCAGCCTGGGTGACAGAGCTGACTCCGTCTCAAAAAAGAAAAAGAAAAAAAAGAGTGGATTATTTCAAGATGTTGGAACAGCAAAGACTAAGTGTTGAGAATGCATAACTTCTTTTAGGGGATCAATATGTGGAACGATGTGCCTGAACTAAGAAGAGTTTGTGTGGGCACACGTAGGAATTTACACTTGGAAAGACAGGAGTCAGATTGCAGAGAGCCTTGGGTTTGGACTCTATTCTGCAGGTATTGGGTGGTTCTTCAAACACGCAGGTAAGATAAAAGTGATCTTAAAAGATTGATGTGGCAGTGAGTTTGAAAGCCCTGAACTACATTTGGTGGTCTTTGTACACACTGGGAGAAAGGCCAATTGTGAAAGTAGATTTAACAAGATCTGGAGCTTGACTATGTGAGAAAGCGAAAAGTGTCAGAAACGCTGCTGAGGTTTGAACCTCCTTGACTGGGAAGATTATGTACAATTTCACCACCCAGCAAACCTGAAGGAGGAAACGTTTTGAGGACAGTATGTTTGGTTCTAGGTCTAGAATTCAACTTCCTACCAAATTTGAAATATTCTGTACATATGCATCAGGTGGCTTCGTTTAAATATACGACAACTACTTTTATTATGTTGAAAGGAAAAGGTCTGGAGTTCCAGGGAGGGGATTACAGATTTCGGTCTATTGCCGCAAAGGGAGGCAGGCTGTTCAGATTAATAATTATTAACGGCCGCTGTATGGAAAGCACTGCACAAAAAAAACTAAGATGACCAGTCCTTATCCTTAAGAAATTCAAAATCTAGACGGAATCTCCAAGAAAGAGATTCCAGTAAGAGTACATGTCAAGCTTCCATATCTACACACCACTGACCAATGAATTTGTACTCTTCTCGTTGGAGTAGTCGAGGGCCTTTGGCTCAAGGAGGGGTGAAAATTAGCAGGATACTAAATTGGGAATGAGAACTCTCTTTTTAGAGGGCGTGGACTTACAGAACTCTTTGAAGCAGTAGATGCTATACTGCCCAAACCCCACACGAGAGTAGCTCTCTGGAGTTGCGGAGTCCGAACCTCCCAAGAACTACAAATTTATTCCGCAACTACCAATTACGCGGTTGGGGGCCAGTGAGGCGCCAAGACCCGCCCAGGTGTCCAGTACCTCGCAACGATTGGACGAGCTCAACTCCTCGCCTCCCCCGGGGCTCCCTCGCCCATCAATCACACTGCTTGCTCGCCACCCGACCTTTGCTGCGCCCCCTTTCAGTGGCATAACACCTGGCGCTCTTTCGCGCCCCAGCCCTCCGGCGCCCCACCAATCGCTTCAGTTCCTCACTGGCTAGCAGAGAGGAGAGCGAAGGGAAGGGCGCTCAATTTTGCTCTCTGAACGCACCCTCTCAAATTTCCCGGTCTTCTCGCAGATGGCCCGGAGAGCAATGACAGCCTGGAGCAGTCGCGCATGAGCGCAAAAGTGCCAGCTGGCGGAGGGGCGCTTCCCCTCCCTCCCAAGAGATTTGCCACATTTGTTGTGACGCAGGGGCACCCCGCTCGCCTTCTTCACTTACGATTGGCTGTGGCCAAAGCCCGTCACACAGCCCGCCCCACTCCTCTGCCTCAAGAGGCCGCACCTCACGCCGTCGCTGCCGCTTAGCCGTGCGATTGGCTAACAAGACTGGCATGCTTTCCCGCCCCCTCCCCCGCCGCCGCACCGAGAGGCGGGCGGGACTCCGCGGAAGTTGTCAGTCAAACTCCTCCCTCCCCACCCCTCGCGAGGCCCCTCCCCGGGCCGCGCGCCCTAGCGCGCGCACACGCGCACACACTCCCCGCTCGCCTGTACCAACCACCTTCTCAAGTTGTAGCGGTCGCTCGCCGGGGGTTCTCCGTGGGCGGCCGACGGGCGCGTGGGGGAGGGGGTTCGGGCCGCCCAGCGCGGCAAGGAGGAGTGTGTGCACGCACAGGGCCGGGGCTACGGGGCAGCGCCCCGGGCGATGAGGGGCCGGCGCTGACCGGGAAGAGTGGGCACAGCGGCAGTGGCTCCGAGGGGACCCGCGATGGCAGCGCCCCGGGAGGAGGCTCCAGGCAGGGCGGGCTACGCCGGCAGCGGCCACTGAGGTGCTGGCCGACCGGCTGGCTGGCGACCGGGGCAGAAGCAACGAGAGGCGCGCTTGGCGCCCGCACCCCCGTGCCCTCGCCTCAGTTGTCTAAACTTCGGGCTCTCTTCCACCCGCCCTGCGCGCCCGGAGTCAACAACTTCTTCACCCCCCTCCGCCCCCGCCCTTCCCTCCGTCAGCCCCGGGAGCTCGCCGCGCGCCGGGGACCAGGAACCTCCGGCGCTGAGATGTGGCCGTGAGGCGTTGGCGGGCGGCGAGGAGAAGCTCCGCGGCGTCCCGGGGCCGGAGGGCCGTGGGGCCGGGGCGCAGGGGCGCGAGCACCCCGCGCCTCTCCCCCGCCTCCTCCTGCCGTCTCCGCCGCTGCCCGTGCCTTGCAAGCAGCAGCCGGAGCTGCCAAGCGCCAGGGCCGCGGAGATGTCGTCGTCGTCGCCGCCGGCGGGGGCTGCCAGCGCCGCCATCTCGGCCTCGGAGAAAGTGGACGGCTTCACCCGGAAATCGGTCCGCAAGGCGCAGAGGCAGAAGCGCTCCCAGGGCTCGTCGCAGTTTCGCAGCCAGGGCAGCCAGGCAGAGCTGCACCCGCTGCCCCAGCTCAAAGGTAACCTCCGAGGGCGCAGCCCCGGGAGCGAGCGCAGCGCTGGCAACGCTTGCCTCTGCGCAAGCAGAGCCATTTCCTTCTGGGCTTCTCTCAGCTGGGACTCCTAGTGTGTGAGCCGAGTTCCCCACGATGCCTTGGCGTCCCCTCACCCCCTCCTCCTTATTCAAACAGGTTTTCTGTGAAGTCTTGGCTCTTTCCTTCTAATTCTCACCTGAACTCTTTCCATCCTAGAGGAGGCCAACACCCCTCCCCACCTGCGCGCTTGCTTAACCTGCACTTCCTATTTTGCGTCCCGCGAGGTAGAGCCCTTCACTCTTCTTCCAGGTTTGCCCTTTCCCGGTCTTGCTTTAACAACCGCACGAACCTTCCCTGACCTTCACTTTCCCGAGTGTTAGCTCCTCTGTTCAGCCACTTTTAGCTAGTCCTTTACTTTTACAGTTATAAAGCCGTGTGCACCCACCCTCTTCTCAACTCCACTTCCCATTGATTGCCCCTAAGAGTCATCAAACCAGGAATCCGAATGCAAACATCGGCGAAGAGTTAGCTGGCCTTTGGATGTATTTATAAAGAAAAAGCCTAAAAATTTGACCAGTGTAGTATCTTATTCACTGGATCGTTAGGTTTAAATGGTATCCTGTAGCTCAAAGAACAGAAATATTTAAAATATTCTGTTGTCTGAGATGATACACACGGTCTATTTGGAAATATAAAGAAGTAGGTAGTGTTGCTTTGCAATCGAATGGGAACTTAGTTTGCCAGGCAGTGATTCCAGGGACTTTGTAGGTTTGTACAGGAATTCAAATTGGTATCCGTGCCTAATGCCTTGCAGGAGAACTTGGCACTCTTTTTGGCTCACTTTTCGCACTAGGTTTAGAGGATTTTCGATGTTATTTCCTGGTGTTCTAGTTTATTCTTTGTGTATTACTCAGTATGTTTAATAATGTCCTTGTATTTTATGAGATAGAAATGATGGAACAAGATGATAATGCTCTTACATTTTTAAATAAAATTTGCAACCTGACGGAGATCCATATCATCAGATGTTCAGATTTTTCAATTCATTTGAAAAAGCTGCAGCATCTCCTTCAAGGCCAGTCTGGTTCTCATTTGTCTTTGGGCCTGTGAATCCAGCCTTAGTTTGGCAAGGAGTCTAAAGAAAACCCAGATCAAATCACAGCTGACCTACAACAGCTCCAGAACCCTATTGAGACCCTACCTTTCCCTGACTCTTGGAGTGGTTCTAAATCATGACATCTCACCGTTAAAATCAAACTGGCTTTTGAAAAGAGGTTTAGAGATATGATTAGTCTGTGTTATCGAATTTATCATTTGATTGCTCTTTAGCATACAAAAATTGTTAAAATTTACATAGCAAAATGGTAGACTGTAATGATAGGCATTGCCAAGACTTTAATTCTTGAATGATGTCATAGCTATAAAAGAATATCGTCTTTGCTATTCATAGATTTTAAATTTTACACTTATTTAAAATATCATAGTTTTTTTACACTACTGATTTTTTTTCCTCATTAAATTGTCAAACTATGTAGTTTAAAGGTTTCGTGCTAGGGTTATTTCATAGTTATTTAATTTGCTTTTTAGTAAGATATTCTAGTTTCTTAGTATTGTACTTCTTAATAGTATACTTTAATAAAAATAATTGAATATTAAACATTTGGTTGTTTTCAGGCCAGGAGATGCAGCTTTGATACGTTTTGCTTTTTTTTTTTTATTTTGCTTTTTTTAATTTAATTTAATTTTATTTTATTTTTTTGAGACGGAGTTTCACTCTTGTTGCCTGGGCTGGAGTGCAATGGCACGATCTCGGCTCATTGCAACCTGCGCCTCCCGGATTCAAACAATTCTCCTGCCTCAGCCTCCCAACTAATCCCAACTAGCTGGGATTACAGGCATGGGCCACCACGGCCCTCTAATTTTGTATTCTTAGTAGAGATGAGGTTTCACCATGTTGGTCAGGCTGGTCTCCAACTCCTGACCTCAGGTGATCGGGCCACCTCAGCCTTCCAAAGTGTTGGGATTACAGGCGTGAGCCAACGCGCCTGGCCACATTTTACTTTTAAAAACCTGGCAAAAATATGGATAGAGTCAGTAATCATCTAAGTTATATGATGTAGGGTTCAACAGGTTGAAGGTGCCATATAGTATTTGGTCACTAGTAAAGAAAAAAGTAAATTGGAACTTTAATTGTAGATATTTGCATGAAAATACAGTATTCATCATAAGGAAAATTATGTATTCAGGATAAATTTATGCAAATTTAATTGAGGAAATAAGACCCTTACTTGGATTACAAACTAATAAGAACAACTTCTTTTACTCCAGATGCCAAAATGCTTGAAAGTGATTTAAAAAAAAAAAAAAAAAAGACATTCAATTGCTTCAATTGGAACTTTGGCAGTGTACTTGATACCACAGTGTTGTGTTTTTTCTGCGAGTGGTAGTTTTTTCCATTTGTGGCCTTCACAAAACCAGTGGAAAGCCCTTTAGTATGTGTATGAAAGAGAATTTTCTTCCTCGTCTGAAATACCATCTTACTGTGGAGTGATTCAGATATCCATGGACTCCAAGATCTTTTAAGTGTTTATACCAGCCTGCTTGTGTTACACTTTGACCACATGCATCTGAACTGGAAAAGTGCCAACTAGTTTTCCTCAAAGCATAGTAAGGATTAACAAAATAATCCAACTTTTTCACCTGTAAGAAGTATTTGTGCAAAATCATTTGGTAAGTGGGTTGTAGGATTTTAATGGCAACAATGTTCAGAATAAATTGTTCTATAATTGAAAGTATTTAATAAACAAGCCTTGTTAAAAGGCTTTTCAGTCTGTTTAACCTATTTTGTTTAAGATTCTGGAAGGACTGGTTTGGTAAAGTAGTTGATGCCTTACATTTATATTAATGCCTTACATTCATATAACATTTTAGCATTTTAAAATTATTTTACCTTAAACATTTTCTTAAATTATAGAACAGTATTGTTCATACCAAGTGAAACAATCCAAAGATGTGTAACCCTTAATACCTGTGTATCTCCTGCTTTTTCACACCTATTAAGGGTAATACTGTTATTTGATAATCCGTGGCTCAATGTATTTTTACAAACATCCTATTCGTTGGGTCATCCCTGAACTTTTTGCAAGATCAGTAGTCCCGTTTTATTGATGAGAAAGGTGAGGCCTAAAAAGAAGTTTTCTGGCCTGTGATTACTTATCTGGATGATGTTGCAACTGACACTGGGACCTAGGTTAAACGATTTCAGTATTTGTGCTGTTAACTGTTTTACGTAAATTTGAAGCAGTGTGATAGAGTTGGGTCTTTGGGGTTAGTCCTGGGTCAAAGGTAAATTTTTAATCTTTCTAAGTCGTTTTCCTTATCTATAAAATGGGGATAATACCTTCAATCTCCCCAGGTCTGTGGGGATTAAGGGAAATAATTTAAGTACCTAAAAATAGGCAAAGAATGTTAGTTCCCATTCTCTTAAATATTTGAAAATCCAGATTAAAAATATCTTTAAATGAAGGATTATTAATAGGATTACTTACTTAAATGGTAAACTTTCCTAGTGTATTTAAAGTGTGATTTTATTTATAATCAGTTTTCAGATATGATTTATGTGAAGTGCAGCTGTAACATCTTTCAGCATGAGTGTAGAAATGGAACTAGGATTAAGTCAGACTCTTTAAAATATTAAAAGCTGTGGTAAGATTTTTTTACCAAGCGAAGAAATCCGACTAACCAGTAGAATTGTATAGATATGCAGTCCTCATAGGAGACAGCCAGGAAATAAATAGCAAGATCAAGCTGAAACTGGCTTTGAGATTGAAATCCCCTTCAGAAGAGATAAAACTTTCCCCAGTAGCACTCAGATTCTTTGTTGGTTCTTTCTTAACAACTGGGTCCCACTGGAGGTATTGAGGCCAGTAATAGTGGTGTTGATTGCAGTGCTTCCTTACCTTTAGGGAGTAAAATGTGTGTGTTTTCTAGAGTAGGTGATCTAAGGTAATTGTGGAACAAGAACACTGACATTATCTTAAGTTCTATAGCTAAACCTTTTCGTGGAGAGAAAATAGTACTACTCACTCAACTTTTAAGGTTTATAGATCTTCTCAAAGTTACTGTCATTCCATCTAAACACAATTGGGATACAATTAGAGGAGAGTTCAGATTCATCTGAAGATGTTAAGAAAATTGTTTACAAAGGGAAATAACATTTTAGTCATTTTAGGACTATTTTCTGAGATATCTCTTCTGGAAGATTTATTTTTAAAAAACTTAAAACATTTTTAGGATATATTTAAGAGAAATTGCTAAATAAAGTGTTCACTGCTAGTCGTCACATACAGGAAAAACTTTCCTATTTAAACCTATTTTAACATCTTTAGAATTCCTGTTTAGGATCATCTCTTCCTTCCCTCCATTTTATTATCTTATCGAATTGTTAATTATGGATTATTTTATGAAGTGTCTAACTGAATAAAGTGCTAATCCAATAAAATGTATTTGGCAAAATAATGTAACCATTGTAGTATGTTACTGTCATGTAAACAGTAGATTTAAGTTGTCTTCCTGCATGAGTGATGACTCATTCCTTTTAGCTTCAGTTTAGCCATTTTCACCTGCAAGAATAACATTTTTCTCTTGATAAAATTACAAAGATGAATTAGTCTTTAAGGAGTTACTGCTGCTTTGGATTTCAAAGACAGGTTTACTAACAAAAATAACACATTTAGATTTTTGTGCTTCATTTTTAAAAGTTAGCTTTTTGTAAAAAGCTGGAGATAAAGACTAGTTTGTTTTTATGTGTTTAGCACTGTGGTTCCCAATACTGGCTATACCTGGAGAGGGGTTTTTTTTTTATTTTTTAATTTTTCTTTCAGACTGAGTTCTCGCTCTGTTCCCAGGCTGGAGTGCAGTGGCACGATCTCTCAGCTCACTGCCACTTCTGCCTCCCAGGTTCAAGCAATTCTCTTGCATGCACCACCATGCCCAGCTACTTTCTGTATTTTTAGTAGAGATGGGGGTTTCGCCATGGCTGATCAGGCTGGTTTCAAACTCCTGACGCCAGGTGTTCTGCCTGCCTTGGCCTCCCAAAGTGCTGGGATTACAGGTGTGAACCACTGCACCTGGCCTATACCTGGAGAGTTTAAAACAAAACAAAACAAAAAATCAATACCTAGGCACATCCCCAAGAGACTGTAAATTAATTGGCCTAAGGTAAAATCCACTTACAGTATTTTTAAAAGTTCCCAGGGTGATTCTGACGTGCAGCCAGGATTGAGAATCACTGGGTTAGCATTGTCTTTCTATTGATTTAATTCATTAATTGAGACTTCGTCCTTTTCTCTCTGATACTCATGGTTCATTACCCAGCCTATTAACATTTCCTGCCCTGGCTTCACCTCCTGCTATTTACATTTCACTCTCTTAACTTTGCTGCCCCCTATGGCTTATTAAGTACTTTCCTGAAGGGGAGATAGTGCCATTAGATTCTGGAGTTTTAGGTATGATGGGATGATTCTGTTGGTTTGTTGTCATTACCATAATTAAAGCCCAACTATTATTTGATGTAAGGTCAGTTTTGTTTTCTCTGTGATTTTTGGAGCTGGCAGTAAAACTGAGAACATATGATACAGGTTTGCTTAATTTTAATCCCATCGTTCAGGATAATAAGTAATGATTTCAACCACTTTGGGATGTAAAAACTAGTTTCCTCTGTATGCTCACAACACTGTTCTGTTTCTTGAAGATCTAGACCTGATACTACTGTTGTATGTGTTAAATACAAGATATTGAACAAAGGAACTATTCTTCAACTTTACTTCATTTTGGTCATGCCTTATTTTTATTTCACATCAAGAAATGTTTTTCTCCAGAGTGTTTTGCGTGTCTATCTTCTAACTTAATCTTGACCACAGCTTTTTATCGAAGGTAGGGCAGTGAGAACTCAGGGCTGCTTATATTTCATATTCCTGTTTTGTCTTTGTCTTTTCTGATAACCAGTTTGAATGATACTTGTGTTAGTTGATTTGTTGTTTGGGTGGGTGTTCAGCTGTTGTGTTGTGATGCTCTCTCTCCAGAATGAGATGGTGAATTTTTCCATGAAAGCAGAAGTTATTATCTGTTTTTTCAAATCCTGTTAAGGTACCAAATACAGTATTTTGTGCACAATGTGGTCATAGAGACAGAATCACGGTTTTGATGAAGAAATTATCTGTTGGTTTTCTTCTAGTCACCCCTTCTCCTTTGTTGATTGTGCTGCTTTTAGTGATGTTTGGTGCTGTCTACCAGAGATTGATTCTCTTCTGTTTTGTTTTTTGGTTTTCTGTATTTTCTTGAAACAGGGTCTTGCTCTATCACCCAGGCTGGAGTATAGTGGCACAATTATAACTCACTGCAGCCTCAAACTTCTGGGATCAAGCAATTCTCCCAAGTAGCTAGGACTACAGGTGTGTGCTGCCACACCCAGCTGTTTTTTATTTTTATTCTTGTACAGACAGGTTCTCGCTATGTTACCCTGACTGGTCTTGAACTCCTGACTTCATGTGATCCTTCGTCTTTGGCTTCCCAAAAGCTGGGATTACAGGTGTGAATCACTGCCTCACCCAGTTTTTTGGTTTTAATATATTTATGCCTAAAACTGATCCAGGATTATTTAAAACAGGGGTATCCAAGGGAGAGAATACAGTCATGGGTTCTTAGTTTCTGTTTTTGGTTGTGCCAGTAAAGCCCCTTCCTTATCCCTCTTTTCTGCTTATCACTAGAGACAGAAACTAAAAACTGTGTCTTCAGGATGCTAAAAGCCTAAAACAAAATGAAACAGAACAACAACAACAAAATAAGGTGGGTTGGACAAGCTTGATTTAAAGTAAATGAATTCTGGGTCCTTAATATCTTGGCAGTAAATAGTAAATGTAGGTTTAAAACAAAAGATTATTTGTATTTTGCCAATGAACAGTATGAGTGACATGTAACATTATTGAGTGATTTGTTGCTGTGAAAGTTACTGTATAAAATGTGTGAGGAAAAGTAATACTGGGTTGACTCCTAGAGGTGGACATGTGTATATAAAATAACTGAAACAATTTGTTTGCAGTAATTTCTAAGTTTGAGATGCAATCTTTTTTTATAAGGATGTCCTTGAAGGGAGGTAAAAGGAACAGATTTGAAATATATAATTACTTTTAGTGTATTATTATGTAACAAGGAATCTAAATGCTTTGCTGAAGGAGTTGTACATGACAGACTGGGATTATGCAAAATAAACTCTACTTCTCTGAGCAGGATGTTGACTAATAAGCAGTTTCAAGCCTCGTTTTTATATCTGTCTTTTTGAACTGTTACCTGAAGGGTTTTATTTATGTGGGCCTTTTAAGTGAGTAATGAAGAAGTTTAGAAATCCCGTAATTTTGATTGGGTTTCCTGAAGAAACATACTGGGATTTTTTTTTTTTTTTTTGGTGAGGGTAGTCTAACTTGGATACTGAAGGCAAGGGATTTCTTGGAAACACACTCCTCCTACTGGAATGGTGATGCTAATTGCAGCTACTATAACCTGACTGTGTGTTATATCTAGTTGAGCTTTCCAGTGCTGAATGGGATCTCAGAAGTCATTCTGGTTTAGCCTCCCTTGGGGATTGATTTCACTCTTGTTATTCTAATAAATATCTTGCCATTTCATCAGAGAAGTTTTCTTTAAGGTAGGGAGGAAAGTATCAAATCTAAAATTGTGTATTTTTTCAGCAGAACGCAGATTTTAAAAAATTGTATATTTTGTCTAATTGGTTTTGCCTTCGTTTCACATTGTATCAAGGATATTCCATAATTATAGCTATTACCATAAGTCAATGATTGTTTGAACTCATTGTTAATCCCCTGCCTCTAAATTGATAAAAGTGAAAAAGGTGAGACAGTTTTTGTTATAACTCTTGAATTTTGATTAGCAAAACTGAGTAGATTTTTAAAACAACTTTTCAGACAGGCTTTTCTAAAGAAAAATATCTATTGAAGTTAAAAGTAAAATAAGACATAACTTCTGTAGGAATATGTTTCTGATTTTATTAAAACAAACGACAACAACAACAACAACAAAGTTGCCCTACCATTTTTCTTTAAATTGACCAGAGGCAAAAGATTTTGTTTGCTGTGAAATTAGACACACTTTATTTTCAAAAATCTAGTACTGAAATGTTTTCCTTTCTTTGGTTTTCCATAGTGCATAAAATTTTGGTGAACCACTGCAGAGATTAAAGCTTAGTAAAGTGAATAAAATTATGAATACTTTTTCTTTTCAAATTTAACGTCTTTAGGAGTTTATAGTTGGTGGCGAATACAGACTTGTAAGCAGGCAGTTTCAAGTAATGTGATAAGTGTCATGATAAGAATAAGCTCTAAAATGTTAAGGGAGTAGGTGAAGGACTCAGTCCTGTTTTGGTGTGGTAGGGGAGAGATCAGGGCAAGTTTCCTGGAGAAAGTGACAGATAAACTGCCATCTAAAAGGCCAGAAGGTGTTAAGCCAAGATAGATGGGCTAAGAGGTCCACCCAAAAGACAATATGTGAAGACCCAGAGGTAATTCAGCGTAGTATATTTTGGGAATTACCAGCGGTTTACATAGCTGTGATCTAGAATATAGGTTACATTCTATATCTCTATGTGATACATTCTATATCACTAGAGAAGTGGAACAACATTTAGGGTCTAGTGCATAGTCTTGTTGCTATGTTGAAGAATGGATGTAGGCACTTTATTGCATTTATACCTTACAGTACCATGAAGAGTGTATTGGGAAATGAGAGTGAGTAACACTAGTGAGGATACTGACACGGTAATTCAGACAAGAGATAAAGGTGCTTGTCCAAGTGGGGATGGGGTGGTATCACAGGCAAAATCTGGTGAGAGGGAACAATCATCGATGATACATTTCTAACTTGGGCAACTGGATGTATGATAGCAGTTGAAAGGGAAAAAGGGGGGAGACAATAGATTTGGGAGGAGAAGATAATGGTTATTTTTTGGACAGGTCGAGTGTCCATGGGAAATTGAAGTGAAGCTGCCTAGTAGGAAGGTGGATTATTTGGATATGAAGCAATGTGCTAGAGAGGTAATTTGAGAGTCTTTGGCTTATACGTGGCATTTGAAGCACTTGAAGTAGAAATGACTGCCCACTGAAAATGGATAGAATGAGAAGACGCCAAGGAATACCAACATTGAGATAATGGGTAAGGGGAAAAGGTACAACCAAGAGCCAAGAGAGACAGCTGGAGTGGAGGCCACAGAAGACAGGAGAGAGTGGAGACGAGGCTGTCAGGGGAAGAGAGTCTTTACAAACTGGAGGATGGATGGGGAAAGTAGTAACAGTGGATAACTGTGGACAAGCCCAATGAGAACTGAAAAGTTTCCATGGGTTTGTTAGTCTTTAGGCAACATTGGTGACATGAGAGGCGTTTGGAGGACTGATAACGTGAAATGAGATTTGTGTAAGGTGGATAGTGAGTGGAACTTGTAAAAGCTGAATGAGTAAGTATGGACAACTCTTTCAGAAAGTTTGGCAGTTAAAAATTACTATCTCTACTGGGTAGAGAATGCATTGTAGCAGAACAAGATTTTTAGGAGGACAAGTTACGAGATTAATAAGCCAGGTAAGACATTACGTGACTTGGGCTAGGGTAGTAGCCCAAGATAGAGACAGAAAGATGCATTTGAGATATATCTTAAATAGGACCTTGTTAATGAATTGTTTGGGAGGAGATGGAAGGGCAGAGGTGTAGGAGTCAAGGATGACTCTCTCAGATGCTTTAGCTTGGACACCTGGGTAGATAGGAATGTGTCCCACCAGCGAGAAAGGAGTACACTGGAGGGGGAACCAGGTATAGAGGGAAAATCCAGAGTTGTATTTTGGAAATTTTAAAATTGAGATGCCATTTAGAAACCCAGTTGTAAATATAAAATAGACCACTGCATATGTGAATCAAAGAGTGCCCATTTGGTAATTTCTATGACTTGTAAACATATATATATAAATATATAAATAATATAAAGAATATAGTTAATGTTTCTTTATGTATAGTCTTTAACTGTATTCTTTAATGGCCTGCCAAGACTTTCAGATTTGCTTATAAGAAGGCACTGATAGTTTGGGTTGCTGGCCACATAGTCTCCTGGCCAAATTGGGATTATCTATTCCCTACTCAATAGAACGTCTTCTGTGTACACTGCATGAGAAGATGTCATTGTTATGTGCATGAAGAAGATCACAAAATCTTGCTGGGACAAGTTGCATGAATTACTTAAAGTGCCTGCTTTTTGTGTTTAGACTATAAGTGCTTTGAGACCCAAGAGCCATATCTTCCTACAGAGCATTTAGATAGTCAGTGCTGTTTTATATTTATTGAATGAAAGAATGAAGCAAAAGCTGTTAAATTGATTGAAAGAAAAACATTTTATATCATAAAATAATTTACAATTTTAGGATGATTTATAACTGAGTAATGTTTACCTGCAACACTAAACTGGTTAGCATTTTATAGATGAAAACACCAAAACCTAGGTAGGTTATATTCTTGCGCCCGTCATGTGTGACTTGCTCTTCTCAGTTGGTTGCTGATTCCTCTGCTAAATGGAAGATGTTTGTTGCCTGGACTGAAGCAAAGTTTAGTACCTTATTTCCTTAGAGTGCAACTGATAAATATTTATAATTGAGAACCTTATCAAGAGAAATTTTTTTTTTTTTTTTTTTTGAGACCGAGTCTCACTCTGTCGCCCAGGCTGGAGTGTAGTGGCACAATCTCTGCTCACTGCAACCTCTGCCTCCCGGGTTCAAGTGATTCTCCTGCCTCAGCCTCCCGAGTAGCTGGGATTACAGGCACCTGCCACCACGCCTCCCTAATTTTTTTTGGTATTTTTAGTAGAGACAGGGTTTCACTATGTTGGCCAGCCTGGTCTTAAACTCCTGACCTCGTGATCCACCCACCCTGGCCTCCCAAAGTGCTGGGTTACAGGTGTGAGCCACGGCACCCAGCCAGTACGTTTCTTTCTGATAACTTGAGATGAGATTTGCGTAAGGTGAGTAGAAATTGTAAAAGCTGAATGAGTAAGTCTTTAGACTATAGTCTTTAGTCTAACTAAAGACTAAGACTAAGTCTATAGACTATAGTCTTTAGACCTTTAGACTATAGGTGCTGGGCAAGTAAGCCAGTATTGAATGTAGATTTTTCTAAGACCCGTTAAAGCAAGGGATTTTTGTTTCTTAAATTCTTCTGATATAAAAATGCTTCATTGATCTTCTTTGAGGTCTTCTTTTTAGCACTGTCCTCTCTCTCCTTTTTAGGTAACCTACAGTTTTTCTCAAAAATATATGAGAGCATTTGTTTTATGAATGAGTACTGAGAAATAAGATGAAGTGAATTGTTAATCATTCAGCACATTTGTGTCACAGATTTTGGAGTCACCACTCAAAGTTATAATGATCTGTAATTAACTTGAAGAAATTATTGTAGATTATCAAGAACTGATTAGAATCTACTTATTTTTGCCTCTTTTGGAAATGGTCGGCATATTCTGGTCCCCTTTTACAGAAAGTTTTTGAAAACTTTTTAAAATACTCTTCCACGTTAGCATAGTACTATCTTTCTGATCATTTCTTCTCAATTTGAGAGAGGAAAAAAGTTAGGTAAAGATAACAGAGACTTGGAAATAAAAGTCAATTGGGTTAATCTACCACTTGACTGATTTTATTCTTCCACTAAAACTTCCAGACAAGCTGAAATTAAAGTTAGATATCATCTCCTCAAATAGTTTTCCACATGCATTTGTGCTTCCAGTGAATGAACCAACCTAATTTTGAATCCAGAGTGAACATAAAGTAGCAAATATAACAATGAAGTGCTTTTAAGATGCATTTATTTCCCACAGTCATATTGCCTTCATAAGACTTTTTTTTTTTTTTTGGTCTTTTTTTCCGAGACAGGGTCTTGCTCTGTCCCCCAGGCTGGAGTGCAGTGATTTGATCTCCGCTCACTGCAACCTCCACATCCTGGGTTCAAGCAGTTCTTCTGCCTCAGCCTCCCGAGTAGCTGGGATTACAGGCTCCTGCCACCACAACCGGCTAATTTTTGTATTTTAGTAGATACAGGGTTTTGCCATTTTGGCCATACTGGTCTCGAACCCCTGACCTCAAGTGATCCGCCTGCCTCTGCCTCCTAAAGTGCAGGGATTACAGGTGTGAGCCACTGCACCCGGCCCATAAGAAATTTTGATTATTCATGTAGGAAAGGTAAAAATAACTCAGCCTTCACCTAGCTGCCGTGTATCTAGTCATTGGTTTTGGTACTTCATCTGTTTTGATAATCTATTTTTAATTTGGATCACCTGGATATTCTCTGTATATTTTTAAGAACTAATTTGTTTAAGATCTAGAGAAGTAACTTCTATAGAACAGAAATGACTATTTTAGGTTATAATACAATACTTGCTGTGAGTCATAAGCGAATCTCAGTTTTCATGGTTTTCTAAAATAAACTCATTTAAAGAATATGTAATGGGAAGTGTCATATTTTAAACTACCCCATTATGTATTATTTTTGTAAAAACGTATAGACTCACTGTTAAAACAACTCAAAGGAGAATCTTACAATGGTAGAAAGTAAAAATTCCCACCCAGAGGAAATCTCTTTTAAATTTTTGAGCATCTTCTCATATTTACCCATGAGTGGGATCATACTGTGTGTATTGTTCAATAGCCTATTATTTTCTGTTAATAGAATATTACAAATAGCAAATTTCTGAATGAAAAATATTAGAATCAATTTAGAATTGTTTGTGAATAAAGTTTTTATTTCTGGAAATACTGAACCAGCTCATTTGAAACCTTGGTTATAAGTTTCTTATGTTTAAAGGAAAGGAAATAATTTCTAAGAGTACTAGTATTTAATTTCATGGAGATTATGTGTGAATCTCTTGGAAAATCCAATTTAAAGAATGTGCCGTTTTAAAATACGTTTGTAATACTTTATGTAATTTTCAGGGTTCTTGGATTTCCCCACCACCACCATCCCAAAGCCCATCTATGCTGATGGTAGAAGGAAGTGGGACATCTGTAGAGCTTAGGTTCTGCTCTAGAGAATTGAACACCTTGTTTGTTTTTGTTTGTTTGTTTGAGACAGGGTCTCGCTCTGTCACCCAAGCTAGATTGCAGTGGTGCAATCTTCTCACTGCAACTTCTGCCTTCTGGGTTCAAGCAATTCTCCTACCTCAGCCTTCTGAGAAGCTGGGATTACAGGTGCGAGCCATCACGCCTGGCTGATTTTTGTATTTTTAGTAGAGACAGGGTTTCGCCATGTGGGCCAGTCTGGTCTCGAAATCCTGACCTCAAGTGATCTGCCCACATTGACCCCGCAAAGTGCTGGGATTACAGGCGTGATCCACCATGCCCAGCCCAGTTAATTTTTTGAAATAAAAAATAGCAGTAGTTGCAGATATACTTGCTTTTGAATGGTAATTGATTAAAGCGTGGAAATATTTATGTTCTTGAAAGTTTTAGTATTGTAGGGGTTTTCTTAAAATAATGCATACATTTATATATTAGAACATTATCAAACTGGTAGTGCGTATGTGTTCAAATTTCCTAAAATGTGATGTCTACAATTTTTTTCCCACCATTTTCAATTTTAATGAAATCACAGAACCTTAATAAGTCATATTTAGTCACAGTGCTGTGAATCATTTGTTAATAAACATTTCCATTGTTACTTTATAATAGCCTGCTCTCTAAAGTTTCAGATAAAAGCTGATTTTAGATTTTTAGTTATTAATGTTCTAGGGGTATTGCCAAAAAAAGCTACATGTCCTATATTCTGTGCCAGTTTCTTAAATTAGAATCTTGGATTGCATCCTCAGCGTGTCACTGTAGTGGTATTGCTGGGTTGCTATGATACAGTGCTTGTTCTATAATTTGTAGCATGAATCCTATATGAGATCTTACTTTAGATTTCAAGTATGTTAGCAGCAGTAATTAGGGATGTTTTCCTCTAAGGAAAATTATAGCTATAAAATTATTATTTGTTACAAATGATACCTGCTACTTCGAATTATTTATCATTAAATGTAGAGAATTAACAATGGACAACTTGAAATAACTTGGTTGTCACCTCAGAAGTTTATTTTATCACTGACTTAATGAAGATGGGCAAGAAAAGGAAGGCTTTATGATAATGAATATATTAAAATTTCAATGTTCTACTTGGTATTTGAAATCTTGAGAGAAATGAATAGAGATTAGGTTTTCTGGAAAGATGCATTTGAAACAGTACAAGCAAAACCGCATTACAGGGGGAAAACTACAAATTATCTTACTGTATGGTATTAAAAAAAAAAATTCGGTTAACTGTTCTTAAAACCAGCCCTCTGTGGTCATCTTAATAAGTTATTATTACTACCTCTTTTTCATTTTATGTGTTGGTTTTGGGATTTCATTTACATGTTCCTTGAAAATTTTTATTAATCTAATTTAGTATTATAAGTTATAGGCAGCATAAAGACAAAACTAGTGGATTCTATGTGTGTGTTGTATAGACATTGGTGGTGGAATGAAGTTTATGTGATTATTGGTCAGTGGCATTGCTGCAATTGATCTTTAAACTTTTACTGTCTCTCAGCAATGTTTTGGATATGTGATATGAAAGTATTTTAGAGACCAGAACTGGACTAAATTTTTTAAACAGCTCTATTGAGATATAATTCATATACCATGTAATTCCCCATTTAAAGTATACAATTCCATGGCTTTTAGTATATTCACAGACATGTGCAGCTACCACCACAGTCAATTTTAGAATAGTTTCATCATCTCAAAAAGAAATCTCATGCCCTTTAACTATCACCCCCTCTTCCTTTCGGGATTCCCTGAGCAACCATTAATTTACTTTCCGTCTCTAGATTTCCCTATTCTGGACATTTCATGTAAATGGAGTATTATAGTATGTGGTCTTTCATAATAGACTTCTTTCATTCACTTTGCATAATGTTTTCAAGGATTTATTCATGTTGTAGCATGTGTTAGGACTTCATTCCTTTTTATGGCTGAATAATATTCTGTCGTATGGTTATACCATGTTTTATTTATCCATTCCTCAGTTGATAGACATTTCAGTTCTTTCTACTGTTTGGTTGTGAATAATGCTGCTATGAACATTTGTATACAAGTTTTTGTGTGGACATATGTTTTCATTTCTCTTGAGTATACATGTGGGAGTGAAACTGCTTGGTCATAAGGTAATTCTGGGCTTAGTCACTTGAGAAATTGCCACAGTTTTTTCCATAGTGGCTGCACTATTTTACACTCCCACTTGTGGTATATGAGGGTTCTCATTGCTCCACATCCTTACCAGTACTTCTTATTTTGACTTTCTGATTATAGCCATCCTAATGAATGTGAAGTAGTATCTCCTCGTGGTTATGATTTGCATTTCCCTAATTACTAATGATGTCAAGTGTCTTTGAACATGCTTATTGGCCATTTGTATATCTTCCTTGGAGAAATGGCTCTTTAGATCCTTTGCCCACTTTTGAATTGTTATTTGTCTTTTTATCGAGTTGTAAAAATTCTTTATATATCCTGATATAAGTCCCTTGTGTCTTTTCACTTTCTTGGTGGTATCCTTTGAAGCACAAATGTTTTATATTTTGATTAAGTCTAAATTCTCTTTTTTCTTGTTACTCATGCTTTTGGAGTCATTTTCTAAGGATCCTTTCCCAAATATGAGGTTATGAAGATTTACCCCTATGTTTTCTTCTAAGAATTTTATAATTTTAACCTTTACATTTAGGTCTTTGGCCATTTTGAGTTAATTTTTATATAGAGTAAGACGTAAGGATTCAAATTCATTCTTTTGCATGTAGTTATCACATTTATCTCCGCACCACTTGTTGAAAATACTTCTTTCCCCATTAGATGGTCTTGGCCTTTTTGTTGAAAATTAGCAGATGGTTTTATTTCTGGATTCTCAGTTCTGTCCCATTGATCTATATGTCTGTTCTTGTGTCAGTACCACACTGTCTTGACTACTTGTTTTATGTAGTAAGTTTTGAAATGTGATAGTGTGAATCTTCCTACTTTGTTTTTCTTTTTCAGGATTGTTTTGGCTGTTATTGGGTTACTTATAATTGCAAAGGTTAGGTTTCCGATTTAAGATCTTTTGTTCTTTCTTATATAGACATTTACAGCTATATCTTTCTAAACACCCTTAAATTTTGGTTGTTATATCTTCATTTTCATTTGTCTTAATGTATGTTTTATTTTCTTTTAGGTTTCTTCTTTGACCCATTAGTTGTTTAAGAATCATTGAATTTCCAAATATTTTTAACTTCCCAAAAATGTTTTAACTTCTCTTTTTTAAGAGAAGGGGTTAACCAGGTGCGGTGGCTCACGCCTGTAATCCCAGCACTTCAGGAGGCCAAGGCAGGCGGATCACCTGAAGTCGGAAGTTCAAGACCAGCCTGACCAACATGGAGAAGCCCCGTCTCTACTAAAAATACAAAATTAGCTGGGGTGGTGGCACATGCCTGTAATCCCAGCTACTTGGGAGGCTGAGGCAGGAGAATCTCTTGAACCCGGGAGTTGGAGGTTGAGATGAGCCGAGATCACGCCATTACACTCCAGCCTGCACAACAAGAGCAAAACTCTGTCTCAAAAAAAAAAAGAGAGAGATGGGGTCTCACTATGTTGTCCAGGCTTGAGTGCAGTGACTGTTCACAGATGCTATAATAGTACGCTGTGGCCTCTTAACTCCTGGCCTCAAAGGGGGGGATCCTCATTGCCTCAGCCTCTCAAGTAACTGAGCCTATAGGTTCATGCTACCAAGCCCCGCCCCAGGTTTTTTTTTTTTTTTTTTTTTTTTTGAGATGGAGTCTCTGTTGCCCAGGCTGGAGTGCAGTGGCATGATCTTCTACCTCTATTTGGGATAACTATTCAATAATTTTTTTTTTTCTTTTTTTTTGAGATAAGAGTTTTGCTCTTGTTGCCCAGGCTAGAGTGCAATGGAGTGATCTCGGCTCACTGCAACCTCCATCTTCCAGGTTCAAGCGATTCTCCTGCCTCAGCCTCCTGAGTAGCTGGGACTGCAGGCACACGCCACCTTGCCTGGCTAATTTTTGTATTTTTAGTAGAGATGGGGTTTCACCATGTTGGCCAGGCTGGTCTCAATCTCCTGACCTCGTGAGCCACCCGCCCCTGCCTCCCTGAGTGCTGGGATTACAGGTGTGAGCCACCATGCCCCGCCCCCAATTTTTTAATGTTACTGATTTCTAGCTTTATTCCTTTGTGGTCAGAGAACATAGTTTGTATTTCTGTTCTTTTGAAATTTTTGAGGTTTTACTATCTGGGTGGTCTGGTCTGTCCTGGGGAATGTACCATATGCGCTTGAGAATATATATTCTCCTGTTGTTGGGTGGAGTGTTGTATAGTGAGTATAAATTCTATAGTGTTCCATAGACACCTGTTAGGTGTAGTTAATTTATGTATGTTCAAAGTTTTCTGTCTCTTCATTGATCTTCCACCTAATTGTTTTTTTTGTTTTGTTTTTTTTTTTTTGAGACGGAGTCTCGCTCTGTCGCCTGGGCTGGAGTGCAGTGGCCGGATCTCAGCTCACTGCAAGTTCCGCCTCCCGGGTTCACGCCATTCTCCGGCCTCAGCCTCCCGAGTAGCTGGGACTACAGGCGCCCGCCACCTCGCCTGGCTAGTTTTTTGTATTTCTTAGTAGAGACGGGGTTTCACCGTGTTAGCCAGGATGGTCTCGATCTCCTGACCTCGTGATCCACCCGTCTCGGCCTCCCAAAGTGCTGGGATTACAGGCTTGAGCCACCGCGCCCGGCCCCACCTAATTGTTCTATCCATTATTGAAAGGAGGTGTTGAAGGCTTCAACTATTATTGCTTTTGAATTTTCTGTTTCTCTCTTTGTTTCTGTCAGTCTTTCTTCATATATTTTGGTACTGTGTTAGTAGGTGCAAATATGTTTATAATTGTTACCCTCTTCCTGAGAGACTGACCCTTCCATCATTACAAAATGACGCTCTTTAGATATGAGATAAAGAGTATATTTATATAATGATATTTATATCTAAGTAAGATCTAAGGATGAAAAATAATATATATTCAAACAACCACAAGAAAACTGAAGTGGCTATACTAATGTTAGGAATAATGCTCAAAATCCTAAGGAAATTGAATACTTGAACAAAGGATTCTTAGCAAAGCAATTTTACTTATGTGCAGAGGGGTGGCTCCCTGGCCAGTTGCCATGAGAGCACACCTGAACAAAGGGGCAACAAAGAGCCTTTATTCCTGACGCAAGTCCTGCCCCTGTACCCTTTCCCCATTGGCCGGGGTTGGGTCGTACAATCTAAACTAATCCTGGTTGGCTAAACGTTTTATTTTTTTTTAGATAGGGTGGGCACGTAAAGGAAAGTGGAGGGAACAGGGGAAGGGGTGTCTGTAATGAGCCAGAAAGTTAGTCCTCCTTCCAAATAAGGAAAGGAATGTGAGCTGGTACTGATAACTCTTTGTAGTGTGGAGGGCCTGGGCATTTAACAAAGGCAAGAAGGGAAAAGAAGAAAAAAGGAGAAAAATTGAGTGGGAGGTAACTATGAATTAAAGAATAAAAGATTAATCGGATTATTTGAAGAGAAACCTCATCATATCCCACACTAATATTAAACAAAACAGACTTTAAAAATATATATAGTTTGATATATATCCATGTGTGTAAGATATAAGAGACAAAAGTTTTTAAAGTCTGTTTTGTCTGTATATGTCAAACACTTACCTATTTTTTAAAGTCTATTTTATCTAATATTGGTATAGCCATTCCAGCTTTCTTGTGGTTGTTTGCATGATATATTATTCTTCATCTTTTTATTTTCAATCTACTTGTATTTTTAAATTTAAATTGTATCTTCTGGAGACTTAGATCATTTTTAAAAAATTCAGTTTGACAGTCTCTACCTTTTGATGGGCTTGTAATCCATTTACATTTATTTATTTATTTATTGTTTGAAATGGAGTCTCGCTCTGTCTCCCAGGATGGAGTGCAGTGGCACAATCTCTGCTTACTGCAACCTCTGCCGACAGGGTTCAAGCGGTTCTCCTGCCTCAGCCTCCCGAGTAGCTGGGCTTACAGGTACCTGCCACCATGCCTGGCTCATTTTTTTTGTAGTTTTTAGTGGAAATGGGATTTCGCCATCTTGGCCAGGCTGGTCTTGAACTCCTGACCTCGTGATCCACCTGCCTGGGCCTCCCAAAGTGCTGGGATTACAGGTGTGAGTCACCGCACCCCTCCGGTTAATCCATTTACACTTAATGTAGTTGTTCATACAGTTGGATTTATGTCTGCCATTTTACTTTTCGTTTTCTCTGTACCTCATGTCTTTTTTTGTTCTGTATTTTTTTTTCTATTTTATTGTATTCTTTTTCTGTTTTCCTTAGTATTAAGTGAATGTTTTCTAATGCAGCATTTAAACTTGTGTAATGATTATTTTTCACTACATATTTTTGAGAGTTTTTTTTTTTTTTTTTTTTTTAGTGGTTGCCCTTAGGTTTATTATATACATCTTAACTTGTTAGAATCAGCTTCAAATTTATACAGGCTTTGTTCCAGTGAGATGTAGAATCATTATTCCTATATACTTCTATTTCCTTTCCTCCTTTTTTGTGATATTAGTGTTATATCTATTAATGTTACAACCCCGAGCATATATTGTTATAATTATTACTTTACCATCAGTAGTTATTTCTTCTTTTTTTTTCTTTTTGAGACGGAGTCTCGCTCTGTTGCTCAGGCTAGAGTGCAGTGGCACGATCTTGGCTCACTGCCAGCTCCGCCTCCCGGGTTCACGCCATTCTCCTGCCTCAGCCTCTGGAGTAGCTGGGAATACAGGTGCCCGCCACCACGCTCAGCTAATTTTTTGTATTTTTAGTAGAGATGGGGTTTTACCATGCTAGCCAGGATGCTCTTGATCCTCTGACCTCGTGATCCACCCGCCTCGGCCTCCCAAAGTGCTGGGATTACAGGCGTGAGCCACCGTGCCTGGCCAGTAGATATTTCTTTAATGTAGCACAACTTTCCTCCCATCTCCTCGTTTGTGCTGTTATTAGCAAATACATTATATTTCTATATATTAACCGTCCAACGATACATTATATAATACTATTTTATGTAATGGCTGTTAAAATCAGGTAAGAGAAGAAAGAAAACTAGGCATTTATAATGTACTTTATAATTACATAATTACCTTTACTCGTGCTCTATGTTTTTAAATATAGATTTCAAACTATCATTGGTGGTCATATGCTTTGAGTCTGAAGGAAATCCTTTAGTGTTTCTTATAAGGTAGACCAGCTAGCAAAACATTCTCTGTTTTTATTTATTTAGGAATGTCTTCATTTTGCCTTCATTTTTTTTTTTTTTTTTTTGAGACGGAGTCGCCCAGGCTGGAGTGCAGTGGCGCAATCTTGGCTCACTGCAAGCTCCGCCTCCCAGGTTCACACCATTCTCCTGCCTCAGCCTCCTGAGTAGCTGGGACTACAGGCGCCCGCCACCACGCCCAGCTAGTTTTTTGTACTTTTTAGTAGAGATGGGGTTTCACCGTGTTAGCCAGGATGGTCTCGATCTCCTGACCTCGTGATCCGCCCATCTCAGCCTCCCAAAGTGCTGGGATTACAGGCGTGAGCCACCGTGCCCGGCCTTTGCCTTCATTTTTTAAAGATTTAAATACTTTTCGAGATAAGGTCTCACTCTAGTGCCCAGGCTGGAGTGCAGTGGTGCAATCTTGGCTCACTGCAACCTCTACCTCTCGAGCTCAAGTTATCTTCTTGCCTCAGCCTCTAAGAAGTTATCTTCTTGCCTCAGAATATCTGCCACCATACCTGGCTAATTTTTGTATTTTTTGTAGAGACAGGGTCTCAACTGTTGCTCAGGCTGATCTTGAGCTCCTGAGCTCAAGCAGTCCACCTGCCTCAGCTCCCAAGCCTTCAGTTTTGAAAGATCGTTTTATTGGATACAGGATTTTTGGTAACAGTTTTATTTTTCTTTGAGCATTTTGAATATGTTATTCCACTGTTTTCTGGCCTCAGTTGTTTTTGCTAAGAAGTTAGTTGTTAATCTTAGCCCTTGAAAGTAACTAGTTGTTTTTCTCTTGCTGCTTTCAAGGTTTTCTCCTTGTCTTTGACTTTCATCATTTTAACCGTGATGTTTATTTGTGGATCCTGTTGAGTTTATGCTTCTTGGAGTTTCTTGTGTTAGGTTTGTGTTATTCAATACATTATGTTGGTACACTTTTTTTTTTTTTTTTTTTTTGAGATGGAGTCTTGCTCTGTTGCCCAGGCTGGAGTACAGTGGCATGATCTTGGCTTACTGCAACCTCTGCCTCCCAGATTCAAGTGATTCTCCTGCCTCACCCTCCTGAGTAGTTGGGACTACAGGCACCTGCCACCATGCCTGGCTAAGTTTTGTACTTTTAGTAGAGATGGGGTTTTGCCATGCTGGCCAGGCTGGTCTCAAACTCCTGACTTCAGGTGATCCTCCCGCCTTGGCCTCCCAAAGTGCTGGGATTACAGGCGTGAGCCACCACACCCGGCTGTATGTTGTTACACTTAATGGTGTTCTACAGGTCTCTGAATCTGTTCATTTTTCTTCATTCTTTTTTCTTTCTGTTCTTCAGATTGCATAATTTCTATTGATATATTTTCAGGTTCCCCAATTCTTTCTAATGCCAGTTCGCATCTCCTCATGGGTCCCTTTAGTTTATTTTGCTGTTATGTTTTTCAACTCCAGGATTTGCATTTGATTCCTTTTTTTTTTTTTGTAAATTCTATCTCTTTATGATATGCTCTATTTGATGTGACATTGTCATCGTACCTTTCTTTACTGTTTAATCATAGTTCTTTGAACATATTTATAATGACTACTTTAAAGTCATATATTATGTTAAATCCAACATATGGTCACTCTCACAAGCAGGTTCTACAGCCTTCTTTTTTTCTGGCACATGGGTTATACTTTTCCTGTTTCTTTGTCCATTTTGTTATTAACTGGACATTTAAAATAACAGGTATCCAACCTTTTGGCTTCCCTGGGCCACATTGGGAGAATTGTCTTGGGCCACACATAAAATACACTAACACTAACAATAGCTGATGAGCTAAAAGAAAAAAAACAGTCCGTGCATAATTTTTGTGATACCCACCACCACAGATAAGCAAAAAGGTCCTCGCATCCTAAGGGTTGGACTCGGCTGTTTTAAATAATATATGGTAGCAAGTCTGGGTATCAACCTTGTTATTGTCACTTGTTTATTTGTTTAGTGACTGGATGTAGTTTTCCCCCATATGTTGTAAAGCCTCTGATCTTGTTCCTCAGAGAGGTACAGCTTTGGATATGCCCAGCACCTTGGGATGACAGTGGTTTTGGCAGGGTTCTCTTTGTCTTTTCCTGACCATACTGCCAGCTGTTAAGTTCCATTGATTTTCAGCTGATTCTCAATTGTTTTCAATAATGCTTTGGGGCACACATTGTTCTATGGACTAATCCAATCAAATCCAGGCTCCTTTGAAGGAATAGTTCCCAAGGTCAGTGTGTGGTGATATTTGTTCTAACATCCACACTGCTGGGTTTTATTTTTATTTTTTATTTTTTTGGTCTCTCCTGAAAAATAGCCTACAGTTTAGTCTGTATCCTCATTGAATTTACAAATTTCACCATTATCTTTCACCAAAACCTCCACTGTTTTAATTAAGAGTACCCTTAGGCTTGAACTTTTTTTTTAATGCCCTGTTGTAAAGAAGTCAGTTGTTCTGAGAAAAGATGAAGAGCTAACTGTTTTATGGCCTACTTCTCCCCCCAGGCAAAATCTCTAGAGTCAAGGCTCTGAGTTAGGGGTGGGGACAATAGTATGCTTCTCTCTGAAACCCTGCTTTAGGAGCAGTTGGGGAAAGTGGGGGCAGTAGCCTGAGGTCTTTTTGGCTTGCCTCTTCCAGTGTGGAATCACCACTTTATAGGCCAGAGCAAAGGTAATTGAGGCCTCAGTATTTTTTAGCAGTGTTGCACAAAAGGTAGAGCCTCTGCCCTATGCGTGGAGGTTGGGCAGAAGAAAGGAGGCCTGCCTTTCAGATGCACTTGTCTAGAACTTATCCTTAGCAATAATAAGTAGCTGTGGAAAGGATGAGAAATGCTGATATGTCCTACTCCTTACCTAAAGATGTCTGGGAGCTAGAAGTAGAGGAGGATCCCTGTGTTCTCGGCTGCCTTTCTACATAGCAGAGCCAAGGGGGAAGGAGCAGTCTTGGTTAAAATATAGTCATGTGCTGCATAACGATGTTTTGGTCCATGATGTGGTATATAGGATGGTGGTCCCATAATATTACAATGGAGCTGAAAAATTCCTATCCCCTAGTGATGTAGCTTTAGCTCATAGAACAAGGTGTGACTCACGTGTTTATGGTGATGCCAGTCTAAAAAAACCAACTGCACTATCATATAAAAGTATATATACATATACAATTATGTACAATACATAATACTTGATAATAAATGTTACTGGCTTGTGTATTTATTATACTATTTTTTATCATTATTTTAGAGTGTACTCCTTCTACTTATTAAAAAAAAAAGTAAAAAAAAAGTTAGCTGTAAAACAGCCTCAGGCAGGCCCTTCAGGAGGTTTTCTAGAAGATGTGGAGATGAGACAGTGATGTGGATGATCCTGACGGTCTGTAGGCCTAAGCCAATATGTGTTTGTGTCTTAGTTTTTAACAAAAAAGTTTGAAAAGTTAAAAAGTCTGAAAAATAGAAAAAAGCTTATAGACTACTGATAGAAAAAATATTTTTATACAGCTGTACAGTGTGTGTTTTAAGCTATGTTATTGCAAAAGAGTAAAACTAAAATTTTAAAGTTTATATAAAGTAAAAAACTTACAGTAAGCTAAGGTTATTATTGGAGAAAGAAAATGTTTTAAATAAATTTAGGGTAGCCTAAGTATACAGTTTATAGAGTCTGTAGTAGTGTGCAATAATGTCCTAGGCCTTCACATTCACTTACCACTTACTCCTCCAGAGCACCTTCCAGTCTTGTAAGCTCTATTCATGTTAAGTGCCATTTTTAAATCTTTTATACCATATTTTTTATCATACCTTTCTATATTTGGATACACTTACAAATTGCCTATAGTATTTAGTATAGTAGCATGCTTACAGGTTTGTAGCCTAGGAGTCGTAGGTTCTACCATATAACCTAGGCGTGTAGTAGGCTGTGCCATCTAAGTTTGTGTAATACATTCTGTGATGTTCACACAATGATGAAACCGCCTGAGGATGCATTCTCAGAATGTATTTCTGTCGTTTTAAGTGATGCATGACTGTACCACTAGCTCTTGCTATTCTAACCGAATTTTCATAGATATTCCTGAATAAATGTTTTTTTGCTGTTTGCCCTTAGGACCATTTCAGAGGCTATAAAAATGGCTGTTTTAAACATAACTTCTATCAGTTTCCCTGGTGAGTAGGTCTGTGGAACTTCTCACCTTGTCTTGTCAGAAGTTGATATCCCTCTGGACTACAATGTTAGCTTTTTTTTGTAGTAATAATTAGTACCTTCGCCTTATTTAGGACTTCATAGCTTTCAGGTACATAATCATGCGAATAAATCTGAAAACCTAAGAGGAAATGAGAAAATTCCTTGAAATAAACAGCTTTCTGAAACGGACACAAGAAGAAACAAAAATCTGAATAGTTGTATACCTATCTGACTGATTCCTAATTTAAAACCCCAAGAGGGAAATTACAAGAAAATTATAGACCAACATCCCTTATGAACATAGTTTTTTTTGTCTTTTTTTTGTTTTTTGTTTTTTTGAGACGGAGTCTCTCTCTGTCCCTCAGGCTGGAGTGCAGTGGCGTGATCTTGGCTCACTGAAGGTTCCGCCTTCCGGGTTCACGCCATTCTCCTGCCTCAGCCTCCCGAGTGGCTGGGAGTACAGGTGCCTGCCACCACGCCTGGCTAATTTTTTTGTATTTTTAGTAGAGACGGGGTTTCACTGTGTTAGCCAGGATGGTCTCAATCTCCCGACCTCGTGATCTACCCGCCTCTGTCTCCCAAAGTGCTGGGATTATAGGCGTGAGCCACCACGCCCAACTTGAACAATAAAGTTGTATACAAAATATTAACAAATTGAATTTGAAATATATAAATAGAATGCAATATTTTGATCATGTGGGATTTATGCCAGGAATGCAAGGCTGGTTTTACATTAAAAAAAGTTTTGTTACATAAATAGAATAAAATAAAAAGTATCACTTCAACATAAATAGAGAAAATAGAAAGTTCCTTCTCTGTATAGTTGCCTTCTCTTTAGTACTTTTCTATGCAAATCCTAGCCACCTCAGTAGCCCTATCTGTAGTCTTTATTTTGCTCATTAAATCTGCTTGTTCTTTTAGGGATTTTTTTTTCCTGTGCCTTCTCTCTTCTGGAGAGCCCTAGCAGGTAGGAAGCTGGTGTGATTGTGGGGCTTTGTTTTCCTTCCCACAGGGATCACAGTCCTCTACTGCCTGTTTCCAGCATCTGAAAACTATTGTTTTATATATTTTGTTCAGTTTTTAGTAGTTTACAGTGGGAAGGTTAGTCTTCTGGAAGAAGTCTTGCCCACACTTTTTGTCATTCTTACCCAATAGGTATAAAGTAATGTATGACATTTCATGTATAAATTCATGTATACCGTTCATACATACTTACATTTTTTTGGTTACCAGTGTGGTTGAATATCTTTTCATATGCTTATCAGTCATTTATGTTTCATGTGACCTTTTTTTCCTATAGATTTTGTTTTTTTTCTTAATGATTTGTAGGTGTTCTTTTTTTTTTTTTTTTTCCTGAGACGGAGTCTCGCTCTGTCGCCCAGGCTGGAGTGCAGTGGCCGGATCTCAGCTCACTGCAAGCTCTGCCTCCCGGGTCTACGCCATTCTCCTGCCTCAGCCTCCCCAGTAGCTGGGACTACAGGCACCCGCCACCTCGCCCGGGTAGTTTTTTGTATTTTTTTAGTAGAGACGGGGTTTCACCGTGTTGGCCAGGCTAGTCTTGATCTCCTGACCTCGTGATCCGCCCGTCTCGACCTCCCAAAGTGCTGGGATTACAGGCTTGAGCCACCGCGCCCGGCCCCGTAGGTGTTCTTTTGTACACTCTGTATACCAATTTCTTGTCCACATTTAATTTTTTAGTTCTCTTGGGACTAATTTTTGTGTGTGAAGGGTCTAATTTTAATTTTTTTTATATGAGTAGTTGGAATAATTTATTGAATTTTAAATATTTCCTACTGACTTTTTTTTTTTTTTTTTAAACACCAACCCTATTATATACTAACCTTTTGTATGTGTATGCTGGCATGTTTCTAAGTGCCTTATTTTTTTTTCCTCAGTGGTCTGTAAATTCCTGCACAATACCATGTGGTTTTTATTACTAAATGTGGTAAGATGACTCTTCCCTTCTTCATCTTCTTAAAAATCATCTTGGCTATTCTTTTTCACTTTATTTTTCCAGGCGCATTTTTGAGAACAACTCTAATGGGTCCACCAAAATACCCTATTGAGAATTTAATCTGAATTGTGTTCCTTGTATAGATTCATTGGGGGAAAACATTGATTCTTCTCACCCATGAATATAGTATATCTCCATTTATTTATCTCTTTAATACATTTCAAGAATGTTTTATAATTATATTCATAAGAGCCTTGCTTGTTTTTCATTAGACTTCTCAGATTCATTGCCCTTGGAACACAGTCACCATATTAGGAGGGAGCTCAGACCGCATGGAGAGGTTATATGTTGGAGGTTCTGGTACTAGCCCCAGCTAGTCTATCAGTCAAAAGCCATCAACTACCAGACATATGAGTGATTTAGCCTTCTCAGAATTCCATCCTCTAGCTTTCTAGTCCTTTAGCTGAGGCCTTAGACATCATGGAGCAGAGATAAGGTATCCCTGTTCTGTCCTTTCTGAATCCCTGACACAAATTGAGAAAGGTAGTGTTTTGTTTTGTTTTGTTTTAAATTAAGATGGGTTCTTGCTTTGTTGCCCAGGCTAGAGTGCATGATCACAGCTTACTGCAGCTTCAACCCTCTGGCCTCAAGTGATCCTCCCACTTCAGCCTCCAAGTAGCTGGAACTACAGGTGTGTGCCATCAAGCCTAATTTTTTTTTTTTTTTTTTGAGATGGAGTCTCGCTGCGATGCCCAGGCTGAAGTGCAGTGGCTCAGTCTCTGCTCACTGCAACCTCCGCTTCCCGGGTTCAAGCTATTATCCTGCCTCAGCCTCCTGAGTAGCTGGGACTACAGGCACATGCCACCATGCCTGGCTAATTTTTTTTTGTATTTTAGTAGAGATGGGGTTTCACCGTATTGGCCAGGTTGGTCTCAACTCCTGACTTGAAGTGATCTGCCCGCCTCAGCCTCCCAAAGTATGAGATTACAGGCATGAGCCACTGTGCCCAGCCAAGTCTGGCTAAATTTTAAATTTTTTGTAGAGACAAGTTCTCGCTATGTTGCCCAAGTTGGTCTTCAGCTCCTGGGCTCAAGCAGTTCTCCTGCCTCAGCCTCCCAAAGTGTTGGGATTACAGGCATAAGCCACCACGCCCAGCCCATTAATTGTTTTAAGCCGCAGAGTTTTGGGATAACTTGTTACTAAGAATAGAAAATGAATACCGCAGGCATCATTATGCTTATGATTTGGCTTGTTTTATAAGTTTCCTATGGGAACACATAATCAGAATATTCTAATATAGTATATGGGGAATAGTTTCTCATCCTGGATTAATAAATTGGTATTTATTACTGTTTTGTGAGCTTGGGGAATTTGTGTTATGTATGATTTTAAAAAACAGCTGAGTTTGTAAGGCAGAGGAATAGACTCAGACATTGAAAATTCATCACGAACACTAAGCTCCTTGGGAAACTGGACTTACTCTCTTTTGAGGGTATACTAACATCCCTGCATGGTTGAGAATGAGGTTTCATTTTGCGTGACATTTCTGTAGTCAGATATATGTTACACAGAGTTAAAACACCCAAACTTGTCTTGAAGACCTCTTAATTTAGTTGTACAGTCTTCCTAAGTAGGTTTCATAAATTGACATTCAAGAACATAATATAAAACTTCTTTGCAGCATTTTCCTAAAGATTCTAATTTACTTCAAAAAATTCTCACAAAGTTTGCTAATATTGAATGAGTCATTGAAATAAGCCAGGCTATGTACTCAACTATATAGATTATTTCTCTGATATTTTCATTTTATGTAAATATGAAGTATACATACAAGTACATCTCATTGTATTGTGCTTCACTTTATTGCATTTCCCAGATATTGTGGGTTTTATTTTTTTAAAACAATGGAAGGTTTTTGCAAACCTGCATTGAGCAAGTCTGTTGGTCCCATTTTTCCAATAGCATGTGCTAACTTTGTGTGTTTTCGAGATTCTCGCAATATTACAAACTTTTGCATTATTCTATCTATTATGGTCGTCTCCGATTAGTGATCTTTAATATTACTATTGTAATTGTTTTGGGGCATCATGAACCATACCCATATAAGATGTCAAACTTAATCAGTAGGTATTGTTTGTGTTCTGACGGCTCCACCAACCAGCCATTTCCCGGTCTCTCTTCCTCTCCTTGGGCCTCCCTATTCCCAATGAAATACCTCTGCAATGGCTGCTAAGTGTTGAAGTGAAAGGAGAGTCTCACACCTCACTTTAAATCAGAAACTAGAAATGATTAAGCTTAGTGAGGAAGGCATGTTGAAAGCTGTGATTGGCCAAAAGCTAGGCCTCTTGTACCAAATAGCTAAGTTGTGAATGCAAAGGAAGAACTCTTGAAGGACATTAAAAGTGCTACTCCAGTGACCACATGCATGATAGGAAAGCAGAACAGCCTTACTGCTGATTTGGAGAAAGTTTGAGTGGTCTGAATAGAAGATCAAACAGCCATAACATTTCCTTAAGCCAAAGCCTAATCCAGAACATGTCTAAAAATGCCCTTCCTGAACCTCTGTACTTAATTGATAGTTGACTAGTTATAGAGTTCTAGACTGGCATTAGAATTCTAATAGGATAGCCCCATTATCTTCTGGCATGACTTTTTGCTGATAAGAAATTCCATGGATATTTAACCTCTGATTCCTTTGTGGATGACTTTTTTTTTTTTTTTAATCTGAAAGCTTTTATTCTTCTCTCCTGGGCATCTGAATTTTCAGTGATGTGCTGAATTATCCCTTTGGGATCATGTTTTTCTCTGTATTTGGTTTTATGTCATGTTGTAGTTTTTCCTTGAATGTCTGGTGATCCTTTATTTTCCATTAATATGTATGGATAAACAAAAAATTACTGTAAGAGTTGGTTGGGGTTTATTGATTATCTGGTTTTGTTTAGAGTAATTGGTTAGGGAACTAGTTAAATGTTGGAATGTAGGAATCCTCCTCTGGCACTATTCAGTTTCAGTAGGGAAGAACCTTCTAATTTTCTTGCCTGAAACATGAATGCTTGACTGTCTTTTGGAATGGGGTGGTAGACTCTTCAGCAAATCCAGACTTTTATTTAATCCCCCATTTTAGTTCATGTCTTAATCCTTTCCTCTGTTTCACTAGATATTTCTTAATCTTGAACTAATCTGAAGTTCTCTAGGACCCTTGTCTGTATTCCCGCTAATCTGAAGTTTCTGTAGGACCCTTGTCTGTATTCCCCCTTCTTTTTATTCTAGGACGTGACTTCCTCTTAGTTTTGCCAGTTACCACTTCTCCACCTACTTTGAGTTTTCCCTGAAATTTGTTGAAGTCTCTTGCCCTAAGGGCCTATTCTTCTGTTCTCTGTTACTGTGGGTTTTTATCTTTTTTTTTTTTTTTTTTTTTTTGGTGGGGGGGTCTACTTTTATTTTAGAGAGAAGGAGAGAAAATAAACAAAATTGCCATTTTTAACTGATATGTACTGTGAATCTCTAATGGGTAACGATTTAGGATACAGCTTTTAAAGGAACATTTGATATTTCAAAAACAGTATTCTCATACTTGTTCACCTTACATTCTAGGTGGTTTAAGTCCTAGCTTCAGTACAAATTTGCTTTATGATCTTGGGCATGCTGTGTAGTGTGGGAACCTGAAGTACTTCACATATTGTAAAGCAATGGTTTTCAAACTCTTTTTGACTGTAAACTATAGTGAGAAATACATTTTACTTCACAACTTACATACTTCCATGACATAATATCCTTACGTGCAATGCACTCTGATTTTTTTTTTTTTTAAACTCTGGTTGTGACCCACTAACTTGATCTTACTGCCCACCAATGGTGTGCAACCTACACTTTGAAAAACAGTATACTAGAGCAGTGTTTCTTAAAAATGTGAGCCAGGGCCAGGTTCAGTGGCTCATGCCTATATTCCCAGCATTTTAGGAGGCCAAGGCGGGCGAATCACAAGGTCAGGAGTTTGAGACCAGTCTGACCAAGATGGTGAAACCTCATCTCTACTAAAAATACAAAAATTAGCTGAGCGTGGTAGTGGGCACCTGTAGTCCCAGGTACTTGGGAGGCTGAGGCAGGAGAATCACTTGAACCTGGGAGGCAGAGGTTGCAGTGAGCTGAGACTCAGTCTCAAAAAAAAAAAAAAAAAAAAAAAAGTGTGAGCCAGATATATTTTCAAGTTGAGTATTGAAAAAAACGTAAGAATTTAGGAAAAACCTAGCAGGGCTTTTGTGAGTTTTAAAAGGTGTGTTAATAATCCTCCAAAGGTGAAATTCTGCCCTTCCCTAGAGTTATCTTGAGTCACCCTTGGCTTGAGGCCATGCAGGGATTTCTACAGTATTGAGAATTATCTTTAGTGAGATCAAGTGGCAGTCATAATAAATTGAAATACAGTTTAAAATGTGCTTTAAAAACACATCTTTTAGCCAAATTTAAATTGATTATGTATTTAGCAAAGCAAGGCATATCTGTTTTTTTTAAAAGATAATTCCTAGATTGTGCAGTTTGTTGTACCTTTCATAATATTCATGCAGAGCTCTTTATATTGTGGATTTAGTGATATTTTCTAGAAGAATGCTGTTTTTAAATTTTATTTTTTATTTTTGGAAGAATGCTTTTAATAAATCCTAACTCTGATGCTGAAGAGATGACCACAAATTGATGCTGCAGGTTATTACATATATTAAGTAAGTGCGTAGTCAAATTTCCTTGAGGCAACACAAAGACTTAAGGCATTGGAAATGGTTAAATATGATATACCATGATAGTAGATAGTACTCTGAATTGTTCCTTGGTAAATACTTGGGAAGATCAAAATACAGTTGGCCCTCCATATCTGTGGGTTCCACATCTGTGGATTCAACCAACCTTGGATCAAAAATACTCCAGGGGAGGGAGGAAGAGTCTATACAGAATATGTACAGACTTTTTTTCAGCTCATTATTCCTTAGATAATATAGTATAACAACTGTTTACATAGCATTTACATTGTGTTAGGTGTAAGTAATATAGACATGATTTAAAGTATACAGGAGGCTATGCATAGGTTGATGGAAATACTAGACCATTTTACACGAGGGACTTGAGCATCCTCAGATTTTGGTATCCAGGGGAGTCCAGGAACTTGTCCCCATGGATAATGCAGATCAACTGTATACTTATAAGTTTACATGTAGGACATTCTCTTCATTTAAATAGAGGTCACTAGGACCTTAAATACGCATCCCTTATTTACTCATTTGTTTATACATTTTGGAAGAAATCAGCATCCATTTGAAACAGATATATGTCATCGGTTCAAGAAAACCTGGTTAAAATTGTCCCAACAAAACTTGGACCTCTTATGATAATTAAATTCAGAGTGACTGAGCAAACTACTGTGTTGTAGTACTCAGGGCATGATCCAAAAGTTACCTTGTCAGCCACAACTCTAGTTGCTGATGATGCAGCGCTGTAAGGTGGTGTGAATTTTTCCTGTGAACTTGTTTGTTTCTAAAGACGTTTTCATTTTTAAACCTTTAAGTGAAATTCTGATAGAAAATATCAGCATCTCTTGCAGGGAGAATGCCAGGTGAGCAAGCTGTCACCATAGGAATCAGAATGGACGTTATCATCCGTAGTGAGAATGGCAAATGGATAATCAGCATCAGCCCAATTGCCAGACTGAAACATCATTATGACAGACTTCATTTGCAAGAATTCTTAAAATGGAGAAGCTGAAGAATAAAGTGGCCAGTGCAGATATTGTCTGTGCTTTTTACATTTAACAGATTTATTATGTGTTCTTTTTCTTTTCTTTTTTTTTTTGAGACGGAGTTTTGCTCTCGTTGCCTGGGTCGGAATGCAATGGTGTGATCTCAGCTCACTGCAACCTCTGCCTCCCGGGTTCAAGCGATTCTCCAGCTTCAGTCTCCCAAGTAGCTGGGATTACAGATGTGCACCACCACGCCCGGCTAACATTTTGTATTTTTAGTAGAGGTGGGGTTTCAACATGTTGGCCAGGCTGGTCTCAAACTCCTGATCTCAGGTGATCCGCCCGTCTCAGCCTCCCAAAGTGCTGGGATTACAGGCGTGAGCCACCATGCCTGGCCTGTGTGCTCTTTTTCTTACAGATTGTTACTCATGTTTATGAAATAAAACAAGAAGATAGGCTGATCTTTTTTCAACCTATTTATATTTTCTGCTCTTTTTTCTTATGAGAAAATTCAGTGTTACTGTTTCACAAATGTACTAGAGTTGGGACATATTAAGCATCTACAAATGCAAAATATTTCATAATTTTTTAAATAATGAAAACTATGATTACCATCTTTTCTTGCAGGATAACTACCATAAAAATGTTTTTGACCTATATAAAAATGTTGCATGTCTTGAACCTACAAGTAGGCCAACCAGCAGTACATAACAGCAGCTTCTCTTCTCTCATTTAACCGTTTACAGTATGGCTTACTCTTCACAACTGTTTTACCTTAGCTGCCAAGAAACTTAGTAAAAACAAAAGCCCTTAAATATAGCAGTCAAATATCTTGTAAAGCTTTCTTGCATTTAATTAATTGTGATTTAATTTTTTAAATTTATTTTATTTTATTTTTTTTGAGATGGAGTCTTGCTCTGTTGCCCAGGCTGGAGTGCAGTGGCAGGATCTGGGCTCACTGCAAGCTCCACCTCCCGGGTTCACACCATTCTCCTGCCTCAGCCTCCTGAGTAGCTGGGACTACAGGCTCCCGCCACCACGCCCGGCTAATTTTTTTTATTTTTAATAGAGACAGGGTTTCACCGTGTTAGCCAGGATGGTCTCGATCTCCTGACCTCGTGATCCGCCCACCTCAGCCTCCCAAAGTGCTGGGGTTACAGGCATGAGCCACTGTTCCCGGCCCTCTGATTTCATTTTTAATTTTTCTGTTTATATTTAATCTTGTAAGCACTCTTGAATTCTTTTTGATTCCAGATTGTGTGGAGAGTAGTCAGTATAGATGTGGTAAATATATACTGTGGTAGTACCTTTTCCGTTTTGCCTGATAGCATTACTTTCTGTGTTCTGTATCTTCCCTTCTCAACTTGCTTCTAGTCTTTTGAAGGCAGGAAATCATCTCTTTCAGAATTTGCTTCAAAAGATTGTTGTGAGAGTGAAATTAGTGCATATAAAACACTTAGAATTGTCTTTGGAATGAAGTACTAACGTTAGCAGTAGTACTGTATTTTAATATGGAGCACAGCAGACTGCTCAATAGACGTTATGTACTTAATGGGAAGGGTTTAGTAGGAAAAGATCTTTCTATATCATAATACCTAAAAATAATCAAGAATTGGAAACTTCTGTTTTAACCCAGAGCCAGTGGAGTTGTAACATTAACTGCTTCTAAATACTTCTGATGTTTGGGAGAATTCAGATGTGACCTATCCCACCCAAGCATTATGTAATGCTGGGATATAGTTCTGGGGGAGAAAAAACAAAAACAAATTTAAATGCATCTTCAGGCTAAGAAATGGATTACTGAATGGATAAGCTATGGAAAAACATTAATTTCTTTCTGGAGGAGGAGACCCAAGAGTTAGGTGCCCAGAAAAAGTCTTTTTTAAAAAATGTGTAACATGGGGCTGGGCATGGTTGCTCTCCCCTGTAATCCCAGCACTTTGGGAGGCTGAGGCGGGTGGATCACGAGGTCAGGAGATGGTGACCAGCCTGACCAACATGGTGAAATGCCATCTCTACTAAAAATACAAAAATTAGCCGGGCGTGGTGGTGAGCACCTGTAATCCCAGCTACTTGGGAGGCTGAGGCAGGAGAATCTCTTGAACCTGGGAGGCGGAGGTTGCAGTGAGCAGAGATTGTACCACTGCACTCCAACCTGGGTGACAGAACGAGACTCCGTCTCAAAAAAAAAAAAAAAATGGTAACATGTTCTTAAACCTACTATGATTGTGCTTAATGATGGGGCTATGTACTGAGAAATTCATTATTAGACAGTTTTGTCATTGTGCAAATATCATAGAGTATACTTCCACAAACTTAAATGGTATAGCTTACTACACATCTAGGCTGTGTACAAACCTGCACAGCATGTTACTGTTTGAATACTGTAGGCAATTTGAAAAGTAAGTATATGTGTATCTAAACAAGAAAAAGTACAGTAAAAATACGGTTTATATGGGACCACCATTACATACGCAGTCTGTTGTTGACAAAACTTTGTTATGTGGTGCATGACTGTATTTTCCAATCCTGAAAGTTATTTTGTGTCTTTTTTTGTGCTAGCCACAGGCTACTTAGCCTGTAGTGTTAGAAAAACAGACTTTCCATTTGTATTTCACCTTGAAATATATGCACTCATGTTCATGATTGTTATCTCAATCCATTTAATTCTACCATCAAGGTAGATTGTTCATAAAAATGGTCATTACGATTCTTTTTTTTTTTTTTTAAACATAGTCTCGCTTTGTTACCCAGGCTGGAGTGCAGTGGTGCAATCTTGGCTCACTGCAAGCTCTGCGTCCCAGGTTCATGCCATTCTCCTGCCTCAGCCTCCCGAGTAGCTGGGATTACAGGCACCCAACACCATGCCTGGCTAATATTTTGTATTTTTAGTAGAGATGGGGTTTCATCATGTTAGCCAGGATGGTCTTGATCTTCTGACCTTGTGATCTGCCCGCCTAGGCCTCCCAAAGTGCTGGGATTACAGGCACGACCGCACGCGGCATTATTAATTCTTAAACATAGGCATGTTGTAGTAATTCATTATTTATGTCACTGTTAATAGCCAGCACCAATTTTGAACTTCTCCTTGTTCAGTAGACTGTTTTTCAGTGCAGTATCTTTATTCTTTAAATTCAGAGAGTTTTTTGAAGCATCAAGTAAGTATTTATTAACTCCTTATACCCTATCCTAGATAAAAAAGAAATAAAAAGGAAACCCTGCTCAGTGAATAATCTTCCCCTTGAGGAGCCTGAAATCTTTTGGTGGTTGATGAAAGAAACATGTGTTGAATATAGGCCTAAAGATAATGGGTACTCAAATACATAATTGAGGTTGTGAACACTATAGATCATGAGAGGTGGGAGAGATCATTATATCCTGACCTACCTAAGGGAAATTTTGTGGAGAATGTGAGATTTAAGTTTGTTCTTAAAGGGCAAGTAGGATATGGAAAGATAGGGGAGGAAATCTAGTGAAGTATTTCAGGTAGGGAAAAGACTTTGAACAAACACACGGCCTTTAGAGATTAAGAGAGCTGGTTTCACATTGAGGAGGTGGTAGTGGGAGGAAGGAGAGAAGAGGACTGGCTATATAAGGTATTCACATAATTGAAGTGGGATCTTATGTGAGTTTGTATTACTATTAGCGTTAGGGAGAAAGAGTTAAAATATATCTTAAAACTCTGTTAGAATGCAGCCTCTCAAGGTATGGCAACTATTTCACCAAGTCATCATTATGGAATTTATATTAATTATAAAGATATGTATTATAAAATAAAGCCATATATTAAGGATATAGATATCTTTGAAAATAGATAACTATAAAGATACTACTGAATAACTGACAAAACTATGGGGATTTCCTGTACACTATGGATCGAGAAGGAGTCTTATAGTCCACATAGTCAACATGTATCTCATTTAGTGTGTAGTACATACATAAGCAGAGGTGTCCATCTCTAGTTTTCAAACTAAGTGGTAATATCAAGCAGACATCTTTTTGTTAGTTGAAATAAATTAAGTATTAGGAGACATCATTTATTAATGGAAATTAAATGCACATAACCATTTTAACTTCAAGGGTAAAAAGCCCCAGAAGATTTAAGAAAAGGGCCATTCAAGAAACAACTGATTTTACAGAGAAGCAGCAGATTCTGCTTAGAATGACTAATGGCCATTTTGGGATAAAAAAAGGTAGTAAACATAAGACTGCTGGTTATATGTAGCATGTATGTTGGCTCATGCTTCATTTTCACCCCCAATAGAATTAATTTTAATTCTGGGATAAAGACAACTGTTTGACATATTACTTAGTATTAAAAATAGCTGGAAATTTAATTTTTTAAATCAAATATTTTTTAATCAAAAATCAAAATATTCCCACCTAAGAACAGTTTCATAAAAGGTGATCCTGAATCAGGATGTGGTGGCTCACACCTGTAATCCCAGCACTTTGGGAGGCCGAGGCAGGCAGATCATTCAAGGTCAGGAGTTTGAGACCAGGCTGGCCAACATGGTGAAACTTCATCTCTACTAAAAGAAAATACAAAAATTAGCTGGGCGTGGTGGTGCAGGCCTGTAATCCCAGCTACTTGGGAGGCTTAGGCAGGAGAATTACATGAACCTGGGAGGAGGCGGGGGTTGCAGTGAGCCGAGATCACACCACCACACTCTAGCCTGGGCAACACAGTGAGACTCCGTCTCAAAAAAAAAAAAAAAAAAAAAAAGTGACCCTGAATCAAAAACTACCAAATTGGTAGTGAAAAATGTCATATATGTCAATATTACGTGGACTCTGAATGCCAATCTTAGGATTATAGACTTTAGCCTTCATAAAGCAGAGAGTCATTATTGATTTTGGAACAGGAAGTGTTAAATATAAGTTCTTTGTAAGTGTGGAGCTATCTTATTTTACTGGCATAGCCACAAATGAACTGCAGCAAATTCAAGTCTTCATATTTTTACTTCAAAAATCATGTGACTTTTGCTGTTCTTTATAATATATCCACATTTGTTTTATTGTAAAATTATTTAATAATAATTGACCAATGAAAAGAATGTGCCTTATGTCTTGTGACTTTGTGTGAACATGCTTAGAATACCTGACCTACTACGGTTCAGCAGTACCTTATCTAAATCAGCTTTTTTAAGGACAGCAACTTGAATATAATTGAAAGGTAATTTTACCTTTTAGCTTCCTGCCCTGGAGTTAATTACAAAGCATAGGCATTCTTGATTAGGTTACCATCTTTACGAAGATTTTTGCCTGTATCTTTATATAAAGTATGTACTGGTTTTGAATGGAAGAATAGTTTTGTATATTATGAGCTAAATATCAGAGTTGAATTTTTAAATTTTACTCTCAGAAGTTCAATAATCTTAAGTGATTGAGCTAATTGAAGTCCTTGTTTATAGATATGGAAGTTCAGAATTGAAGTTTTATGGTTTTGAAGGTTAGATACAAAAGGATTTAACATTTGTTAGAATCAAATCGATACGATGTGTCCGTATTTTTGTAATAAGTAGAATATAAAACAATAAGCTTTTTTAAATCGAGACTTGAGTCTCACTCTGTGGCCCAGGCTGGAGTGCAGTGGCACTATCTCGGCTCACTGCAACCCCCACCTCCCGCGTTCCAGTGATTGTCCTGCCTCTGCCTTCCCAGTAGTTGGGATTACAGGTGCCCCCCACCACATTCAGCTCATTTTTGTATTTTTAGTAGAGATGGGGTTTCACCATTTGCCCAGGCTGGTCTTGAACTCCTGACCTTAGGTCATCCGCCTGCCTCAGCCTTCCAACGTGCTGGGATTACAGGCGTGAGCCACCACACCGGCCCATTTTTTGAGTACCTATTATATGCCAGGTATTGTATTAGATACTAGAAAGATAAAGAGAAGTAGAGAGATAGAAAGACAGAAATAATTAGATAAATAAAACTTGGTTTCTGCATTGATTGATTGAGACGTCGTCTCTGTTGCCCAGACTGGAATGCAGTGGTGCGATCTCGGCTTGCTGCAACCCCAGCCTCCCGGGTTCAAGTGATTCTCTTACCTCAGCCTCCGGAGTAGCTGGGATTATAGGCACGCGCCACCACGCCCTGATAATTTTTGTATTTTTAGTAAAGACAGTGTTTTGCCATATTAGCAAGGCTGGTCTCGAACTCCTGACTTCAAGTGATCTGTCTGCCTTGGCCTCCCAAAGTGCTGGGATTACATAGGTGTGAGCCACTGTGCCTGGCTGTTGGTTCCTGCTTTTAGTTGAGGGGTGCTGAATACGTAAAATATAATTGCTGTAAAGCACAGTAAATACTATAATAGGGATATGCACCTAAAACATATTTGGGTAAAAGTGGATAAACCAACCAATTTAACTTCAGTACCATAAGGAAAGCTTCTGAAACCTACTCCAGCCTGGGCGACAGAGCAAGACTTTGTTTCAAAAAAATAAAAATTAAAAAAAAGAAGGGACTTATGCTGAAACTTTATAAGTAGGTAGTGTTCCTGGGGTGGGAATGTGGGAAGAAGGGCATTCCAGACAGAGGAAACATTATGTAACCTTCGGGGAACTGCATAGAGTATGGTTTAACGAAAATGAGAAGGCATGTTGGAAAGGTTAAGAGATGACTCTTGACAGTAGACAGCTGCACTTTGTATACAGCCCAGAGGAGTTTGAACTTTATTATTTAATTATTGGAGTATCATTGAAAAACATGGAACTTGAGCACACCGACTCTCATTTTGAAGTAGTTTGGAGGGTATGTCAGGAGTGGTAATGATTATGGGATAAGAGGAGCAATTAGAATATCATTGCTGTAGTCCAGATGAGGCATGGTGAGAGTCTGAAATGACAATGGGAGTGACAAGGATAGATTTCAAATATGTTAAAGACGTTGAATCAATAACATTTAATGATTAGTTGGGCATGGTGGCACATAATCTCCACTACTCTGGAGGCTGAGGCAGGAGGATCACATGAGCCCAGGAGTTTGAGTCTATCTTGGGCAATGTAGCAAGACCACATTTCTTTAAAACAATTTTTTTAATGATTGATTGTGAGTAATGAGAGAGAGAGAAGGGTCCAGTATGAATCCCTGAATGATGGGGTTAGATGGGCACATTTCTCACTAGATTTTTGGAAGAAGTTTTACATATGTGAATAGCTTCTACAAAATTAATAAATATATAAAAGTAACTTCTGAGTAGGTTATTTCTAAGTTTTTCTTTATTTTTATTTATAGATGCCACTTCAAATGAACAACAAGATCTTTTCTGTCAGAAGTTGCAGCAGTGTTGTATACTGTTTGATTTCATGGACTCTGTTTCAGACTTGAAGAGCAAAGAAATTAAAAGAGCAACACTGAATGAACTGGTTGAGTATGTTTCAACTAATCGTGGTGTAATTGTTGAATCAGCGTATTCTGATATAGTAAAAATGGTAAGCCTCTAGACTTATGTTCCTCAGATGTATGTAAATTTAAGATCTGAGGTATAATAATGGATTAATGAGACTGATTTTAAATAAATGTACAATACATCTCCCAAATTTTAAAAAATAGTTCATTTGAAAGATTATCCCATCCATTCCAATGATACCATCATTGCATATACAAGTTTGGGAATTGAGAGAGTCACAGTGGCTGGTGGCTCCCATATTGGATAGTGCAGATCTAGAGCTTAAGAGAAGGATTTAGGCCTGGGATTATACAGATCGATAGGTAATTAACGTCATGGAGGTGAATAGTTACTGAGAACTTTTATTTATTTTTATTTATTTATTTATTTATGTTTTGAGACGGAGTCTCACTCTGTAGCCCAGGCTGGAGTGCAGTGGTGCAGTCTTGGCTCACTGCAACCTCTGCCTCCCGGGTTCAAGCAATTCTCTGCCTTAGCCTCCTGAGTAGCTGGGATTACAGGTGCCCACCACCACCATGCCTGGCCAATTTTTGTATTTTCAGTAGAGATGGGGTTTCACCATCTTGGCCAGGCTGGTCTTGAACTCCTGACATCGTGATCCACCCGCCTCGGCCTCCGAAAATGCTGGGATTTTAGGCGTGAGCCACTGTACCCAGCCATTACTGAGAACTTTTAAAGGGGAAAGGGAAGACCGATGAAAGACTAGGGATCTCCACATTTAAGTAGTGGGTAAGGGAGTCAGGTATAACACTTTAATTGAAAGTCAGGATCTTTAAGAAGATAAATAAATGGAATATCTGATGTGAAAAAAAACTACAGCCAACTTTATTGAAGTAAGATTGTTTAGGATTCTTGCTGTTTATTAGTAATTCAACCTTATTTTCTATCAAACAGTAGGATTTTGTTTAGTATTTGTGAGTTTTTTTTTTTTTTTTTTTTTGTATTTTATTGTATACTAACAAAATACAAACATTTAGTCCAGTGCAGTGGCTCGCTTATGCTTGTAAACACAGCACTTTGGGAGGCTGAGGTGGGAGAAACACTTGACGCCAAGAGTTCAAGACCAGCCTGGGCAGCATAGCAAGGACCCATCTCTACAAAAAGTACTAAAAATAAAAATAAAAAAATTAGCCAGGCATGGTGGCATGAGCCTTTAGGTCCAGCTACTCAGGAGGCTGAGGTGAGAGGATCGCTTGAGCCCAGGAGTTCAAGACTGAAGTGAGCCATGATCACCACTGCATTTCAGCCTGGTTTGACAGAGCAACACCTTGTCTCAAAATAAATAAATAAATCCAGTTGGACTAATTAGATTGTCACTGAGTATATAATTTAAACTTATATCAGGGTATTGAAGCTAAAAGCAAATATAAATATAACCTACAGTTGCCTTCATTTCTTTCCCCTTGCCTAATATATGTTCTCAGGGAAGAACCAAATGTGTAGTAGGAAAGATAAGTTTGGCCCTAATATAGTAGTTGGGTTTTCTTTCATCACTCTGTAGTAGAAGACCTCTCAAAAGGAATTAGGAAATTTCGATTGTTACAGAGTTTTTTTTTTTTTTTTCTTTAAAGAGAATAAAAGCCTTCAATTTTTTTTTTTTTTTTTTTTTTTTTGAGACAGAGTTGGCTGGGCACAGTGGCTCACGCCTGTAACCCCAGCACTTTGGGAGGCCAAGGCGGGTGGATCACCTGAGGTCAGGAGTTTAAGAACAGTCTGGCCAACATGGTGAAACCCCGTCTCTGCTAAAAATACAAAAATTAGCCAGGTGTGGTGGTGGATACCTGTAATCCCAACTGCTTGGGAGGCTGAGGCCAGAAAATTGCTTGAAGAACCTGGGAGGCGGAGATTGCAGTGAGCCAAGATTGTGCCACTGCACTCCAGGCTGGGCGACAGAATGAGACCCTGTCTCAAAAAAAAGAAAAAAAAATAAGAGTCTGTCTCTTTTCCCAGGCTGGAGTGCAGTGGCGTAATCATAGCTCACCGCAGCCTTGGCCTCCTGGGCACAAGCTATCCTCCTGCCTAAGCCTCCTGAGTAGGTAGAACTACAAGCATGCACCACCATGCCCGATTAATTTTTTCATTTTCTTTTTTTTAAGAGGTGGAGCCTTGCTTATTGCCCAGGCTGGTCTCAAACTCCTGACCTCAAGCAGTCCTCCTGTCTCGGCCTCCCAGAGTGCTGGTTTTACATGCATGGGCCACCATGTCCGGCCTCAAAAAAATTTAAAGATTGGCTATAGAGAGAACATTAATCAAAATGAAATTGGCTTAAACTCCCACAGACAATAAAAGGAAGTGATAGTTTGAGAACATAAATATTAATTACTGGTGGACTTCTTCAAGGTTTTTTTTTGTTTTTTAATCATTTAAAAAGTTCAGGGAGAAAAAGCAGTATTTCCTACTGTTACTGATTTCAAATGGCTTATATTCAAGAATTTTTAGAGTCGGGAATTAATCTCTAAAATTGTTGACAGATATTGAAAGTCTCAAATATTTGAGTCAAATTTGCTATATACTAATAAATTATGTGATTTAATTTCTTTGCCCAAGTAAAAAGGTGTGTGTTTGTTGTTGCTTTCTTAAATTTATTTTGATTTCTGTATGCACATAGTAGGTGTATATTGTTGGTTTCTTAAAAATTTATGAGTACTTAATTTAATATCTAAGTAATACTTGAGTCATCTTACCCATTTAGACTCTTGAAGCTCTTCTGAATATTTGTTATATACAGTTAATTTTATTAGTAGCTACAAGGTTAACTTTTTCTTTTACTACTGACAATAATAAGTGTGATCTCAAGGACAAATTCTATGCTCTTGTGAGATATATTTGTTTTCAAATTTTATCGATGGCTTGCTGCTACTCTTTGTGAAATTGATGTCCATCAAACTGTTTATTCGCTTTGCCCTCAAGTACTGGCTTTGAGTTCTGGCTGATGAAATTTTAGGTTATTCTTATTAAGTCTTATGGTTATAGTAATTGACTATTAGCAGTAATTTGTGTACCAAAGATGCAACTTCATAAGAATAGTTGGGAATTTGCTTGCAATTTCTTGTCTTATCCTCTACCTCTGGAATAGTTTATCTCAAAATGATCAGCCCCTTAGTAGTTGGGCCTTAAATATTTATTAAACTACTTGGTCTATCAGTCTGTTCATTATTCTTTAAAAAATTGTAGATTGAGATCACAGTCTATCCTTTGCTAGAGAAAAAGGATATATATTACCTTAGTACTAAGATAATGCAAAGCATGAAATTATAAATACTGTATTTCACTGGATCTAAAATGAAGAACATCCTGATTTCAAGGTGGTTAATATGTTTTTTAAAAGTCTCAAAGTAGATGAGATGAAATACAGTAAATTAAAACATCAAGAAGTATTATAAACACATTTATAATAATAGTGAAGGCATTCTACCCTCGCCCACCTCTCCCTTAGTGTGGTATGTATAAGAATGGAGATATTTTACCAAACTCTGAGTTATAAGGCAAGTATAGAATATGGCCAGGTTGGAATATGGGAGGAATTGTAGAAAGATGAAATGAATCAAATTAAAGATAAGTAGAATTAATAACTTTTTCCCTCGAATTCCCTTTACTCCCTTCCTCTATATTCTCCCCTTCCCTTCTGTCTTTTTTTTTTTTTTCTTTTTTTTGGAGACAGGGTCTGGCTCTGTCACCCAGGTTGGAGTGCAGTGGTACGATCTTGGCTCACTGCAACCTCCACCTTCTGGGCTCCAGCAATTCTCCTGCCTCAGTCTCCCCAGTAGTTGGGACCACAAGTATGCACCATGACGCCTGGCTAATTTTTATGTTTTTGTAGAGATGGGGTTTCACCATGTTGCCCAGGCTGGTCTTGAACTCCTGACTTCAGACAATCTGCCCCCTCGGCCTCCCAAAGTGCTGAGATTACAGGTGTGAACCACTTCGCCTGGCCCCCTCTTTCTTTTTGAGTAAAATTCGGAAAGAACAATTTATGATTTAAAGAAGATTAATCCAGAGGCTATATCTAATCTTCAGGAGCTTAGGTCTGAGGAAGTCAAAGTTATTGGATAAGAGAAAAGAGAGAAACAAACACCTGCCTTCTTTGTATCTTGGAGAGGTTTATAGATTTTGAACTAAGCTTACAGCTATAACTTTTTTCTTAAAGTGATCTTTAAAATATTTCATTTTGAATTGTCGAATTCATTTACACATACAACAAAGAACGTAAAACTATTTTTTCATTACAGATCAGTGCTAACATCTTCCGTACACTTCCTCCAAGTGATAATCCGGATTTTGATCCAGAAGAGGATGAACCCACGCTTGAGGCCTCTTGGCCTCACATACAGGTATGGAACATAATTACATATTGGCAGTTTTTATATTTATGCTATTCTGCAGAAATCATGGTTTTCTCATTTAGATTCTGAGTGTCTGTGTAAAATATTTAACTTTTATGGTTTTCTTAACATTATTTTCTTTCATGCAAATACTGTTTTTCAATGTTTTTTCATTGTAATAAAATACACTTAATATATATTTACCATTTAAACCATTTTAAAGTGTACAATTCAGTAGCACAAAGTACATTCGCCATGCTGTACAACCCATCACCACTCTTCAATTCTGTAACTTTTCGATCACCCCAAATGGAATCCCCATTGGCATTTAGCACTCACACCCCATTCCCCTCTCTTTACAGCCCCTGATAACTACCAATCTGCTTTCTGTCTCTGGATTTGCCTATTCTGGTATCTGCATATAAATGAAATTATGAAATATGTGGGCTTTTGTTTCTGGGTTCTTTCAGTTAGCATAATGTTTTCAAGGATCATAAATGTCGTCTGTGTCAATACTTCATTCCTTTTTATGGATGAATTATTCCATTGTATGGATATACCACATTTGTTTATCCACTTACCAGTTGATGGACATTTAAATTATTTCCATCATTTGGCTATTGTGAATAGAGCTGTTATGAACAGTTCTATGTATAAGTTTTTGCTTGAACCAATAAATTTTGATACATTATGTTTTCCTTTCTTTTTCTTCTTTTTTTTTTTTGAGACGGCATTTGGTTCTGTCACCCAGGCTGGAGTGGAGTGAAGTGGCGTGATCTTAGCTCACTGCAACCTCTGCCTCCTGGGTGCAAGCCATCCTCCCACCTCAGCCTCCTAAGTAGCTGCAACTACAGATGTGTGCCACGACACCTACTAATTTTTGTATTTTTAGTAGAGATGGGATTTCACCATGTTGCCCAGGCTGGTCTCGAACACCTGAGCTCAAGCAGCCCACCCACTTGGTTCCCAAAGTGCTGGGATTACAGGTGTGCACCACTACACCTGGCTCAAAATATTTTCTAATTTCCTAAGTGATTTTTCTTTTGATCCATTAGTTATTTAGGAATGTGTTAATTTCTACCTATTTGTGACTTTCCCAGATTTCCTTGTTATTAATTTCTAATTTTATTCCAGTATGTTTAGAGAATATACTTTTTTTCTTAAAGTTTTTCTTTTTTACTGCCTCTATAATTGCAGAATGGAGAATATGTTTTGTATGATTTCAATCCTTTTAAACTTACTGAGACTTATACAGTGGCTTAATATACAGTCTGTCCTGGAGAATGTTTTATGTGTGCTTAAGAAGAATGTGTGTTCTGTTACCGTTAAGTACAGTGTTCTGTAGAAGTCTGTTAGGTCTGGTTGGTTTATGGTGCTGTTTAAGTTTTCTATTTCCTTGTTAATCTTCTGTCTGTTCTGTTATTTTAAAGGGGGACTGAAGTCTCTATTATTGAATTGTCTGTTTCTCTCTTCATTTCTGTAAGTTCTTGCTTCATGTATTTTAGGACCCTGTTGATAAGTGTATATAAGTTTATAATTGTTATATATTCTTTATAGATGGCCCTGAAAAGGTCCTTTGTCTCTAGTCACAATTTCTGTGTTAATTTTGTCTGATACTAGTGTAGCCACTCCAGCTGTCTTTTGGTTACTCTTGGTATGATATATCTTTTCCATCCTTTTATTTTTAATCTATTTGAATCTAAAGTGTGTTTCTTGTGAACAGCATGCAGTTGGATCATGTTTTGAAAATAATTTCTACAGTCTCTGCCTTTTTGATTAGAGTGTTTGACCATTTATATTTAATGTAATTACTGGTAAGGTAGGCTTTACAACTGCCATTTTGCCATTTGTTTTCTGTGACTTATGTCTTTTTTATTCCTCCACTTTTCCGCTACTTTTTTTGTGTTAAATAGGTGTTTTCTAGGGTGCCATTTTCATTTCTTTGTTTCTTTAACTATATTTAACTTTTTTTTTTTTACTTCCTTTCCTTTTCCTTTTCCTTTCCTTTCCTTCCTTCTCTCTCTCTCTGTTTCTCTCTCTCTCTCTCTCTCTTCCTCTCTCTCTTTCTTTCTCTCTCTCTCTCTCTCTATCCTGGGGATTACAGTTAGCATTCTGAGACAATCTAGTTTGGTTTAATACTAACCTAATTTCAATAGTATACAAAATTTTGGCACAGTATACATGTATTCACTCCCCACTTTTTTGTGATATTGTCATACAAATTATACCTCTACACATCATGTGCTCACCAACACAGTTTTGCAGTAATTGCTTTATGCAGTTGGCCTTGTAAAGGAGGAAAGTAAGAGTTATAAATAAAAATACATTTATACTGTCTTTTATATTTACTTGTGTATTTATCTTTACATGTGCTCTTTATTTCTCTTTGTGGATTTGAGACACTGTATGGCGTCCTTTTATTTCTTCAAAAGCCTGAAGGAATTTTTTTTTTTGAGATGGAGTCTCGCTTTGTTGCCCAGGCTGGAGTGCAGTGGTGTGATCTAGGCTCACTGCAAGCTCTACCTCCTGGGTTCACACCATTCTCCTGCCTTAGCCTCCTGAGTAGCTGGGACTACAAGTGCCTGTCACCACACCTGGCTAATTTTTTGTATTTTTTGTAGAGATGGGGTTTCACCATGTTAGCCAGGATGGTCTCTGTCTCCTGACCTCGTGATCTGCCCACCTCAGCTTCCCGCCTAAAGGAATTTCTTTAGTATTTCTTGTAGGGCAGGTTGGCTAATGACAAATTCTTTCAGTGTTTATCTAGGAATGTCTTAATTTCCTCTTCATTTTTGAAGGAGAGTTTTGCTGGATATAGAATTCTTGGCTAACAGTCTTTTTCTTTCAACATGTCATCCCATTTGTCTTCTTACATCCATGGTTTTCTGATGACAGGTTAGCCATTAGTCTTACTGAGGATTTCATTATGTATGTGAAAAGTCATTTTTCTCTTGCTGCTATAAACGTTATCTCTTTAAGTTTTGTCAGTTTGATTATGATGTATCTAGGTGTGGATCTTCTTGACTTTATTCTACTTGTTGTTTATTGAGTTACAATTAGAATTCATTATGTAAACTAATGTTTCATAATCTTTGAGTTATTTTTGGTCATTATTCAAATATTTTTCCTGCCCTTTTTCTCTCATCTTCTGGGACTCCCATTTATGTGTATGTTGCTATAATTGCTGGTGTCCCACAGGTCTCTGGGGCTCTGTTCAATTTTCTTCATTTATATATGGATTCTAGGTATTAATGCCAATTAATTTGCTGATTTTTTTAAAAAATTTTGCAAGTACTTATATTTTGTAGTGACCTTTACATTTTCTGTTATTATAAAAAGATGAGAGAGGCTGGGCGTGGTGGCTCATGCCTGTAATCTCAGCACTTTAGGAGGCCGAGCTGGGCGGATCACCTTAGGTCAGGAGTTCGAGACCAGCCTAACATGGAGAAACCCGTCTCTACTAAAAATACAAAATTAGCTGGGCATGGTGGCACATGCCTGTAATCCCAGCTACTCAGGAGGCTGAGGCAGGAGAATCGCTTGAACCCAGGAGGCGGAGGTTGTGGTGAGCCGAGATAGCGCCATTGCACTCCAGCCTGGACAACAAGAAAGAAACTCCGTCTCAAAAAAAAAAAAAAAGATGAGAGAAAGAAAATTATATTTTATATCATTTGGGATACTTTATGCAGTATTCTGCCTCATTATTTATTAATTTATTCATTCTGTGTAGCACCTATACATCCAAATAAGATGGAGAGGAGTCGTAGGATTAGTGAAAACTGATAACAATTTTAAGATCTGTCAGCACATTAGAGCTTACAGAACTAGAAAATCCAAAGTGGTAAATTATTTTTTAATAGAACTGTACACAAGTTTATATGAAATTTTGTTCCATAGTTGGTATAAAATTAATAATGCTGTATTTGATATGCAAAGGTTTTACAAATTCTCATTAGCTGGTAAGTTGATAAGCTGATAATGAAAAATTCTCATTAGCTGGTTTTTTAATCAGATGTAGTTGAATGGTCTGAAAGAGACCCCTTGGTCTTTGAATTTTTAAAATTAAAGAAAGTGTTTTCATTAGGATATATTTATATGCTCATGGAAAGTAACAGTGGAAATTGAGCCAAGTAGACAATATGCTTTCCATTTTTAACTGGTATGATTTGAGGTTTTATTTAAATTCCCTGAAACCAGTGGTTCTTAACATTTTAGGAGGTGCTAAGTTGCTTTCAAAATATGATTTTTTATTTTTTATTTATGTATTTATTTTTGAGATGGAGTCTCACTGTGTTGCCCAGGTTGGCGTGCAGTGGCGTGATCTTGGCTCACTGCAACCACCACCTCCCAAGTTCAAATGATTCTCCTGCCTCAGCCTCTTGAGTAGCTGGGACTACAGGTGCTTGCCACCATGCCCAGCTAATTTTTGTATTTTTAGTAAAGATGTTGGCCAGGCATGTCTCAAACTCGGACCTCAAGTGATCCATCCACCTCAGCCTCCCAAAGTGCTGGGATTACAGACATGAGCCACTGTGTCCATCCCAAAATATGATTTTTGAGAAGTAGTTCTCTCTCAAGACAAATTCCCAGAGATACAAGAAATTCTCATTCATCTATGGTGCCTTGATTAAAAGGCTCTGCCCCAGATATATATGTTCATAGTTAAAAAATCCTTCCAAAAACCAAAATTTCTAGAAACCAAAATTTGGCATACAGTTTTTAAATTTGGCAATTAAATGGTCTAAGGACATCAGAAACTGGTAGATACTGAAGTGACCTGATTTATAGGATTTGTCAGTACATGTAGCTACATTATTAATCATCTTAAGTTTTTTTAGATGGAATATTAAAGCTACTCTGACAGATTATAGGGAATTGTAGCACTGAAGAAATTTGCTCAATGAAAGTTTCTTCTGCTGTTATAATGTGTGCTTAATTCACCTGGAATTCTTTTGTTTTGTACTAACAGTTTACATTTTACATTTAGCTTATGAGATCCTAGATACTAGAAATTAATTTGTTATGGTGGAAAATAAACATTAGTTGTTAATGAGGGAGAGTAATTACAAGTAATCTCAAAACCTTTCAAGCCTTTGTTTTCCCCACCCTTTTCATGAATTTTCTAAACATGTGCTAATAAAAGTTTATCTCTTTTTACTTATTCTTATACTGTAATGGAAATACTAATGAGCAATGAAATAATGGAATAAAAAGAGATAAAGGAACACAAGGAAGGTCATTTCAGTATTAGGGGATAGGTTATATCTTCTAATTTATTAAGTGTAGTATCATATGGTAACTATTAACGTACAACAGTTTTAAATTATTTTCTCATTTCTTTCCTAAGTATTATTGCTTTCTATTGAGGACTAACAATATATTAATTTTCTGCACTTTTAGATAATTAGGACACTTGGCTGCTGTACTAGCCTGGAATACAGGCAGATTGTGTATTTTCACTTTCTTTTATTAATTACTTTAATGGCACAGATAATTAAGATTTAATTGTGTAGGATAGTGCCTAGAACATAGATCTTTTTAGGAATAACTTGTGTTTTAGGGATTAGAGAGCTTTTCTGTTTGGGCAATATAATTAGAAATTTAAACTGGCAACATACATGTTTTACAGTGTACACCTTTACATTCAAATAACTCTTGGCCATATACTATATTTTAAATATTTTCACGGGCTAAGAATCCAAAATGGTAGGAATCATAGCCTAATGCACTAACTTTATAGGCACAAAAATAAAAAGGAATATCTTTTATATAAGGTGAAGAAATACTTTTATTGCTTTGGCCTTTTTAATTGTGAATAGTTATTATCTTTTTAGTTCTTATGAATGAAAGAGCAGAGGAAAAAAACCTAGGCTGACTGTATTTAAACTATTCAAGGTTTATGCAGAATCTATTGTTTTCACAAGGATTACAGAGAAAAACAGATTCTTAAAAAACTAAGATTTTGTTAATGTTTACCTTATCCCAGGCAATGTTCTTTTTGGGTGCTTAATATGTAATATATAGTTGAGTATGCATTAATTTTTATATGAATTCTTTTATATATTAAATCAGTTAAAAACCTTATTTACATTAGTTTCCTCTTAATAGAGGTTGGAAAACATTGGTCACCTGTATTACTTGAAAGCAGCCTCTTAGGTACTTGTAGATCATTAAAGTTTGCTTCTCAGTCTTTGCCTCTCTGAACCAAACATTTCTATTCCTTTCGCTTTCTGTATAGGTCTTATTTTTCAGATACTTTAATCATCCATGCTGTTTTCTGTTGGAACTTCTCCCAAGTCTTTTTAATGGTGAAAACCAGAATTTTATGTTTTATTTTAACTCCTTTAGGAAAGACATGGTCAGAACTGAGTAGGAGGGTAAGATTACACTCCTCAATTCCCTATACTTTTTAGTTATCTTTCATTTTTTAGGGTATTTTTGGTGTACAGAAGTAGAAGGACTAGCCATACATTGAACATAGGTGAAGTTTGTCCTTTTTATTAGTGAACTGAATTCATTGGTGAAATGTGTGTTTTTCTTTGCAACATTGTTTCTTAGATTCTTGGAGCAAGTTATTTGTATAGAAGACCATAGAAGGCTGGGCGCAGTGGCTCACACCTGTAATCCCAGCACTTTGGGAGGCTGAGGCAGGTGGATCATGAGGTCAGGAGTTCAAGACCAGCTTGAACAACATGGTGAAACCCCGTCTCTACTAAAAATACAAAAATTAGCCAGGCGTGGTGGTGCACGCTTCTAATCCCAGCTACTCAGGAGGCTGAGGCAGGAGAATGGCTTGAACCCAGGAGGTGGAGGTTGCAGTGAGCCAACATTGCGCCATTGCACTCCAGCCTGGGTGACAGAGCAAGACTGTCTCCAAAAAAAAAAAAAAAGAAAGAAAGAAAAAAGAAAATAAGACCATAGAAAAACTTCAGTGACTACATAGAAACACAACCTCTTAACAAATGTGATTTCCATTCATTCAGTAAGCATCTGTTGTGCGTCAAGCATTTTTGTAAACATTGAGGGTAAAGTACTGAACTAAGCAAAATCCCTTACATCCTAGCAGAGAAGAACAAAATAATAATAAAATAATTGGCATACATTCTATGTTAGGGTGTGATACATTTTTAAAAATGTAGGATGGGGTATATAGAGAGTGACACTGGGACAGGATAAATTTTATAAATTTTATAGAAGCATAATCTCGATTATTCCATTTTGAAATTTCCAGCTCTGTAGATCACTAGTGTTTCTTCTACCTCTATTTGGGATAACTATTCAATAATTTTTTTTTTTTCTTTTTTTTTGAGATAGAGTTTTGCTCTTGTTGCCCAGGCTAGAGTGCAATGGAGTGATCTCGGCTCACTGCAACCTCTGCCTCTCAGGTTCAAGTGATTCTCCTGCCTCAGCCTCCCAAGTAGCTGGGATTACAGGCATGCGCCACCATGTCTGGCTAATTTTGTATTTTTAGTAGAGATGGGGTTTCTCCATGTTGGTCAGGCTGGTCTCGGACTCCTGACCTCAGGTGATCCACCTGCCTCGGGCTCCCAAAGTGCGGGGATTACAGGTGTGAGCCACTGCACCCGGCCCTCAATATGTATTTAAGTAACTTTTTGTCATCATCTCTTTAGTGGTGCTAAGTTGGCAGCATAACAGCATTTTGCTGCTAATTTTGACTGATCACCTAATGTTCACTGTGTCAGGTAAATAATGTAGATGAAAACTATGAAAGAAATTATATGTGGTATTCGTGAATGGCACAGGTTTCAATTTATATATACGGTTTAGAGAATTCTGTTTGATTTGTAGCTTGATGTCATAAAAGTCTCCCATAGGACAGGCTATTACTCTGAAAACTATTAAGCCTTAGGCCCTATATTTCTGATGAAGATCTTAAGAAGGGAGAGTAGATAGGCTAATACATGCTACATTTGGCTCATGTTTAACCTGATCCCACCTTATGATGGAATCTCCAGGGATTTGCATAAAGATTTGGAGTCTATAATTCCATACCATCAACCTATACTCTGCACTCTCTTGATCTCAAGACATGCTGCTTAAAAAGACAAAAAAAAAAAAGCCAGGCATGGTGGCTTACACCTGATTTCCCAGCACGTTAGGATGCTGAGGTGGGTGGATAGCTTGAGCCCGGGAGTTCGAGACCAGCCTGGGCAACATGGTGAAACTCTGTCTCTAAAAATAAATAAATATATATATTTTTAAATCAAGACATGCTGCTACCTTTCTATAAAATAAAAGCCATCCTCTTCCTGAGGATCCAGAATCGAAACAAATACAGGGCTCAAGTTGCATATCCTCCTTAAAGCTTTTCCTACCTTTTCCACAGTGATACAGCCCTTTTCTAAATAGCTCCTGCACTTATAGTCTGTGCCACGAAATATAATTATTGTGTAGTGAATGGGCTTTTTAAGCCATACTATCCCTAATGTCTGTTCATACTATACGTAGCCCAGTACTGGACATGAAAATAGGCATTGAGTGAGTAAGTTGTGCCATTAATGAAACTGCATAGCAGTCCATGAGACTGTGCCGACTTTTCAGAGCACTCCGTGATCAGTTTTGTGTATCTTTTTGCATGTGTATACCCCAAAGCAAAATTATCTGTTATCTTTATTGTTGTTTGATTAGAAGATTGTCTATGAATAAAAACTTAAATTGCTATCAAGTTTTATTTCTTGTTATATCCTTAATTTATAATAAACACAAAATATTAGGTAACATTAGACCAGATAAGCATCACTCCTTTTCCACAGTTGGGCAGAGATACATCAGGCAAAACTGTATTTGCTCAGATCCCCAAACCATTGTTAGCCATAGAATGTTACTGAACTCACTGTAATAAAAATGTGTTGTTACTTGGTGAATGATAAGGCCTAGATCTGGTAGTGCTTTTGTTTGCTATAACGTCTATTAATTTAGCGTAGCAATCTTTCTTTTCCCTTTTCTTCCTTCTGCATCTAACTGGCTACCTAAATGTTTATTGAATGACTGTTTTTGCTTTGGGATAGAATCCTCCTTTTTAATTTTTAGGGTGTTAAATTGATATAGTATTGTTTAATAGCTAATAAGATACATTTTGGTCTAAGTTTCTGCCTTTTTATAGCTATTAGGTTACAATAAAAAAAACTTTAGTCATATTTGCCTTTCTCCTTGAAAGCAGGTGTGATAGTGACAAGCTCAACCAAGTATTTAATTCTGATTTGTGGTAGCAAATGCACATTTCCTATTACTTGTAGGTTGCTTGGCACTTTTATAGAAGGCCTGCTGTGACTTCTAGTTTATTTGCTGTGGTTGGTACACAGACATTTCTTCCCTAGCCCTGTACTTATGTAATTTGGTTCATTATTTCTCAAGTGTGGATAGGATATGCTGGTTTTGATTTAATTAGTTTTCCTACTGTGGTTTTATAGAAAGACCAGAAGTTTTTCTTTTCCTTTCTTTTTAAAAATTAATAATACAGTGCCTGTCTTTTTTTTTTTTTTTTTGAGACGGAGTCTCACTTTGTCGCCCAGGCTGGAGTGCAGTGGCCGGATCTCAGCTCACTGCAAGCTCCGCCTCCCAGGTTCACGCCATTCTCCTGCCTCAGCCTCCAAGTAGCTGGGACTACAGGCGTGCACCACCACGCCTGGCTAATTTTTTGTATTTTTAGTGGAGACGGGGTTTCACTGTGTTAGCCAGGATGGTCTTGATCTCCGGACCTTGTGATCTGCCCACCTCGGCCTCCCAAAGTGCTGGGATTACAGGCGTGAGCCACCGCGCCTGGCTACGCTGCCTGTCTTATCTGGGGGTTGTTGACTCTGCATTTAAGAGACTCTGTAGTGATTAAATTGAGATAGGTAGTAGTCCACTGGGAAGGAGCCTGTTACTAGTGAGTATGGATTACAAAATAGGAATATATTTCATTAAGAAATATTTAATTTTATAGGCATTGTCCTTCTTTTCTAGCTCCTGTAATTTAATGTTTTGCATCAAGTTATGTAAAGCAATAAATAAATCTCAAAGTTTATCATGTTAGGAAACCAAATTGTGAATATATAGTTTCTGGGTTTATTTATTTATTTATTTATTTATTTTTGAGACAGAGTCTCACTTTGTTGCCCAGGCTGGAGTGCAGTGACACAGCACAATCGCGGCTCACTGCAGCCTTGACCTCCAGACTCCAGGGGTCTTCCTACCTCAGCCTCCCAGTAGCTGGGACAATAGACACACGCCACCATGCCTGGCTAATTTTTTGATTATTTGTATAGACAGAGGTCTCACCATGTTGTCCAGGGTGGTCTCAGACTCCTGGGCTCAAGTGATTCTCCCACCTCCGCTTCCTAAAGTATGTTAGGAGTACAGGCATGAATTTTTTTAAAAAAATTTTTTTATCAACTCATTACATTTTCAGATCTCATTATGAGATCTGAAATCTCCCTACTAAGTTGGTAAGAACAGGTGTGTTTTTAATATGAAGTGATAATTTAGGGTAATATTTTATAGCCATCATCTTAGCTTTTATTTGACTTTCTCTCATAGTTGGTATATGAATTCTTCTTGAGATTTTTGGAGAGCCCTGATTTCCAGCCTAGCATTGCAAAGCGATACATTGATCAGAAATTCGTACAACAGGTAAGGAACTCTTTTGTCTTAGATTCTCTTATATTCATCTTAGCAATGATTTATTAACTTATGATTAAAATAGAGTAGTCTTTCAAAACTTTAATGGTTTATTTTAATTTGACAGCACTTAATATTACTGCCAAACAATTAGAATAAAAGTGAAGTGGCTCTGAGAATATGAGTATTTTTATCAAGGGTAAGCGTCTAATGAAGTCAATCAGGTTATCCTATTTAATCCTAAAGTATCATAGTTATTTTATAAATACCAGAAAAACAAGCCTTTCTGCAGTATCTATGAAAATTTGGTATGACCATTCAATCCAAGGGAAATCTTTTGTTTTACATTTGTAAGTCTTTGAACTTGACATATATTTTAAGCGTTGGGACTTTGAAATGACAGGGGAAAAAAGGAATAGAATCATTGTGAGGAATTTGGGCTTTAGGCTCCTTTCCTGTCATTAAGTATCAATTACCTTTCCCTTTTTCTTTCCTTTTTGCACCTAAGCATCCCACCACCCAATTTCTAAACCACAGATAAAATGGAATCATTAAGAATATAAGGAGGTAAAGTTAATTGTGATGCCTTTTTTCTTTATATAAACTGGTTATTAGCTGTTATTTTTAGAACCTACATATTCACAATTTCTAAGAATATATTTTTATTTTCAAAACCTTTTCAAAAATTTAAAGGCCTCTTTTTTTTTTTTTTTTTTTGAGAGGGAGTCTTGCTCTGTTGCCCAGACTGGAGCGCAGTGGTGCAACCTCAGCTCACTTCATCCTCCACCTCCCAGGTTCAAGCAGTTCTCCTGCCTTAGCCTCCCAAGTAGCTGGAACTACAGGCATGCACCACGGGTATGCCCTGCTGATTTTTTTTTTTTTTTTTTTCTATTTCTAGTAGAGATGGGGTTTCACCATGTTGGCCAGGCTGGTCTTGAACTCCTGGCCTCAAGGGATCCTCCCGCCTCAGCCTCCTAAAGTGCTGGGATTACAGGTGTGAGGCACTGCACTGGCCTAAAGGCCCCTTTTTAACTATATGGAATTGGCCGGCCCCAAAGAAAATTGTGAAGTAGACTAAGCCTTTCTAGGCCTGAGTATGCAGGCCTCTTTAGGAATTTGATGCTGAGGCCAGGATTAAAATCATTGCAAGGACCTTTCCTATCCTTCAGACTACTTTGTATGTGCCCTATGATAAAGATTCTACGAATGTGAGTTTGGTATGTTTAGAGCTCATTTTTGGTCATTCGTAACTACCCTTGACCTCATATAAAGTATTCTGAGCAGTTGCTGTGAAAGATTGATAAATGAAGAACATTGTCAGCCTAAAATATTTCCTTGAACCATTGAAGTAGCTATTCATAAACTATAAAGAAATATTAGGTGTGTATTAACAGTAACATATACATTTTAATCATGACTAAAATTAGATTAAATGGAGTTATGTTATTTTGGTAATTGTAAATGAATGCCTGTTTATTTCCTTGTGCAGCTCTTGTGTGGGATACAGTAGGGAGGTCTAGTAATGCCATATGAAATTGTATTTAATACAATAACAGGTTGAGGGGAACAGTTGCCTTAGTGCTTTGTTAGTCTAGAGCTTGAGGTGTTTGGGCTGCTGTATTATTTTTTGTGTGTGTGGTGTGAGGGCAGCAAGAATAAAACTGGTGGAGCAGGATCTATTTCTACCTTCTACTTTAAATGTTTGAATTATCTGAGAAGCTAGGGCCCAGTAATTGCTTTTAGCAGTTTATATGGCTGTTTCTCTCTTGTTGCCCAGGCTGGAGTGCAGTGGCTGGATCTTGGCTCACTGCAACCTCTGCCTCCCAGGTTCAAGCGATTCTCCTGACTGAGCCTCCCAAGTAGCTGGGACTGCAGCTGTGCCGACATGCCTGGCTAATTTTTGTTTGTACTTTTAGTAGAGACAGGGTTTCACTATGTTGGTCAGGCCGGTATCAAATACCTGACCTCAAGTGATCTGCCCGCCTTGGCCTCTCAAAGTGCTGGGATTACAGTTGAGAGCCACTTTGCCTGGCTGCCATTTTTAATTAGAATAATTTGATCTGAACTTATTAGGTATAGTAACAAAAATTCTCATATTCCATAGATATTTTTTGCTGGAGTCTCATGAGGGCCTCAACAGCCTAGCAAACAAAGAATGGAAACTATAAGTATGTCAGTTGTTTTGGGAGATATAAATATGACTTAAGTCATCCACTGTGGTTTCAGATGCATGTGTTAGCAATTATATATAATTCAAAACAAAATGGAATAAGAACTTCTGATGAGGTTTAGAGCTTGCTATCTTTATTGTAATTATAAACACGAAAGTTCAGAACATAAAATTCCTTGACAGCTTTACAGATACTTGTACTCTAAAGAGAGTATTTTATATTTTTCTAAGAAAATCCAATGTTTAAAATATAATACTGTTTTTTTTGACAGAGGAAATTAAGTTTCTTTACCATTGTAAATGGAAATTTGAGATTTTGACTTTAACTTTTTCTAAAGTCTCTTCTCTCAGGTTTTGCTGAAAAGTTGTGCAGAATATAGGAGTGCACTGATTGGGCCAGTTGAGGTATAGGAGAGTGCTGATTGTGGAACTGGTTTAAAATTTTTTAGCTATTTGCTAAGCTGAAAAAGCTATAGACTGGTCATAGTGGCTCACGCCTATAATCCTGGCACTTTGGGACGCTGAGGAGGGCAGATTGCTTGAACTTAGGAGTTTGAGACCAGCCTGGGCAACATGGTGAAACCCCATCTCTACCAAAATATATAAATTAGCTGGGCGTGGTGGCATGCGTCTGTAGTCCCAGCTAGTTGGGAGACTGAGGCAGGAGGATCTCTTGACCCCAGGAGGTCGAGGCTGCAGTGAGTTGTGATTGCATCACTACCCTCCAGTCTGGGCTACAGAGCAAAACTCTGTCTTTAAAAAAAAAAAAAAAAATTGGCCTCATCTTTTATTCTAGTGTTATTTTATATCTGATTTCTATTCTATTAGTATGTATCTGCCAATATTTTATCCTAATAACTGAACGTTAATTTTTCAACTGTTGGCATGGTAACTATCTTGAATTTATTGTAAATTCACAAAAAGTAGTCTTAGTATGTGTACATCTTTCTATTAAACTAGAAATATACATTTACACATGGATTTTTTTAAACTATTTGATGACTTGCAATCTAAAAACTTAAAAGATTTTCCATGTAGTTTTGACTTTCAAAAAGCATTAAAAATCCCAAATTTTAACACTCCAAAATTGTGAGCCTGTTTAGTATTCAAGAGTAGGATGGAATTTTAAAATCAGTGGGAAGGTAAAGAAAAATCCACTTTTTGAAATATTTATATTTATTGTAAATGTCATATTTTGAAGTGAAATAAGTGAGAAGAAATATTCTCTAAGCTTTTCCTCAACTTCATTACTTAGCAAGAATAAAGTCAGTGTGGTAAGGCAGAACTCTAAAAAATTTTTAAAAGATGTCATGGATAATCTTTCAAATCAAAATTAGAATAAAGCTTTAGCTCAATTATTTTTTAAAAGTAATTTCTCAGATTTTTTTTAAAGCTCCTGGAGCTCTTTGATAGTGAAGATCCCAGAGAACGTGACTTCCTGAAGACTGTTCTGCACCGAATTTATGGGAAATTTCTTGGATTAAGAGCATTCATCAGAAAACAAATTAACAACATTTTCCTCAGGTAAATTAATCATTTATTGTATATTGCACTTCTTCCTCCTACATATCTTCTTATATTCAAGTTGTCTTTGTTTTTTGAGACAGGGTCTTACTCTGTCATCCAGGCTGGAGTGCAGTGGTGAGAACATAGCTCATTGTAGCCCCCATCTCCCAGACTCAAGCAATCTTCCTCTCTCAGCCTGCCAAGTAGTGGGACGACAGGTGTGCACCACCACGCCTGGCTAATTTTTTTGACTTTAGTAGAGACAAGGTCTGTATACTATGTTGCCCAGGCTGGTCTTGAACTCCTGAACTCAAGCAATCCTCTTATGTGGGGCCTATCATTTGCTTGTAGTCATCCCTCAGTATCTGTGAGGGACTGATTCCAAGGCCCCTGCTAATACTAAAATCCAAAGTCCCTTATATAAAATGGCATAGTATTTGCATATAACGTCCACACATCCTCCTGTATACTTTATCTCTCGATTACTTATAATAATACAGTGTGAATGCTATGCAAATATATGTTATTCTATATTTTAAATTTGTATTTATTTTTAAAAAATATTTTTGATCTGTAGTTGATTGAATGCACTGATATGGAACCTGTGGATACAGAGAGCCAAGTGTACTTTATAAATATTAATCTGTTAAGTAGTTGCTTCAGATCAGGAGATTTCATAACAACACCCACATTTAAGGTTTGGTTTGTTTTAATTAATTGAAGATCTGGCAAAATTTGGTTACTATTCCCACATTGCAACAATTAGAGATGAGTAATACCTGCCTTCTCTAGAGTGAGTATCCTTCTCCAGTTCTCTGTCATCACTTCCTAAGCCCATTTCAAATATCTACCCTATTCTATTTATGTCTCCCTGCTTTAAAGGCAACCCTAATCTTGGAAAGCTATGCAGCCTATATAGTTAGAGGTTTAAAGAAATTCTGATTAAAAATGGCTTTATTACATATGGGCCTTTTTCTCTTGGATTTCCCTATAATTAGAGGTTTCTTATTTTAAAAAGTATTTCTTTGAGAAAACTTATCTTTCTTATAAATTAAGTTGAATATTCCAGGTGAAATGACAATCTGTTATCTTCACATATGGCAAGTTTTGGCAAAGGCATATGTAGTTCATTAGGAAACAGATCTTCTTTTGTAAGACTGATATGAATTAATTGGTTTGGGGCAAAAGAGCTGATAAGACCCAAAACATGCTTGTGTGTTTCTAATAGCTGTCCTTTGGATTGATTTCTTCACCCTCCTGCCTGTTTCTCTTAGTTTTCTGAAGTTTGATTTTGATTACATCTGTCTTTATTTTAAATTCAGGTTTATATATGAAACAGAACATTTCAATGGTGTTGCTGAACTTCTTGAAATATTAGGAAGGTAGGTCAGGTTTTTTTGTTCTAAGAAGTAACTTTGAATGTTTTATGTATTAAAATCTTAGCTGGGGTTGGAGAAATTATGTCATATTTTAGAGTTTAAATGTAGAGCCCATAGTTTCTCAACTGAAGTTTTTTTTTTGTTTTTTTTTTTTTTGAGTTGGAGTTTCACTCTTGTTGCCCAGGCTGGAGTGCAATGGCGCGATCTCGGCTCACTGTGACCTCTGCCTCCCGGGTTCAAGCAATTCTCCAGCCTCAGCCTCCTGAGTAGCCGGGATTACATGCGCCTGCCACCACGCCCAGCTAATTTTTGTATTTTTATTTTTAGTAGAGATGGAATTTCACCATGTTGGCCAGGCTGGTCTTGAACTCCTGACCTCAGGCAGTCCACCCACCTCAGCCTTCCACAGTGCTGGGATTACAGGCGTGAGCCACCACGCCCAGCCTCAACTGAATTCTTATTACCTTTTGCCATAACACTTTGCCTTCTTTATTCACTACGTATTAGTATTAAGAGAATTTTAGACCCTTCTGTTACTATTTAGAGAATGATTTTAGTTTCCTTTATTAATAGTAGAAAATGATTGTGGAGAGAACTACTTCTTAATTTCAGATTATCCAACAAAGTAAGAAAAAGTACCCATTTACTTCAGAAAATATTGAACGTTCTAACAATATGATACTGACTCTCCTGGGGCCTTGGGGGGGAAAATAAAGGCAACAACGCATAAAGTGACAGGTTTGATAGAAAATAAAGATAGAAATTACTTGGGAATTAACTGACAGTCCTAATTTTCTTTTGGAATCATCAAATGACTTAGAGGAACAGACTTCATAGTAATAGTCTTCCTAAAGTAGTTTGAAGATGAACGGTCATACAACACCAGGATTGAAACAGAGCACTGTTCCTTATGTACTCATGGATATGACAGCTTTTAGAAACAAAGTAGTAACTACTTAACCCTTCCCCTGCCTTTTTTTCCCTCCAGTATTATCAATGGCTTTGCATTGCCACTGAAAGCAGAACATAAACAATTTCTAATGAAGGTTCTTATTCCTATGCATACTGCAAAAGGATTAGCTTTGTTTCATGCTCAGGTAAGTTTCAGAAAAATTTCAAATGAAATGAATATTATTTCAAAGGCAAATATAAAGGCAGAGAAATTGAGAAATATTGAGATGACAGTTTTAAGTATAAGCAATTTGCTTACAAAATTACCCAAAGCAAATTTTTGTTATCATTTTAAAATATTTAGTTGTTAAGACCAATTATTTAATTTCTATATCTACACTTACACTTTAAGTGTAAGATACATACTTTCCTCATATTTTAGTCCAGGCCTTGACCTAATATGTGACTTCCAATAAATCCCACATATCTACAGAATGTTTCTTCCAGCTGCAATAACCTAGACCTAGTTAGAGAGATTTTGGTCTCTTCTATTAATATTTAGAGAATAATATATCAGCATAGGTGTATATGTAGAAACATGCTGAAAAACTAAATTGTTAGCTCTAGTCTTACTTCAGTTAACTTTATAGTCAGAAATTACTGCAAAAAATCTTTTTTAAACTTGAAGTTACTTTCAAGGCTAAAAAGTTACACAATTGTGAGTATAGTTTCATGACTGAGGTATTTCACAATTTCATTCACAATTGTGAGTATATTTTTATGTATTAAAATAATTTATCAAAATGAGGTAGTCTAAAAAATATTGGCTAAATATAAAAAAATCCTACATTATTAAATGTTATCTCACTCAGTAATATTTATAAACTGTCCCTTACCTTTTAGCTAGCATATTGTGTCGTACAGTTCCTGGAGAAAGATACAACACTAACAGAGCCAGTAAGTGTTCTATGTATTTTCATGTTTTTGGTCTGCATTAATAGCATTTCATTGTAGCTTTCTTTTTATAGCCTTTATAGTTATTAAGTAAAATAATGTACCTTAAGCTAAAATCATTTAGAAGAAGAAATGTGAGATTAATCTGCATTCAAAGAAGGCGTTAGGAGGGGAGAGTTCTCATGGTTATATATCTTGAATAACCAAAATATAGACTACTATTAATATGTAGTAGTTAAGATGTACAATGATAGGATCAGATGACCACAGTGAAATTTTATATGCATACTGTCTTCACCAATAATCTTTTAAATCTTCATTCACCTTCTGGAATTAAAGCATACTTCGAGGGTCCCAAAACTACTACTCCCTTGAATTTTGTTTTGTTTTTAATAATAGAATTTTTGCCACTCATTAACGATAAACCACTTGATAGGGATAGAAAACATTTCCTTGCTTTTGGTGATTTAAGATGTAATCTTGGAATAAAAGTTGTTTATGAACCAGCAAGGCAACTTAGTCTTTTAATTCTACTGTTATTTGCCTCTAGAATGAAAATTCAGGAGAGAGTGAAAACATAATTAGTTATGAAAATTTACTGAGGATTCAAGAAAAACAAAAGATGAAGTAGGGGGAAACAGAAAAGTATAAAAGCATAGAAAACTTTTTAACCTTGGTGAAGTATAAGTATTTTGAGAGAATGCTTTCTAGGCATGTTAAATCTAAATATTTACCTAGTATTAGGTTGGTGCTTTTAAAAGATTTAAAAGTAATGGCAAAAGCCACAATCACTTTAGCAGCAGCCTAATGAATATTTAGTAAATAGCAAAGGGTTTGAAGGATTAAACTAAAATATATATGTATTTTTACTATATTATGAGCCTTCTCCGACTATCCCTAGGGATGCTTGAAAAAATTATATATTTAGTATTCTCCCTTTCACTTGAACTTTGTGTAATCGAACAAAAGATATTTTTCTACTCCTTAATTTTTTTAGTTTTTTTTACTTCTAGATTTACAGTGTTTTCTAGAAACCGCTGTAAACAGTTTTGTTTTGTTTTTTTTTTAGACGGAGTCTCGCTCTGTCACTTAGGCTGGAGTGCAGTGGTGTGATCTCGGCTCACTGCAAGCTCCACCTCCTGGGTTCGCTCCATTCTCCTGCCTCAGCCTCCCAAGTAGCTGGGACTACAGGCACCCGTCACCACACCCAGCTAATTTTTTGTATTTTTAGTAGAGACGGGGTTTCACTGTGTTAGCCAGGATGGTCTCCATCTCCTGACCTCATGATCCGCCCACCTCAGCCTCCCAAAGTGCTGGGATTATGGGCATGAGCCACCACGCCCAGCTAGCTGTAAACAGTTTTTAAAGAAAATTCAGGAGAATTAAAAACCATATATTTACAAATGAAACCACATAAACCTCTGAAGTTGATTAAAACTTGGCTGGGTGTGCAGTGGCTCACAACTGTAATCCCAGCACTTTGGAAGGCTGAGGCAGGCAGATAACTTGAGGCCAGGAGTTTGAGACCAGCCTGGCCAACATGGTGAAACCTTGTCTCTAGTTAAAATACAAAAATTGGCTGGGCATGGTGGCACAGGCCTACAGTCCCAGCTACTCAGATAGTGAGGGCACAAGAATTGCTTGAATCCAGGAGGCGTAGGTTGCAGTGATCTGAGCTCATACCAGTGTGCTCCAGCCTGGGCATCAGAGTGAGACTGTCTTAAAAAAAAAGAAAAAAGTAAAACCTTAATACAAATCCATGATAACTCCCATTAGAATTGAGAAAAAGAAAACCCATAATAACACATATTGAAAAGTCATGGTTCATGCTTGGTAAATAGTATACAAATAAAATTTTAATTAATTTGGGGTGGACAAGTAAGACAGGTGATTTATTTTTAAAGAATGGAAGATAGAGGCTGGGCACAGTGGTTCATGCCTGTAATCCCAGCACTTTGGGAGGCTGAGGCAGGCGGATCACCTGAGGTCAGGGGTTCAAAATCAGCCTGACCAACATGGTGAAACCCCATTTCTACTTAAAAAAAAAAAAATTAGCTGGGCGTGGTGGTGTGTGCCTGTAATCCCAGCTACTAGGGAGGCTGAGGCACAGGAATCACTTGAACCCTGGAGGCGGAGGTTGCAGTGAGCCAAGATTGCACCAAAAAAAAACACAAAAGCACTTGACGATTAGGGCAAGGGATGATGGCCAGTTACTCAGCTTTTATCTGGCTTGGCTGAGCTGGGTTAATGAAAATAGGAGCAGGATGAGGAGAGAGAGGAAGATAAATACCCGGGTTAAGAAAGGAAAATATTTTCCAACTCATAAAGATCTCTCGATACAGAGATCTTGCAGTTTCTAACATAGGCCATTCCAGTGCCATATTACTTGGGTTTGAGCCTTAATACTAATTTTCTGGAAAGCAAGCATTCATATCAAAGCTTTCTACAAGTTATAACTAGCTCAGAGCTTTTGTTCATTTATTACTCAAGCCTGTAATCCCAGCACTTTGGGAGGCTGAGGCAGGCGGATCACCTGAGATCAGGAGTTCAAGACCAGCCTGGCCAACATGATGAAACTCCATCCCTACTGAAAATACAAAAATTAGCCGGGCGTGGTGGCGGGCACCTGTAATCCCAGCTACTTGGTAGACTGAGGCAGAATTGCTTGAGGCAGGAGAATGGCTTGAACCCAGGAGGTGGAGGTTGCACTGAGCGGAGATCACAGCACTACACTCCAGCCTGGGCAACAGAGTGAGACTCCATCTCAAAAAAAAAAAAAAAAAAAAAGTACAGGGTGAAAGAATTAACTAAATATTCATTATAGCTAAGTTTCCATGTAAAGAGGAAAAAAATGAAGAGTCGGCATGACTTTCAAAACTTTCATTTCTTTGGCAGTGTAAACCTTTCCTTCCACGCAAAGCTGCATTTTTATAAAACAAGCAAAACAAAACAAAACACCTTTCTTATTCCAAGAAAATCTAACTTGAGCCCCAAAATAATTTTTTTATCTTTTTCTTTTCTTTTTTTTTCTGAGACAGAGACTCACTCTGTTGCCCAGGCTGGAGTGCAGTCAGTGGCACGATCTCAGCTCACTGCAACCTCCACCTCCCAGATTTAAGCAGTCTCGTGCCTCAGCCTCCCGAGTAGCTGGGATAACAGGCGCGCAATACCACGCCCGGCTAGTTGTGTTTTTTTTGTATTTTTAGTAGAGACGGGGTTTCGTCATGTTGCCCAGGCTGGTCTCGAACTCCTGAAATCAGGCAGTTTGCCTGCCTCAGCCTTCCAGAGTGCTAGGATTATAGTTGTAAGCCACTGCACCTGGCCCACATTGACATCTTTTTGGGGGCCACTAGTCAACCCACTGTTCATTATTCAGTACTATCCGACATTGAAATTTGTGTATGATGAGGGTAAGGAACTGCATTTGGGTTTTTTGTTTGTGTTTTGGGTTGTTTTTTTTTTTTTTTTTGAGACAGGAGCTCACTGCATCACCCAGGATGGAGTGCAGTAGTATGATTGTGGCTCACAGCAGCCCTGACCTCCCAGGCTCAGGTGAGCCTCCTGCCTTAGCCTCCCAAGTAGCTGGGACTAGAGGCATGCACTACCATGCCCAGCTATTTTTTTTTGTATTTTTGGTAGAGATGAGATGGGGTTTCACCATGATGCCCAGGCTGGTATCGATCTCAGGATCGATGCTGGGATTACAGGCCTGAACCACCATGCCTGGCCTGCATTCGTTTTCAATTACGCATATCAAATGATCACAAAATTTATTGGCTTAAAATAGCAAGCATTTATGGCCTTTATCAAAGCTGCAGCTGCTTCCATGTAGCTGCTGTGGTCAAAAAGAAGCCGAGAGTGACAGTTTTCCGTGATGGTCACAGTTCTGTTTGCTGTAACTGATCTGCAACATTTTGGGAAAATATAGTTCCATTGGGAGGAAAAATAACAAGCATTTGTTGCCTTAGTTGCTGTGAATCAAGAATCTGGTCATGGCTTAGGTGGGCTCTCTGCTTCAGGGTTTCTTACAAAGCTTCAGTTGGAGTGTTGGCCAGAAATTGGGTCTCATATAAAGTGTCAGATGGGGAAGGATCTGCTTCTAAGTTCACATGTATGTTGGCAGAATTCAGTTTGTCATGTTATGTTGGACTGAGAGCCTCAGATCCTGGCTGGCTGTTGGCTAGAGCCCGCCCTCAGATCCTTGTCACCTAGGTTTCTCCAGCATGGCACCTTACTTCATCAAAGCCAAGACAGTAAGAGTCTAGTAGTAAGACAGAAGTCACAATCTTTTGTAACTTACTCATGAAGTGACATTCTGTTGGTTAGAAGCAAGTCACACTAGACAGCTCACACTTAAGGAGAGGGGATTACACAAGGGTGTGAGGACAGGAAACAAGCTCATCCTCGAGGTCATCATAAAAGGCTGCCAACCAAAGGAGCCTGTTACATTTTTCCTTTCTAAATAGTGAGCTACCTGTCCCAGGACCACCACTGTTTCCCATGGAACTGAAAGGCCACCTTTGTCATATATTAAAACTCATACATACATGAGTATGTCTAGATACTCATATATATCTTTTCTCTCCATTTATTTGCCAATATCATCTTGTTTTAGTTGCTGATATCCATAATATAGGTTCTGTTCTATTAACTCCCTCCACCAAAAAAACAATTGTTGTCATTTGCTTATATTTATGGATTTTAGAATAAATGTTTCTAGTTCCAAAAAATAATTCAATTGGCATTTGATTGAAATTATATTAAATTTACTTATAAATCAAGTACAGGAAAAATAATATCTGCACAATATTGAACCACCTCACTTATTTACAGTCATGTGCTGCATAATGATGTTTGGTTTAATAACAGGCTACATATAAAATGGCAGTCCGAGACAGGCGTGGTGGCTTAGGAATGTATTCCCAGCTACTTGGGAGGCTGAGGTAGGGGGATCTCTTGAGCCTAGGGGGTTGCAGTGAACTGTGATCACACCAGTGCACTCCAGCCTGGCCGACAGTGCAAGACTGGACTGTCTCTTAAGAAAGAAAAATGGAACTGGGCATGGTTGCTCATGCTTGTAATCCCAGCACTTCGGGAGGCCAAGGTAGGAGGATTGGTTGAAGCCAGGACTTTAAGACCGCCTGGGCAACAGAGCAAGACCTCGTCTCTACAAAAAGTAAAAAATTAAAATTAGCCAGGTGCAGTGGCATACACCCGCAGTCCCAGCTACTTGGGAGGCTGAGGCAGGAGGATCACTTAAGCCTAGGAGTTCAAGGTTACAGTGAGCTCTGATCATGTCACTGCACTGCAGTCTAGGCAACGGAGTGAGGCCTCATCAAAAAGAGAGAGAAATGTTGAGAGAGAGAGAGAGAGAGAAATGGTGATTCCAAAAGAAAGAGAAAGAAAAATGGTGATCCCTTAAGATTATAATGCTATATTTTTACTGTACCTTTTGTGTTTAGATACACAAATACTGTTGTTACAACTGCCTACAGTGCCTACAGTATTCAGTACAAGAACATCCTGTACAGGTTTGTAGTCTAGGAGCAAAAGGCTACACCATACAGTCTAGGTGTGTAGTAGGCCATACCATCTAGGTGTAAGTACACACTATGATGTTTAAATGATGAAATTGCCTAACGACACATTTCTTAGAACGTATCCCCATCATTAAATGACATATAACTGTATTTGTAATCTTCTATGATCTTCAGTAAAGTTTTATACTTTTCTCCGTATGTCTTAAATATTTCTTGCAAATTTATTCTTTATGCACATTACAGTTCTTATGAAAAGTACCTTTTTTATTATTCATCTGATTTTTACTGATGTTTTATAAAGGTATTGATTTTTATATACATATTTTTTAATGTGGCCACATACTGAATTTTCCTACTCTAGTAACTTGCAGGTTTTTTTTTTTTTTTTAAGTTTTAGGGGATATATAAATATATATTTACACAAGTAATTGTAATTCTGGTATTCCTTTCCAACATTATTCATCACATTGTTATCTTACTGGATTATCTCCAAAACAATATTCTTCTCAATTTTAATTTGAATTAGTGTTCCACATTACTGGACCAGACAGACTATAAAGTAACCTAAAAAGCTGTCAAAGATCTACTTCCACAAAACCACCAGGCCTAGGTGGTTTTACAGCCTGTCTCTAATAAATCATTGTATAGAATGATTACTGGTGGTTTCTGATAAATTCATTTAGTTCTAGCTTACTAATTTTTTTTATCAGAATATATAGTTAATTAAAAATGTCAAATGACTTGAAAATCTTTTAAAATGATCTGTTTTTTATTTCCCCCTTTAACCTATGAATCGAACCATCCTGGCATTTCTGGAATGTTATAATTAGGCATATAGCATTCTTCTATTGTGATTCAGTTTAATGCAAATGTTTTCAACTATGTTTATTTAAATAAATAGTCTCCACTTTGGGAGGCCGAGGCTGGTAGATCACAAGGTCAGGAGTTTAAGACCAGCCTGGTCAAGATGTTAAAACCTGTCTTTACTAAAAATACAAAAATTAGCCAGGTGTGGTGGCAGGCGCCTGTAATGCCAGCTGCTCGAGAAGCTGAGGCAGAGAATTGCTTGAACCCAGGAGGCTGAGGTTGCAGTGAGCCAAGATCACACCACTGCGCTCCAGCCTGGGCGACAGAGTGAGACTCCGTCTCAAAATAAATAAATAAATAAAAATAGTCTCTTTTGTTTCATTGTATTCTGGTTATAAAGATTGTACTAGCCATGAAATAGACTGGGAAGCTGTCCGGCTCTTTTTTGTGCTTCATACTGGTTTAAATAACAGGAATCATCTGTTCCTTAAGGTTTCTCCCTAAAATAACCTCCCTCTCTTACCCCACCAATTTGTATTTTCCTTTATTTTCTTAGAAGTAGCACATACTGGCCGGGCGCGGTGGCTCAAGCCTGTAATCCCAGCACTTTGGGAGGCCGAGACGGGCGGATCACGAGGTCAGGAGATCAAGACCATCCTGGCTAACACGGTGAAACCCCGTCTCTACTAAAAAATACCAAAAAACTAGCCGGGCGAGGTGGTGGGCACCTGTAGTCCCAGCTACTCGGGAGGCTGAGGCAGGAGAATGGCATAAACCCGGGAGGCGGAGCTTGCAGTGAGCTGAGATCCGGCCACTGCACTCCAGCCTGGGCGACAGAGCGAGACTCTGTCTCAAAAAAAAAAAAAAAAAAAAAAGTAGCAGCACATACTATTAAATTTTTATGTGTTTAATTGATCACTTGCATTGGTCTTGCTCCATTAGAATGTAAGCTCTATGAAAACCAGAGACCTCATCTATCTTACACATCAGTGTGTCCCTAGCATCTAGAACAGTATCTAGTACATAGTAGGCACTCAGTAAATATTTGTTGAATTAATAAAATTCTAAAGCTGAGCAGAAAGTCTGCTTATACACTTATATATTAAGCAATATTGATTTACTTCAGAATGAGTGTTGATATAATCATAGCTATGGAAAATACCCTGGGATTAACTAGCTTCATTGTTAAATTCACGCTAAACTTTTTCTTTTTCGCAGGTGATCAGAGGACTGCTGAAATTTTGGCCAAAAACCTGCAGTCAGAAAGAGGTGGGTTTTGTTCACTAAATGTAGTGCATTTTACTAGAACTTGTCAATCCCAGGGCTGTGCTGCTTTGGGCTGGCTGTATTGCTGTTGCTAACGAGCGGGAGATGTACACAGACTTGGTAGAAGACCTGTGCTATAAGAAACTCTGTGCCACCCAGACATTTTTTTTGCCCATTGTATACTCTGCAGATTAACCTTCTCATTTGTATGGTTTCTATATTAGTTTCACATAATTTATCATGTTTCTTAAAATAAAATTTTTTTAACCTAGGTGATGTTTTTAGGAGAAATTGAAGAAATCTTAGATGTCATTGAACCAACACAGTTCAAAAAAATTGAAGAGCCACTTTTCAAGCAGATATCCAAGTGTGTATCCAGTTCTCATTTTCAGGTATGATGTTTTCAGTGAAGCCCTTACTTTACACTAGTATTTCTTTCCTATTTTAGTTTTGACATTTCTCTAAATGTCTTTTTTTAGGTTGCAGAAAGGGCATTGTACTTCTGGAATAATGAATATATTCTTAGTTTGATTGAGGAGAACATTGATAAAATTCTGCCAATTATGTTTGCCAGTTTGTACAAAATTTCCAAAGAACACTGGAATCCGTAAGTATCTTTTATATAGGTCGTATTTTTATTTTTCTTTCTTTATTTTTTTTTAAACCTTTTTGTCATTGATTTCCTAACTCATACCTGAAACCTATTACAGATTTCGAAGTTACTCCAAGGTTAACATCAGTTGTATTCTGTTTTGTATTTTATATACATATACCTTTATCAAGTTATAAATGTGTGTATGTTCTTCAATATGTGGTCTTAATGTCAATTTATTTTTTAACTTTTTTTAGAGACAGTCTTGCTCTGTTGCCCAGGCCGGAGTGCAATGGTGTGATCATAGCTCACCATAGCCTCAAACTCCTGGGTTCACGCAATCCTCCTGCCTCAGCCTCCCGAGTAGCTAGGACCACAGGTGTACACCACCATACCCAGCCAATTTTTATTTTTATTTTTTTGGACACTTGAGGTCTTAGTATATTGCCCAGGCTGGACTGAAACTCGTGATCTCAAGTGATGATCTCACCTTGGCCTCCCAAAGTGCTGAGATTATAGGCATGAACCACTGTGCCCAGCCTTCATATCAATTTAAAATTGCAAATCTCCCTGGAGGGTGGACTATCTGGTATACCATTCTGCACCAGAGTGTGGTGAAACCCTGTTGGAGAGACCAACTGAACATTTGCAGAGGATGCACAAACTACTTCGTTAATGCAGAGTTGTGTTGGTCTGCTCCCAGTATATAGTCTCAGCTCTATAAGTGGCACTGTCCTAGGGGAAAGCCGAAGTGCTAAGGGTAATATATTCTAACTTCTTTAACATCCTTATCTGGCTTTCTACTTTTCTTATAAGTTTTGGTAATTGGATCTTTTTCATCTTTTAATGTTGTTACTCAGGATTTCAGACATGAGACTGTAAAGCAGAAATGAAGATAACTATAGTGAACATTTTTAACTACAGTTTAAGCATGATAAAGTGGAAAAGATTTTTCTTAGACTCTCTCTACCACCACTTGCTGTATGACCTTGAGCATATTACAAACCTCTTGAGCCTCAGTTTTATCATCTCTAAAATGGATTAAATGAATCAGCCAACCTTTAAACCATTTTAGAGACCATAGTGTTAACATTTCCTCTCTGTTAGCAGTATCATAACTCAGGACTGGCTCATTTTCATTTCAGGACCATTGTAGCACTGGTATACAATGTGCTGAAAACCCTAATGGAAATGAATGGCAAGCTTTTCGATGACCTTACTAGCTCATACAAAGCTGAAAGACAGAGGTATTTGATATTTTGAATTACAAAATTTCTCTACATTTTATGTTAGTTGAATGTGATTCAGTTCAGGAAGGTATCTGCTCTCAGTTCAGATTTTGATATTTAAGAAGTTAATTACCTTATAGTAAAAATTACAATGTGAAAGTCTCTTAACACATAAGTCATTTCCAGATAAACTAGCCCCAGTATTTTTATAAATTTGTTAAAGCAGAAAAAGCAGTAACATCTATTTTTGAGGGTAGTTACATAATTTACTTCCTCTAATGGTTAGATTATGATTTTAATGTGGATCATAAATCCTGTTTATCTCATTCTGAGCCTTAGATTTCCTCAGTCTGTTAGCATCTGCATATGAAATATAATTTATGCTGAATTTTAAATATCAATTTGTACAATTTGATTTTTTAATCCATGCATTTACGGAAATCCTTTTTGTCCACGTGGGCTTCCAGAGGAGTGAGCTTTACTTTTCAAGTGTTCTTTGTTAGCAGTAGGTAATTCTTAGGCTATGGATTAACAGAAGGTGGTATTTTAATGTCAGCATAGTTCTTCTTTGGGAAGAGGGAATTCACATAATGATATGGCTTAGGGTACTATTAATATATTGTTCCTTGCAATAATAAATATTTTAGAGTATAAATGTTAGCATATATCAGCCTTTAGGAACATGGCTTAGTGATTACTTCTTTTTGAGAATTTCATAAATTACTATAAGATAATCTTTCAAAAATTACTTTCTTCTCATATGTTTACTTCAAACTCAAGAAGCGCTTTCTTAAACTTAAGTGGTTAGTAACCAGTGTACCTGAGCCCACCCATCATTTGAGGATAATAGTTACCATTTACTTCTAGTAAGCATATTACCTGTTCTGTTTAGAAAAGCTCATCTATTTTGACAAGTTCCTAGTTATGGTTATCTTAAAGTAGAAAATGGATAGCCTTTCTTCAAAGCTATCTAGCCCATTAATAACTAACTCTATGCATTATTTGCTTTAAATAGCAGCATTCAGGCAGGAATAGAAATTAAGTACATGTTTTGAGCCTTAGGAAGCAATGGGAAGAAAAATAAGATGACTAGGATCATAGGAAACTTGTATTTGAAAAATACGTATTTCACATGACTAAGAATATAATCAATTTTTCTTATCTGCATAAATCAGCAAATCCTTTAAAAGGATTTGTCCTTTTAACTCATAACTGCAGAATTATAAGCCTATGTTTTACATGTTCATGTAGCCTTTCAGAATAGACTGGTCCAAGTTATTCGGAAATGTTTTCCTTAGAACTGAAATTAAGTAGTTGAAACGACGTATGAAATATTTTGACTTTCATTTTGTTTTATAGAGAGATTACTGAAACTAAAATTTTCATTTGACATGTAAAAGATAGGACATAGTAAGATACAAACTGGTTAGTGGCTAGAGATGTGGCTGTTAGTGGCAAAAATGATGTGGCTTCTGCCTGGTGTGAAGGAAGTGCTTCCTACTGACCTAGTGGCCAGCCCCTTCAGCCTTTGTAATAGTGATTGGACTACTACAACTGCAAGATGTTAACATGAGAAAATTAACGTGTAAGTACCTTGTTGACTATAAAGCACAGTGTTGTAGTGATAATGTGTAGGGGACAGAAAGCAAGTAGTAATGTCTAGCTGGTACAGAAGATGCAGACTCCGTACATTTAGGAGAGTGACAAGAAGAAATTAGGTGCTCCAGGTAAGTGGACTCCAAAGCTTTAGCAGACAGATTTAAGTGAAATGTGGGTGAGTAATGTGTTCTCCAGTAAGCTGTCAAACAGCACCTCTCTTTGGGTTCTGAAATAATTTCTGATTACAAAACTTTTGGTTTATCTACAGAGAGAAAAAGAAGGAATTGGAACGTGAAGAATTATGGAAAAAATTAGAGGAGCTAAAGCTAAAGAAAGCTCTAGAAAAACAGAATAGTGCTTACAACATGCACAGTATTCTCAGCAATACAAGTGCCGAATAAAAAAAAAGCCTCCCACCTCTGCCGGATAGGCACAGTTTTGTATGCTTTTTTGAAATATGTAAAAATTACAAAACAAACCTCATCAGTATAATATAATTAAAAGGCCAATTTTTTTCTGGCAACTGTAAATGGAAAAATATATGGACTAAACGTAGCCCTGTGCTGTATCATGGCCACAGTATATTGTAACCATTGTCTAATCATTGGATTTATTGTGTCACTTCTGAAGTTTCACAGAAATGAATGAATTTTATCATCTATGATATGAGTGAGATAATTATGGGAGTGGTAAGAATTATGACTTGAATTCTTCTTTGATTGTGTTGCACATAGATATGGTAGTCTGCTCTGTATATTTTTCCCTTTTATAATGTGCTTTTCACACTGCTGCAAACCTTAGTTACATCCTAGGAAAAAGAATACTTCCTAAAATAAAACTAAGGTATCATCCTTACCCTTCTCTTTGTCTCACCCAGAAATATGATGGGGGGAATTACCTGCCCTAACCCCTCCCTCAATAAATATATTACTGTACTCTGGAATTTAGGCAAAACCTTAAATCTCCAGGCTTTTTAAAGCACAAAATATAAATAAAAGCTGGGAAAGTAAACCAAAATTCTTCAGATTGTTCCTCATGAATATCCCCCTTCCTCTGCAATTCCCCAGAGTGGTAACAGATGGGTAGAGGCAGCTCAGGTGAATTACCCAGCTTGCCTCTCAATTCATTCCTCCTCTTCCTCTCAAAGGCTGAAGGCAGGGCCTTTCCAGTCCTCACGACCAGCCCTTCACCTAGTCCCTCCTGACCCAGGGATGGAGGCTTTGAGTCCCACAGTGTGGTGATACAGAGCACTAGTTGTCACTGCCTGGCTTTATTTAAGGAAATGCAGTAGGCTTCCTCTGTAGAGCTCTGAAAAGGTTGACTATATAGAGGTCTTGTATGTTTTTACTTGGTCAAGTATTTCTCACATCTTTTGTTATCAGAGTACCATTCCAATCTCTTAACTTGCAGTTGTGTGGAAAACTGTTTTGTAATGAAAGATCTTCATTGGGGGATTGAGCAGCATTTAATAAAGTCTATGTTTGTATTTTGCCTTATGTCATCTTTGCTTCTTTTAGCTCTAAGCTTAGGCATACAGAAGTCTGCCCCCCTTTTTACATACATATGTATATTTATAGAAACTTTTAAGACAAATTGTGGGATGAAGTCTAATTTAAAAATAGGAAGATTGTGTGCCAAGGTTGAGTCTTCTAGCCCTTTACCAAAATATGTTTTACAGAACATTTGCATAAAATTCTAAGTTCTAGGATATCCTTCCATCATCTTTCATGTCCTTGTATGTTAACAGGATAGGTTTAATTTACTTTGAAGCTAGTTTTTCATAATCCATAATAAATAGCACTTTTAGTGAAGAGCAGGGAGCCTGTGGCACAGTTAGAAATCAGATATTATTGGCTGGGCGCAGTGGCTCGCGCCTGTAATCCTAGCATTTTGGGAGGCCGAGGCGGGCTGATCACCTGCGCCTGAGGTCAGGAGTTCAAGACCAGCCTGGCCAACATGGTGAAACTCTGTCTCTACTAAAAATATAAAAATTATCCATGCATGCTGGCAGGCGCCTGTAATCCCAGCTACTCGTGAGGCTGAGGCAGGAGAATCGCTTGAGCCTGCAATGACCCAAGATGGCGCCACTGCACTCCAGCCTGAGTGACAGAGCAAGATTCTGTCTCATAAAAAAAAGAAATCAGACATTATTGTAATAAAGTGTTATCCACTACTGATGTTTACTTCTGCTTTAATATTAACTCTAGTACAGGGTGTGTACACTACTCCCAGGTCATCATGAAAGCACTGTACCAAAAGGAAGAACACCAGAATTCTTCCTTTTACAACAATAGCTCATATTTTATTTTTCTCAAGTAGTAGGTATTGCAGAGTCATCTTGTCATGGCCATCAGGTTAAGGTGTTCCTTCCAGATTCTCTACACTCACCCAGGGTCAGCCAGTATTGCTGACAGCTGGGAGACAGCAGTTAAAAATGATGATCCTACACAAAACAGAAGGAAAAGGCAAGCACCTGCCTTCCCAGAAAGTGAAGGTTATGTCTAAATGTCTTATTCTGTAGAAGATATATTTCTTTTACTGAAGAGCAACCAGAGTAGATTTTGACAGGTTACAGCTAATAAAGGTTTTTCTCTCTGAAAAGGTAAAATCGTTCACTTCCTAATTATGTGCTTACATGAAAGCACATTTAATAGGTCTCTCGACTATTGTTTTTTGGTTTTTTTTTTTGAGATGGAGTGTTGCTCTGTTGCCCAGACTGGGGTGCAGTGGCATGGTCTCCTTGGTTCAAGTGATTCTCCTGCCTCAGCCTCCCAAGTAGCTAGGATTATAGGCACGCACCACCACGCCCGGCTAATTTTTGCATTTTTAGTAGAGATGGGGTTTCACCATGTTAGTCAGGCTGATCTCGAACTCCTGACCTCAGGTGATCCACCTGCCTCAGCCTCCCAAAGTGGTGGGATAACAGGCATGAGCCACCATGCCCGACCTCAACTTTCTACAATATAGAGAATATAGTATGTTCATTGAAACAAATTTTATTAGATATTTAAGTAATATTAAAGTGACTGGCCGGGCACAGTGGCTCACGCCTGTAATCACAGCACTTTGGCAGGCTGAGGCGGGTGGATTGCTTGAGCTCAGGAGTTTGAGACCAGCTTGGCCAATATGGTGAAACCCTGTCTCTACTAAAAATACAAAAATTAGCCAGGCGAGGTGGCACGTGCCTGTAATCCCAGCTACTCGGGAGGCTGAGGCAGGAGAATCACTTGAACCTGGGAGGCAGAGGTTACAATGAGCTGAGATAGCACCACTGCACTCCAGCCTAGGCAACAGAGTGAGACTCTGTCTCCAAAGAAAAGAAAAAATAAATAAAAGTGACAGATTGTTAGACAGGCTTTAAAAAAACATACCCCCCCCTTTTTATCAGTACTGTTAATGTAAGCTTTTATGCCTGGCTTTGCATTTGCCCTGCAATAAAATAAGATTTTATAAAGAGACCTAGGCTAAAACTTGAATTCTCATGCTTCTGTGGAGCAGAAAAGTGGCAGGGAATATTTCTTTATACAGTTCGCTTTTAATCATTCAATCAAAAAACAGTTTCTTCCCATTTAAAATGCCTGTTCAAACATTTGAGTTATTCCCTTTGGATTATCAGAAGCCAGATTACAAAATTTAAAAAATGCTACCAAGTCCTCTATGAAGCAACAGGCACAGAGATAATTTAAAACTCCAGAAACAATTTTTAGAACCTTAATGTGAAAAATAGATTTTTTTTTTTAATGCATACTCATCTCTGTCAAAGGCTAGGCTAAAAGCTTTTTGAGAGTCATACTGCGTGTGCCCCCTTCCTCAGGTGATGGGTAGTTTTGTGGACACAGTAAAGAGTTAACCCAGCTTACTCAGGGGCATCAGGTCACTCTTCCTGGACACCTGCCATCAGTCACCATGCCTAACAAACCCTTCCCTGGAAGCAGTTAGAACATACCTTGGGAGTCAGATCCATCCATCTTGGGAGTCCAGACTCATACTACCTTTTTGTCTTTGGAAGTCACCAAATGAAAATAATTGTGCCCGATGATTGAGCAGATATGCATACTGTCACACTCATTCCTTTTGTATTAACCTTTTATTTACCTGTTAATGAAATCATCAAAATACACTGAGTAGGCACCTAGTATGTACATCTGTCCTTAGTGCTTTTGAGTGTTAATCTAAACTCATACATCAACAAACATTCTAGCCAGACAAGTAGGTGGCTAGTCAGCCCATTAAGAAACTTAATTACTAGTTTCTAGTAGCTTTAAAGTCTCATTTAACATTTAATATATCAAAGAGCATGTCAGAAGCTAGACATCAACGGCAGACGACGCCAAAGTCATAGGGTTTTGCCTCTGTGTACAGTGCATAGGCTCCGAAGCATGACTTTCACGTCTTGATAGGATTTTTGGAAAAAGAAAATCACACTCTTTTGTCTACTTTTAAAAAGTGAAAAGTAGAGCCTTCATTACCCTAGTAGAGCTTAACCTAATACAATACAATGAACCAAACAGGAAGAAAGGCATCTTCTACAAACCCTATTCAAAAAGTCATTGGCCAGCTCTTTAGAAAGTTTATTAATAATTTAAATATTTAAATAACGTGTAGGTTATCTATTAGCTCTCTTCTATTAGGCTCTACACGGCCTCTTTTGGGGCGAGGTTAGAAGTTCCAGTTTGACATGCTGTTCCTCTCAGCAAGGCCCCATTTCTTCAAGTGAGTACAGGATTGTTGATAGCTCAGTTTACAAAGTGGAAGTGATGACAACTCCCATTGATGTGGACAGTTCTATAAACAACGCGAGGTGACTTCAGCTTATGTGGCTCGTTGCCTGACCTCTTCTTTTAAGGTATCTCTTTCTAATTTTGATCATCCATTTTATACTCAGTTTGGCAAACTCTGCTGCTTTAAATAATGCCAAGAAGGCGCCACAGAGAAGAGCAATTGTGTTCCAAGGATTGGCAGTGATTATCTGTGAAGCAAACAGAAACAAACATAGGATTACTGGTTTGCTTCAGTCTTGATTCTTTTTTTTTTTTCTTGAGACGGAGTTTCGCTCTTGTCGCCCAGGCTGGAATGCAGTGGCACGATCTCGGCTCACTGCAAGCTCTGCTTCCCAGGTTCAAGCACTTCTCCTGCCTCGGCCTCTCGAGTAACTGGGACTACAGGCACATGCCACCATGGCCAACTAATTTTTTGTATTTTTAGTAGAGACGGGGTTTCACCATGTTGGCTAGGATGGTCTCGATCTTTTGACCTTGTGATCTGCCTGCCTCAGCCTCCCAAATAAAATACTTCCAAGCTCAATTTAGCAGGGTGACTTTAGTATGCACTTCAGTGTTCACATGTAAAAATGGTGATACCACCACTGTTTATATATAAAGACTGTTGTGAAGCTGAGTACAGCATGCCTTGGGTACTGGGCTCCACTTGGCCCATAATAGGTACCTCATACTGAATATAGTAGGTTAAAAAATGTTTTATCACACATTTACCCAACGAGCTGCAAGCCCTTCTCCCCTGTCTTGATACAATAAGCCTCTGCACATCCCTCTTCATACAAAGCCTTGCCAGTCCATAATGAATAGTGGTAGTGGGTGATAGCAGAGCAAGCACATCCATATCACAGAATCCCCACCTGGGGTTGGAAGCTTACACGTTTGGGTCTCAGCTATGAAACTTTCCTGTAAACCACGATCACATCAGGACATATTGTGATGACCTGAATGCCAATTAATACTAGATTTGGGCCTGGCTCTGGTGGACGGTGTGTCTGAAATGTTCCTTTAGCAAAGCTGTCCAATTATTTCTCCCCTTCCAAGGTCATGAGTCAGAATTTGACATTAGAGGAGGTGGAGCCAGATGGCTAAAGAGAACCCTCCAGCAATAGTCCTCTGCAGCAACACCAAACTCAGCTATCCATGTAAAAAAGTATCTACACAAGAGCCAAAAAATCAGGTGAGATATCCCAGGATCTGGTTTAGTATAGTAACAGGAAAAGACACACTGAAGAGAGTAGAAAGGAGGGTCTCACACTGCCTATCCACCCCTCCCCCGACCTTAGGCAGTGCAGCAGAGAGAATCTGTGAGCTTGGGAGAGGGAGGTGAGTCTGAGACTTTGCATTGGAACTTCACAGGGGAACAGAGCACCAGGCAGAATTCTGAGGCCCTGATTCCAGGCTAGAGCCCGTGAAAAGAGTATTAGGCCCACCCCAGATCAGAGGGGCATCTGCCACCCCGGTGGGAGGAAACCAAGTCTGGGCCCACTTTACAATAAACTAAAGTGGCCTTGGCCCCCAAATAATTTCAGTGGCAGCCAGGCTGTAGTAACCACAGCCCTGGTACTGCACTGGGCTGGGAGTCTGTGGGTTTGGGGTGTGATCCAGCATGACACCAGCTGCCTCAACTCCAGGCAGTGCAACATGGTGGAACACTCCTGCTTGGGCAAAGGAGAGGGAACAGTATGAGGGACTTTGCCTTGGAATCTAGTACCAGTCCTGCCACAGTAAAACACAGCACCAGAAAGAATCCTGATTCCCCTAATTATAGGCCATTGCTCCCAAATGGCACTTCTAAACCCACCCTGGCCAAAAGGCAATCTGCCACCCTAGCAGGATGGATCCAAACCCCAGCCAGCTTCACCACTGGCTGACTAAAGTGGCCTTAGGCAAATCCCAGTATTGCATTGGTCTAGGAGGGACCCAAAGTGGTGCCAGCTGTGACAGCCATGAAAGTACCTGCCTTACCCTCCCCAACTCCAGGCAGCTCAGAGCAGAGAGAGACTCCTTCCCCTTGAGGGAAAGAGATCAAAGTAAGCAAGGGACTTGGCCTGGGAACCCCCAGGGCATTCTCTCTGATCCTTCCCAAGTACATGAGGGCTGGACATCTAGAAGTCTACAAAATAGTCACAGTGTAACTTGGCTTAGACTGCCCTCTAGTGCTGAAACAGCTATAGTGACTACATGCTTAGGGAACTCATCATCAGTCACCTTTCAATTTGTAGAAAATCCCCTGAAGACAGATGGGTATAAACAAGGGCAGACTGTGAAGACTGAAATAAACACCTAAGTCTTCAATGCCCATAGACAGACATCCACAACCACCAGAAAAATTCAGAGAAATACAACCTCATCAAACAGACTAAATAAATAAGATGGCAGTGACCAATCCAGGAGAGACAGAGGTGCGTGACCACTCAGGGAATTCAAAATAGCTGTTCTGAGGAAACTCCAGGAACTTCAATGAAACACAAAGACTCAATTCAGAAATTCACCAGAGATATTCAAGAGATTAAAATCATTTTTAAAAATTCAAATAGAAATCCTAGAGCTGAAAAGTACAATTAACAAACTGAAAAATGCATCAGAGTGCCTCAAACACAGAATTGATCAAGCAGAAGAATTAGCTTAAAGACAAGTTATTTGAAAATACACAAATTAAAAAAAAAAAAGAATGAAGAATACTCACAAGGTCTAAAAAATATCCTCAAAAGGGCTAAATCAAGAGTCAATAGCCTTAGCCGGGTGCAGTGGCTCACGCCTGTAATCCCAGCACTTTGGGAGGCCGAGGTGGGTGGATCACAAGGTCAGGAGATTGAGACCATCCTGACTAACACAGTGAAACCCCGTCTCTACTAAAAATACAACAAATTAGCCGGGTGTGGTGGCAGGCGCCTGTAGTCCCAGCTACTCAGGAGGCTGAGGCAGGAGAATGGCGTGAACCCAGGAGGCAGAGCCTGCAGTGAGCCGAGATCGCACCACTGTACTCCAGCCTGGGCAACAGAGCGACACTCTATCTCAAAAAAAAAAAAAAAAGAATCAATAGCCTTAAAAGGGGGGTAGAGAAAAAGACAGAGGTAGAAAGTTTATTCAAAGAAATAATAGCAGAGAACTTTCCAAACCTAGAGAAAGATATGAATATCCAGGTACAAGAAGGTCAAAGAACACTAAGTAGATTCAACCCAAGCAAGACTACCACACTAAAATACATAATAAACTCTCAAAGGTCAAAGCAAAGAGAGGATCCTAAAAGCAGTAAGAAAAAAGCAGCAGACAAGATAAAGGAGCTCTGATATATCTGGCAGCAGACTTCTTTGTGGAAACCTTACATGTCAGGAGGAAGTGGGACGATATATTCAAAGTGCTGAAGGGGGAAGAAAGATAACTGCCAACCAAAAATATTGTACCCAGCAAAGCTACTGAACCCTTCAAACATGAAGTAGAAATACTTTCCCAGACAAAATCTGAGGAAATTCATCACCACTAGAACTCTCTTATGAGAAAATCTAAAGGCAGTTCTTTAATCTGAAATAAAAGGACACTAACATGCAACAAGAAATCATCTGAAGGTATAAAACTCACTGGTAAAATAAGTACACAGACAAATTCAGAATCCTGTAATACTGTAACTGTGGTGTGTAAACCATTCATATCTTTAGTATGAAGACTAAAAGATGGATCAAAAATAAGAACTACAACAATTTGGCCGGGCGCGGTGGCTCATGCCTGTAATCCCAGCACTTTGGGAGGCCGAGACGGGTGGATCACGAGGTCAGGAGATCGAGACCATCCTGGCTAACACGGTGAAACCCCGTCTCTACTAAAAAATACAAAAAACTAGCCGGGCGAGGTGGCGGGCGCCTGTAGTCCCAGCTACTCGGGAGGCTGAGGCAGGAGAATGGCGTGAACCTGGGAGGCGGAGCTTGCAGTGAGCAGAGATCTGGCCACTGCACTCCAGCCTGGGCGACAGAGCAAGACTCCGTCTCAAAAAAAAAAAAAAAACAAAACTACAATTTGTTAAGAGACAGGCAATACAGGCCATGCACAGTGGCTCACGCCTGTAATCCCAGCACTTTGGGAGGCCAAGGTGGGCAGATCACAAGGTCAGGAGATCGAGACCATCCTGGCTAACACGATGAAACGCTGTCTCTACTAAAAATACAAAAAATTAGCTGGGCATGGTGGCAGGCACCTGTAGTCCCAGCCACTCAGGAGGCTGAGGCAGGAGAATGGCGTGAACCCAGGAGGCGGAGCTTGCAGTGAACTGAGATGGGCCACTGCACTCCAGCTTGGGCAACAGGGTAAGCCTCCGTCTCAAAAAAAAAAAGGAGACAGGCAATACAAAAATATAAATAGATATAATAATATATAAATAGATATAATAAGTCAAAATGTGAGAAGTATGGAGTTGAAGTGTAGTTGTAAATGTTTTTTGTTTCTTTGTGATCAAAGTTAAATTGTCCTGAGTTTAAAATAACTTGTTTTAACTGCAAGATGTTTTTTACAAGCCCTATGGCAACCATAAAGCCAAAACCTATAACGGACATAATAAAAATAAAAAGTAAGGAATTTAAAGAGATAATCATTTATCCACAAAGACAGTGAGAAGAATGAAGTTACAAAACCAAAAAACAAAAAACAAAATAGCCGTAGTAAGTCCTTCTCTATCAGTAATAATATTGAATGTAAATGGACCAAATTCTTAAGACATAATTGCTGAATTTATTAAAAAACAAGACTCAACTGTATGCTGCCATACAGCATATAGTTCACCTAGAAAGACACACAGACTGAAAGTGAAGAGATAGGCCAGGCGCAATGGCTTATGCCTATAATCCCAGCACTTTGGGAGGCCAAGGTGGGCAGACTGTTTGATGGCAGGAGTTTGAGACCAGCCTGGTCAACATGGCGAAACCCTGTCTCTACTAAAAATACAAAAATGAGCGAGGTGTGGTGGCGCATGCCTGTAATTCCAGCTACTCGGGAGCCTGAGGCAGCAGAATCACTTGAACCTGGGAGGTGGAGGTTGCAGTGAGCCAAGATCATGCCACTGTGCTCCAGCCTCGGTGAGAGAGCAAGATTCCATCTCAGAAAAAAAAAAAGAAAAAGAAATGAAGGGATAGAAAAAGACATCCCACACAAATGTAAATAAAAAAACAGGTTTAACTATACCTATAGCAGATAAAATAGACTTCAAGTCAAAAACTGGAAAAAGAGACAAAGATCATTATGTAATGATGAGGGAGTCAATTCAACAAGAAGATATAACAACTGTAAATATGTATGCATCCGATATCAGAGAAAGCAAATATATAAAGCAAATATTAAAAGATCTAAAGAGAGAGACAGACTGCAATAATAGTAGGGGACATCGACGTCCCACTCACAACAGTGGGACAGATTATCTAGACAGAAAATCAACAAACATTGCATTTAAACTATACTGCAGACCAAATGGACCTAACTGACATTTACAAAACATTTCATCCGGCCAGAAGCGGTGGCTCACGCCTGTAATCCCAGCACTTTGGGAGACTAAGGCAGGCGGATCGTGAGGTCAGGAGATTGAGACCACCCTGGTTAACACGGTGAAACCCTGTCTCTACTAAAAAATACAAAAAAAATTAGCCAGGCATGATGGCAGGTGCCTGTAGTCCCAGCTACTCGGGAGGCTGAAGCAGGAGAATGTCGTGAACCCAGGAGGCAGAGCTTCCAGTGAGCCAAGTTCGTGCCATTGCACTCCAGCCCGGGCAACAGAGCAAGATTCCATCTCAAAACTCCAACTGCTACAGCATACACATTTTTCTCATCAGCACATGGAACATTCTGCAGGGGAGACCATATGTTGGGCCACAAAACAAGTCTCAACTAATTCAGAAAAATCAAAAGCATATTAAGTATCTTGTCTGACCACAATGTAATAAAACCAGAAATCAATAATGAGGAATTTTGGAAACTGTACAAATGCATGGAAATTAAACATGATGCTCCGTAGTGACCAAAGGTCAATGAAGAAATTAAGAAAGAAATTTTAAAATTTATCGAACAAATGAAAATGGAAACAATATACCAAAGCCTATGAGATACAGCAAAAGCAGTACTAAGAGGGAAGTTTATAATAAATGCCTACATCAAAAAAAGTAGAGATTTCAAATAAGCTAATGATCACTTCAAAGAACTAGAAAAGAACAAACCAAACCCAAATTTACCAGAATAATAATGATCAGAGCAGAAATAAATGAAACTGAAACTTAAATGAAAAGTTAGCTGTTTGACGCCAGGCCAGGGGCTCACACCTGTAATCCCAACATGTTGGGAGGCCAAGGCGGGCAGATCACAAGGTCAAGAGATCAAGACCATCCTGGCCAAAATGGTGAAACCCTGTCTCTACTAAAAATACAAAAATTGGCCGGGTATGGTGGCGGGTGCCTGTAATCCCAGCTACTTGGGAGGCTGAGGCAGGAGAATCGTTTAAACCCAGGAGGCAGAGGTTGCAGTGAGCCAAGATTGCGCTACTGCACTCCAGCCTGGTGATAGAACAAGACGCCGTTTTAGGAAAAAAAAAAGAAACGTTAGTTGTTTGAAAAGTTAAGCAAAATCAATAAACCTTCAGCTAGACTAAGAAAAATAGAATGAAGACCCAAATAAATAAAATCAGACCAAAATAAAAGACATTACAATTGATGCCACAGTAATACAAAGGATCATTAGAGACTTAATGAAAAACTATATGCCAATAAAGGAAAACCTAAAAGAAGTGGAAAAATTCCTGGATACAGAGTCTACCAAGATTGAACCATGAAGAAACAGAAAACCTGAATAGACCAATGTGAGTAACAAGATAGAGGCAGTGACAAAAGAAAAGCCCAGCACCTGATGGCTTCATTGCTAAATTCTATCTAACATTAAAAAAAAATTAATAGCAATTCTACTCAAACTATTCCAAAAAATTGAAGAATATTTCCAAACTCATTCTGCAAGGCCAGCATTACCCTGATACAAAGACACAACAAAAAACGAAAACCACAGGCCAATACCCTGATGAACACAGATGCAAAAGTCCTCAACAAAATATCAGTCAACCAAATTCAATAATTCATTAAAAAGATCATTCACTATGATCAAGTGGGATTCATCCCAGAGATGCAAGGATGATTCAACATACGCAAATCAATAAATGTAACACATCACATTAACAGAATCAAGAACAAAAATCATGTAATCATTTCAATAGATGGTAAAAAAGCATTTAATAAAATTCAACATACTGTCATGATAAAAACTCTCAATGTGCTGGATACGGTGGCTCACTCCTGTAATCCCAACACTTTGGGAGGCCGAGGCGGGCAGATCACTTGAGGTCAGGAGTTTGAGACCAGCCTGGCTGACATGGCGAAACCTCACCTCCACTAAAAATACAAAAATTAGCTGGGCATGGTGATGTGCACCTGTAATCCCAGCTACTCAGGAGGCTGAAGCACAAGAATCATTGGAACCTGGGAGGCAGGGGTTGTAGTGAGCTGAGATCATGCCACTGCACTCCAGCCTGGGAGACAGAATGAAATTGTGTCCAAAAAAAAAAAAATCTCAACAAACCGAATATAGAAGGAACATACCTAAAAACAATAAAGACCATACATGACAAACCCAAAGCTAACATCATATGGGGAAAAATTGAAAGTCTTTCTTCTAAGATCTGGAACAAGACAAGGATGCCTACTTTCATTATTTTTGTTCAACATAATACTGGAAGTCCTAGCCAGAGCAATTAGACAAGAGAAAGAAATAAAGGGCATCCGAATTGAAAAGAAGTCAAACTGTCTTTGTTTGCGGATGACATGATCTTATACTTTGAAAAACCTAAACACTCCACCAAAAAACTGGCAGAACTGATAAATTCAGTAAAGTCACAGGATACAAAATCAACACACCCAAATCAGGAATATTTCTATATGCTAACAGCAAACAATCTAAAAAACTTATAGCAATGCAAGAATAAAATAAAAAATAGAGCAATCCCATTTACAATAGCTTTAAAAATATAAAATACCTAGGAATAAATTTAACCAAAGAAGTAAAAAATCTCTATAATGAAAACTGTAAAATAGGGACGAAAAAATTGAACAGGACACAAAAAATGGAAAAATATCCTATGTTCATGGACTGGAAGAACTAGTATAATGTCCACACTACCCAAAGCAATCTACAGATTGAATGCAATTCCTATAAAATACCAATGACATTCTTTACAGAAGTAGAAAAAAAATCCTAAATTTTGTATGGAACTACAAAAAATGCCGGATAGCTAAATCAATCCTAGGCAAAAAGAACAAAGCTGAAGGCATCACACTACCTGACTTCAAAATACACTACAAAGTTATAGTAAACAAGGCAGCATGGTATTGGCATAAAAACAGACACATAAGACCAATGGAACAGAACACAGAATCTAGAAATAAATCCATGTATATGCAGCCAACTTATTTTTGACAAAGGCACCAAGAAAATACAATTGGGAAAGGACAGTCTCTTCAATAAATGATGCTGGGAAAATTGGATATCCATATGCAGAAGAATGAAACTAGACCCTATTTTTTACTATATAAAAAAATCCACTCAAAATGGATTAAAGACTCAAATCTAAGACTCGAAATTATAAAACTAGAAGAAAACACTGGAATAATACTTTAGGACATTGGTCTGGACAAAGATGTTTTTGGGAAGACCTCAAAAGCACAGGCAACAACGGCGAAAACAGAAAAATGGGATTACATTAAGCTAAAAAGCTTCTGTACAACAAAGGAAACAATCAACAAAGTTAAGAGACAACCTACAGAACGAGAGAAATTATTTGCAAACTATGCATCCAACAAGGGATTAGTAACCAGAATATATAAGGAACTCAAACAACTCAACAGCAAAAAAAAATCCAAATAATCCAATTTTAAAATGGGCAAGAGATCTGAATAGCCATTTATCCCAGAAGATGACATTCAAATGGCCAAAAGGCGTATGAAAATATGCTCAACAACACTAATCAATCAGGGAAATGCAAACCAAATCCAAAATAAGGTTATATCACCTCCCCTCAGTTAAAATGACCACTAGCAAAAAGACAGTAAGTAACAGATGATGGTGAAGATGTGGAAAAAGGGGAATGCTTGTATACTGTTGGTAGGAATGTAATAATTTACATTATGACTAATGTAATAATTTACATTATTCAAGTCACTATGAAAAAACAGTATGGAGGTTCCTCAAAAAGCTAAAACTAGAACTACCATATAATCCAGCAATCTCATTGCTGGGTGCATATCCAAAAGAAAGGAAATCAAAAAAGAAAAGAAAAAAAAAAAGAAAGAAAGAAAATCAGTGTATCAAAGAGATGTCCACACTCCCATGTTTACTGTAGCACTATTCACAACAGCCAAGATATGGAATCAACTCAAGTGTCCATCAACACTTAGGATGAATGGATAAGGAAAATGTGGTATATATACACAATGGAATATTATTCAGTCATTAAATAATGAAATCCTGTCATTTGCAGCAACACGAACGAAACTGGAGAACATTATGTTACGTGAAATAAGCCAGGCACAGAAAAACAAATATCACACGTTCTCACTCATGTGGGAGCTAAAAAAAAGTGAGTCCCATGGAGGTAGTGAGTAAAATGTTGGTTACCAGAGGCTGGGAGGGGTTGGGGGAAGCAGAGATGAGGAGAAATTGGTTAATAGGTGCAAAAATACAGTAAGATAGATGACATGATTGTACAGTAGAGCAATTATAGTTAACAAGAATGTATTACATATTTCAAAATAGCTAGAAGAATGTTCCCAATGCAAGGAAATTAAAAACGTTTGAGAAGATGGGTAACCCAACTACCCTGACTTTTGATCATTCGACTTTGTATGCATCTATCAAAATATTACATGTACCACATAAATATGTACATTTATCAATTTTTTAAAAATATGGCATTAATTAATGCTTTGTTAATTATTTGAACCATTCTGTTCTTACTACAAGTAGTATTTATCCTACAGAGAACCATTAAGAAAAAGAATAACTTGCAACTGCAGTAACCTGTATAGTAGCAACTTAATGCTTTCTACTCAATTTATTCAATGAACATTACTACTAAGCAGCTACTCTGCGCTAAGCACTCCACTATATCCCAGATAAACTATCATGAGCAAAATTAAAGTCCCCCTCCTTTACAGAGAAAGTCTAGTGATGAAGACAAGACCAAACACAAAGAATACGTAACACTGATGCCATACATATAAATTACAAGCGATTTGTGCTATGAAAAAAGATGAGGACAGGTAGGTAGACTTATCAGTCTACAAGAATGAGCAAAAATGCTTCAGGGCAGGGGTTTTGCTATCATAATCTTAAATAATACTCACATCTTGGACTTTCTGGATGAAAGGATCTTTCCATTCAAAGACCACAAAAAACAACTGAGCACTTTTTTCAGCAGCTGGCCTCTGGTCAATGTAGTTAACCACACTTGTCTAGATATGGAGGAGAGAAAGCAGTGTTACCACCTCTGGGTGCCCTTCCCTCGCCTGTGTCCAGGGAAAGGAGAGAGAGTAGGCAGGGGATCATAGACTGTGGTTCTCTTCACACTATCTTTTGGAGACAGAGTGGCAAAAATCTCATATATACAAGATCCTGACACTGGTAGCAGAGCTAAGGCTTTACCTTGGTTTCCACAGTTCTCTGGGGAAATGGGATCTGTGATGTACAATAGGTGTTTGGGATTGTCACTGAAATTTGTCACTAGGTATCTGTACTCACAATTAAACCATATTCAGGCCAGGCATGTTGGCTCATGTCTGTAATCCCAACACTTTGGGAGGCTGAGCCAGGCAGATCACCTGAGGTCAGAAGTTTGAGACCAGCCTGGCCAACATGGTTAAGCCCCGTCTCTACTGAAAATACAAAAATTAGCCGGGCGTAGTGGTGGGCGCCTGTAATCCCAGCTACTCAGGACGCTGAGACAAGAGAATCGCTTGAACCTGGGAGGCAGAGGTTGCAGTAAGCCAAAATCGGGCCACTGCACTCCAGCCTGGGGGACAGAGCAAGACTCTGTCTCCAAAAAAAAATAAAAAATAAACCATATTCAAACTACCATGTAAGACTCACAATTAAAAGCAATAAAAATCCCAAATTTCAAAATACTTGGTTTTCAGACCAAGTATTTGTTTGAACTTTCAACCCTTGTTTCAACCCTTCAGGTTTACAGGGACAAAGCACAGCTGCATAGATCCACACAGCTGAGCATTCCCTGTAAATACTGAGTAGAGGTGCTTGGTGAGATCTGGTAGTCAATTACTAAAGAGGCTGTGTGGCATAACGGAGAGCAGACAGGTAGCAAAGGCAGAAACCAGCTCCACCCAGAGGCTCGGATCCATCATCGAAGCTGAGCCTCAGCTTTGCCACCCGCAAAGGTGAACAAAATGCCTACGTCACTACAGTACGGGGGCATGCCTATGTGAGAGCATTCTAAACTCTAAAATGTGATTTTAAAACACATTAGTTAGTTGTGTTCAAAGGAGCTTATAACACCAACAAAAGACTTCCAATTTAGACAGTAATAAAAGACACTAAAATTTCTTAAATGTAAAGGTTCACTGGGGTTTTCACCCTTTGGTTTCGGATCACAGTGGGAGCTACCAGAAGAGCCAGGGTAGGTGGGGTTGAACTTAGGTAAGTGAACACAGTCTCCTTCCTCAGAGCTGTTGTGGGGCCAGATAAGAAAGGACTTGAATTTCTTGGAGCAAATTTGGATGTAAAAATCTGGGAGATGACAGTTATCTTACAAAACAGGAATACTGTAAGGTCCAATCACCGGGAGGGATTGCCACTTCCCAAGGCAGGAAAAATAGCCTTGCTTCCTCGAAGAAAACTGGCTTTGAGCCTCTTCCAAGTATCCAGCCTGGACTAGTTTGAGGAGCTAGGGCTCATGAAAGGACCCTGTTTACCACTAATCCAAGACAGTCCCCTCCTGCCTGACTTCTGGCCAGTGACAGCCTAGTTGGCTGGAGTGTGTCCTTCTGCTCCAAATGAGCATCATGAGCCACTGGGATACAGGAGGAAAAGACTAGCTTCTTTAGTATTTATTTTTATCTCATCCTTTTAACATTTCTGTTTTTGAATGTTTAAAATGTATATAACATTAGGACAATAATAGTATGTTATATCACCTGCAAAGTTGTATGTATATGGAGTATATGCTCAAAAAGTCTTTACTAATGGCAAATCTGGACAAAAAGCTTTCAGCCCACTGGCCTAGCAGCCAGGAGATACAGCTGGCATCTCTTACTGTGACACCCATGAGAGCTGAAGAGGACCTTAGGAAAAGGATCAACATGCACACTTGGGACTACTGTGTCTAGTCTCTCTTCCCTGCAAATAATCAATCTGCTATGCCACTGCCAGCCCCTCACAGTGCTGCTAGATACAGGACATCAGACACGACTGGACGAGTTACTGACCTCTCTGCAAGCCGCAGTGATCTCTGCCCCACACATGCATTCTGTGAGGACTGGCCGGTATGTGCGCTGTCTGCAGAAGCACACACAGACTCTCTGGCACAGCGTATGAAGCCCTCCATGGGGGTCCCTTCTCATCTTGACCAAGGCCTACTCACCCTTAAGGCCCTGCTCAAAGGACCCTTCTCTGCAAAGCTTCCCTCCACCTCAGACTTGAATGTGGAAAAGTCACCAGCAGTTTCGAGCAAACCCAGAGCCACCTACCTCCTGCCGGAACTCCACTGCTTCCCGCCCATCCTCCTCCTTGGTCTTCACCAGTGACATCTTGACCCAGGTGCGGAAGCCCCCAGAGAACTTCCAGCTGGAATAGGCACTCTCACAGGCCTGCATGAAGCCTACCCTGTTTGGGCTTGGAGGAAGGAAGGAGAAGGAAGATCCACGTCAATCCAGGTCTGGCAGCAGGAGTCGGAGCCCCCACTGCAAGCTGGTTTCCTTGCTGGCACAACCAGGATGCTGCCCACTCCCTGCCTCCTCTCCAAACTGTGGTTGCCTCAGCAGGGCTGTCAGTCACCAGCAAAAGCAAGGCCCATCCCAGTTTTCTCTCCGTTTGGTTTCCAAATGGAGGGGGAGTTGTCACTGGCCTCAAGGCAGGAACATGATCCCTGAAGCTCCCAGTGGGAGAAATCCTCCTCCCTCCTCCCATCATTCCTATCTACTGCTACCAAAGCTGTCCGCAATGAAGTTGGCAGAAGCTCCTCAGAACACGGCGCTCACGGCTCCTCAGAGAACTCTGGACTTGAGCAGAGCCTGAGGAAGCCCTCACTGGCCTGTCAGCTCCCTCTGGAAAGCCCAAAGAGGGGAAGAGGGTTCCTTGGGGAGCTCTCAGCCAGGTGGGACACCTACAGCATCGGCCCCAAGACAGTGCAGATGCAGCAAAATCAAAGCGAACATAAAAACAAGTAAAAACTGCAGCAGCGTCCTGAGGAAGCTCACAAAAGGAGTGTGGAGTGGGGGCGGGATCCCGGAGGAAGTCTTCCAGGAGGAAGGCAAGATGGCCAGCTTGAAGCAGGGAAGGGAGTAATTCTAGGTGGCAGAAAGGGTGGAAAATGCTAAGGCAGAGGCTCTGGGGTGGAAGAACAAAGCAGTAGTGGTGTGGAATGGAGGCAGCTCGCTGCACGTCCACTGGGGAGCAGCCTCCCTGCCTCGGTAGCTGCCTCCCCGCTTGCTCTGAATGGAGCCTCTGTGGTCAGCCGGACCAGGAACTGAGTCTCTCTCAGCTCAGGCACATGAAGAAAATTCTCCTGCCCTCTAGGCTCCACGGTGTGACCCCAAAGCAGTGTGTGTGGAGCAGACAGGAACTTTCTGATGGTCAGGAGACATTCATCCCTGTAAATCAAAGACTAAGAGAGGTGGCGGAGCTTCCATCATCATACTAGAGATGCAGTAGACCCTTAAACAACACAGGTTTGAGCTGGGCGGGTCCATTCACACATGTATTTTCTTCCGCCTCCGCCACTCCTGAGACAGCAAGACCAGTCCCCGTCCTCCTCAGCCTACTCAACATGAAGGCGACGAGGATTAAGGCCTTTACAATGATCACTTCCACTTAATGAAGAGTAAGTATATTTTCTCTTCCTTTTTTTTTTTTTTTGAGACGGAGTCTCGCTCTGTTGCCCAGGCTGGAGTACAGTGGCGCAATCTAGGCTCACTGCAACCTCCGCCTCCTGGGTTCAATCGATTATCCTGCCTCAGCCTCCTGAGTAGCTGGGACTACGGGTGCATGCTACCACACCCGGCTAATTTTTTGTATTTTTAGTAGAGACGGGGTTTCACCATGTTAGCCAGGATGGTCTCGATCTCCTGACCCTGTGATCCGCCCACCTCGGCCTCCCAAAGTGCTAGGATTACAGGTGTGAGCCACCACACCTGGCCATGATTTTCTTAATAACATTTTCTTTTCTCTAGTTTACTTTATAAGCATATAGTCTATGATATATATAACCACAAAATATGTGTGGTTTATGTTATTGGTAAGGCTTCTGTCAATAGTAGGCTGTTAGTAATTAAGTTTTGGGGGAGTCAAAAGTTATCCACAAATTTTTGGCTGCACAGGCAGGAGTGGTTAAGTTTGGTCACCCCAAACCCCAAGTTGTTCAAGGGCCAACTGTATTTCAGGCAAACACACACTGAGCCCTAGGGCAAGACGTGGGTCCTGTGCACACTGGAGGGGTGGGGAGTGGAACCAAGGAACCACACAAGAACTTGCCCTCAAGAGGACTTACAAATCAAAGGCAACTTCCCCTACTCCTCAGCAGCCCCAGGCAATGGCAAGACCAAACGATCTCTCCAGAACCAGTCAGCACTATGTGCATGGACAGCCAGCGTGCTCCTCCACACCAGCTTCGCTTAACTTTGTGATAAGACGTTGAGTGGACCAGCCGAGCTCATGAGGTCCCTTCCTGGGCCAATGGGTCATCGGGGAATGTCCCTTCCCTTCCCTGCCCTCAGCCCTCCATCTCTAGCCCAGGGATGTACATGGCTGGAATGAGATCAAAAGTAGACAGTAAGCCCACTGTGAACTCTAAAAGGCCACCTTTGCAGGAACTCCTGGAAAGAAGAGAAGAGGAGGTAATCAATGGCGCTGAAGTCCTCACTACTGTTGTTCAGGCGGAACTGGAGGAAGACCAGCTCCCGCTTTTTCACTTCCCGGGGCCCCTGGACAATCAGGGCAGATTTCTGCAGAGAGACAAAGGACAGAGTCTCAGTCCTGGGAGAGCACACAGAGGTCTCTGGGTCTGAGGGCAGAAGCAGTGACTGGAAAGCCCATAGCTCCTCGCCCAGTGGTCTCCAAAGGGACCACTAGCCAGACCCTCCTGTTCAGGCGAGAACAGGCCCAGGCTGGGACTCATGCTCATTCCTGGGGAGCTTCCCCCACACGATGCCCGACCAGAGCTGAATGCAGCTCATTCTCTGTCCACTTTTCTCATTGGTTGTTTGAGTTATGGAAGCCCTTAATTTAGCAAGGAAGTTCACTTTCATCTGTTACGTGTGCCAATCTTTTCTTCCAGTCTGTCATTTTTCTTTCAACTTTGTTTCCAATGTCACTTGTCCTATGGAAACTTTAAATTTAATGTAGTGAAACCTATGAACCTTTTTTTCTAAAGTTAATCTATAAATTCAGTTTCCATCACAGTTAAAAGTCCCAATGAATTTTTTTTGTGGAACTAAGCAAGCTAGTTTTAAAGCATACTTAGAAGAACACGTGTTCAAAAATAACCAAGACAAGTTTGGGGATGGGGAAGACTGGTAGGGAAGGCACTATAGGGAAACTTATAAACCTATAAACCATAAAGAAACCTTTTCTTTATAGCTTTGGGTTTTGCTTGCTGACGAAAGCCAAAATTATATCAATATTCTCCTCTATTTCTTTATAGCATTTTTTAACCTTTTTTACATTTACATACTTTATATATCTGGCTTTAAGCTCTGCATATAGTGTGAAACAGGGCTCTAACTCCTACTTCCCAAACAATGCATAGAGACAGGTTTTAAAGCCTCTTCCCCTCCCTGCTTTATCCTATACTAAATTCAATATAGAACCAACATCTGTGTCTGCTCCTGGCCCTAGCAGAGCCCACACATTTGTCTGTCTCTGTCCAGTACTATGCTGCTTTGATTCCTGTGGTTTTCCACTGTTTCCAGATCTGGGCCGGTGCCCTCCCCACTAGTCTTCCCCATCCCCAAACTTGTCTTGGTTATTTTTGAACACGTGTTCTCCTAAGTACGCTTTAAAACTAGCTTGCTTAGTTCCACAAAAAAAATCCACTGGGACTTTTAACTGTGATGGAAACTGAATTTGTAGATTAACTTTAGAAAAAAATGTCTTTTACATCAACTCATATGGAATTCCACACTGACTATTAATATTGCCACTTCTGGTCTTCGTTGCATTTTCCAAAGACAGCTTTGTCCATCTTACTTATTTTTCAACCTTTCTGTGCCATTTTGTTTTAAGTATGCAACAGAGAGCACTGTCCCTGGTTTCTATTATCCATTTCTTCCTTTAGTACTAGAATGGCTTTCCCAACCCAGGTTTCAGCAGAATCCACTCCCCCTGCTGGAGCCTCATCTCTGCCCTCAAATGTAGCCATGTGATGAAGTTCCTAATGTGTGGAAGAAAAGGAGACTCATTCAACTCCATGCCATTTCCTGAAAAGGGAACTGCTTGCCCTCCACTTCTCACCTTCCCAGGCATGGGCATGTGCACGCGCGCGCGCACACACACACACACACACACTGCCCACATGGACCAGAACAATGCCCAGGGGACAGCACAGTGACAAGATAAAAGTCATGGCTGGACCATCCTATGAGGCAGCACTGGCCACTATGCCACACAGCCTGCATGCCAGGACTGTTCTCAAAGAGAGGAGGAGACTTCTCCCTCATCTCAGCCACCGTATTTGCAGGTTTTGTTTTTATTTGGTAGCTTAGCTTATACTCTGACTAATACACAATTTGTTAACTGACACTGGAATGTTTCATGGTTGCAAAAAAATCTAAAAATGAGGCATCAGCCAAACATTTGGGCGGTGGGAAAATGGCGGGCAGTAAGGAAATAGATAAGGATCCCGCAGGCTGGAAAGGTGGCAAACCTTATTGTACCAGACAGAGCATTTGATAAAAAATAACTACCATTAAATTGAGAGCATGAAAGAAAGCACCAGAAAATCACAAAATTCCGAAGATGTTACAAATATAACAGGATGAGACCCTCGACTAGGGTCACTTTCACATGGACTTGATTAGATGCGAACAGCCAGAAGCCTACAGTTTCTGAAATCTCACTGCAAACAAAGGCAATGGGAGGAGGAGGCGGGTAAGAAGCCACCCTCCCAGTTTGTGATTGTTTAGCCCTAAAGCCGCTCACACAATCAGGAAGTGAGTGGCACAAGCTGTGCAGCCACCAGGGAGGGCGTATTTTCTAATATCCACTTCAGATATGGCCACAGAGCATTACCACCAAGGCAGAAGTTCCAGGGACAAGGCCAGAGCACATAGGAGTCTCTTTCTGAGGGCAGCAACAGGTTCAAACCAAGGAGCTTACTTCACGCCAAGAAGGCGTCTCACCGGTCCCACCCCGCAGGGTTCCAGCACTGCTGCAGAGCAGAGCTGCGGGCCCTTCCCCTTCGTCCTTTTCCAAACGGGAGCTCTACTGCTCTCATCGTGTTCTTCCTCCACTGCTATACGCTGGTTTGGGTAGGAAACTTGGTGGATAGGAAGGAGATAACTTCTCTGTTAGTTTATAGCTTGTGGACTTCAAGGAATTGATGGAGGAGACAAACCATCACTCAGAGCCGGGGGCTAGTAGCTGTATTCAACTTCATTTCCATAAAAACAACTCTCTCTTTGTGCCCCTATTTCAAGGGTTTTTACACTACTTAGTCGAATCATGTAACGACTGTAACAAGTGCAACTGGCCTACACGGGTTTGGAATTGACCCTCACTAACTCCTCGTAAGCGTACCCTTCAACTGCGGGAGGAGAAGAGGGCATCCAGAGAACAGGCACTTGGTGGGCCGGAAGCAGCCATGAGTGTTCATTAGCGTGTTTTACAGAGGGATGAAGGGAGTTGGGAATCCAGACAGAGAGCTTCTATTATACATATAACTCCACATTGGAATTGTTTAAAAGTTGTTTTCCTTTTTGTTTTAATTAGCTTCCATTTCCCTATTCTAGAGTCCATTCTATTTGTCCATCTTGGTCTTTTTCTGTCATTGGTTTCATGCAAATGTCTAGTGACCATTAATTCTCCATTCTTATTTATGAATGAAGGATTAGGTTGACTAGTATAGGTCTGGGTTTTGATTTCTTCCAAAGTAGTAAATTTCTGTTTCTCTAATAGGCCTCTCCCTTGCATGGGAAAACTAAGTATGCTCTGTGGAAGCACACTGAGTATTCCAGTGTGTTTTACTCTGGGAAGAGTCCTTTCCTTTAGTTCTCTCTCCTTTTCCATTGTAGAAGTCTGCTCTGTTTCCTATGCCTAAGCAAAGAATCTTCCCTTAGCTTCTGTAGAGAATGGTTCCAGGGTCTTTTACCCAGAAGCAACCATCCCCAGCGGCTCTGCATACCTGGGGAGGGTATAGGGTGTGTCTGGCCCAGCCAACAGGCAGTCCAGTAATGACTACCCTGCTTTCTAACAGCGCTGATTCCAAGCTGGGGGTTTGGCAGGAAAGCTTGTACCTCTCCAGCAGGTCTCTCCTGCATCTCTTTTGGGTTAGGGTTTTCTCTAATTTCTTTGCTCCACCAATCTGGCCCAAGCTCTTTTTCATACTTTATACCAGTTCCTCAAAATGTCTGGTCCACTGGTGATATCCTTTCTTTATGTGCAAAGCTATTATTGATGTTCTAGTCCGTTTTAGCTCGTTCCTTACAGAATCATTTCAGCAGAATTTTAGGAGGGGGCCTAGCGTACACATACTAACGAAAAAATATTAGTGCGATTCTTTCATCTTAAAACCCACTAACAGTTCCCTGTTACCCAAGGGAGCAAGTGAGGCTCTACAGCACGATGCATGTTCTTTTCTCATCTGGCCATTACTCTGTCCACAGCTTCATCACCCATTAGTCTTCTAGCGCTCCTGACCCTATGAAACATCTCCCCACCAACTGCAGTTGTGCCCAGAGGCGCAAGCACAACATGTCGTCTCTTCCCTTTAGGTCATGGTGCAATTTCCTCTGCCTAGAAAACCTTTCCTTCCCAATTTCATCTGGAAAACTTTATTGTAGCCCCTTTCAATCCTTTCTGAAGCAAGGAAATGAGATGTAAATCAAAAACGGCTACCCTGCCTTTGAAACCCTGTGCAGTGCCACTCCTCCAGGGCACTCCGAACCCCATCCCTTAGTCATCCTTCCCAGCCGTGCTGTTGTATATGACAATACGGCCAGCCCAGGGCCCAGGAGTCGTTGTCCCCAGACCAGCACTCCTTTACGCTGGCATATTTATTTCAAACTACGGATTCCCAGGCCCCACCTAAGGAATTATAATTCGGTTGGCTTCACATGGAACCTGAAAATTTGTATTTTCAAAAAGTATCCTGGCAATTCTGTCAAGCGGTCAGGTATGGGACCCACTTCGCTATATCACACCAGCCCCACCCTTTAGCCCTGTCATTCTTCCATCGGGGACAGGGTCTCACCGCACTGTCAGGAATCCCTGAGCATTACTCAGCAAAGGCTGGAGGCCTCACTGTCCTCCCTGAATGCAAACGAGCCAACCACAGCCAAGTGTCCACGTGGCACAGCCGCATGTCTGCTTGGGGACCGAGGCCCCACACTGAGTGAGTGGAAGAAGGAGTGTGGGGCTAACAGAGCAGCTGCCCAGACCCAGCTCAGGCAGACCGGAATTACCACAGTCTGATTGGAGAAGGGGTCCGTGTAGTTGATCCTCTGGGTGGTACAATTCATGTCACCCGGCTGGCCAGGGCTTGTCAGAGGAGGAATGACCTCATAATGGTGCTTACAGCTGAGCAACTGGGCCTGACCGGGATACAGGGCAATACCTGGAGGCACAAACAGGAAAAGCAAGTGTCAGAAATCACAGTCCTGACCACATCCCTGAAATCATCTCACATCTACCAACAACCTGTGTTCTGGACTTCCTGGATGACTGCAGGGAAGGGAGAAGAAAAGGGTTTCAGAGGGTGAGGAGCCACATCCCCTGGCATCAGAAAGCCCCGCTCTAGCAGAGGGCACAAGCCCCTCCTCAGTAAGCCCCTGGCCAACCTGGGATCCAGCCACCCTGATGCCCACATCAAAACCCAGTCCCCCTCAGAGCCTCGCTCCACACCCTCCGAGGGAGTGTCTCTTGACTCAGCCCCGCTGTGCCATCCCTCTGGGCCAACACCCACCTGCAGAATCGCTGGGAGGCTCTAAGCTGTGGAATTCCTCAGAACTCATTTTGTCTCTTAGACTGGGAGCCCCAAGTGTGCGAGTCACATCCCAAGAGTCCCTCCCTCTTCCCAGCCCAGGCACCTCTACGGACAGTAGCTGTCCAGCCTCAAGGGCAGCAATGCTAAGACGGCAGCACACGGTATCAGAGACAGACTTCAGAGAGACTAAGAGACCAGACAGAGAAAGTAAAACCTACAGATAAAGAAGACTCAAGCAGACACACAGAGAAGAGGGACAAACACAAGACAGGAAGAGATGGGCAGAGGAGCCATGACCAGCACAACTGACTCTGCTGGAGGCTGGCAGGAAGCCCCAGAGAGAGGGCACCTGGACTCTGACTCTGCCATGTGAGCAGGCCCTCCCGCAGGTCACTCAGGGGCATCTGTGGACAGAGCAGGTAGCACACACTGGGTAGACAGGGCCAAAGTCACACAGCTCATGCCTCCTCATTTACTCTACAGCCCCCAGAGCATCCAGTGCCAGCCTGTACCCCAGAGCAGACAGCCTGCTCTGTAGCAGAGCAGACTCCCACTCAGGGACCAGACACCCCAGTGGGACAGGTATACCCAGTGTGGCCTGGGAGTCCCTCTCCAGGCAGGGTTCCTGTCTACCTTGAATGGTCTCACCTCCCCTATCACCCTCCCCACCCCACAGTCCAGCCTTGACTCCTGCTTCTCCTCATCCCTGCCCTCTGGCCCCAGCCAAGTTAGTCTCATCCTCTCCAGAGAAGCCCTCTGCCTCCCTAGACACCCCTTCGCTCTGCTGATCCCCATCCCAAAGACATTCTCTTCCCATCTATGTGCTTTTCAAGGCCCAGCTCAAATTCTACCTCTCTGCCAAGCTTTCCCTGACCCCTCTAGTAGCCTGCAATAGCTACTCTAGGCTCTGTTCATTTCTCTCCTCAGCACGTACCACACTCCCAATAGCAGCTCTTTGGGTGTAGACGCTATACCTAGACTATGCTTGGTTGGACTCCTCTGCCCTGCCCATAGTGCCACAAATACAATGGCAGCTCAGGGAGTATCTGCCAGCCGACACCCTAGATCTGGGGCCCTGATGCCTGGCCCAGGGGCAGGCTCTACCTGGGGCATCATAGCGATCCACTTCCTTGTAAGACACAGACATGACAGGGTGCTTGAGTTTCTCACGAAAGTCTGTGATGGTCTGGTAGACCAGGAAGACGGCCACAGCCATGAGCAGCAGGTAGATGAAGATGAGCAGGACCGAGAAGACGTTCTTCAGGCAGGCCTTGCTGAAGCGGATGCTGCTGGAGGCAGACTCGCTGTCCAGGCCTGACAACAACAAAACACCACGTGACCCAGGACACAGGGACAAGGTACAGCCAGAGATGGTCAGCAACCTCCAGGCCCTTGCCTACCTCACCAAGGAGGTGAGGTCACCTGCACGCCCAACCTTTCCACCTCACCCCACAAATCCTAACAAAGGGCACCTGTAAACATTTACTACACAGCTTCTCCGCCAGGCAGAGGACACCAAGCTGAAGGAGACTTATTCATTGTCTTTAAGGAGTTTACTCTCAAAAGAAAAAAGATAAAAGATAAAAAAAAATAAAAATTTTAAAAGAACAAGCAAAAAAAAAACAGAACAGAAAAAAGGAGTTTACTCTCTAGAGGGATAGGCAGTTACAATCCAACAGCCTACCCCTCTGGCCTTATCCCTCACCACTCCACTTCCCCAATTCTCCCCGCTCCACCTCTCCTCATCGACTTTCTGTTCTTCTGGCGTGCCCTGCTCAACCCGGGAGCCTCTCACATTTACCATTCCCTCTGCTTGATTTTCTTTTCTTCCACAGCTGACGCCTCACTCATCCTAAGCCCCGAAAGCTTTTTGCTTGGCATGTGGCTTCCAACAGTGACAGAGTCACTATCCTTCCATGGAAGCATTTTAATTTAGAAAGACATTTTATAGGCCAGGCGCAGTGGCTCACGCCTGTAATCCCAACACTTTGGAGGCCGAGGCGGGCGGATCACCTGAGGTCAGGAGTTCGAGACCAACCTGACCAACACGGTGAAACCCCGTCTCTACTAAAAATACAAAATTAGCTGAGCATGGTGGCACATGCCTGTAATCCCAGCTACTCAAGAGGCTGAGGCAGTAGAATCGCTTGAACTCAGGAGGCGGAGTTTGCAGTGAGCCAAGATCGTGCCATTGCACTCTAGCCTGGGCAACGAGAGCGAAACTCTGTCTCAAAAAAAAAAAAAAAAAAAAAAGAAAGACATTTTCTTGAAAAAGCCTCTCCTGACCCCTAACCTTTATTTGGGCACCTCTTCCTGAATGTCCCCTACTTCATCACTCTGCAATGTCATGTCTATACATCTTTTTCTCCCCCTAGGCTGTGAGTTCCATGAGGGCAGGGATGGGGCCAGTCTTACCCATAACTGAATCCTTAGCCCTTCATGCTATGCCTGGAACATTCTGCATTTACATGGTGACTGTTTAAACACGTCCTGATGCCATTGGTACAACACAACTCTGTCTCCCCTACCTCCCTCACAAAATCCTGAGACTAGAAGCTAGATTAATCTCTGTTATGGGCAAAACTGTATCCCCCACCCTCAAATTCAGGTTGAAGCCCTAACCCTCAGTGTGACTATATTTAGAGACAGGGCCTTCATGGATATAATTAAGGTTAAATGTGGCCATAAGGATGAGGCCTGATCCAACAGGACCAGAATCCTTATAAGAGGAGGAGACACTAGGAGCACAAGCACACAGGAAAAAAGTTCAAGTGAGGACACAATGAGAAGGCAGCTGTCTGCAAGCCAAAGAGAGAGGCCTCACCAGAAATCAACCCTGCTGGCACCTTGATATTGGACTTCTCGCTTCCAGAACTGTGAGAAATAAATTTCTATTGTTTATGCTACTCATCTGTGGCATTTTGTTACAGCAGTCCGAGCTGACTAAGATACTCCCACAGGGTTCCCTGTGCCCTCTCTGCTCCTCAGCTGAAAATGGAGCTCCCTGAGAAGAAGCCCTATTTCCTCCACAGCCCAGGTTTGCACAAGGCTGAGAACAAGGGAAGCATCTGAACATAGGCCCCAAAAGGTATCTGCTTGGCATCTGGCTTCCAACAGTGACAGAGTAGCAGTGTCACATCACCCTTCCACAGAAAACAATTATAAACTTTGGACAACATATTTTAAATTATTTGAAGGCACTTAGAGAATGATCAAAAGCAGGTAAAAATTGAAAGAGAGGCTACCCTTGAAAGAGAACTGTACTTGGTGAGATTTATACACCTGTAGCTTTTTGCCTAAGAATACATGCCAATCCCTATAAGGCATGGTTCAGAGTGACAGGGACAAAGTTCAGGGCTGGAAGGGCAGCCAGAAAGTTCAGACAAAACCTTGAAAGGGAGGGAGCCACATAGGGGGTGAAACTCCCAAATTGGCAACTAAATATATGTTCAGATCCTTGGCTGGAGAACCCAAGGGGGCCAGCACAAAGTAACAACTGGAAATTGAAAGAACTGCATGGAGATTTCAACTACGGCTAATGCAGTGGAGATAGGAGTTTAGAGCTGAGCTTAAATCTTGCCATACTAACTATATGCCAAGGAAAAAAAATACCCTTCTGAAGATCATAACAGAATCTAGAATCTCTACATCATTCATAATGTCCAGTGTTCAATCAAAAATCACTAGTCATGCTAAGAAACAAGAAAATGTGACCCGTATTCAAGAAAAAAGCAATCTATAGAAACCAACACCAAGATAACCCAGTGATGCAATTTAGCAGAGAGGAACTTTATGGCACTTAAAGGAAAATATCTGAATAAGGAATAAAGACAAGATCAATAGAGAAACAGAAACTAATAACAACAGCCAAATATACAGAATTTCAGTTTTGCAGGATGAAAAAGCTTTGTGGAGATGGATGGTGGTGATGGTTGCACAGCAATATGAATGTGCTTAGTATCACTGAGCTATACATTTTAATGGGTAAGACGATGAGTTTTACATTATGTGTATCTAACCACTGTAAAAATGTTTCATTAAATTTTAAAAAAAAGATGGAAATTCCAGATCTGACAAGAAATAAATGAAGTAAAAAGTTCACTGTATATTTTAATAGCAAAAGATGGCAGAAAAAGAGTCAGTGAACTTGAAGTTAAATCAACAGAAACTATCCAATCTGAAGAAAATATTGAAAGAAAAAAAAAAAAACAAAAACAAATGGAGCCCAGAAATTGTCACAGTATCTAGCAGTGTAATGACATGTAACTGGAGACAGAAAATAGGTCACAAAAAATATCTGAGGCCAGGCACGGTGGCTCACACCTGTAATCCCAGCACTGTGGGAGGCTAACGCAGGTGGATCACAAGGTCAAGAGATCGAAATCATCCTGGCCAACGTGGTGAAACCCTGTCTCTACTACAAATACAAAAATTAGCTGGGCATGGTGGCATGCACCTGTAATCCCAGCTACTTGGGAGGCTGAGGCAGGAGAATCACTTGAACTCGGAAGGCAGAGGTTGCAGTGAGTTGAGATCACGCCATTGCACTCCAGCCTGGGAAACAAGAGCAAAACTCCATCTAAAAAAAAAAAAAAATCTGAAAAAAACAATGGCCCAAAACTGTAGAAAGACATCAACTTACAGATCCAAGAAGCTCAATAAATGCCAACCAGGATAACTTAAAAAAAAAAAAAAAAAAAAAATTGCGAGGCAAATCATAGTCAAACTGCTAATGTAAAGAAAAGAGAAAAATCTTGAAGGCAGTGAGGGAAAAAAATATATATATATATATACACATAGATATATATTACATATAGTGCACTGATACTAACTACAACCAATTTCTGAACAGAAATAATGGAGGCCAGAAGACAACGGAACATCTTCAAATGCTGAAAGAAAAAAAATTTTTCGTCTACCAGTATAATTCTCTAACCAGCAAAAGTTCAAAAATGAAGATGAAATAAAGATATTTTGAAACACAATGGCTGAAAGAATTCATCACTAGCAGACCTGCACTACAATGCATGCTAACAAAAATTCTGAAAGCTAAAAGGAATTGACACTTAGATGGTAACTCTCAGATGTAAAGAGCACTGAAAATGTTAAATAAGTGAGTAAAACAAAAAGGTACTTAAAAAAAGGTTAAGACTGCCTACAGCAGAAATTACTCAACAATATTGTAAGGTTTATAACTTGCAATAAAGAAAAAACAGAGAAACAAACAAAAAACCCCAGCAAGACAAATAGAAAACAGCAAAATGGTAGTCAAATCCAGCCATATCAATAATTACATCAAATGTAAATGGACTAAACCATCCAATTAAAAAGCAGAGACTGTCAGTCTGGATTAACAACAAAACCCAACCATATGCTTTGATAGCAGATTTCAAATACAAAGACACAAAAGAGTATCTGCTCATAACTATTTCATTTTACTTTATTTAAAGCGCAAAAGCAGGCGCAGCACAGAACTATCCAAGCCTCCTGGATTGCTAAAGACAAGGAAATAATTCATTCTTTACTTATACAAGATCAAGCACCAACTCTACATGCAAGATTTTGTACTAGGTGCTTCAGGGAGATACCAAATGAAGGACTGATGGTCTCTGATCCAAAGTGCTACAGAATTCAGAAAGATGTAAGGGTATAAAACATTAGGTTTCCTTCAACTGGAGGAAGAACGGGAAGCACAGGGAGAGGGGCAGTTATCAGCAAAGACTCTGTGGAGGGGGTCATGTTAGTTCTGCACCTAAACCACAAGGAGAATTTTAAGGAAGAAATAATTTGGTTTCCATTATTCATTTATTTTCTGACTGAAAGAGCAGATATACTGTGCAGTGGTTAAGAGCATGAGCTTTAGAGTCAGAGTTTTGAGCTCCAGCTGCAGCTTTGCTACTAACTACTCCATGATCCTAGACAAGTTACTCAGTGCTCTTAAAGCCTTACATTTTTATCATTTCCATTTTACAGGATTTTTGAGAGAAGTAAATGAGAGAATGTTGCAAAATGCATTACATAGGGCCTGCTCAATGGTAACAATTATTGGTACCAAAGAAACAGAATGTACCCTCTACCCTTCAAACAATGAAGTGCCCAATTATGAAAATAGCAAAAATAAAGATCATAGAACTATAATCTCTTTTGAAAAATAAATCTGAAAAGATATACGCTGAAAATAAAACGGAGGCAGGGCAGAATGTAGCGTCCTTCACATAGTAGGCATGTAATGTTTCCATGTTTGTCAAATGAATAAATAACCCAAATAATAGATGAACTAAGTCTTGCCATGCTAACTCAATCCGTCAGAGAATATTAGTGCAATCAAGCATGTAAAACTATAAACCAATGAATGTTCCTTGCTGTTTTTTGGCAAAATACTTTAGAAAGTTTTTACTTTACACAGGAATGCCAATTTCCAGAACCGTCTGTGAGGCCCCTTTAGGTTTTAAGGAATAAGTTACTGTGGGCAGTGGAGATTTACCCTACAGGTACAAGGATAAGTGAGAGCCCAGGAAACCCAATGGATAGCTGAGAGCTAAGCCACCAAGGTCCACAGCAGCTCTAGTTGTCCAAAAGGAATTAAAGCAATTCTTTCTCATCTCAGCTTCTTTTGTGTTTGATTTCACTTTTGCCTCTACCTATTGCTAATAGACACTGGTCAGTTTCTGCTCCTTCATGCCTTTGCTCTCTGCCTTCTTTACATGTTTCTCTCATGACCCTGCTCCACTTTACTAAGTCCTTCTCCATGAGTCTTGCATTCAAATTCTCCCCCAGAGAGTATCCTGTATAGGGTGTTCCACCAGATACCTCACAAGACACTGACCTCCTTCACGCCCAGCCCATAGATGGCCTCCCTTTGTTGGGTGCTGACCCCTGAGCAGTCAGCTGTAGCTGGGCTGCAGGGCCACAGGATCTATGCACAGGAACCCACCCATAGCTATTTAGCTTGGAAGGTACAACCAACTCCCACGGTCCAAATGGGACCATGGGTATCCTTCAAAACCTGGTGGGTGAAAATACATCCACTGTCATGAGCTGCTCATAACTGCAGTGGCAATGAGTACCAGCCGACTACATTCTAACGGGGTTTGAAAAGATCACAAGATAAAACTGAAGGAACTCTGAAGTGACTGATTTGTTGCATAACATCTGAATCTAATTTTTAAGAGTTGATAGGGACCTAAAAGGCCATCTGGCCCAACTCTACTCTTTGTACAACAATCCAGATCCCACAGCCAGTAACTGGCACAATCAGAATGAGAGAGTCTTAGAGTCCTGGCTCCTAGCCCAATGCTCTTTCCCTACACAACTGTGAGCAATAATATTTAAAATTACAGTCATCAATAATAAAAGATGTAATTGAAATAATATAACTTCGTAACAAGTAGAGAAGTCTGAAATACTTTTTCTCTTTTTTTTTAAGAGACAAGGTCTCACTCTGTCACTCAGGCTGGAGTGCACTGGTATGATCATAGCTCACTGCAGCCTTGAACTCCTGGACTCAAGTGGGGTCTGGCTCTGTCACTCAGGCTGGAGTACAATGGCATGATTTTGGTTCACTGCAACCTCCACCTCCCAGGCTCAATCAATCCTCCCATCTCAGCCTCCTGAGTCGCTGGGACTACAGGTACGTGCCACCATACCCAGCTAATTTTTGTATTTATTGTAGAGATGGGGTTTCATCATGTCACCCAGGCTGGTCTAGAACTCCTGCACTCAAGCAATTTACCCACCTCAGCCTCTTAAAATGCCAGGATTACAGGCACGAGCCACTGTACCTGACCTGGAAAACTTTTTTTTTGCTTTTTTTGTTTTTTTCTTTTTTTTTTGAGATGGAGTTTCACTCTTGTTGCCCAAGCTGGAATGCAATGGTGCAATCTCGGCTCACTGCAACCTCCGCCTCCTGGGTTCCAGCGATTCTCCTGCCTCAGCCTCCCGAGTAGCTGGGATTACAGGTATGCACCACCCCATCCAACTAATTTTTTGTATTTTTAGTAGAAACAGGGTTTCACCATGTTAGCCAGGCTGGTCTCGAACTCCTGACCTCAGGTGATCTGCCTGCCTCAGCCTCCCAAATTGCTGGGATTACAGGGGTGAGTCACGGCGCCTGGCCCAGAAAACTTCTAAGACAAACTCTATACTACATCCAGGCTGAACAATATAATAAAAAGGAACAATAACTGGCATTTGTGGACAGGTGTATCCACTCTGCATTAAGCCAGATAAACATGATTTGAAATGTTTTGCCTTCATGATGGCCTTGGTTAGGGAAAGAGATGAAGTTCTCCCTACATGTCCTTGAAAATTCTAAAAATAGGAATAAAACAAAAAGGTCACATGCCAATTCCATCACTGCAACTCATCTGGTAGAGGTACTTGGAACAAATTACTCTCATGGGAACACTGACCAAAAGTCTTCTCTTCTGTTTTACTCACAGAAGCCAAGTTTAGCTTCTTTACAGGGCTCTTCTTGATCCACAAATAGGAGTGTGATCTAAATAAAAACTGTAAAACTATTTACTTATCCTCCACACTTGCTATAAGTAACACTCCAATTCTAAAACTAGACACCATTATACTTTATCATAAAAAAAAAAAAAAAAAAGGTGCTGGTTATTTGATAAAATGTCCCACGCACTCTGTAGTGAGAAAACTGAACACTGGCTTTTTGTGGCAAACTGGATGAATGTGCTTTAAAAGTACACATCCTTTAAATGAATGCAAACTCAGGGTAGTAGGAAGACAAAAATAATGCACAAGATGTCCCAGGGAAAGGTAGTTTATGTGCTTTGTAAAACCCATGACAGAATTCCTTCAAAAACCCCGAACTTGTCCCAGAATGCAAGTTTATCCACTAAGGGGATCTGTGATGGGCAATTCAGTTCTTGAAAATATCATGGAACCTCTATTCAGAGGAAAGGGGCTTGGCTCTCTGCTGTAATCCTGTGAAACTCCACCTTGCAGGGAGCACTGAGCTAAGAGGCATTCTGAATTTTTTGCCTACCTTTTTTTTCTGTTGTTTAGTGTGGTCAATTTTGTTTCTTCTTTTTTAGATATAATTTACATACCATACAATTTACCCTTTTAAAGTAAATATATTCAGCAGTTTTTAGTATATTCACAAGATGTATAACCACCACCACTATCTAATTACAGAAAATTTTAATTACCCAAAAAGAAACTCCATACCTGAGAGTGGTTACTTCCTCTTTCCTGGCAACCACTAATTTAATTTCTGTCCCTATGGATTTGCCTGTTCTGGACATTTCACATAAAGGGCATCATATATGTGGCTGTATCTGACTTCTCTCACTTAATATAATGTTTTCAAGATACAGCCAGGCGTGGTGGCTCACGCCTGTAATCCCAACACTTTGAGAAGCTGAGGTGGGAGGATCACCTGAGGTCAGGAGTTCAAGACCAGCCTGGCCAACATGGCAAAACCCCGTCTCTACTAAAAATACAAAAATTAGCTGGTCATGGTGGCACATGCCTGTAATCCCAGCCACTTGGGAGGCTGCGGCAGGAGAATCACTTGAACCCAGGAGGCAGAGGTTGCAATGAGCCGAGATGGCACCACTGCCCTCCAGCCTGGGCAACAAAGAATCTTGTCTCAAAAAAAAAATTCATCCAAGTTACAGCATGCATCAGTTCCTCATTCTCTTTTTTTTTTTTTTTTCTTTTTTTTTGAGACGGAGTCTCCCTCTGTCACCCAGACTGGAGTGCAGTGGCACCATCTTGGCTCACTGCAACCTCTACCTTCTGGGTTCCAGTGATTCTCCTGCCTCAGCCTCCTGAGTAACTGGGATTACAGGTACACACCACCACATCTGGCTAATTTTTCATATTTTTGGTAGAGACGGGGTTTCACCATGTTGGCCAGGCTGGTCTTGAACTCCTGATCTCAAGTGATCCACCCACCTCAGCCTCCCAAAGTGCTGGGATTACAGGTGTGAGCCACCGCGCCCAGCCAGTTCCTCATTCTTTTATTGCCAAATAATATTCTATTGTGTGAATGTACCATTTTACTTATCCATTCATCAGCTGATAGTCATTTGGCTTATTTCACTTTTTGGCTATTACAAATAAAGCTTCTATGAACATTCAGGTACACGTTTTGGGGAGATTTAAGTTTTCATGTAGACGTAAGTTTTCATTTCTCATGAATATACACCTAGGAGTGGAATTGCTGGCCCATATGGTAACTCTGTAGTTAACCTTTTGAGGAACTGCCAGACTATTTTCCACAGCAGCTGCACCACTTTACATTCCCACCAGCAACGTATGGGGGTTCCAATCTCTCTATATCCTTGCCAAAACTTATTATCCATTTTTAAAAATTATAACCATCCTAGTGGGTGTGAAGTGGTATCTCATCGTGATTTAGAGCTGCATTTCCCTGATGACTAATGATGTTGGCATTATTTCATGTGCTTCCCAGTCATTTGTATATCTTCTCTGGAGAAATGTCTATTCAGATTCTTTGCCCGTTTTTAAACTGAGTTTTATTTGTCTCTATTGTTGAATTGTAGGCGTTCTTTACATATTCTAAGTATCAGTCCCTTATCAGATATACGATTTGCAAATACTTTTTCCCATTCTGTGGGCTGTCTTTTCACTTTCTTGATAGTGTCCTTTGATACACAAAAGGTCTTCTTTTGTGGGGGAGGGGAATGGAGTCTCACTCTGTCACCCAGGCTGGAGTGCAACAGCACAAGCTCAGCTCACTAGAACCTCCGCCTCCTAGATTCAAGCAATTCTCCTGCCTCAGCCTTCTGAGTAGCTGGAATTATGGGCATGGGCCACCACACCTGGCTGACTTTGTATTTTTAGCAGAGGCAGAGTTTCACTATGTTGGTCAGGCTGGTCTCAAAATCCTGCCCTCTGGTGATCCACCCGCCTCGACCTCCCAAAGTGCTGGAATTACAGGCGTGATCCACCATGCCCAGCTAAGGTTTTCATTTTGATAAGGTCCAATGTATGAATTTTTTGTCTATCCCATTATATACAGTTGTTTTCATGGAGAACTGATTGTAATGACTAATTAACCGAGGGTTTTCCTCAGTTTGATTACATCTCTGATGTAAGAAAGTGCTTATTCTATTAGCATGTCTGATGCATTTCTCCCTTTGAACAGAATACTAATTGGTTCTGATTCAGTTGATAGACAGGAAATGAATAGACTAAAGCTTTTAGTGCATTTTGGTATGGAATTATGTATTCCAGGGAATAAAACTGATTTACAACCCCGCATGTTTGGGTGCTTAACTTGAACCTCTGCTGCACTGTCCTCCTTTCTTGCAGCTCCTACCTCCAGGCCCTCCATTCAATTCCTTTTCCAGCCCCAGCTCCTCTTTTGTCCCCCAAATGGGGATGTTTGTGAGGCTCAGTCTTCATAGCCCCCCTGCTCATTTTCCATCTGTTCCTGTGACCCTGCCCCCATGGGATTTCTCCAGGTTGCACAACTCCAGCCCTCCCTTCTCTCCTGTCCATCCTGCATCTGTCATTGCCTCTGGGCCATCTCGACTTCAACTGACTGTATGCCAACAACAGATAGGCTTTTTTTTTGAGACAGGATCTCACTCTGTTGCCCAGGCTGATGTGCAGCAGTACAATCTCAGCTCACTGCAACCTCTGCCTCCTGGGCTCAAGCGATTCTCCCACCTCAGCCTCCCAATTAGCTGGGATTATAGGTGCATGCCATCATGCCCGGCTAATTTTTGTGTTTTTTGTAGAGACGGGGTTTTGCCATATTGCCCAGGCTGGTCTTGAATTCCTGGCCTCAAATGATTCACCCATCTCAGCCTCCCAAAGTGCTCGGATTACAGGCGTGCCACCACACCTGGCCATCTTCTTTTCTGAGCCATTTGCCTCTCTAGGCTTCATCTCTATGCAGTATCATTCTCCCATCCGCCTGGCTTCCAAATTAAGAATGCTCTTTGATTTTTCCTTCTCCCCCTCCGCTACAGCAAAGCAGCCTCTCACATCAGCCTTTGCCGCAGCATGGTTGTCTCCCTTTGCCTTAATCCAGCCACATTCATCTCCTGAATCCCCACTTTACTCCTCTTACTGTCCTGTTCCAATCCTTTTAAATACCCCCTGCTCCCTACTAGATAATGTACAGACCCTGACACTCAGACCCCTCCACAATCTGACCAAGTCTCTTTCCTACCTCACCTCCCTCTACTTCGCTCACCAGCCCTCTGCCCCAACCACACCGTGTTATTCATGATCTCCAACATGTCCTATTTTATTCCCATCTCTATACAGTTGCTCATGTAATCTCCCTTCCCTAGCCAGTCTCTTCTTTTTCACCTACGTGTTACCTTTCCTTCAGAGTAATCCCACCTTCACAAACCAGCCAGCCTTCCTTCCTTTTTTTTTCCCCCCAAGTAGCTGGGACCACAGGCGTGCATCATTCCTGGCTAATTTTTGTATTTTTATTTTTTGAGATGGAGTCTTGCTCTATCACCCAGGCTGGAGTGCAATGGCACAATCTCGGCTCACTGCAACCTCTGACTTCCCGGCTTCAAGCAATTCTTCTGCCTCAGCCCCCCGAGTAGCTGGGATTACAGGCACCCGCCACCATGCCCGGCTAGTTTTTTTGGTATTTTTAGTAGAGACGTAGTTTCGCCACATTGGCCAGGCCGGTCTCGAACTCCTGATCTCAGGTGTTCTGCTCGCTTTGGCCTCCCAAAGTGCTAGGATGAGCCACAGCGTGAGCCCCTTCACATGTGAGCCACAGGGCCAGGCCACTTCATTCATTCTGAAGCATCTGACTCTACCATTTCTTTGGCCCTCATTCATTCATTCCAGTTGGCTCACTTGCTCCTAGATGAGATGCTGTCCTGCTCTAAATCCCCACTGCTCTCCCCCATAGGACAAATAAGTACTGAGTACCTACAGTACTCATACTCCATAGACGTCTGAGTTCTACGGAGTCATACTTCCACACTACCACTACACTCCACACTAGGCACTGTAGTAACAGTAAAGGAGGAGAAGACAAAATCTGTGTGCCTCACAGAACTTGTGGGGCACTGCCAAGGGGTGGATAACAATTAACTGAATAATTAAACTCAATAAATGTGACCTATCAACTGTGTTAACTGTTACAAAGGAAAGCATATCACAGGGAGAAAGGGACCTCATCAGGGAAGTCAAGGAAGGCTCAGAAGGAGGGAAAAGTTCTTCCTTTGGTAACTGGCCTTCTGTCTCTATGTGTCTGAGCTCCTGGAGGAACTTACTCACCCTCTTTGTGGTGTTAGCACTTGGCATAACAAGTGAAGCAGTCCTGAAGTGATCTGCTACAGGGAGGGGAGAATTTGGAGCAGGAAAGCTCTCATCTAGGAACAACTGAGCCAGAGTCAAGACACCTTCGGAGGTAGCCCTGAGTGCAGATTTGAGCCCTGCCACTTATGAGCTCTGAGCATGTTCCTTAACGTCTGTGCCTTGGGTTCCTCATCTATAAACTAGGACTAACCATTCACCTCACAGAGTGGCCGTGAAGATTACAGGATAAAGTGTATATAAAAAGTCCTACAGGCTCGAAGCGGTGGCTCACACCTGTGATTTCAGCACTTTGCGAGGTCAAGGTAGGAGGATCACTTGAGCCCAGGAGTTTGAGACCAGCCTGGGCAACACTGAATGACCCTGTCTCTAAAAAAAAATTTAAAAATTAGCCAGGCATGGTGGCACACACCTACAGTCCCAACTACTTGGGAGGCTGAAATGAGCCATGATCACACCACTGCACGGTAGCCCAGCCCACAAAGCAAGGTACCATCTCAAAAAAAAAAAGCCCTACACAGGCCTAGTACATGAAAGCACTCTCAAAATGGCAACTACTATCGTTACCATTATTATTATTATTATTATTATTATTATTATTATTATTAGAAGAAGACTCAAAGGGGCCGAGCATGGTGGCTCACGCCTGTAATCCTGGCACTTTGGGAAGCTGAAGAGGGCGGATCACTTGAGGTCAGGAGTTTGAGACCAGCCTGGCCAACATGGCAAAACCCCGTTTCTACTAAAAATACAAAAATTAGCCAGGAATGATTGCAAGTGCCTATAACCCAGCTACTCGAGACGCTGAGGCATAAGGAATGCTTGAACTCAGGAGGTGGTGGGTGCAGTGAGCCAAGATCATGCCACTGCATTGTAGCCTGGTTGACACAGCGAGACTGTCTCAAAAAAAAAAAAAAAAAAAAGACTCAGAGGCAAGAAATGAGCTCTGAGAGTTTTGTATCAGTCCATCAAATTTGAGCCAACTCACTACTGACCCAGCCAAATAGACTCCTGAGATCTGGATCTTCCGTGATTTAGAAAGGAGATGAGCCTAGCCCATCTGGTTCCCCCAAAGCAAGTGGGAATGCTCTTTGCCAGTTGAACTTCCCAAACATTTACAGTTGTAATATCCAAGATCGCTAGTCACAGGTCAACATAACAGACTTACTTAATAATCATGAAAATGATTCCCAAAATTTGCTCTGCCTGAGGCCTGGCTTCCTATTCTGATTGACCCCCGGCTTTGCAGCCTCAGGAATCTGAGGCAAAAGAGAGGCTGCTAAGGTCCAAGGTCATTAGGGCCACCTCCTGATTTACCTGGGCACTTCTCTATGAAAGGAAACACAAAGGCGAGCCTCATCTTTCCAAGTCTGGCCCCCCTCCTCTTCTTCCTCCTACCTCCATCTATGCACTTCTGGTTGGGGGCAACAGGGTAGTGCATGGTGTGGTAGGCAGAATATAGGCTCCCAAAGATGTCCAAGTGTTAATCCTTAGAACCTGTAAATATGTCAAGTTGCATGGAAAAGGGGAATTAAGGCAGCAAATGGGACTAAGGTTGTTAATCAGCTGACTTTAAAGCAGGGAGATTATCCTGGGTTACCTGGGTGGGTCCGATGTGTTCACAAAGGCCCTTTAAACATGGGAAAAGGAGGCAGGAAAGTCAGCTTCAAAGTGAAGTGATGTGAGAAAGATTCGACCAGCCACTGCTGGTTTTGAAGCTGCAGGAAGGGGCCACAAGCCAAGGAATGCAGGAGGCCTCCAGAAGCTAGAAAAGGCAAAGACCAGGTTCTCTCCTCAAGCCCCTAGAATGGAATTCAGGCCTGCCAAGACAGCTTAATTTTAGCCCAGTGAGACCCATTTTGGACTCCTGACCTCCAGAACTGTAAGATAATAAATCTGTGCTTCTTTAAGTCACTAAGTTTGTGGTAATTTGTTATAGAAACAATGGAAAACTAATATACAGGTCTTTCAAGTTATTCTCCCGGGAGCCTTAGGGCTTTAGAGGAAATGCCTCATGTCAGAGGCAGGGTTAGCCACGCCACTATCTTTTACATATTGGGCTTTAATAAAAGAATGCTTAAAATATTGTTTTGTTTGAGTGATTTTGGTTTTTGTCTGTTTGGTGGAGGCAGGATCTCATTTTGTTGCTAAGGCTGGTCTCAAACTCCTGGCCTCAAGAGATCCTCCCATCTTGGCCTCCCAAAGTTTTGGGATTACCACCACTTAAAATAGTTTTTATAAGCCACTGATGTAGGCTAGGTGCAGTGGCTCACACCTGTAATCCCAGCACTTTGGGAGGCCGAGATGGGCAGATCACCTGAGATAAGGAGTTCGAGACCAGCCTGGCCAACATGGTGAAACCCCATCTCTACTAAAAATAAAAAAGTAGCCGGGTGTGATGGCACGCGCCTGCAGTCCCAGCTAGTCGGGAGGCTGAGGCAGGAGAATCACTTGAACCTGGGAAGCAGAGGTCGCAGTGAGCCGAGATTGTGCCACTGCACTCCAGCCTAGGTGACAGAGTGAGACTCTGTTTCAAAAAAAAAGAAAACACCACTGGGTCGGGCAGAGTTTGATTCAGTCTGTGTTTACCAGCTATATGACCTCCCCATGCTTTACTCAACCTCCCTAAGGTTGGGGGCCTCATCTGTAAAAGGAGGATAACCACCTCACAGGGTTGATGTGAGAATTAAATGGGGCAATGGGGTAGGACAGATCCTGGCACAGGGGAAGCAGTCAGGAAGTGTTAGCTGCCCTTCCAGCTTCCTTCCTTCCAGGCAGTTTTTTGTTGTTGTTTTTCTTTTTTTGGGGAGAGTCTCACTCTTGTCACCCAGGCTAGAGTGCAGTGGCATGATCTTGTCTCACTGCAACCTCTGCCTCCTGGGTTCAAGCGATTCTCCTGCCTCAGCCTCCCGAGTAGCTGAGATTACAGACACGTGCCACCACACCTGGCTAATTTTTGTATTTTTTAGTAGAGACAGGGTTTCACCATGTTGGCCAAGCTGGTCTCGAACTCCTGACCTCAGGTGATCCACCTGCCTCAGCCTCCCAAAGTGCTGGGATTACAGGCATGAGCCACCATGCCCAGTCCCTTCCATGCAGTCTTCTCTAAGGAGCAGGCAGAATCACATTAGTTCCTGTCTTGTTCCCCTCTCCCACAAACAGATGGGATCCACCCAAGAAGCTGAAGTCAGGCTGGGGCTTCATTCATTCACTCAACAAATCTTTATGGTGTGGTCAAGGCTAGGGTGGTGAGCCAAACAGACTGGTCTCTGCCCTCAGGGAGTTTCATTCTAGTGAAATCCCAGGCCACAGACCAATATGGGTCTATGGCCTGTTAGGAACTGGGCCAATACCGTAGCAGGTGAGCAGTGAGTGAGGATTACCGCCTGAGCTCCACCTCCTGTCAGATCAGCTGCAGCATTAGATTCTCATAGGAGTGCAAACCCTATGGTGAACTGCACATACAAGGGATCTAGGTTGTACCCTCCTTATGAAAATCTAACTATGGCTGATAATCTGAGGAACAGTTTCATCCTGAAACCATCCCCCAACTTCCATCTGTGGAAAAATTGTCTTCCACAGACCGGTCCCTGGTGCCAAACAGTCGGGGACTACTGTAGTAGAACAGACAGACATTAGTCAGACAAACAAACACACCATTCCAACAGCAATAGCTGGAAAGGAGAGGCGTGTGGACTATGAGACAGTGCTGGAGGGTGGGAGGTAATCTGGCCAGAAGGTTAGAGAAGGCTCTGTAGAAAAAAATGAGTGAGCTGAAAGCTGAAGAATGATTAGGCATTAACTATGTGATGAAGGAAAGTGAATTCCAGGCAGAGAAATAAAACAACAAAAAGGCCCTATGGTGAGAGGGAATGAGGCCTAAAATAAAAAAAGATCAGCATGACTGAGGGCCAGAGAAAAAGGGGATGAGGGGAAGGAAGGAATGGAGAGCTGCTCTGAAGTTCAGCTGCGTAAGTGGTAGTACCATTCCTGCAAACAGGAAATACTGGAAGAGGACCAAGCTGGGACTGAGAAGATCATGAAGTCAATTTTGGACATGTGGAGTTGAGGGAAGCTTTGAGAGATCCAAGCAGAACTATCACATGGGCAGTTGGAAATACAAGATTTATAAATTTGGAGTTTGTAGGTAATCTCTGGGCTGGAGATGTAAATATGGTAGTCATGTGTGAGCAAGCAGTAGCTGAAGCAGGGGAGCAGGCCTGGGTGGAACTGCCTATGAGACTGAAAGAAAGGGGCCTGCAACCAACATTCCATGCCCAAGAGCTGGAGAGTGACCGCAATGGAGCCTGGAAGGAGTGGCCTGAGAAGTGTTGCATCACAGAGGCTAAGGCAGTCGCGTGTATCCGGGAGGAAGAAGTAGTCAGCAGTCTCAAACATTGCCATAGGGCTCCATAAGATGCCAACTGACTGATGGGACCCTGCTTACCCAACTGAGCAGCATTACTGGATAGGCCTTGTATTTGAAAGGGGGTGCCTATTAGATCTTCTTTGACCTGGATATTAGAGGCTCACCTGCTAGCAGCTTCCAGGGAAAGAGGAACAGAAGAGCAGCGATCCAAAGCATTTGCCATTGTATGCAATGACCTGGCCTCAGGAAGTGGCTCAAATTGGAGTTAAGAGCAGATACCAGCCTAGACATAGCCTCTGTTCCAAGGCTGGTTAAATATGTATGGCTTTAAAACTAGGGCAATACTTGAGATCTGACACCAGGGTGCAGGGAAGGGGGGTCCTCCTCTCCCACAGTTGGCAAGGTGCCTGGACTGGGGCATCTGGCTGCAGCAACAGCACAGCAAAGCACCAAACCCACTCACCTGGTAAGACACCCGGACCTTGGACTTTGACCGTCTCCTTGTCCCGCTCGTCTGCCAGCTCTGAGTTCTCAACCACCTGGTCCAACTCCTCACTCAGCTAAAGGGAGAAGCAAAGAGAGCAAAGACGGGTCAGCTATGTCAGCCTTGCTTTTCTAGACTAGAATAAGAAAGCAGAAGTTGCTTCTCACTTATCGTCACCAAAAACCACATGATGTAGAATGCGTTACAGCAATTTTACAGATGAGGACACTGAAGCTCAGAAAGCTCAAGAAACTTTCTGCCCTCTATGTTCCTAGGACTACTGTAGCCAAGTACCACAAACCAAACAGCTGAAAACAGCAGAAATGTCTTCTCTCACAGTTCTGGAGGCTAGAAGTCTGGAATCAAGGTGTCGGCAGGGTTGGCTCCTTCTGCAAGTGGTGCGGGAATCTGTTCCATGCCTCTCTCCTGGCTTCTGGTGACAACCAGCAATCCTTGGCGTTTGTTGGCATGTAGAGGCATCCAATCTCCACTCTCCGTTGCCATCTTTACAAGGTGTGCTCTCTCTGTGTCTTCACATGGTCATCATCTTTAAGGACACCAGTCATGTTGGATTAGGGGCCCATCCTACTCCTGTATGACCTCATCTTCACTAATTACACCTGCAATGACCTCATTTCCAAACAAGGTCACAATCTGAGGTACCTGGGGTCAGGACTTCAACATATCTTTTTTAAGGAAGCACAATTCAACTCACAATATTTCTCATGGCCATAAAGGGAAAGATATAGCCAGGAGTCAAATCCAAGTTGGTCTAGTTCCAAAGCCCATGGTCTTAACCACTTCCCAAAGGAAGAGGAAATGCGGCTTAGAGTCTGCTGAGAGAAAAGAGGGAACAGTGAAGGTGGTGTCAGAGCTCTCTGTGGCACTCTGGCTGAAGTCCACCGACTTGGGCTGCAAATGGCAACACACAGCAGGAAGGACAGGCAGGCAGTCCATCACAGGGACAGGTGCTAATTACAATCAGCAGCCTGGTAGCCAGCAATCTCAACCTCACTTCATCAGTGGTCTCACCTGTCAAATGGCGACAATTATGCCACTGAGAAGGGTAGAAGGACGGAAAGGATACCATGATAATCAACAAGTCTCTGTAGGATTAAGGAGGAGGGCAAGAGAGGTCAAGACCAGAGCTTAGAAGAGAAGCCATCCCTGAATTGGGAGGAAGAGGGGACAGTTTTCCCAAGCATTTTCTCAGGTTCACAGCATTAGTGTTTAAGGGTTCAAGACATTTTCATTAAAAACTCACCTCCAAGAGACAAGTGAAAAACAGCTCTTATGGATCTATTCTTCTATCTCCCTCTCCACGACTCCATTCCTGCCCCTTAGAATCAGGCAAAATCTCCAATTTAAAGCACTCCAAGCACAAAAGAAAAGGCCAGGTGCAGGGCCTGACATGTTGGCTCATTCCTGTAATTCCAGCACTTTGGGAGGCCGAAGTGGGCGGATCGCCTAGGTCAGGAGTTCGAGACCAGCCTGGTCAACATGGTGAAACCCCATCTCTACTAAAAATATATAAATTAGCTGGGCATGATAGCACACACCTGTAGTCCCAGCTACTTGGGAGGCTGAAGCAGGAGAATCTCTTGAACCCAGAAGGCGGAGGTTGCAGCGAGCCAAGATTACGCCATTGCACTCCGGCCTGGGTGGCAAGAGTGAAACCCCATCTCAAAAAAAAGAAAGAAAAGAAGAGCAACCAGTGGGAAAGGGCAGGGAAGCTGGTGAAGGCACCAAGAGATATAAGCCACCAGTGGGAGCACAAATAAAGGGGTCCCAGAGGTCTCACTGGCCAAACGGAGAGGAGGATGTTAGTCCTGGGAAGTCTCAAAGTTCTCTGATCCAAGCCTCACCCAGGTCGACCCTGACCCAGGTGCTAACACACTCCCACTGAGTTCCCTTCTTGACTACCCGTAGCCATAATGAGCCTGCATCCTTGTCTGCCCCTGGCCAAATTCTCAGTATATCCCACCCTCCCCAGGGAAAAATCCCCTCTCAGCAAATAAACCTACTCAGAGCTAGGTACACTCACAGAACGGTTCAGGCAAGAAAGATGCCGGCCATTCTCTGGGTGGCCCCTTTCTCTGAAGAAGGGAGAGACAGGCACCACAGAACAGGCCTCTGAAGAAGGCAAGGGGAGGGCACCCTTCCAGTGCCTTCCACCTTGAAAATGCCTCCAAAGAGAAACTGTGTCTACCCTGGGCCTTGGCCCTGCAAGCGGGATAAGTGACTATATTTTAATAAACATTTTATAAGCCCTGCTAGGCCGGCTATGTGTGGACAGTGAGGCACATGTTCCTGCTAAGCCAGGACCCCCAAAGCACCCTAGACGCGGGAGCTGCCCACACGCTGTTAACAAGAGCTATCATTCACTGTGGGGTCACTATCTGCCAGACACTGAGCCAAGCACTTTCCACACCAACTTATCTAATCCCCAAACAACCCTGGGACGTAGGGACTTTTATTATCTTCATCTTTCAGACAAAGAAACTGAGGCTCAGAAAATTATGTGACTCAATAAAAGACACACAAATGGCAAGAGGCACAGCCAGGACACCAACATGGGCTTTCTGACTTGAAATCCCTAATTTATCCACTGTGCTCCACACCCTATAAACCTAAAAACTTTCAGACACATCTCTTTCCCCAGGATTCCCCCGCTGTTCAGGGTACAGAATCTAGGGGCCATGGAATCCACAGCACTGGCTAAAATCCCTCAGACTCCTTTCAGACAAAGAAAACAGATGGAATAAAGGGGATGGGAGGAGAAATATAGAAATTTGTCCAAGGCCAGGTTCCAGCCAAGATCCTACACTAAAAAATGGCAAGCCTTAGGTAGATCTTATCTACCTTCAACTTGGCTTCTCCCTCCACTGTAGGGCTAAGTCACCTGCTTTATATAGTCCACAGAGCCCTTCTGTGAATCACAGTCTTTTACAAAGGGAGATATGTACAGCAGTAACTATTGACTAAGACTGAAGGCAGCAGGTTCATATGAGAAGGACAGACAGAAATGCCAGACGGGTCTGGAAAGTGGACCCCTATGAAGCACATGGAACTTGCGGTAGCCCTTGACTTCTGGGGGCATTTTACCGAATGGAGCTTGGCGGAGGGTTGACGAAGAAATGGAGTGCATGCACAGAGGCAGCAGCACATTTTAAAACTGAGTTTCCACTGTGGCCAGACCCTAGGTGGGTAAGGAGGTGGCAAAGGTAATGGGAGACATGGCTGCTGTGCTGTACAGAGCTTTGGGAGCTTGCTGAGAAGTCTGGACTCTTCTGGGCAGACGAAGGGCAGCGTCAGGTCTGAGAAAAAAGGAATGCTCCGAGGTCAAGGCAGGGCCTCAAGGTAAATCTGGAGAGTATAAGAGACTGAAGGGAGCGATGGTAACACAGTATCACACTCAGAGGTTACAGCAAACACAAGGACACAAACTGGAGGAGGACCGATCTGGAACTGCCTGACCTTGGCCACTGAGGGGGCACGGTGGAGGGGCACAGAAGAGGACGGGTGCCAAAGATGACCAAGGTTTGGGGCCCGAGAAGTGGAGGAGGAGGAGGAGGAGGGCAGTTTCGCTAACATAGCTGGAGAAGTCAGGAGGCAGGGCTTGCCTGGAGGAAGCGCTGGACGCACAGCCTGCAGCGCAGGACAGGGTAGAGACAAAGAACTGGAAAGTGATAAAGTGGTGGGAGGAGGTGAGGCTGGAGGGAGAGACGAAGAAGAGCGAGAACCAGCAAAGTCCATGAAGGCACTTTTTCAAAGTTAGGCGGTCACCAAAAAACAGGTAATCAATCCTGTCACCAGCCGCGGGGACCGCGAGGCCTTAGGTTTGGAGGAGGAGGATGCCGACGACGCCGACCGCGCATCAGCTCTCGCTAGGAGGAGGGCGCGGGCGCTCCACTTGTTGCAAAGAACGCCGGGTTTCTCGGGGCCACCGGGCTGCCGCTCCGCCCCGGAGCGCGGAAGGCTGGGCCTCAGGTAGCTTCAATCATTCACCTGCTGGTTACGGGTCGCGGCGCCGGGGACCCTACTCTAGACTTCGGCCACGAGACCCGCAGCATATGGAGGAGGCTGGGCGCCCGCTCCGCCGCCCCGCTTCCTTCCTGCCCCTGGGCCGCTCCTCTGCACCCCCGGAGCCCTCCCTCGACGCACCCGCCCGTCCCTCGGAAGAGCCCTCTGCCGCGCAGCCCCTACAACCCCGACCCGCATCCGCCCAGACCCCCGGGACCCTGCTCCTCCGCCTCAAACTTCCCTTCCGTCTCTCACAACCTCGTACCTCCTGGTAGGATGTGGAGCGCTCCTGCCGGATCATGGCACAGACCAGAGCTTCGGCACACCTGAGACCGCCACAGCCCGCGGCGCCGGGAGGCAGCACTGCGGCCGCTGCACCGGGACCTACCGGCACAGCTAGGCGAAACCGGTCCGGAGGGGTGTCCCGGAGACCAGGCGTGGCGGTACTCGGCGCATGCTCCTGGTCGCTGCCGCCCGGGAGCCGCGAAAGGGTTGATGGGAAATGTAGTTCTGGACGGAGGCGCCCCTCACACTGGCTCTCACCCCGTGGGGCTGCAAATCTTGCATGTGACCCTGGGCCAGCTAAACTGGTCCTTAGACGCGTGCCTCTGCGTCTCTCACTTCCTCTCTTTGTTGGAAGGGGAGGGACGGAGGAGAGGAGTGGAAAGTGGAACAAAGTCAGATGAATAGGAGCCCCTAATCTGTAACTGCAAGAGGAAGCTTTGCCTGGCGGTTTAAAACCGTAACAAATGTCTGGAGAGCACTTTGTATGTTAGTTACAAAGCGCTCTCACTCACATTATGCCCTTGATTCTGCAAGGAACCCTGTAAGGAGGACATTTTTCTCCCTATTTTACAAATGAGGATACTGAGGTACTTTGTTTCAGAAAGGATGCTGGTGGGGCGGTAATCAAATGAAGAGTATTTCATCCAGGGGTAGACTGCGGAGCCCATGTTCTCTCCGTTATTCCAGGGCCAGGAGTACCCCTAGGTTCTTGTCCTGGCTCTGACCCTCTTAGGTCATGCAATGCTCTGAGCCCTCCTCTCCTCGCCTTAGAATGCAACTGCTAAACCCTGCTCTGCCTGACAAGGCCTATGAAAGCAGAAAGAAAGGATCGTGCAGAGAAAGCCCAAACACGCTGTTCAGCCACAGAAGAAGCCTCAAGCCCTAGATGTGGCGTAAAATCTGGTGTTGGTCCTGTGGCAGGGTGGACCTGAAGACCACATCTTCCTCTCCTCCCACTGCCTGAAACAGCTGTTGTGTGGGGGCCCTCAGCTCCTCAGTCGTGAAGCAGATAGAGGCTGCTTGTTGTGCCTTGGTGAATGCTGCTCTGTGTCCCTTGCAGCTGCAGCTTGGTAACCCCCCCACTCAGGCCACTGGGAGCCTCTTCTCTCCTCAGTGATAAGCAGACTAGCACCAGCCACATCAAAGAACCCTGGACCTCCTGCAGAATTAGCAGTGGGAGGTCCCCATCACCTCTCCTGACCACTCACCCCATCCCAGGCCTTCTGCTCTTACATCTGTTATATGGGACAATATATATAGTGCCTGACACATTGTAGGCACTCGACAAATGTTTGTTGAATTTATGAATGGAACACTGATTCCAGTCATTTCATTTAACAGTTGCTTACCAAACAAATTAACAACAGCAGACCACTAATTAAATTCTTTACTCTATTAATTATAATGGTACTTGATAGAACAAGTTCACACAATCATAGAATATTAGAGCTGGAAGGAACCAGAGAATTCTATTCCAACCCTATCATTCCTCTCTAGTCTTTGTTGGTGTGACCAAACTGGAAGATTATGGGCTCCCACATTTGAAGGAGATACTGGTTAATAAACTATAAAATATGGCTTAACAAATACAATGTGCTGGGCACTGGGATACAGAAATGGATAAGATACCCTTGGGTCCTGGCTTTTGTGGCTCTTTCACGCAAGTGTGAAGAGACAGACCATAAAAATGTAAATAGTGTTCTGTCATTGCTTCCCCCAGGTCCTCTCTCCCATTCCTTCATGAGCACACACCAGTCAGGCTTTACTCCCCTCCACTCTACTGGAACAGTGCTTGTCAAGGTCACAAGTGACCTCAGTGTTGTCACATCAGATGGCCATTTTCCCATTCTCCTCTTTCTTGATTTATCAGCCACAGTGGACTTGGTTAATCCTCCCTCCTCCTTGATACATGTTCCTCCCTGGCTTCCAGGACACCACACACTCCCAGCCTGCTCCTACCTCACTTTGAAGCCCTCCTCACAGGGTTAACATGAATTCTGCAGAGAAATAGAGTTATAATTAAGCATTAATCAGGCTGTATTTTGACCCACTTCCTTGTAACCAAAAGTCATGTGGCACTAGATACTGACCATTTGCATCTCCACTGCTCCTATAGGTAGGATTTCTGACATTAGAATCATAAGGCTTTTGTTTAAGAATTGTTTAAGGCTGGACGCAGTGGCTTATGCCTGTAATCCCAACACTTTGGGAGGCCGAGGCGAGCAGATTGCCTGAGGTCAGGAGTTCAAGACCAACCTGGCCAACATGGTGAAACTTCATCTCTACGAAAAATACAAAAATTAGCCAGGCATGGTGGCGGGCACCTATAATCCCAGCCTCCCTAGCCTCCCTACTCAGGAGGCTGAGGCAGGAGAATCACTTGAACCTGGGAGGCGGAGGTTGCAGTGAGCCAAGATCATGCCATTGCACTCCAGCCTGGGCGACGAGAGCAAAATTCTGTCTCAAAAAAAAAAAAAAAAAATTGCTTAAGATGTTTTTCAGATCACAAATTCCAGTGAAACAGCTGACACCAACCAGTTTGAAGACACCAACAGAGGAATGGAATCAGCATGAGAATACAGCTGCTTCTTTCTCTGTCCCATGATTTCGTCCTGCTCTCTTTGACCAATCAGCAGTCTCCATACTTCAGCCTACTCCTTAAAAACCCTTAGAAAAGCCCCAAACTCCTTGAGAGAGGATTTGAGGTTTCCCTCCATCTCCTTGATTGGAGGCCCTATTAGTAAGCCTCTTTTTCTACTGCAACCCCCTGTCTTGGCATATTGACTTGCTGCACACATCAGGCAACAGGCCTATTACAGTTACAGTTACTGCTCCTTCTCAGCCTCTCTGCTGGCTTCTCCTCATCTCAACTCTATAGGGTGGCCTTTCCCAAAGCTAAGTTTGTTATTGTTGTTGTTTTGAATTTTTTTTAGATGGAGTCTCGCTCTGTCACCCAGGGTGGAGTGCAGTGCGGCGATCTTGGCTCACTGCAACCTCTGCCTCCTGGGCTCAAGTGATTCTCCTGCCTCAGCCTTCCAAATAGCTGGGATTACAGGTACCTGCCACCACACCTGGCTAATTTTTGTATTGTTAGTACAGACAGGGTTTCATCATGTTGGCCAGGCTGGTCTCGGACTCCTGACCTCAAGTGATCTGTCTGCCTCAGCCTCCCAAAGTGCTGGGGGAGTTATAGGCGAGAGCCACCATGCCCAGCCCCAAAGCTAGTTTTCCATCTCCTTTCTGTGAACTCCGTAGGGGCTAGTGAAGTGGTCACCTCTAGCCTCATGGCTTGAATTATCATCTATACCCTAAAGATTCCTGTTATAATTGACTTGTGTCCCCCCAAAATATGTTGAAGACCTAGACCTCAGTATCTCAGAATGTGACCTTAGATGGAAATAGGGTCATTGCAGATGTAATTAGGAGGAGGTCATATTGGAGTAAGGTGATCTCTCAATCCAATATGACTCGTCCTTATAAAAAGATAGAAGGCATGGGCCAGGGTGGTAGGATGCTAATATATCTGGGGGATGTCAAGAGAGGCCTCCTGATGGCAGTTACTTTTGAGTTGAGACCTGAATGACAAGAAGGGACCAGCACATGATAGTCTGTGTGGGTACAGGCAGAAGGCACAGGTACGACACACAGGCTCTAGGCTGAAGCACAAGCAGAAGGCAGTGTCAGTGGAGAGGACAACTGGGGTCATGTAGTGTAACCACCTGATGGGTTCTTCCTGCCTGCTGTATAGACAATATCAGTTCACTGAGACCATGGCATTGCAGTAAAGAAAGAGTTTGACTGAGGCCACAGGGAGACAGAGTTATTACACAAATCAATCTCCTCGAGCATTTGGGGGCCAGGGGTTTTCAAAGGTAGTTTGTGGGATGGGGTATGGGTGGCTAGGCCATGGGTGCTTGCTACTGATTGGCTGGGGTTGCAATCATAGGGGTGTGGGAAATGATCTTCCAGTGAGCTTACTCACTGCTGGGTGGGGCCACAGGAGTGACTGGTGGGTCCAGGTAGAGCCATCAGTGTCAGACATGCAAAAAACCTGAAAAGACATTTCAAAAAGCCAAACTGAGGTTCTACAATAGTGATGTTATCTGCAGGAGTAATTGGGGAAGTTGCAATGTCTTGTGACCTCTAGAATAATGGCTGGCAATCATTTACATCTATACCTTAGCAGGAGGCACTTTCAGGAGTCAGGGCAAGGGAGAAGCCGGGGCTTTTCTTTCCCTATTCTCTGCCTCTTGCAGTTTCCCTTCCATGGCTCCAGCCTCTGATACAAAGGCTTTTTGTGGTCCTAGCTTCAGCCAGGTTAACCCAGGCCCGTAGACTCTAATGAACACCACTGTTGCCCAGCGTGGTAGCTCATGCCTGTAATCCCAGCATTTTGGGACGCTGAGGTGGGCGGATCACCTGAGGTCGGGAGTTTGAAGCCAGCCTGACCAACATGGAGAAACCCTGTCTCTACTAAAAATGCAAAGATTAGCTGGGCGTGGTGGCGCATGCCTGTAATCCCAGCTACTTGGGAGGCTGAGGCAGGAGAATCATTTGAACCCAGGAGGTGGAGGTTGCAGTGAGCCGAGATCGTGCCACTGCACTCCAGCCTGGGCAATAAGAGCAAAACTCCATCTCAAGAAAGATAAATAAATAAAAATAAATAAACGCCACTGTTACCCTTCCATTGGCTGGAATGGTGACTACTGCTGTTGATACTCTCTGGGTTGCCTCAGGGTTATTGTCTCAACTTCTTTCATCACCTGTGTAACTGGCTCCCTGTATTCAGCCATTCTGTTCTGTTCAGAATAGTTTCTATTTTGCAAGGGAGAGCATCAGGATAAATAGCTAATGCATGCGGGGCTTAATACCTAGGTCATGGGTTGATGCAGCAAACCACCATGGCACACGTTTACCTATGTAACAAACCTGAACATTCTGCACATGTATCCCGGAACTTAAAATAAAATAAAATATTTTGAAAAAGAATACTTTCCATTTTTCTTGCCGGTGACTAATTCCAAGTGCTTTGGAAAAATATGTCTCGGTTCAAGTAGAAAATGACAATCAGAGTGGTGCCTGGAGAAATCCAAGGGCATATGAGCATGTTTTTCATGTATAGACATCCTCAGCATCTCAGGAAGTGGGGAGCTATATGGGAGCAGTAGAAATTAGAAGGGTCTTTTGGCTTAAAGATGTTCCTTACAAACAGAACTGTAGAAAGAGAAAGGGCCCAAGCAGAGAATTAGCACAAGGTATGACAGGGATGTTATCGTGACATGCATCAGGAAGGGGATGATATTCTATTAGGGGGTTTTCAAAGGTCTCCTCCATCCCAGAGATCTTGTGACACAGTGTAATGTAGGTACTGCACTTTGAGCTTCACAATCCACTACCATTGTTAGTTTTAACACAGTCCTATGAAAGACGCAGGCTGGCATGTTACTAATGCAGAAATTGAGATTCAGAGTAAAGTTAATGGACATAGATCCTGTTTAAGTTACTCTGCACTAGAAGCCCATCCTGTTAAATAAGTAAAAATATAAACGTTTGGTATAGTTGCTGGGAGGAAGGATAGCCTGATGATTAGGGCAGGGTGTAGGACACATGGCCTGTGCTTGACTTGGCTCTGTCACCTACTGTGAGAGCTAGGCGAGGTACTTGAAGTCCCCTGACATAGTAATGGTTATGTCCCAGAGTTAAAGTGAGGATTAAATGAGCTTATAAACATTGAAGTGCTGAAACCAGTACCTGGCACACAGTGAGCCCTTCTCTGGTCTCCTTTGCCAGTTCTACCAACCACCAAATTTAGGAGCTCAGTCCCCTCCGTCCACATGCAATTCCCTTGGCGATCTCATCCATTCCCGTGGCTTTACATACCACATCTATGCCAGTGAATTCCAAAATTTCTATCTCCAGCCCAGAACTCTCCCCTCATTCTAGACTTGTATATTTAATTGCCAATTTGATATGTTCAGTTAGATGTCTAACACACATCACAAACTGAACAAACCCCAGATTGATCTTGATCTTCTCCTCCAAAATCTGCTCCTATGTCAATAAATGGCAATTCCATCTTTCTAGTTACTCAGGCCAACAACCTTGAACTTACCTTTGACTCCTCTCTGTTTCTCACATCCCAAGTCTCATCTGTCAGCAAATTCTATCAGCCACATCTTCAGAACATATCCACAATCAACCACTTCTCACCACCTCCCCAGGCACCACCCTGGTCCAAGCAGCCATCATCTCCCACCTGGATTATTGCAGTAGCCTCTCGGCTTCAGCCAGAGTTGTTCCATTAACATTTAAACTTATTCTGTCACAGGTGTCCTAACCAGAATGACTCCATCTTGAATAAAGGCCAGAAAAGAAAAACAAACAAAAAAACAAAAACTGCTGGGTGACTTTCTCAGGAAGTTAGGCACTGTTTATCACAAGATGTCTAAGGTTGAGGAAACAAGTTAACGGAAAAAGGCATTCTTAGTTTAAAAATGGGTTTTACGGCCGGGCGCGGTGGCTCAAGCCTGTAATCCCAGCACTTTGGGAGGCCGAGACGGGCAGATTACGAGGTCAGGAGATCAAGAGCATCCTGGCTAACACGGTGAAACCCCGTCTCTACTAAAAAATACAAAAAGCTAGCCGGGCGAGGTGGCGGGCGCCTGTAGTCCCAGATACTCGGGAGGCTGAGGCAGGAGAATGGCGTAAACCCGGGAGGCGGAGCTTGCAGTGAGCTGAGATCCGGCCACTGCACTCCAACCTGGGTGACAGAGCGAGACTCCGTCTCAAAAAAAAAAAAAAAAAAAAAAAAGGTTTTACTCTAATGATACTATTAACAGTACACCCATAAATTCTTACTGAAATCAATAGTTACACAAGAGAATATCCTGTCACAAGCTGGTCACAGGACTCTATAATAAAGTACACTATTCTTAGCCCTCATATCCTATATAAGCTAGCATTACATTAAGGTACAGGCGTTCCCCCTCTTGCTTTCTGAGCATGCCCTACTCTGTAATAGAGTGGTTTCTAATAAACTATTTAAACTTTACTATACTCTGTGACTTGTCCTGAATTATTTCCCTGCAAGAGCCAAGAACCTGCTCTTGGGGTCTTGGATGAGACCCCTTTTCTGGTAACATTTTTCCCATTGCATCTCCACCGGAACCTTAATGAGGTGAGACACCCCCGCCAACCCAGAGGAAACATGCTGTGCAGCACCAATTGGCCAACTTTGGGTGAGTGATGGAATACATATATACATATACATATATATATATATATTTTTTTTTTTTTTTTTTGAGACTGAGTCTTGCTCTGTCACCCAGGCTGGAGTGCAGTGGCGAGATCTTGGCTCACTGCAAGCTCTGCCTCCCGGGTTCAGGCCATTCTCCTGCCTCAGCCTCCTGGGTAGCTGAGACTACACACGCCCGCCACGACGCCCGGCTAATTTTTTTTGTATTTTTAGTAGAGTCGGGGTTTCACCGTGTTAGCCAGGAAGGTCTCGATCTCCTGACCTCGTGATCCGCCCACCTCGGCCTCCCAAAGTGCTGGGATTACAGGTGTGAGCCACCGCGCCCGGCCGGAATATGTTTTTATACTGGTAAAGGACAGGGGCACCTGTCTAAAACTGAGTTAGAGGTCCAACTAGGAAGGGTTGGAGGCCCTCCACATCCTCATAGCTGGATATGGATTCAGCGTGACGGGATATTAACCATTACTCCCTTTAGATTAGCCCTCCTTGCAAACACGTGGCTGCTCATTAAAGGCTGCTACCTGCCAGTTTCCTGCTTGCTGTCTATGCTTTACTGCTGTGTTTTACTGCTGCTTTTCAGAGGCCTCACTTGACCAGTCGTGATTTTTTTTTTACTTTCACTTTCCTCATTTGCCTTCGGATTATCGGCTCTTCGCCTGTCTGCTCCCGCATACTGTTGAGATACATTGGGGATGAACGGTTCTGCAAGATTTACTTTCCCTATATGTAGCCCATTTACATGGATTATTTATCGCCTCCCCTTCTCTCGAAAGATTAATTGAAACTTGGTACTTCCGATTTTTTTTTTTTTTTTTTTGAGACAAATTCTTGCTCTGTGGCCCAGACTAGAGTGCAGTGGTGTGATCTCAGCTTACTGCAACCTCCGTCCGCCAGGTTCAAGCGATTCTCATGCCTCAGCCTCCCGAGTAGCTGAGACTACAGATGTGTGCCACCATGCCTGGTTAATTTTTTTATTTTTAGTAGAGACAGGGTTTTGGCATGTTGGTCAGGCTGGTCTTGAACTCCTGACCTCAAGTGATCCACCCACCTCGGCCTCCTCAAGTGCTGGGATTACAGGCGTGAGCCACCGCACCCAGCCAGTACTTACACATTTTAAATAAAAAATTCCAGGGTAACATGATTGAGCCAGGCAGCAGTTATGCCAGTCCCCTGTAGACAAACAGCTCTAGGATAGGGAATTGGAGATTCGGTTTTAGCAGTTCCTCTTCATCTGCTCATTAATCAAATGACTTTTCCTTCTTGGTTACAGACAGCAAGACCATGTAAGTCTCCTCCTGTTTGCCATCACTGTCCTGAGCCTGGACATTCCTTTCTGGGTCTGTGTCATTTCCCTTGCTTAGTGAGACATTTCTTTTGTCAAGTCCCCTATTGTGGTCTCTCTAGTGCAAATGGCTCAACTCATTATTTGGGTAATACGAATAGCTGAATTAAAGTGACCGCAGGGGCTGGGTGTAGTGACTCACACCTGTAATCCTAGCACTTTAGGAGGCCAAAGCAGGAGGATCATTTGAGCTCAGGAGTTCAAGAGCAGCCTGGGCTACACAGCAAGACCTTGTCTCTATTTTCATTTAAAAAAAAAAAAAAAAAGTGACCACAGGATCATTTTCCCTTGCTCATTTGGCTCTGAAAGCTCTTTCATCCTTTTTAGCGGAGCTCGGCCAGTGGCAGTACAATCTCATTCATGATGATCTCTACTTTCGCCTTTACCTGCTCCCCTCGTGGGTAACACAGCCTGAATCCTAAGAAGTTCGCCACTAGGGTAACATATTAGAGCACTGGGACCATTTTAAATTAGGTGGGCTTAAGAAAAAGAAATTTTTATTTTTATGTAATATTGTTTGGCCCTAATAGGGCCAAATAATAATGTTATTATTCCAAATAATAATAATGTTATTTGGAAAGTCAAGAAAAATGGCCACCTAATGGAACTACAGCCTTTAATAGTATACTTCAACTTGATTTGTTTTGCAAGCAGGGGGGAAAATGGGGTGAAATACCATACGTTCAAGCATTTTTGTTGCTTAGTCAGGCTAAAACTTTACAACAAGCATGTGCATGTTTAATGAAAACAAAAGAGGAAAAATAATTAGATATTCTAGATGATCTTTCAATGCAAGCCTCGGTCAGTTCCAATGCTTCAGGTGTATCTGCCCCTGTCCCTTCTAGCCCTTCTAGTAGTTCTATTGAGACCTCTTCATCTCCTCCTCCTTACCCTCTAGCCCTATTTTACATCTACCTCCTTCTGAGAGGCTCAGTCCTATTCTGTACCCGTTACTCCCTGAGGAACCCAGCCCCACCAGTACTACCCATAGTGGAGCCTCTTAGCAACTTTCAAAGGAAAATCTTTGCTTAGAAAAGTGGCAAATGGGAATAGGGCACTATAAGGGTATGGGTCCCTTTTTCTATGTCTGATTTGCCATTATGCAAAGAAAAATTTGGTTGTTTCTCTGAAGACCCAGGAAAATTTATAGATGAATTTGAGAAACTAACTCTGACATAATTTAGCCTGGCAGGATTTGCATATTTTGTTATTCACCTGCTGTACAGTGGAAGAAAAGCAATGGATTTTGGGAATAGCTAGGACACACACAAATGAAATGCTATCCCACAATTCTAATCGTACTATCTACAGGGCCTGGGGTACTGCAGTTTCTGATCAAAATCCAGGATGGAATGATCAAAGGAATAGTGAAGACAGAGAGGAGAGATCACATGATCACTTGTTTATTAGAAGGGATAAACACATGTATGAAAAATACCTGTTAATTATGATAACGTGAAGGAAGTTACCCAAGGTAAAGATGAGAATCTGGCTTTGTTTCAGGGACAATTGAGGTAATTAGGAAATATACTCATCCCACTTCAAAAGGGCAAACCTGATTGGGGGTACATTTTATAATTCAGTCTGCTCTTGATATCCACTGGAAACTGCAAAAAGCAACCTTGCGTACCCAGACTACTATGAACCAGTTTTGGGACATGGCATTTATGGTTTTTAATAACAAGGACAACACAGAGAAAGGAGAAAAACTTAAGACATTTTCTCAAAAGGGACAGCTCTTAGCTGTGGCCTTCAGTTTGCCACCCACATGGGGGTTGCCCTTACACTTCTCAGCCTTGGCAAGGGAAGCTAGAAGGCAGAAAGCCCCAATCTGGGCTTCCAGATCACCACAACTTGAATATAAATTAATGCGCTTGCTGTAAGAAAACTGGCCATTGGGAAGAGCGAATGCGCACCACTCACTCTTGGGTTTGCTCAGACATCCTTGGTTTAGGTGCTGAAGACCAAGAGTGACGGGGCTCAAGACCTTCCACTACAGCTCTCATCGGGCAACAAAACTATATATCTGGAGGATCCTGGGGTAACCCTTGAAGTGGCAGGTAACAATATTAATTTCCTTCTCTATACAGGGGCTGCTTGCTCTGTTTTGATGCATTATGAAGAGGTTTTATCATCCCGAGACTATATGGTCACAGGGATAAATGGACAAGCTCATAGGTGCTGTTTTAGCATCCTCTAAGCTGCTCTTCAGGGACTGTTTTTTCATATGCGTTTCTTGTCTTTTTTTTTTTTTTTTTGAGATGGAGTCTCACTCTGTCACCAGGCTGAAGTGCAGTGGCACAATCTCGGCTCACAACTTCATATGCTTTTCTTTTAATGCCTGAATGCCCTGCCTCTCTGTTGGGAAGAAATTTATTAACTCAGCTTCAAACTGTAGTCTCTTTCAGAAATTACAAGGTGGATGAGGAATTGCTTTTACTTCTCTCCACAACAATGGAGAAAAATTAATAGAGATTCAGCTAGCTTGCATGTTGTAGTAACCTCCCAAATAGATCCTATGGTTTGGGACATTTAACTTCTGGGGAGGGCATTAAATACCCCTCCAGTTTGTATTTAACTTAAACCTGGTGTCTCATATTCCCTGGAAAAGACAATACCCTCTGAGAACAGAGGCATAAAGAGGAATCCAGCCACTAATAAATATGTTTCTGCAATTTGGTTTGCTGAGACTCGGAGTCTCCCTGTAATACTCCAATCTTGTCAGTTAAAAAGACAAGTGGAGACTATAGATTTGTTCAAGACCTCCTTGTTGTCAACGAGGTGGTTGTTCTCATACATCCTATAGTATGCAATCTTTATAGGCTGTTAGCCCAGGTCCCTGGGGATGCTAATTGGTTTACAATCTTAGATCTTAAGGAAGCTTTTTTCTGTATTTCGGTGCACCCTGACTTGCAATCCATCTTTGCTTTTGAATGGACTGACCCACATAGTCATTTAGTTTCTCAATTAACTTGGACAGTTCTTCCCTAGGGGTTTGGAGATACCTCTCATTTATTTGGAAATGCGCTGGCTAAAAGAATTTAAAATGTTGTGATTGGATAAGGGCACCATTATTCAGTACTTAATGATCTGCTTATTGCTAGCCCACACCATTACATTGTTAAATTTTCTGAGAACTAATGGGTATATAGACTCTTGCTGTACAAGGCCCAGATTTCTTTTCTTTTTATTTTTTTTGAGACAGGGTTTGGCTCTGTCACCCAGGCTGGAGTGCAGTGGTGTGACCTCAGCTCACTGCAACCTCCATCTCCTGGGGTCAAGCAGTCCTCCCACCTCAGCCTCCCGAGTAGCTGGGACCACAGGTGCACACACTACACCCAGATAATTTTTTTTTTAAATTTTTTTAGAGACACTTTTGCCATGTTGCCCAAGCTGGTCTTGAACTCCTGAGCTCAATCAAGTGATCCTCCCACCTCAGCCTCCCAGAATGTTGAGATTACAGGTGTGAGCTATTATGCCCAGCCAAGGCCCAGATTTCAACTCAAAAAGTTAAGTATTAGGGATACGTCTTAACTCCTGGCACCAGGGCAATAGCCCTGGTACAAAAAGAAGCTATTTTGGGTGTTCCAGAACACCAAACTAGAAAACAATTACGGGCTTTCCTAGGGATGGCAGGATTCTGCCATTTACGGGTACCCAGATTTGGGCATATGGCCAAGCCTTTAGATGAGGCTCTATGAGGAGCAGACTCAGATCCTTCTGAATGGGGTAACAATTATAAACATGCTTTTAATACTCTCTAAGAGTACATCTCCAGCCTTAGGAATCCCCAGTCTTGACAAACCAGTCTTCCTTTAAGTGGCTGAAAAACAATAAACAACCCTATGCATTCTTGTCCAGAAACTAGGAGATATCCCTTAAATGGTGGCATACTTTTCTAAGCAATTATACCATGTGGCTTCAGGATGGCCCAGATGTCTCAGAGCAGTTGCAGCAACTGCTTTTCTGGTAGATGAAGCTAACTTTATGGCAAGATCTGGAAGTTTTGACACCACACCAAGTATAAGAGGTTCTAGAAGCCAAAGGATACCTATAGATAACCAAGATATGCTTATTAAAGTATCAGGCTTTATTGTTTAGACACTCCTGTTATTACTCTTAAAGGATGCCAAACCTTAAACCTGGCTACTTATCTGCCTGAGGCTTTGGACCCTCTAGATCATTCTTGCATGCAAGTTATGGAGCAAATTTATTCCAGCTGGGCAGACTTAAAAGATGAGCCACTAGGTAATCCTGAAATAGAATGGTTTACAAATGGGAGCAGTTTTATGTATCAGGGAAACTGAAGAGCCAGGTAGGTTGTTGCCAGTCAGCATGAGGTAAACAAAGCCCAGGCTCTAACAGCTTCCAGCTCAGCTCAAAAAGGAGTTAATTGGCTGGGTGCGGTGGCTCACACCTGTAATCCTAGCACTTTGGGAGGCCGAGGTCAGTGAATCACCTGAGGTCAGGAGTTTGAAACCAGCCTGGCCAACATAATGAAACCCAGTCTCTACTAAAGATACAAAAATTAGCTTGGCATGGTGGCGGGCACCTGTAATCCCAGCTACTCGGGAGGTTGAGGAAGGAGAATCATTTGAACCCAGGAGACGGAGGTTGCAGTGAGCCAAGATTGCACCATTGTACTCCAGCCTGGGTGACAGAGTGAGACCCCATCTCTAAAAAAAAAAAAAAGAAGCAGTTAGTGGCTCCTACCATAGCCCTTCAATTGGGAAATGATTTAAGAATGAACATTTACACTGACTCCAAGTATGCCTTTCTGGTCTTCACGCTCATGTTATCATTTGGAAGGAACCGAGATTCCTAACTGCTGCTAAGGGTTCTCATATAAAAATACCACTTGGAAATTTTAAATCTACTAGATGCTGTCCTGCTGTCAAAGGAAGTTGCTGTGAGTCACTGCAGGGAGCATCAGAAAGGAGACTCCACTATAATAAAAGGAAATTCTTTTGCAGGTGCTATACCCAAGGCAGCTGCATTAAGGGAGCCAATCAACTTTGTGGGCATGTCGGTACCCCCTGCCCTGGTGATGATAAAGCCAGAGTATACTAAAGGAGAACAGGAATGAGCTAAAACCCATGGATTAACTTGAAACCCTTCCAGATGGCTAATTAATGAAAATGACATGCTGTATGTACAAAGGCTGATCAATGCAAAGTGGTTAAACATGTGCATGACTCTACTCATTTGGGAAGAGATTCCCTATTTCAATTGATGTCTTGTCTTTTTATAGGAAAAGACCTTCTTAAAACAGTAAAACAAGGGACTTGGGCCTATGAACTATGTGTCCAAAATAACCCAAATAATCAACCTTTACCTCCTCCTTTAGCAAAGCCTGTTCAGCACAGGGGAACATACCCAGGTGAAGACTGGCAAATAGACTACACTCAAATACCCCCATGGGAAGGATTCAAATATTTATTAGTATTCATTGATACCTTTACTTGTTGGATTGAAGGTTTTCCTACTTGGTCTGAAAAGGCAACTGACATTTCTAAATTTTTATTAAAGGAAATAATCCCTAGGTTTGGGCTGCCTAAAAGCTTACAGAGTGACAATGGCCCATTTTTCACAGCAACAAGAACCCAAAATATATCATTGGCTCTAGGAATTCAGTATCACCTTTATTCAGCATGGAAGCCACAGTTTGCAGGAAAAGTAGAAAGGGCCAATCAAACTTCAAAGAGAACTCTTGCCAAGTTATGCCAGGAAACATCAGAAACCTATTTGTCTCTATTGCCCGTGGCCTTGTTGCTAGTTTTGGCTGCCCCTAAGGGAAACTTGTAGCTCAGCTCTTTAGAAAAAATGTATGGAAGTCCTTTCTTAACTGCAGATTTCCTAGTAGATATAGATACTTTTTTTTTTTTTTTTGAGATGGAGTCTCACTCTGTCGCCCAGGCTGGAGTGCAATGGCGCGGTCTCGGCTCACTGCAACCTCTGCCTCCCGGGTTCAAGCGATTCTCCTGCCTCACCTCTGGAATAGCTGGAATTACAGGGGTCCACCACCATGACTGGCTAATTTTTGTATTTTTAGTAGAGATGGGGTTTCACAATGTTGGCCACGCTGGTCTTGAACTGCTGACCTCATGATCCGCCCCCTTTGGCCTCCCAAAGTGCTGGGATTACAGGCATGAGCCACTGCGCCCAGTCGATATAGATACTTTCAAATTACAGAACTATGTTATTAACTTAGGTCAGTTGCAAAAAGCTCTTGAATATGGAAATCAGTGACTTCCTCCCCCAACTAAGAAAGAAGATCATGTTATAATTCAGCCAGGAAACTGGGTTCTATTAAAAACTTGGAAGGAAGGGTCTCCATTAGATCAACTTTCCCCAAAGTACTTGTACAAAGTACCCCAACTGCAATTAAACTTCAAGGAATAAGCAGCTGGGTTCATTTATCTCGAATTAAACCCATTTCTTATGAAGTCCCACAGGCTGCCGGAACATAAGGGACTGATCTCACTTATTCCTGTGTACCAACCACTGATCTCTGGTGCCTGCTCAGGAGAAACAAGAAGGATGAGTAACTTAAAGATGTGGATTAACATCTTAATTCTGCACACGTATTGGAACCAGCTAAGAAGCAATCTCTTTGCCAAATGGGCACAAACTTTAGCCTCCCTACACAACAAAACTGATTGCTGGGTATGCACAGAATTAATGCCTCCTCCACCTCAGGCTGCCCTGGCACATCCTGCCAGCCACTATGAGCATATGGGGAAATTATTATGATTGGGGTAAATGGACAACCCTTTTTCCCTTCTACTGAAAAACAGGGCCCAGCCCTTTCCCTTCCCACCGTGAAACAAAGAAGCCTCTTTTTAGTTTGATCAGAAAATTAAACTCCACTCTGACTTTAGGTTATACTGTACATGATGAATGAATGACAGCTGTATAAGTTCAGGTATTAGGCAGAGTGCCCCTATGCTTTGAAAGACAATAGCAGTGATCACCACACTGAAACCTGTAATATGGAATGGTTACTACCCCAACACTATAATTGCACACTTCTTGTAACTAGCCAAATGTGGATGGGATGGCAAGATGAGTCTTTATGGCTAGGTGCTTATATTTCTCCTTGGGGTTGGTTATGGGCATGTGGGTCACATGGCTGGCCATACATGCCTTATAATTGGACTGGAAGATGTACATAGGGTCATCCTCATCTCCCAGGATGTATCCTCACTAGATTATAATCTCTCCCATCTAACTGGGAAACTGTAAGAGCTAATCATAAGTGACAAAAGCAGACTTCTTGGTTGTTTTACCCATTGGCTATCTGTCATGTGTGTCCATATAGAAGACCACCTAAACAGGCTTTGTGTGAGCAACAAGGCTGTTTATTCACTTGGGTACAAGTGGGCTGAGTTCGAAAAGAGAGTCAGCGAAGGGAGATAGGAGAGGGGCAGCTTTATAGGACTGAGGTAGGCAGTGGAATGTTAGTTAGAGGTGGTTATCTATTGTTAGCAGAGGAGGGGGTCACAAGGTGCATGGTGGGGAGATCATAAGATTCATTGTCCAGAAGAAGAATGTCACAAGGTCGATTGATCAGTTGGGGCAGGGCAGGAACAAGTCATAATGGTGGAATGCTGAGCTCGCCCCAGCAGCGCTAGAGGAATTAAAGACACACACACAGAAATATAGAGGTGTGAAGTGGAAAATCAGGGGTCTCACAGCCTTCAGAGCTGAGAGCCCTGAACACAGATTTACCCACATATTTATTAACAGCAAACCAGTCATTAGCATTGTTTCTACAGATATTAAATTAACTAAAAGTATCCCTTATGGAAACAAAGGGATGGGCCGAATTAAATAAATAGGTTATGCTACTTAACTGCAGCAGGAACATGCCCTTAAGACACACATTGCTCATGCTATTGTTTGTGGCTTTGGCTCAAGCCTGTAATCCCAGCACTTTGGGAGGCCGAGACGGGCAGATCACAAGGTCAGGAGATCGAGACCATCCTGGCTAACACGGTGAAACCCCGTCTCTATTAAGAAATACAAAAAACTAGCCGGGCGAGGTGGCGGGCGCCTGTAGTCCCAGCTACTCGGGAGGCTGAGGCCAGAGAATGGCGTGAACCCGGGAGGCGGAGCTTGCAGTGAGCTGAGATCCGGCCGCTGCACTCCAGCCTGGGTGACAGAGCGAGACTCCATCTCAAAAAAAAAAAAAAAAAAAAGAATGCCTTTAAGCAGTTTTCCACCCTGGGCGGGCCAGGTGTTCCTTGCCCTCATTCCTGTAAACACACAACCTTCCAGCTTGGGCGTTAGAGCCATTATAGACATGTCATAGTGCTGCAGATATTTTGTTTATGGCCAGTTTTGGGGCCAGTTTATGGCCGGGTTTTGGGGGGCTTGCTCCCAACATGTCTCCCTTCTTTGATTTGCAACGAGATAAAAGCAAGGGCAGCTTTGTCATGGTGAGCTACTTTATCTGCATCTGCAGATTATACAAAGACAAACAACACAGATTAAAAGCACCATCATCATGGAAATCACAGCACTTCCAAGTGTTTTTATCCATTTTAACGGGTTACTAGCTGCTAATTTGTCTGCAGCTCCTTTAAGCACTCCAGTTCCTGGCATTAAGGTCAGGTGTGCCTGGGATGCTTTAAATATTTGTTCTTTTAATTTTGCTATATCCAAAAACAAGTTTGTAGAGTGTCCTTCTAGATGCTTTTTTATTCTTTCCCAAATTTTGATCTTACTAAGAGCATTTAATAGTTTCCACAAATCCTTATGTGAAGCTCCTAGAGCGGGCCATATCATTTGAAGTTGAGGTACCACTATATCGCCATGGTTCCAGATAATAGGAACTTTTGCCGTACTTCTTATCATTTCTACCATCTGACCATTTTGTTCAGATCATCTGAACATAGTGTGACCGTGGCATGCAGACTGAGAGGTGCAATTCAAGCTAAGCATCCCCTTAGGGGACAAATTAATAATGATTCCATAGGAATCATTTTGCAACAAGTCTGCCTGTTCTGCGATGCAATCTTCCTAAACAAGTATGTTCATTTTTTCCAACTGGGTCCAATCCTGTTTACAAAACAGATTTTTAAGGGCAGTATGCCTCAATTATAGGAGCAGATTTATTATGGTAAATACTGAGATCAGAAAGCATGTGTAACTGTGTCAGAGTGATTGCATCCAGGCATTATTATCAGCCCTTATTGAAGGAATGCTCAAGGTCATTGTGACTGGTTGTCTGGCTTTCCTTAGGTTTTCTTCTGCCATCTGTGACAGCTTCTTGATCTGTCCCAGGTGGGTGGCTGTGTTCGACGCATGCTGCTCGTGACAGTTGGGGGTCCTCCTCAGCGTTAGTCTCAACATGGCTGCAACTGGGGGGTCCTCGGGATGCTCCCAGAGTCTCTTCCTCGGCATCTGGCTCATGATAAGGTTTTAGGTGTCTGGATAGTATCCAAATCGGCTGTCGATTTTGGCCTGGAGAAATACAAGCAAAACCTCTACCCCAAGTTATTATTTTACCTATTTCTTAATTTTTTTTATTATTGGGCCTTTTCGTTATTGGATCTTTTCACCAAATAATGCTAGATTCAATTGTGTATGGGCTGTCCTATAATCCCTATTTCTCCTCCTTTTTTGTTTTTGTCATCAATTGTTCTTCTGTATGAAATCACAACTGAGCATTTTCAATTAACTGTGTGGAATGAACCACGTATGAAGAATCAGAAATCACATTAATAGGCATATAAAAAGCAGTCAATACCTCAATCACTGCTACAAGCTCTGCTTTTTGAGCTGAAGTATAGGATGTCTGGAAAGCTTTACTTTTTGAGCCAAAATAAGAAGCTTTACCATTACTAGACCTATCTGTAAAAACATTCTCAACACCTTCAATTGGTTTAAATTTAGTTATTTTAGGGAGAATACAATTAGTTAATTTCAAAAACTGAAACAGCTTCGTTTTAGGAAAACCACTATCGAGAATACCCACAAAGTCAGCTAAATGGGTTTGCCAAGTAAGACTATTTATAAATGCTTGCTGTATTTGTGCTTTCATGAGAGGGACAATAATTTTTCCGGGATCATGTTCATGTAATTTAACAATCCAAGTTCTCCCAATCCCTATCATAGTAGTGATTTGATCTAAATAAGGAGTTAGAGTCTGTGAAGTAATATGTGGAAGAAAAAGACACTCTACTAAGCCCTTTTCTTGGACAATAACACCAGTAGGTGAATGCTGAGTTGAAAAAGTTAGCAAATCTAGAGTCTTCTCTGGACCTATTCTATTTATCTGAGCTTTATGGACTTGCTTTTCAATCAGTTGTAACTCTGCCTCAGCCTCTTTGGTTAATGGCCGAGGGCTAGTGAGACTAGGATTTCCTCTAAGGATAGAAAACAGGTTACTCATGGCATAGGTAAGAATGCCTAGAGCAGGTCATATCCAATTAATATCCCACAGTAATTTTTGAAAATCATTTAATGTTTTTAATTTATCCCTACATATGGCTACTTTCTGTGGCATGGTGGTAGTGTCATTTACTAAGGTCCCCAAGTAGGAGTAGGGAGTAGTAGTCTGAATTTTGACAGGAGCTATAATTAAACCAGCACGAGAAATCAAATTTTGCAAGTGATCATAACATTGGAATAATATTTCTCGAGTGGGGGCAGCACAAAGTATATCATCCATATAGTGAATAATGTAACACTGTGAAAATTTTTTACGAGTAGGTTCAACTGCTTGCCCTACAAACCTCTGGCAAATTGTTGGGCTGTTTGACATGCCCTGTGGCAACACTTTCCAACGATAATGCTTAGCAGCTGCAGGTTGTTTACAGCAGGAATTGTAAATGCAAACCGTTCACAGTCTTGCTCAGCTAAAGGGATAGTAAAGAAATAGTCTTTTAAATCTATGACAATTAAAGGCCATTTTTTGGAATTATAGTAGGAGAAGGCAATCCTCGCCGTAATGCTCCCATAGGTTGTATAACTGAATAGATGGCTGTTAAGTCAGTTCACATTCTGCATTTACCGATTTTTTTCTTAATTACAAAAACTGGAGAATTCCAAGGAGAAAATGTTGGAGCTATGTGCCCATTTTCTAATTGTTCAGCAACTAATTTCTCTAAAGCCTCCAGTTTTTCTTTACTTAGCGGCCATTGTTCTATCCAACTTGGCTTATCTGTTAACCATTTTAAAGGAATAGGTTCTGGAGGCTTAACAGTGGCTGCCATCAAAAATTATTTCCTAATCTTTGGTGGGAACTTTGTTTTTCCGCTTGAAGCGGTTCTTTCAAACCTTGCAAATTTTTTTCTAGTCCTTGGGACACACCCCATTTCATGTATTCTATGTTGATTTTGAGGGCTATATAATTGTTCTGGAATTAGAACTTGTGCTCCCGGCCGGGCGCGGTGGCTCAAGCCTGTAATCCCAGCACTTTGGGAGGCCGAGACGGGCGGATCACGAGGTCAGGAGATCGAGACCATCCTGGCTAACACGGTGAAACCCCGTCTCTATTAAGAAATACAAAAAACTAGCCGGGCGAGGTGGCGGGCGCCTGTAGTCCCAGCTACTCGGGAGGCTGAGGCCGGAGAACGGCATGAACCCGGGAGGCGGAGCTTGCAGTGAGCTGAGATCCGGCCACTGCACTCCAGCCTGGGCGACAGAGTGAGACTCTGTCTCAAAAAAAAAAAAAAAAAAAAAAAAAAGAACTTGTGCTCCCCATTGTTGTAATAAATCTCTTCCTCATAAATGTATAGGTACAGAAGTTATAATTGGTTGAATAGTCCCAGGTTGTCCATCAGGCCCCTCACAATGCAAAATGTAACTACTTTGATATATTTCAGTGGCTTTAGCAACTCCAACTATGTTGAATTGAGCGGATTGAATTGGCCATGTGAACTGCCAGTGCTGCAGAGAAATTATTGAAATGTCTGCTCCCATATCTACCAAACCTTAAAATTTCTTTTCTTGAATAGTTATTTCACAGGTAGGATGTTTATCAGTAATTTGATTTACCCAATAAGCTGCTTTGCCTTGTTTATTTGTGCTTCCAAATCCTCCTGTTCATTTAATTTCACTTCTTCCCATTCCCACATATGGCACAATCAGGAGCTGTGCTATGTGTTCTCCTGGCTCTGCTTTCCAGGGAATAGAAGTAGATATAACAATTTGAATTTCCCCATTGTGCCGGGCGCGGTGGCTCAAGCCTGTAATCCCAGCACTTTGGGAGGCCGAGGCGGGTGGATCACGAGGTCAGGAGATCGAGACTATCCTGGCTAACATGGTGAAACCCCGTCTCTACTAAAAATACAAAAAACTAGCCGGGCGTGGTGGCGGGCGCCTGTAGTCTCAGCTACTTGGGAGGCTGAGGCGGGAGAATGGCGTGAACCCGGGAGGCGGAGCTTGCAGTGAGGAGATCACGCCACTGCACTCCAGCCTGGGAGACACAGCGAGACTCCGTCTCAAAAAAAAAAAAAAAAAAAAAAAAAAAAAAAAAAAAAAAAAAAAAAGAATTTCCCCATTGTAATCTGAATCAATGACTCCTATATGTATTTGTAAGCCTTTTCAACTTACACTAGACCTTCCTAAAAGTAATCCTATTGTCCCTGCTGGCAAGGGTCCACAGACTCCTATTGGGACCTTTTGCAGGGGTTCCCCAGGCAGAAGGCTCACAGCTTTTGTGCAGCATAAATCTACTGTGGCACTACAAGCTGTGGCAGAGGACAGACGTCGTACAGGGGTGAGGGAATGGCCTTAGCTGGAAATGCCCTGGTTTAGAACAGGGCCCGGGACAGGCCCCTCATGGCGTTTCCCAAAATCGGGTTTGCAGGGGCCCTTGAAAACAGTATGCTGAGAATAGATAGGGCTCAAGGACAGTATCTCCAATTGAACTTTTAATGAACTCCCGTAGGCGCCAAGAAGGCAGACAAATAAAGAAGAGCATAGAGACAAGGAACTAAGCAGAAGGTTACATCTGGGTAAAGAAAGTTTGTTTTGCATTGTGTTCTTTCTGCTGACGTGGGGTTTATAGAGTATAAATAAAGTGAGGCGGAGGCTCTGGGTGTGGCCGCCATGTTCTCTGTATGTCTTGTCCTCTGTTGTCTTGTGTGTTCATTCCTTTGTTTAGGAAACACGCGGACCCCAACAACTGGCGCAGCGAGCAGGGTCCATGGCTCCAAGAGAGCAAGGAACTGGAGGGGGAGCACCCCGGGTTTGTAAGTAAAACAAAAAAAGGGGGACCCTCGGGAAAATTATGGGGAATTCCACCTCTCTGGCCTCAGAATATTTACGGCTGTTTCAAGGACTGTTGCTGTCTATAGGAGTAGAAGTGAAAGAAAAAAACTTTGAAGTGATTGTTTGCCCATGTTGAACAACATTGTTACTGGTTTCAGTATCAGACTAAAGTGCAGCTGGATCGGAGAGAATGGTTACAGGTAGTAAAGCTTTGCTTAGAGCTCACCAGTTAGGGGATACTATGCCTCTAAATTTGTGGACCTTGTGTAACTCTATCACTCAGGCATTAGAGTTACTTGAGACTGATTCAGAGTGTGGTGATGTAGCCACAGGAGGAAAGGCATCTGAGGATTTGGGAAAAAATAAATCTGAAATGGAGCCCATTTATGCCAGGGTAACAGAGGATGGGGGGGTAGCAAAAGGGGGAGAAGAGGAAGAGCCAGCTCTTCCTTCTTCTAAGGGGAATTCTGACATGCAGTGTATTATGGAAATGCTTCAACAGATATTACAGATACATTCTTCTAATTCACCTTTGCGAACTTTCCCTGTTTCTTTTCCTTCTGCCCTGTTAGAAGAGGATTTTCCAGTGCCTCCAAACCTCCAGCTTCCTTACCTTTGTCTGGCAAATTTTTCTCAGTGCCTTTCCCGCCATTGGGGGAGGGAGAAAAGGAAAAGATAAGAAAATTTAAGGAGCTGGATCTGTTTCCAATTATTCGTACTTCTTTTGCTCCTAATGCTCAGTTTCCAAATGGTGGCAATAATGTCCAATTTAATGCCTTACAACTTAAATTTTTGAAAGAAATGAAAGCTACCATTTCTAACTATGGACCTCAATCTCCTTTTATCCTTGGTCTTCTTGGTGCTTTTTCATCAGAAAATTTGATGATTCCTATAGAGTGGGAGACTTTGGGGAAGGCTTTTCTTGATCGTTCTCAGTGGTTACAATTGCACAGCTGGTGGATGGACAGGACACATGTACAGGCTAGAAAAAAAAAAAATGCTATGTGTGATCCTCCAGGACCCACTGAGGAACAACTCACAGGCACAGGCCAATATGCTACTCTTAATGCTCAGGCTGGCCTAGATGATGTCGCCCTTACTCAAATCAAGACTTTGTTTTTAAGGGCCTGGAATAAGGTAGAGATAACAGGAAAATCTTCCCTTTCCTTTGTGAAGATTTTACAGGGCACAAATGAACCATATGCTGTCTTGAAAACTGTGGGTGTTGGCCCTGCTTCAAAAATTTTGTTACAAACATTGTCTTTTGAAAATGCTAATGCTGACTGTCAAAAATTGTTGAGACCGTTAAAGGCCAGTGGGGCCAATTTAGATAAATATATTAAAACTTGTGCTGGAGTTGGAGGGGCTATTTATAATGCTCAATTATTTGCTGGAGCTTTGTCTAAAGCCTTAAAAGAAAATAACAAACAAGGTGTTTGCTTTCAGTGTGGTAAACCTGGACATTTCAAGAAAGAATGTCGTAAAAAATTGAACACTTTTATCCCTCAAGGCAGAAAGCTGCCTTCAGAGGTGTACAAACGTAGCAACTAAGCAGAGCGCCGTTGCTGACTTAGCTATTACTCAGCCTTATACCTTGTCTCCTAATAGAGGAGTATATAAATTGGCTATTAGAGTGTGTGGCCCTTTGCCAAAAGGACATGTAGGACTTTTGTTAGGTCAAAACAACAGTGCTATACAGGGGTTAATGGTGATTCCAGGAATCATGGATCCTGATGTTACTAATAAAATTCTTATTATGGTACAAGTCTCACAATTTATACGCCTAGAGGCAGGGGAGTGTATTACACAATTACTTTTATTGCCTTTTTTTCCGTTCTTATCTAGAGAGATATCTCGACAGGGAGGGTTTGGTAGCACAAGAAAAACTGTTTTTTGGGAAACTTTAGTTTCTAATCAAAAGCCCTTATGTTCACTGCACATTAATGGAATAGTTTTTAAAGAGTTAATTGATACAGGGATGGATGTGTCTATCATTTGTTTAAATTAGTGGCCTATACAATGGAAAAAAAAAAAAAGACAAGTTTCAGTTATACTCACTGGCTTGGGTGCTGCTTCTGTGGTTTATCAAAACGTAGAATCTTTAACCTGTGTCGGTCCTAAAGGTCAACAAGGTCAAGTGTTTTTTTATATTGTTCCTATCAATATTAATCTTTGGGGACAAGATCTTTTACAACAATTTGGTGCTTTTTTAAACATTCCTCATATTTCCTCAGCTGCCAAAAATATGATGTTCAAAATGGGCTACAATCCTTTAAACTTATAGCCACTGTTCACCAGCCTCAAGTTTTATAATTAAAGTGAAAAACTACCGCTCCTGTTTAGGTGAAACAGTGGCCATTATCTAAAGAAAAACTTAGGGCTTTAAAAGAGTAATTCAAAAAACAATTGGCCGAGGGGCATATACAGCCAAGTACTTCTGCATGGAATTCCCCTGTCTTTGTCATGTTCTCTGTAAAAAAAAAAAAAAAAAAAAGTCAAAAATGGTGTTTATTAACTAATCTTACAACTATAAATGTTTACATTCAACCAATGTTTACATTCAACCTAAAAGAAGCTTACAACCTAGCCTTCCTAATCCTTCTATGATTCCTCAAGATTGGGTGCTCATGGTTATTGATTTAAAGGATTGTTTTTTTTCTATTCCTTTGGATCAAAAAGATTGTGAGCGTTTTGCCTTCTCTGTCCCTGTTTTTAATAATTCTCAGCCACTTTCTCGATATCAATGGAAAGTTTTACCTCAAGGTATGTTAAACAGTCCTACCTTGTGTCAAGAATTTGTCCATCGGCCGGGCGCGGTGGCTCAAGCCTGTAATCCCAGCACTTTGGGAGGCCGAGACGGGCGGATCACGAGGTCAGGAGATCGAGACCATCCTGGCTAACACGGTGAAACCCCGTCTCTATTAAGAAATACAAAAAACTAGCCGGGCGAGGTGGCGGGCGCCTGTAGTCCCAGCTACTCGGGAGGCTGAAGCCGGAGAATGGCGTGAACCCGGGAGGCAGAGCTTGCAGTGAGCTGAGATCCGGCCACTGCACTCCAGCCTGGGCGACAGAGCGAGACTCCGTCTCAAAAAAAAAAAAAAAAAAAAAAAGAATTTGTCCATCGGGCCCTGGATCCTGTTCGAAAGCATCATCCTTCTGTTCTTTTATATCATTATATGGATGACATTCTTCTTGCTGCACCCACCAGAGAAAAGCAGCAAGATGCTTTTGCATCATTACAAACTCAGCTTTCTTTCTACTCACTTAATATTGCCCCAGAAAAAATTCAAGTGGATTTTCCTATTCAATATTTAGGTTATACCTTGGGAGCACGAAATATTCGACCCCAAAAAATTCAAATTCGACATAATCATTTAAAAACATTAAATGACTTTCAAAAGCTTTTAGGAGACATTAATTGGATGTGTCCTGTTTTAGGAATACCAATGTATCAGTTACAACATCTTTTTTCTATTCTAGAAGGAGACAGTCACTTGGACAGCTCATGTCATTTAACTCCTTTGGCTTTACAGGAACTCCAGCTTGTAGAGGAGCAACTTCAAAAGGCCCATTTACATTATATCCTTCCCGACGTTCCCCTTTCCTTTTGTTTATTTCATACTTTACATTCTCCCACAGGAATGATTCATCAAACTAATCGGCCGCTAGAATGGATCTTTTTGTCCAATAAAACATCTAAACGCTTGACTACTTATATCGACCGTTTAGCTGAACTGATCATCAAAGGACGGCATCGCTGTCGACAACTTTGGGGAGGAGATCCTTCCTTAATTATCTCTCAATTCACTCATAGTCAGATTACTTATCTTCTTGCAACTTCTGATTCTTGGCAAGTTGCTTGCGCTTCATTTGTTGGACAATTTTCTACCCAATATCCTAAGTCTCCGATCTTTTCATTTTTTAGGCAACATTCTGTGTTGCCTTTCTCACCAATTTCTGTATTTCCTGTTCAAGGTCCTACCTTTTTTACTGATGCTAGTAGCAATGGTAAGGCTGGATATTGGAGTGTTCATCAATCTCGAGTTACAGTTTATCCTTATCCCTCAGTGCAACAGGGAGAATTGTTTACTATTCTCATGGTCTTACTTAATTTCCCTACTACTAGTTGTAACATTGTTAGTGATTCTCAATATGCCGTTTATGTTACTTCTTATATTTCTCAGGCCACTTTACCTCTTTGTGCTACTTCTTCTCTTCAAAAACTCTTTTCTTTGTTATCCTCTACTTTGAGCCAACGTCGAGCTCCTTTATTCATCACTCATCTTCGTTCTCATTCTCAACTTCCTGGACCATTAGTTCATGGTAATACTCAGATTGATTCGCTTTTAATTGGCCACCTGCAGGCTGCAGAACAAGAACATGCTCTACATCACACTAATAGTTCTGGCCTTCAACGATGGTTTCATTTAACTCGTAAACAAGCTCGTTCTCTTATTCGAGCTTGTCCTTCCTGTGCTCCTTTGAGCATTCCATCCTTCCATCCTGGGGTTAATCCACGAGATACTCAAGTTAATCAGATTTGGCAAATGGATGTCACACATGTCCCTTCTTTTGGACGATTAAAGTATGTTCATCATACCATTGATACCTTTTCTCATTTTCAATGGGCAACTCCGTTGCCATCTGAGAAAACTGATTCTGTTATTACACATCTCTTAGCTTATTTTGCCATCATGGGCATTCCTCTTATACTTAAAACTGATAATGCCCCTGCCTACGTCTCTCATAAATTACAAGTTTTCTTACAGCAATACAATATTCAGCATATCACTGGTATCCCGGGCAACAGTCAAGATCAAGCCATCATTGAGCGCGCAAATTTAACCTTAAAAACTCAACTGCAAAAACAAAAAGGGGGAAATGAGTCCCCCAGAAACCAGATTCTGAAGGTTCTTTTTACCTTAAATTTTTTGAATCAATGGAGACAATTGCAAGACTCCGCTGCCGTAACCCATTTTTCCTCACCTCCCTCGGTGATAGTCCCCGCTGACAATTTAAGGGTTTGGTATCCTAATGAAGAAGGCAAAGTGCCCATGGGCAGTTCCCAAAACACCAGGACGGGGTTGTGCTCGTCCTACAGGAGCCGGACCTGAGTGCTCACAAGCACCACGGAAACCCTGTTAAAAGCAGAAAACTGGAGGTCAGCACCGGTGGGCTCAAGCCTGTAATCCCAGCATCTTTGGGAGTCGGTGACGGGCGATCACCGCAGGTCAGGAGATCGAGACCATCCTGGCTAACACGGTGAAACCCTGCCCTCACTAAAAAAATACAAAAAACTACTGGCAATGTGGCTGGCGCCTGTAGTCCCAGCTACTCGGGAGGCTGAGGCAGGAGAATGGCGGAACTCCCGGGAGGCGGAGCTTGCAGTGAGCTGGGAGATCCGCCACTGCACTCCAGCTCATGCATGAGCGAGACTGCCTCAAAAAAAAAAAAAAAAAAAAAAAAAAAAAGAAAAACTGGATTCAGCTGCATTTCTTCCTTTGTTGGATGTGCCCTGCAGGGGGACTTATTTCCCTTAGTGAGGCTTCTTGTATGAAGACAATTTATATTCCCTTCACCCTTGTATCAGGAGTCACCTGGGGAGGCGCGGAAATTAAGAGCCACCAATGACACTACTTGGATGCCGTCTCCCTATATGGACAAGGAAAATATAGAACGGGAAACAGGAATCATAAACAGCACATACTAATTTGGAGTGGAAGGACTTCCAATATGCATGGGAAATAGTCCTCATTGTCTCCGAAAATCGCATGAAGCCTGGGCTGTTCGCTATAATCATAGTCATGTGGCTGCTAATACTGTTATTATTGTAACTAGAAGCTTTCAGTATAATCATACTGTATATAGTAATGAGACTATTCCTAGTTCTTTACCTTTTTGTCCTATCCCAGAGGTTTCCTCTAATATTGAGGTGCTGGAGTGGCAACACTGTCAGGGAACTAAACCCCGAATTTTATTAGAATACAATGGGATGCAAGTAACTGATTGGAGTGTGCACAGTGATTTTCAAACAAAATTTAGTCACATACCTTTGAAATGGCACCGGGTAAATAAAAGTATTGCTGTTAATGGTAATAAAACCTTGGTATGGCATGAAGGAGGCCTGTCGCCACCTATGCCTCATCTTAGACACTCTTTACAAGTACAGAGTCATCTTTGGAAGTTGTTAGCTGCAGGCGATGCCATTAGCACTTTTGTGGGGAATATGTCCCTTAATCTTTCTAACCTGAATAACTCCTTTCATATTCAGTTATATCGGAATACCTCCCGATATATTATTGCTTGTGTCCGTAAGCCCTACCTATTATTAGCGGGGAATTTGACATGGGATAATGATACGGAGATTGTTAATTGTACAGATACGTGTACATTTTTGTCTTGCCTCAATCATTCGTGGTGGCACAACTTTACTGGAGATATTTATATCCTTAGGGCTCGTAAGGAAATTTGGCTACCTGTTAACCTTACGCGACCGTGGGGGGCATCACCTCTTGAGACTTATATTTGGACTTCTCTCCAGCGAACCCGCCGTGCCCTTGGACTTATAATTGCCTCGGTGATGAGACTTGTCGCCATCGCCTCCACTGTGGCCGTAGCAGGGCTCGCTCTACATCAAAGCATACAAAATGCTGAATTTGTGCAGCAATGGCACGAGCAATCTCACCGGTTATGGCTTCAACAACGAAACATTGATTCTCAACTTGCTGAAAGATTGGACAACATGGAGCAAGCCTTGACATGGCTTGGAGATCAGCTCACTGTCCTCAGTACTCGGATAACATTGCAATGTGATTGGAACGCCACTCAATTTTGTGTAACGCCTGTGCCTTTTAATATCTCTCAGAATTGGACCGAAATCCGAAAATTATTAGTAGGCCATAAAAATATTAGTTTGGACATTCAAGAGCTCACTCAAAACATTTCTGAAGCATTTCGACAACTATTACATGTATTGTCCGGAACCGCAACCCTGCAGGAGCTGGGTCAACGCCTTGCTGCCCTTAACCCATGGACCCAGATGAAAACATGGATTTCTACAATCTCTGGAAGGATATTGCTTTGGACACTCGGATTAGGTCTGCTTCTCCTGGTGATCCGATGCTCCCTCCGTCGCCTCCAAAAACAAAAGAAAACACAGGAACAAATATGGGCTACCTTTCTAGGATTGAGGCAAAACAAAAAGGGGGAAATGCAGGGGCCCTTGAAAACAGTATGCTGAGAATAGATAGGGCTCAAGGACAGTATCTCCAATTGAACTTTTAATGAACTCCCGTAGGCACCAAGAAGGCAGACAAATAAAGAAGAGCATAGAGACAAGGAACTAAGCAGAAGGTTACATCTGGGTAAAGAAAGTTTGTTTTGCATTGTGTTCTTTCTGCTGACGTGGGGTTTATAGAGTATAAATAAAGTGAGGCGGAGGCTCTGGGTGTGGCCACCATGTTCTCTGTATGTCTTGTCCTCTGTTGTCTTGTGTGTTCATTCCTTTGTTTAGGAAACACGCGGACCCCAACACGGGTTCCCATCTTTATCAAACTTAGAGTGACACTGACTAGCCCAGTGTTTTCCTTTTTTACATTTTGGACATATCTCAGGCTCAACAGTTTTGTTTTTTCCCCTATCTGGTGGCCTGACTTGCTAATTTTTTTCTACGTTCTTTTTTAGTATGACCATGCTTCCCACAGTTAAAACAAGCTCCAGGAAATGGGAGTATTTCCTTTATCCACTGTCAGTCCTTCCATTGCCTGTGCCAACAAAGTAGCTTTATGCAGATTACCTCCAATACCATCACAGGCCTTGATATAATCAACTAAATGTGCTTTCCCTCTGATAGGTTGCAGAGCAGCCTGGCAATCAGGATTAGCATTGTCGAAAACTAATAACTGCAACACTATATCCTGAGCAGCTGAATCTGCAATCATCTTTTTAAGAGACTCCTGTAACCGAGCTATAAAATCAATATATGGTTCTCTGGGTCCCTGTTTTATAGCACTAAAGGAAGGGTATTGTTCTCCACCTGAAGTGATTTTTTCCTAAGCTCTAATGCACAGCCCCCTAAGCTGTTCTATGGCATCATCCTGCATGACCAGTTGTGCATCTAAACCAGCCCAGCTGCCAACCCCCAAAAGATGGTCTGCAGTTATATTAATTTGAGGTTGGTCCTGGGCATTGCAAGCAGCCTGAATGGAAGCTTCATCTGCCCACCAAGTTTTAAACTGTAAGAACTGAGCAGGAGTTAGACAAGCTCGAGTAAGAGCATCCCAGTCAGTAGGAATCATCTGACTGGAAACAGTAACATTCTTTAACAGTCCCATTATGAAAGGAGAACCTGGTTCATACTGACTTGTTGCTTGTTTTAATTCTTTGAGTAATTTAAAAGGAAAAGGCTCAAGTGTAGCTATAATATTTCCCTCTTGATCTGGGGGCTGTATTCTAATAGGGAACTGCCAGGCCTCTAAATCACCCTCTCGTCTAGCTTGCTGAATTGCTGCCTGAATAGAACTAAGAGCAGTTGCTCAAGGTGCTGCTCGAACAGTCACTAGGGCAACTACTTTTTGCCCTGTGTCCTCTGGGAAAAAAAGATCTGGGGAGTCATTTTCTTCAAAATAATAATGAGGGGGTGCAGAAGGGTAGGGATGAACCTCTCCTTCCTTTGCCACTTTAGCTTCAGCTGGCAAATAAACATGCTCTGTAATCTCTTCTGCTACTTTGCTATACTCTTGTTCCTCTTCATTATCAGTGTTAAAAAGTTCAAAGGTGAAACGAACCAGAACCCAAACCAGTCCCACTGTTACCCTGATGCTTCTGAGCTCCCCTTCTTACTCACCACGGGGATTACTTTAAGAGTACTTGGGTGTCCTCCAGCTAGTTTTCTGTTCCAACCGTGGCTCCGGTGACCCTTCGGCCTGGATTCGAGGTCCCACGTTGGGCGCCACTTGCCGAGATCAGCTCGGTTGGGGAGACCCTAACCCAGCGGCGCTAGAGGAATTAAAGATACACACACAGAAATATAGAGGTGTGAAGTGGGAAATCAGGGGTCTCACAGCCTTCAGAGCTGAGAGCCCTGAACACAGATTTACCCACATATTTATTAACAGCAAACCAGTCATTAGCATTGTTTCTATAGATATTAAATTAACTAAAAGTATTCCTTATGGGAAATGAAGGGATGGGCCGAATTAAATGAATAGGTTGGGCTAGTTAACTGCAGCAGGAACACGCCCTTAAGACACACATTGCTCATGCTATTGTTTGTGGCTTAAGAATGCCTTTAAGCAGTTTTCCACCCTGGGCGGGCCAGTTGTTCCTTGCCCTCGTTCCCGTAAACCCACAACCTTCCAGCTTGGGCATTAGGGCCATTATGGACATGTCATAGTGCTGCAGATATTTTGTTTATGGCCAGTTTTGGGGCCAGTTTATGGGTGGATTTTGGGGGGCTTGCTCCCAACAGTGGAATGTCGTAAAATTGGTCAATCAGTTAAGGCAGGAGCTGGCTGTTTAACTTCTTTTGTGTTTTTTCTGGCTACTCCAGACTTCTCGGCTCCTGAAGGCCATCTGGACATATATGTGCAGGTCACAGGGGTTACAATGGCTGAGCTTCGGCTCAGAGGCCTGACACTATCTTCTCCCCACAGGCAGCCACAATTGACACAGAGCTTCAAGTCAAAGCTGTAGCTAAACACAGCTGCAGTTTTCAATAATATACCCCATGCCCTTACCCTCTTGACTGAAGAAACATCTCAAATTAGACAGATAGCCTTATGAACCTATGGCTCTGGACATGTTAACAGCAGCTCAAAGGGGGAACTTGTACTATAATCAAAACAGAATGCTATGTATATATTCCAGACTATTCACATAATATTACTCAGGCCACAAAAGACTTAGACACCCACATCTCTGCCATTGACACGCTGTCAGTTGACCCCATATCAGCTTGGTTCTAGCAGCTGCCTAGTCCTTGGGAAACTTCTTTTGTTTAGCATGCTTGGGATAATTCTATCCATTCTGTTCTGTGCTGTGGAATATATTGCATTGTACTTTTTAGGTAGGAATAAAAGTTATGCTTACTCAATGCTTCTTTAAATTTAACACATTAATTTTCTAGATTTCACCTTTTTCCAGGACTTAGAATTATGTAGGATTGGTCCTCACTATACAGATGCTTTCTGACTGGCTAGCTCTCTACTTAAGGCAAAGGGATCCTAATGGTTAGGCAGGAATATCATCACTTCTGTTCAGCTTGAAGAAGTTACTAAAGATGGATTTCTGTTCCCCTACACCCCTTAGGATTAAGGGTCTCCTTGTAAAAAGGAGGACGGAATTATGTCAGAAGTGTCCTAACCAGAGTGACTCCATCTTGAATAAAGGACAGATAAAGCCAAATCTGCTGAGTGACTTTCCCAGGAAGATAGGCACTCTTCACAAGATGTTTATGGTTGAGGAAATGAGATAATGGAAAAAAGTCATTCTTAGTTTAAAAATGAGTTTCACTCTAGGCCGGGCACTGTGGCTCATGCCTATAATCCCAGCACTGTGGGAGGCCGAGGCGGGCGGATCATGAGGTCGGGAGATCGAGACCATCCTGGCAAATACGGTGAAACCCCATCTCTACTAAAAATACAAAAAAATTAGCCAGGCGTGGTGGTGGGCACCTGTAGTCCCAGCTTCTAGGGAGGCTGAGGCAGGAGAATGGCGTGAACCTGAGAGGCGGCGGAGTTTGCAGTGAGCAGAGATCACGCCACTGCACTCCAGCCTGGGTGACAGAGCCAGACTCCGTCTCAAAAAAAAAAAAAAAAAAAATGAAAAATGAGTTTCACTCTAAAGATAACAGTACACCCATAAATTTTCCCTGAAATCAATAGTTACACAAGAGAATAACAATACTAATAGTCTGTCACAAGCTGATCATAGGCCTTTGTAATAAAGTACACTAGTTGTAGCCCTATAAAAGCAAGCATTACATTGAAGGCAGGGGTGCTCCTATATAAGCAATACTTGCTTAGTACTACTTGCAAGCAAGGATACTACTCAGAAATAGAGTAGTACTATTATTAGAAACGGAATAGTTTCTAATAAACTACTTTAACTATTATACTCTGCAACTTGCCCTGATTCTATGCCGCGGACATCTAAGAACCTGCTCTTGGGTCTGGAATGAGACCCCTTTTCTGTTAATTCCTCTATTCCATTTACTCAGAGTAAAAGCCAGTCTGGAAAATAACCTGTGAGGCCTCCAAGATCCATCCCCACTCCCTTACCCACTTCCTTCCTGACTTCATCTACCCCCTCTTACCTTCCCTTGATCCTCCAGCAAGCCGGGTATCCTCATTCCTCCGCATTTATAAGCCTGTTACTTTGACCAAAGTGCTCTTCCCTCTAGACTGCCTCCTTCGTCTCCTGTAGATTTTCAGGCAAATACCATGTTCTCAAGTGAGGCCTTCCCTAATCTGCCTATTTAAAATGACCATCCCATAACTGGGCACCATTGCTCAAGCCTGTAATCCCAGCACTTTGGGAAGATGAGGTGGATGGTTCATTTGAGGTCAGGTGTTCAAGACCAGCCTGGCCAGCATATAGTGAAACCCTATCTTGACTAAAAATTAAAAAAAAAAAAAAAAAAATTAGCTGGGCATGGTGGTGGGTGCCTGTAATCCCAACTGCTCTGGAGGCTGACTCAGGAGAATCACTTGAACCCGGGAGGTGGAGGTTGCAGTGAGTCGAGATGGTGCCACTGCACTCCAGCCTAGGTGACAGACTCCGTCTCAAAAATAAATAAATACATAACAATAAAATAAAATAAAATGGCCATCTCAGTGCTCCCTATCTCTTTGCCCTGCTTTTTCTCCCTAGTATTCACCACCATCTAACATAATACTTAGAATCTTATTGTCTATCTGCCCACACAATGTAAGCTCCACGTGGGCATGGATCTGTCTTCTTCAGTGATGAGTCCCCAGTGACCTGGTACATGGAGGTACTCAAAAAAATTTGTTGCATAAAGTAATGAGCAAAGTTTGGCACAAATGTTAGCTATTATTATTTCAGGGCATATCGGTGACAGCACCCTACCCTTTGCAAAAATCTTCTTGGGAACCAGAAACTTAAACACAACTAGGAAGAAAAAAAGTCAGCCAAAAATAAAAGCAGGGGTCTTATTTTAGAAATACACCTTTCCAGGTCCTGGTATGTCGGGCTCTGTCATCTTTGTATCTGATCAAGGAACTACTGTGACATTTTTTGGTAACTTCCAGTCTGCAGTTTGGATTTAGGAGTTCAGGATTACAATCCTACTTCCCAGGTTTCCAGCTGCGCCGCCTGAATAGCCCTGCCAGCCCCACCCCGAGGGGCAGGAGGCGCGCGGAGGGCGGGGGTTGTCGGTTCCCCGCCCTCTGGCCGGCTCTGGGCGCGGGGCGGGACTCCGGGCCGCTGGGCGCGAGTGCTGAGACTCCGCCGCCCTGGCTGGCCTTGCCAAGCGCTGCGCGCTCACCATGGCGGGCCCCGCGCCGGGGCGGCGGCTGCGGCCGCTGGCAGCGCTGGCCCTGGTCCTAGCGCTGGCCCTGGGGCTGCCCACAGCCCGGGCTGGGCAGACTCCGCGCCCTGCCGAGCGGGGGCCCCCAGTGCGGCTTTTTACCGAGGAGGAGCTGGCCCGCTATGGCGGGGAGGAGGTAGGCGGGGCGGCACGGGCCGAGGGACCCGGGGTCGCGTCCGGTCTGCGGTGAGCCGAGCTGGGACCCAGGAGGCGCCCGCGGCCCAGGAAGCCTGGGGGACGCGCGGCCCGCGGCGGGCGCCCCCTTCCGGAGACCCGGCTCCGCGCTCTGCCCGGGCCGGCTGGGCCTCCTATATGTAGGCCCGGACGGATGGCCGAGGGTTGAGGGCGAGTCCTCAACGGTCGGAGCGCCCCGCTTTGCCCGCATAGCCCACCCTGAGCTTCCCCCTCGGTCCCCGGGAGATTCCCCCTCTAGCCGCCTTTTCGTTGATGATCTGCGTACAGACCTCAGAACTTTCTGGTTTTCATGTTAGCATCAGCTGAGGTGCTTACTGTGCCCATGCATAGTGGGGAGTGGCGGGGGACGGAGGGAGGGAAGCAAAGTCTGCTCCCTGGGTTACGCAGGAATTGGGACAGGTCCTGGGATAAGCCAGTCTTTGCCTGCACTTCCTTTTCCTGCTCCTGTATCCCAGGCCTCCTCTGCATCGGACTCCTCAAACCCACTTTTATGCCTGTGCCCCTGGGGCTCACCCAAAGCTGAAAGCGAGCGTAGAGGGTGAACTGGAGATTGGAGACCCGCCCCCCCGCCACTCACACACCCACACACGTCAATAGAGACCCCTCCACACACACAGACCCCCACACACGTCAATCAATAGTCTAGAGGCGTCCAGAAAACTCACAACCACCTGTCCACCTGGGTTGATTGGGACTGGTGCGATGGCTGTGTCGTGTGGCAGCAAGATGCTGCTCATGACAAGGACCACTGGGGTGCTGATATTAAATGCCGAGCAGGGGAACGGCATTGGGGTGAGGTCATAGTACCATAGCATTTCAGAGCTGGCAGGAACCCATCTCCTGCTTTTACACATAAGGAAACTGAGGCCTGCCACCTGGTAGCGGTAGAGCTGGAAGGGGCCTGATGTTTTTCAAAACCCTCTGGCCTGGTCTCCCTAATTCCTGAGTTAATTGGCCTTATATGGACTGGGATTGCAAGGGGGTGTCAGAAACCTGGCCCTTAGGCAGTGACGCCAGTTTGGGCGTCATTTGTGAAGAGGCCGTTTAGAACCATGAGTCAGTGAGGACACCGAGGGAGGGAGACATGGCTGGGATGTGAGGGTGTTAAGGGATGCCTTTTTGCCATTAGTAGAGGGAACCAGATGGTTCAGAGTCCAGGCATCTGTGCAGAAAAGAGTTAACGTGACAGGCCTGCTCTCCTTAGAAAATCCTGCTTGCAAGGGTGGGACTTGTCTGGTGTCTAGATTTCTCACCCAATAAGAGTGGGCTCACTTGCCTAGGCTGTATATACAGATGGTGAGGTTAGTATTGAACACTGTATACGCTAGGCAGCGTGTGCCCTATGTGACTAGCCCCCATTGAAAACCTCGGGTGCTGAGTCTAATGGGCATCTCTAGCAGAAGAACGTTCTGTCAGAAGAATGGCACACGTTGTCAAGTTTTGTTGCTGGGGGAAGAGTGTGCTTTTCCTCATGGGAGGGAGAGAGCATAGGAAACCTACACATAGATTCCCCTAGATTCTACCTCTGTGTTTTTCCTTGCCAGCTGTGAGTAGAACTATATGCTGAGTTCTTGGAATCTTCCTTCTAGGGACTCTCCAACTGACCTGATGATCTTTGGGACCGCTGGCACAAAATCTAAGGAAAGAGAGAGTTCACCACTGAGGTTCCAACAAGAGTGCCAGATCTGCAAGATGAGGACTGAGAAAAGACCCTTGGTTTTTTGATGTTGATGTTATAGATTGAAATTTAACTGAGGGAAACAGAGAGAGGACCTTGAGATGGAAACAGGGGTAGGAAACAATTGTTTTGGGAGTGGAGCCTGAGGATCTCTGTAGGTGGAAGGAAGGAGCCAGAGAGAGGAGGGGAGTGAGGGATGAGAGAGGCAGTTGAATGCAGTGGGTTCAAGCTATGCTGAGCTGTTGTTTGACCTGGATTGTTCTAGTCTATGCCTGTTATCCAGGGATAATTATTAATAACACCCCCTTTGACTCAGAAGTGTCACAATTTGTATAATACATTGGATCATACCTGGTTTTGGGTTCCTGTTCTGCTGTGTGATTTGGGGCAAATTACTAAACCTCTCTGAGTCTCTACTTTGTTCATCTGTAAGATACTTGCATTAGTCAAAGTTTCACTAGGGAACAGAACCATTTGGATATCTATATCTATACAGATGATCCGTGAGCAATACAGGAGTTTGGGGTACCGACACCCATGCAGTCAAAAATCTGCATATAACTTTTTCTTTTGGAGTCAGGGTCTTGCTATGTTGCCCAGACTGGAGTGAGTGGCTTTTCACAGGCACAGTCATGGTGCACTACAGCCTGGCACTCTTGGCCCAAGCGATCCTCCTGTTACAGCCTCCCAAGTAGCTAGTATTACAGGTGTGCACCCAGCCATGTATAACTTTTGACTACCCCCAAAACTACAATTTTTTTTCTTTTTTCTTCTTCTTCTTTTTTTTTTTTTTTTTTTTTTTTTTTTTGAGACACGGTCTCACTCTGTTGCTAAGCTTGGAGTGCAGTGGCAGGAACACAGCTCACTACAGCCTCCTCCTGGGCTCAAGCAGTCCTCCTACCTCAGCCTCCCCAGTTACTGGCATTACAGGTATGCACCACCACACCCGGCTATCTTTTTAATTTTCTGTGGAGATGGGGTCTTCCTGTGTTGCCCAGGCTGGTGTCGAACTACTGGGCTCAAGCAACTCTTCCACCTGAGTTTCCCAAAGTGCTGGGAATACAGGGGTGAGCCTCCATGCCTGGCTCAAAACTTAACTACTAATAGCCTACTGTTGACCACAAGACCCAAGAATAGAGTTGATTATCACATATTTTGTATATGTACTATATACTGTATTCTTACAGTAATGTAAGCTAGAGAAAAGAAAATGTTCTTAGGAAAATCATAAAGAAGAGAAAATATATTTACTATTAAGTGAAAGTGGATCATTATAAAGGTCTGCATCCTGAGAAGGAAGAGGAGTGGTTGGTGTTGCTATCTCAGGGGTGGCAGAGGTGGAAGAAAATCCACATATAAGTGGACCCATGCAGTTCAAACCCTGTGTTGTTCAAGGGTCAACTATATGTAGATAGAGAAATGGTTTATCAATAAGGATTGGTTTACACGATCGCGGGGGCTCGCTGGGCAAGTTGGAAATATATAGGGTAGGCTATCAGAAGGGGCAGGCTGGAAGCCCTCAGGCAGGAGCAGATGCTGTAGCCCACAGGTCTTTGTGTTTTTTTTTTTTTTTGAGACAGAATCTTGCTCTTTCTCCCAGGCTGGAGTGCAGTGGTGCGATCTCAGCTCACTGCAACCTCCACCTCCCATGTTCAGGCATTTCTCTGCCTCAGCGTCCCGAGTAGCTGGGATTACAGGCGCCCACCACCACGCCCGGCTACTTTTTGGTATTTTTAATAGAGACAGGGTTTCACCATCTTGGCCAGGCTGGTCTTGAACTGACCTTGTGATCCACCCACCTCAGCCTCCCAAAGTGCTGGGATTACAGGGGTGAGCCACTGCACCCAGCCTTGTTAAGGTCTTTCAACTATGAGATTAGGACCACCCAGATCATCTTGGATAATCTCCTTATATAAAGCCAATTGATTGTAGATGTTAAACACTTCTAAATACCCGCACAGCAAAATCTAGGTGAGTATTTGATTGAATAACTGGGTACAGTAACCTATGCAAATTGACACATAAAGTAAATAATCACAATGGTTATAATAAGAGTTCCTACTTGGCTAAGTGTGGTGACTCACACCTGTAATCCCAGCACTTACTTAGGGAGGTCGAGGCAGGAGGATTGCTTGAGGCCAGGAATTTGAGACCAGCCTGGGCAACATAGCGAGACCTCACCTCTACCAAAAAAAAAAGAGTTCCTCCTCTAAGCAGGTGTTTGGTGAATGCCGCATTAAATGAGATGGTGGTGTGCACAGGCTTAGCATAGGCCTGGAATAGGGCTCAGCACTGTAAGCCTTAATAAATGTTAGCTACTATTAGTTTTATTATCTTTTTAAAGATACAAGCAAGAGTCATTATAACAGGTCCGCAGTCCTTTCATGCACTACAGAAATCTAGTAAGTTCTGAAACCTAGACATTATTGTTTTTCACAAGTCATTTGACAGCAAAACCCAACTTGATCTAAAATCACTTGATGACAGAACCTTGTTGGAGCTGCCACGAGTCTACGTTAGTCTTTATCCCATTTAGTGTGAATGTTCATGTTTCACTGGAGAAATACTAACATATTTGATTATGGGTGTTGCCTTGTACCTCCCTAGAGGTATTGCATTAATATGTGGTATGTTCCCCATAACACCTTTCTAAAATCTGACAAATTCTCATATTGAAAACATATCTGATCCCCAAGAGTTTCTGCTCTGGGATTGTGGATTGTATAACAAGACTGCGTAACAAGTCTTTCTGAAACATCTAGCAATGAGTGACTTCTTTCTACTGTATATAAAACCTTCTTTCTTGGATGAGAGCCAAGGCAGACCCGCCTCTATCAGTCACACATCCCGCTGTGTGGTTCAAGGTGAGAGAGCTCAGACACCCATGCAGGGGTTTGTGTGGTTCTCCAGTGGCAGCTTCAGATGGGAAATCCGTGAAGCATGGGTGTCCTGGCTGCTGGTGTCTTTCACAGAACCACACTGTGTTCTGGATCTACCACACCAAGAGCCAGTTCTTTCCTTTTAGGCATCGTAGGGCCTCAGAGTGATCCCATAGCATGGCTCCCTAAATCATTCACATATGGGAATAGAAAAATCCTTGGTATATATTAGTTCTCTTCGAATGCTTGCTACAAATCTGGGCGGGGTGTGGTGGTTCACACCTGTAGTACCAGCAGTTTGGGAGGCCGAGCTGGGAAGATCCCTGAAGCCCAGGAGTTGGAGACCAGCCTGGGCAACATAGTGAGACCTTGTCTCTATTTTAAAAAAGAAAAAAAATCTGGACAGCATCTCCTTGGTGCTTCTTTAAAACTCCATTCTCCCAGTAATTCTAGTAAGGGTTATATAGAGGAAGTGATTTTGAGGACCTCTCCTGTAGATAACAGGTTACAGAGTGAGTGTGTTGAACAAAAATGAAAATAGGCAAAAAAAGGTAGTGTGTTCCAGAGTGCCTTTCTTTGGACCTTGTTTTCTTCAACTCTTGTCAAAATTGCCCTGATAGGTAGAGATATCGCTTGCACATGTTCACCGGTAGCTTTTGCCTTGTCACACACCTGTTATGATAGCAGGGTTTCACTGTCTACAAATTGCAGGCCAGAGATTGGCATTCAAGTTTTCAATAAGGAAGAATTGCCCTAGGAAGGGCAAAGGCTTAGAATCAGACAGGTATGAGTCTCCTGACTTTTTATTTACCAGCAGAGAAACCTTTGACAGGTTATATAAACTCTAAGCCTCAGTTTCTTCACCTATAAAATGGGTATAGTAATACCTGCCTCACAAGATTATTTTATTTTAGTTATGTTTAGTTTTTGAGACAAAGTCTCACTCTGTCACCCAGACTACAGTGCAGTGGCTGATTTTATTTTGTTTTGTGTGTGTGTGTGTGTGTGTTTTGTTTTTTTGGAGACAGAGTCTTGCTCTGTCATCAAGGCTGGAGTGCAGTAATGTGATCTTGGCTCACTGCAACCTCCTCCTCCTGGGTTCAAGCAATTCTGCCTCCCCAGTAGCTGGGATTATAGGCACCCACCACCACACCCGGCTAATTTTTGTATTTTTAGTAGAGACAGGTTTTCACCATGTTGGCCAGGCTGGTCTCAAACTCCTAACCTCAAGTGATCTGCCCACTTCAGCCTCCCAAAGTGCTGGGAGCCACCGTGCCTGGCTGTCTCTGTGTCACTTCTATTCCTGCGTCTGCATTTATACTCCCAAGCCTTCCACCCACCCTCCACCTTCTCAGTTGCCATTTCCTGGGCCTGAGAGTCTGTCCCTGGGGACTGTGCTATCCGTGGATGTCCGTCTACACCGGGTCAGAACTCACCACCACAGCATGCTCTGTTTACTGATAAGGCCATTCCTCTGTGTGGCATGTGTGTGAGGTATCTATGTCACTCTGAGGCCTCAAAAACACTAAACATTCTTTGCTTCCCCTTTAATATGACTTCCTCTTAGCACTTACACCTTCAAGTAAGTAGTTTAAGGAGGAGATAAAGATTTTATTGTTAAAAAAAAAAGGAGCTTGCTGGGTGCAGTGGCTCATGCCTGTAATCCCAGCACTTTGGGAGGCCGAGGTGGGTGGATCACCTGAGGTCAGGAGTTCGAGACCAGCCTGGCCAACATGGTGAAACCCTGTCTCTACTAAAAAGACAAAAAATTAGCCGGGTGTGGTGGCAGGTACCTGTAATCCCAGCTACTCAAGAGACTGAGTCAGGAGAATCTCTTGAACCCTGAAGGCGGAGGTTGCAGTGAGCTGACATCGTGCCATTGCACCCAGCCTGGGCAATAAGAGCGAAACTCCGTCTCAAAAAAAAAAAAGGTGGGGCCCATGGAGCTGTTTAAGTGACAGTCATTTTGGTGGGAATGTTTATATAAAGGAATGTTACCTATAAGAAGCAAAATATAAAATAGATCACTCGTATCAGTTACATCAATGTATGACTATTGATGAAGAGGAAAGGAAATTTGGACTGATAAGTAATTCATCATTTACTATTCTTTTGAATTTTCATCTCCATGAAGTTGCTTCAGTTCCTGATATTCTTTTTTTTGAGATGGAGTCTCACTGTGTCGCCCAGGCTAGAGTGCAGTGGCATGATCTTGGTTCACTACGACCTCTGGCTCCAGGGTTCAAGTGATTCTCCAGCCTCAGACTCCCGAGCAGCTGGGATTACAGGCATGCACCACCATGCCCGGCTAATTTTTGTATTTTTAGTAGAGGTACGGTTTCGCCATATTGGCCAGGCTGGTCTTGAACTCCTGACCTCAGGTGATCCATCCGCCTTGGTCTCCCACAGTGCTGGGATTACAGGTGGGAGTCACTGTACCTGGCCCCTGATTTTCTTTATAAAGGAGAGGATTGCCACATTCTTGTCATGAGACTTTATGACTTTTCCAAATTTCTGTGCATGGGCATGACGCTGCCCAGGCAGGTGGCAAGTTCACCAAGGACCAGGCTTAACAGAAGGCCATTGGGACTTGACCCACTGCTCTTTGCTCAGCTTGTGATGGGAGAAGATTTAACTAAGTTGCACTGGAAGAGCCAGCTCTTCCCCTCCTATTCACAGCTTCTCCCCTGCTTTCTAGGAAGATCAGCCCATCTACTTGGCAGTGAAGGGAGTGGTGTTTGATGTCACCTCCGGAAAGGGTAAGTGGTGTGGCATTTTGAATCTTCATTTCCAGGGAGCTCAGAAGCCAGAGTGAGCAGCACTTGGAGGTGTGAGGAAAGGGAGGGAACATTAGGTAAGTCTGTTTCATTCCATTTATTTTTTTTAGTTTTAATTTAATTTAATTTAATTTTGAGACGGAGTTTCACTCTGTCACCCAGGCTGGAGTCCACACTCCACGATCTTGGCTCACTGCAAACTCCACCTCTCCGGTTCAAACAATTCTCTGCCTCAGCCTTCTGAGTAGCTGGGATTACAGGCACTTACCACCACCCCCCGGCTAATTTTTTAATATTTTTAGTAGAGATGGGGTTTCACCATCTTGGCGAGGCTGGTCTTGAACTCCTGACCTCGTGATCCACCTGCTTTGGCCTCCCAAAGTGCTAGTATTACAGGTGTGAGCCACCACACCTGGCCTTCCTTCCATTTTAAATGAGCAGATTGAGTTAATCTTTGTCAGTGTTTTACTTCAGTAGGAGTTTTCTCCCCTGATGATGATATTACTGAAAAGCCTTCCATGGCTTTCCATTGCCTGTAGAATTAAATTCAAACTTGATGATTTACCCTAGTTGAAGCAATGAGAGAAGTGTTCTTTAATTTTTTTTTTTTTTTGAGATGGAGTCTCGCTCTGTGGCCCAGGCTGGAGTGCAGTGGCCGAATCTCAGCTCACTGCAAGCTCCACCTCCTGGGTACATGCCATTCTCCTGCCTCAGCCTCCCGAGTAGCTGGGACTACAGGCGCCCGCCACCTCGCCCGGCTAGTTTTTTGTATTTTTTTAGTAGAGACAGGGTTTCACCGTGTTAGCCAGGATGGTCTCGATCTCCTGACCTCATGATCCGCCTGTCTCGGCCTCCCAAAGTGCTGGGATTACAGGCTTGAGCCACCGCGCCCGGCTGAGAAGTGTTCTTTAGTAAAGAGTTGGCATTATAGTACATTACAGAACATTTTAGTGCCATTTAGTGTAACTACTAATGATATCTTGGAGGTAGTTTTATATTGGTTCATCTATTATTTGATAACAAACACTGCTGAATGGAAATAGATTTGGCTTCCACCAACATTTAAGAAGAAGGAACATTTTTCTTGTTTGCATCTTTAATTTTTTTTTTTGGAGACAGAGTCTCACTCTGTCGCCCAGGTTAGAGTGCAGTGATGCGACCTCCTCCACCTGCCAGGTTCAAGCAGTTCTCCTGCCTCAGCCTCCCGAGTTATTGGGATTACAGGTGTATAGCACCATGCCCAGCTAATTTTTTGTATTTTTAGTAGAGCTGGGGTTTCACCATGTTGGCCAGGCTGGTTTTGAACTCCTGACCTCAAATGATCCGCCCATCTTGGCTTCTCAAAGTGCTGGGATTACAGTCGTGAGTCACCACACCCAGCCTGCGTCTCTTATATTTTTAAGAGACTATTTTCTCAGTATTAACACTTAGGTTTAAAAAAAAAAAAAAAAAGAGCGAGAGGGGGGCTGGGTACAGTGGCTCATGCTTGTAATCCCAGCACTTTGGGAGACCAAGGTGGGTGGATCATGTGAGCTCAGGAGTTCAAGACTAGCCTGGGCAACATGGTGAAACCCCATCTCTTCAAAAAATACACAAATTAGCTGGGCATGGCGGTGCATGCCTGTAGTCCCAGCTACTCTGGAGGCTGAGATGGGAGAATCGCTTGAACCTGGGAGGTGGAGATTGCAGTGAGCCAAGATCATGCCACTGTACTCCAGCCTGGACAAGAGTGAGACCCTGTCAAAAAAAAAAAAAAAAAAAAGTTTTAGGGGGACTGTTCTCATTTTGTATTTTCTGAAAATCCCTGCTCAGCCTGCATGTGTGACTTATTTCACATTTAGAATGAATGGAATCCAACCTGATGGCTGGGGTGGCTTACTGGACTTTGTGTCGCCATTGTTTGGCCTCTCCGTGAGCCTGGAGCCTTTTTTAGGATTGGGTAGGGGCCTTGGGAGCCCCTCCACGTGCAGGCTCCAGGTTACTCTGCATGTAAACCCACACTCACGTCTCTTCCTTCCTCCCCACTACAGAGTTTTATGGACGAGGAGCCCCTTACAATGCCTTGACCGGGAAGGACTCCACTAGAGGGGTAGCCAAGATGTCCTTGGATCCTGCAGACCTCACCCATGACACTGTGAGCCAGATTATAAGCCTTTGTTAAAATGCTCTACCTCCTTGTCCATGCCTTTTTCTCTTTTTCTTTTTTTCTTTCTTTCTTTCTTTTTTTTTTTTTTTTACCTCTGGGCAGGAGCAAGGCTTCCTAACTGGCTTATTTACCCCTGTGGTCCGCTTGGTGTGGTGGCTAGGCATTTTCTTGAAATAGATTATCCTGCCGTGTCACCTTGACTCAGAAACCTTCCGTGGCTGTCTGTTGCCTAGAGTTAAGTCCAAACTCTTACGAACTTGTGATCCAACTCAGTGATATCACAATTTGGCCCCAACCTGCTTTGGCAACCTAATGCTCCTTATGATCTGTACCTGCCACCCCGTCCCCTCAGCCCCTTACAGTCTTGCTATTAGTCTCTGAGACCCATTCCCCAGGCCATGCTTGGTAGATTTGTGGATGACCTAGATTGGGAAGAAAGGTCTCCCTCTATGCTCATATTTCTGTGAAGGAGAAGATAGCATTAAAACATTTTTTAGACCGGGAGTGGTGGATCATGCCTGTAATCCCAGCACTTTGGAAGGCCAAGGTGGGTGGATCACCTGAGGTCAGGAGTTTGAGACCAGCTAGGCCAACATGGAGAAACCCCGTCTCTACTAAAAATACAAAAATTAGCTGAGTGTGGTGGTGCATGCCTGTAATCCCAGCTACTTGGGAGGCTGAGGCAAGAGAATTGCTCGAATCCAGGAGGCAGAGGTTGCAGTGAGTTGAGATCATGCCACTGTGCTCCAGGCTGGGCAACAGAGTGAGACTTCATCTCAAAGAAAAAAAAAATATTTTTTTTTTAAAACCTATTCAAGGTCTAAATAATCCCAACAGTAAGGTTGGAATTTCCCCCAACAGTGCTCAACATCAAACTGACATTGAGATAAATTGAGATGAGCCAAACTTATAACAAAATGAGTGTAACAATATTACAAAAATGAATGAAGAACTTAAGAAAGGGAAAGGTGCCAAATGTATAATGGGAGGAGTGTAGAGAGAGGGAGAATTAAGTGGGGGAAGGAAGGGGATGCAGATGCAGCAGGGCACGCCCTGCCCCACCCCAGCATGGTCATGGTGCTCTTTGGAGTCTTTCATCCTTGCATCAGTCAAACTGCAAAGTGTGATGAAGCATTGCTCCCCGTATGTTATACCCTCCCATCCACCCCACACAGCAGTGTCTCTTAAGCCATTTGTCCATTATTTGGTTTGTTGAGATATCTTTTCTCTTGCATTAGGGATGTGGGAGGCAAGGCAGGGATGGAGAAAGGCCAGTGCCAAACACCATCCACTTACCCCATCTCCTGTCTTTCTTGTGCTTTTCTCCCCAAGACGGGTCTCACGGCCAAGGAACTGGAGGCCCTGGATGAGGTCTTCACCAAAGTGTACAAAGCCAAATACCCCATCGTTGGCTACACAGCCCGGAGAATTCTCAATGAGGATGGCAGCCCTAACCTGGACTTCAAGCCTGAAGACCAGCCCCATTTCGACATCAAGGATGAGTTCTGATGTTCCACCTGCAGGAGCAGGTTCTTGGAAGAATGAGGCAGGAAGACACTAGGTGCTGAATCTCCTGCAAAACAGGCTGCCTGGAGCCCCTGAGCCACACAGATCCGAATAAAACAGATGCTTACCCTGGAAGAGCAAATGCCTCCCGTTGTCCTTGGTCAGGGGTTCTGTCTACCTGGGGACCCCTGTCCGCACACCAGGAGTCAGTAAGAGCCGAAGTGGTACACCTCCTAGACATCAGTGTCAGCTGGCTGGGCAGTGGGATTTTGAGCGACCTTTATACTTTTCTGTACTTGCCAAATTTTCAGCTGTGACCATGTTCACTTTATAATCAAAACAAAAATAAACATCCCATTTTTACAAAAGGAGAATTCTTCCCCAGAGGCCATTTCCTTGGAGCCCCGTCAGCACCCCACGTAAGTGGGTGGGCTGTGTTGTTCTTCCATAGTCCTACGGGGCTGGATGGTGGGGCATTTTGGCGATGGGGCAGGAAAGGAGAGTGGTGAGGTGGGAGGGTGGGCGATGGGAAGGGAGGCAGGAAACCCGGCTGGAGTGAGGATGGGAACTGGCTTCAGCGCATGTGCAGCTGGAGACTGGTGAGGAGGACCGGGGTCAGTGTGGGCGGAGCCTGGCGGAGGTCATTCCAAGAATGGGGAGGCATATTCCTTACGCTGGACTGACGTCAGATTTTAGGAGGAAGCCCCTTTAGTTAGAGGGGGCGGATTTTTCCCTCTGGGGACATTGGGTGATGTCTGGCAACATTTTTTTAAAAAAAATTTTTGGTTGTCATGACTGCAGGATGCTGCTGGCATCTCAAGGCCAGGGATGCTGGTCAACATTCTGTAATGCACCTGACAAAGCATTATCTGGTTCGAAATTTCATTCATACTGAGGCTGAGAAATGCTGTGTTAGATGGATCCTGGACATTTTACAGTGGAGATGAATTTCCTTGACATAAAACTTGTATTTTATTAAAATAAATAGCAACTGCCCCCAAGAGAGAATTTTCACATTAAGCAGAATAATCTGTTAAGGTGATTGTTCAAAATGTTGATTCCTGGGCCCCACCCCCAGCGCTTATGATTCAGTATTTCTAGAACATGGCCTGGAATAGTGCTTGTAGTGAGCCGCTCAGGAAGTTGCGATACAAACAGGCCCAGGCACACTTTGAGACACCACCTTATTGCCTTGTCAATCATCACAAGGAGAACTCAGAGACTTTGAGGACAAGGTTTGACCTTTAACGTGTTTCAGGGCTGGGGAGTCCAATGGTAAACCTCTGGGTTGCACTCAAGAAGGTGGGAGCTTGATGGCCATCCAAGAGTAATGTGCCTGGATCTTATCAGATAGGACTTTTTGGCCTAGAATTCTAGAAGCCAAAGTTGTTTGTATCAGGACATTTGGCCCCAAAACAGGATGTACAAATAAATAGTGTACAAGTCCTTGGGAACAGTCGAGAGATGACTTCTTTTACTTACGTGCCCACCACTCCCTACATCACCATGTAATGTGGGGGCGGGAGGGTGGGTAGAATTCCACTCCTTAGACACAGATTTCTGCAGTGGGTCAAGGTCTCCAAATTCAGGCTCTGGGAATTTTCCAACACCACCGTTTGCTCCACTCCCGAACTCTGCCCCCATGAAGGCAGTTTTCCCTCATGGTCTCAGGCTCACCACCTCTCCCAGGATAACCCTGCCCAGATCCCTGAGCGCACATCAAAGGCTGCCAGCCAGCCAGGACCGTGTGCAAGAAATCGGCAGCCTATGTGGGCTCCAGAAAGGGTGGGTGCAACCCCAGGGGAGGGGGCACAGATCAGCCTTAGAATCTGCATCATTGAGGTTCGCAGGGCCTAAAGAAAGTCTCGCACAGATCCTGGGAGGCCTGAAGTCTCTGCCTCATGCACCTCCTGCTCCTATGTCTATAATGGTTTCTTTTCTCTGTAGGCTCATATCCTCCTTTTAAGACTCAGCCTAGGTGCATGTGTACCAGGAAGCCCTCCCCCTCCTGTGTGATCCCCTTAGCCTAGACTCACCTGCTTTGCTGTGATTGCCTGTTTGTGAGCCTGTCTCCTTCAAACAGGGGCATCTTGCAGGCCCAGCACACTCTCCTACAGTGACCAAACTTTCTGATTTGCCTGGGACTTTCCTGGTTTTAGCACTGAAAGTCCTGCATCCCGGAAAACAAAACCACTCTGTCCTGGGCAAACCTGAGGACTGACTGGCACCAGCAGCAGAGTCAAAGCCTCCTCCCAGCTGGGGGGCTCCAGGGCGACCACGTGCCACCCTGGGATGAAGAAGGAGGGAGGACGTCGGGAGAGCGCAGGGGGCTGGGTTCTTAGCCAGTCCCAACAAGTTCCAATTCAACATCTCCAACAGGAAGCTCAATGCCTTGTCTGCAGTAGGTGCTCGGTGCATTGGAGTGTTGTTGATATTGGTGTAATTTGTGAAGTTCTCCACATTTAAATTCCTTCTGCTGAGATATAGCCCCTCCCTGACCTCTCAGAGGAAACGTGTTTCCTTGAACCCAGAATGCTGATCAGTACCCTTCCCTTGCTGAGCTCCTGGGCCCTGGCGCACAGAGCCTTCCCCCTTGCAGATGACTGGGGGCCAGTCCCCATGCCATGTAACAGGAGGAAAGGAAACAAGGTTTTGCTGCGTGGAGCCCGTTTCTGTATTTCAAACTATTGAAATAAGACTGCTAAGGGCCAGGCGCAGTGGTTCACACCTGTAATCTCAGCACTTTGGGAGGCCGAGGCAGTCGGATCACCTGAGGTCAGGAGTTCAAGACCAGCCTGGCCAACATGGCGAAACCCTGTCTCTACTAAAAAATGCAAAATTAGGCCGGGCGCGGTGGCTCACACCTGTAATCCCAGCACTTTGGGAGGCCGAGGCGGGCGGATCACGAGGTCAGGAGACTGAGACCATCCTGGCTAACACGGTGAAACCCCATCTCTACTAAAAATACAAAAAATTAGCCGGGTGTGGTGGTGAGTGCCTGTAGTCCCAGCTACTTCGGAGGCTGAGGCAGGAGAATGGTGTGAACCCGGAAGGCAGAGCTTGCAGTGAGCCAAGATCGCACCACTGCACGCCAGCCTGGGCGACAGAGCGAGACTCCTCAAAAACAAAAAACAAAAAACAAAACAACAACAAAAAATTAGCCAGCCATGGTGGCGCGTGCCTATAATCCCAGCTACTCAGGAGACTGAGGCATGAGAATCACCTGAACCCGGGAGCCGGAGGTTGCAGTGAGCTGAGATCGTACCACTGCACTCCAGCCTGGGCAACAGAATGAGACTGTGTCTCAAACAAACAAACAAACAAAGACTGCTAAGAATTAAATGCCCCAGAGGGTAAGTGATGGAGTTGACTATCCCAAAGAAGAGCAGGGCAGAGGGGTCTGACCGGCAGACCGGGTCCCTAGAGGTGGAGGCTGTGCAGAGTTTGCCTGATCTAAGGTCTGGCCCAGGCCTCAGCCCTATCCTGGACCCAAGACGCTCACCCCCTACTTTAGGCACCTGCTCCAGGGGGTTTCCTCACCACCACTACCCAAGGGTCTGAACAAAGCAAACTCATCCTCTACATTGACTTCCTTCAGAAGGCTGCTTTTCAAGCCCCAGTCTCCAAAAAGCATGGTCCATTGGGCACCGCCAGCCTCCCGAGATGCTGCTGTGAGGGGCTGAAGCTGGAAATCTGTGGCTGGAGCCTGGCCCCTGACAGGAAGCGAATGCCCTGGCTCCAGGCCCTCCCCCGAATCACTGTGATGACCAGAGATCACCCACAGGGCCCAGAGAAGGCAGCTGGCCCTTCCGATGGATGGTGGCTTCCAGCACACTAGGGCCACACTAGGGCCTTGCTCAGGCAGACCTGGAACTGCACAGGCTTGACCGGAGAGGCCTGAGCAGGCCAGTGGGCAAAGTGACCGACCAGGCAGAAGTTATCCCTGTGAGCCTCTGTCCAGGACATCATATGCAATCATTGCCTGAAGGATTATTTAATGCCACATTGTGTTGGTCATCTTTTATGCTCCATTTCACAGCCTGTCAGTCCAGCTGTAATCTCTCAGTGCCTGATTTAGCTTTCTTCCCTGGGCTTCCCTGCCAGGCAGAGCTGCTCAAGCTGTTCTGGGACGTCTGCAAACCGGCAGGTGCAAGGAATTAACATCCTCTGGGGGCAACCTACAGCTGATAGCGGATGGGTAGACACAGTCTCCCCATAGCCCTGAGGCTTATTCTACAGGTTCCTCAGAAGGCCTCCAGTGATATTGAGCCTCAGCTGCCCACAGTGGTGTGAGCTCAACAACACAGCCTTGGACTGGCTGAGCCTCCTTCCCAGTTTCATTCTTCCCAGTCCCCTATGCCTGAGCCCATGGATCACTTCCTAAATGTGTGTTCCTGCACACAAACCTTTGTTGCAGTTTCTGCTTTTGGGAAGAACTCAGCCTGAGACACAAGATTACTTCCTCAGATACTGACACAATCCTGTTGTGCCAAGCTCGGGTTTACTAATAACGTTTTACATGTGTATAGCACTTTACAGTTTACAAAGTTCTCATTCCAGCTGTGTAACCATTTGCCCCAGAACTCAGTGGCATCACTATGATGACATCACTCAGGATGGAGCCACTCATGATGCTCAGAGATTTTGTGTGCCGGGGACTGAGAGGGTGCAGTGGGCATAGCCTTTCTGCCCCTGATGTCTGTGGCAGGTGTCAGATGGAATGATGAGGGCTCACTCACATTTCTGGTGAGTGATGCTGGCTGCCGGAAGCTCTGCTCCTCTCCATGAGTAACTTCTCACAGCATGGCGGCAGGACTGTCCCTCCTCAGCCTCTGAAGTCAGGCAGCATCATTTCTATTCACCAAGGCAGGTAAGCACAAAGTCCCACCTAAGGTCAGGGGGCGGGGGGCCATTTTGGGAAAATACAATCCACCATGGTTACTTCCCATGTTATCTCCTTTGATTCTCACAAAAGAGACTGTATGTAATCTTTGAATCTGCAGTGCTGAGGTCAAGTAGCAGGTGTGCATGCAGTAAATCACATTTGCCTTGTGGACAGAGACAGGTTTTAGAGTCAGACTGATCTACGTTTGAATCCTGGTTTCATCACTTAGTACCTGTATGATCATGGAGAAGTAATTTAGCTTCTGTAAGCCTCAGTTTCCCAATCTTTACAATGAAGCCAAAATACTCATTTCCCTTGCTGGTGCTAGAATTTGATGCGGTTGTGTGTGTAACATGCCCAGCAGGCTACTGACACCTGCGGGATCAGCCTCTCTCTGTTTCTTCCTCTTCTACTCCATCCCACCTCCCACCTCCTACACTAATGAGCATCTTGGACTTCCCAGCAGATGCAGGGACGTAAGTGAGCAGAAAGCATTTAGGCATGTGTCCAGGGTCTTGACAACAGGCTGGAGTTTGGAAGAAGTCCAGCTAAGAATCCGGATGAGGAACAGCGCCCCCTCTCTTCCTCATCCCTGGACACATCCCGCCCAGCCAAGAACTGAGAGCATTAACCCAGCTCCTCCCTTGTACAGCTTCAGGGTCTCAGGTTTCCCTGATGCCCTATAGATTCTCCCAGAGTCCCAAGGGCAATGGGGAAGCCTGCTCCTCTCCCCCAGGGGCCTTGCCGGGACTGCAGTCTTGCTGCCAGAGGCCTAATAGCAGGTGTGCCTGGGGGTACCACTGTGGTGCAGTTTGTCTCACCCCCAACCCCCTGATGGTTTGGGTCTCTACAGCTTTCCTCCTCCCACTGGGTTGGGCCCTAGCCCTGACTCCAGAAGTTAAGTGACTTTTGTTCCAGAACGTGCTGTATTCACAGTCTCCCCTGGGCCTTTGCACATGCTGTTGTTCCTCTGCCTGGAATGTTCTTTCTACTTGCTCTCATTGCATGTAAAACCCTATCTTGGCTTAGATATTACTTCCTTGAGGAAGCTTTCTCAGACCCCTCTCTGCCAAGGTGGGCACACAGTACCGACATGCCCCTTTGGTATCAGATCCCAGTGAACCGTAATTGTATTTACTTTGTGTTTTCCTCCTCACCAGGCTAGGACACACTTGCCCTATTCACTGCTGTATCATATAGCACAAGCCCAGCACCTTTGATGTGAGATAAAGTGAATGGATGGGCAAATGGACAAGCGGTGAATGAATGAATGAGTCAATGGATTGGTGCTCCCTCACCCAGGGCACATGCCTTCCTTGCAACCCTCCTTCACCCCTTACTCAGGGATGCGCATCTGATTCCTGAAACATCAGAGTGGCTTCCCACTCTCCAGCCAAGTTTCCAGCAGAGCCTGCTTGGGCATCGCTTCCAGGATTACTCCTGGACCAACTTCGCCTGAGCATTTCTGCAGCCTCATCATCTGGGGAATATATAAAAATAGTAAGTGGTTCCCCTGGCAACCACCACAGCAAATGGTAACCACGGTGGGCGGTCCAGGAAAGCCTCGAGGCTGGGAGGAAAACAAACTCTGCCCTCACTGCTCACTCACCGAATCTTGGCTGGCCAGCGTGCCCTCTGAGCTGCCTCGCCTAGTCTCATGGCTTCCTGGAGACCACCTGCTCTGAAGCCCAAAGGGAAATAACGGACTGGAGGAGCTGCTCCATCAGCCAGACCATCTGCCCCATCAGTTCCTGGGCTGCTGCCCCTGTGCCCTCTCTGTAGGGTCACCAAGGGCCTCTTCTGGCTGCCCTGCCGTGTCCAGTACCTTATCTGGGTAGTCAGAGGGCTTCAGAAGCTGCCAGCGGGAGACTCAGCCTTGCTGCCAGGGTCTAATATCATGTGTGCCTGTGTGGACCCCTTGTGCTGGGCTGACCAAGCCCCTTCGTGACAGTTTGGCCTCTGCCCAGGTCTTCAGCTTCCCTGCCCTCCAGCCGGGCTCGTGGCCTGGCTCTTGCAAGTTTACCCCTCCACCAAGGTTGACTCTAGGTGCTGCCCAAGGCTCGGATCTTGTCACCACCACCTCCTCTCTGGGATTATTAGAGGGCATGGGGCTTCTGCATGCTAAAACTGTGGGGTGAGAGTTGGGAGCACGGGCTGGGAGGGTGCTTGGAAAGCATTGCCAAGCTGGCTGCAAACTGTCCACAGGAAGCCAGGCTCTAGGAGATCCTGAGAGAGGGAAAATCCAGCAGCTGAGACACTAAGCGGGGCTGGAGGCAGAACCTGGAGTGAGTGTGACCCTGAGGTGTCAGGGAGCGGAAGCCTCAGGTCTCCAGTGGGTGGCTGGTGGGTGCAGCTATTTCAGAGTAGCCTGATCAGCCAGGCTACTGCTGTCTTTTCCCTGGGCATGAGCAAGGCGTTTGCTCCCCTGCCATCCCCCAACCTCCTGGAATATTGAGTTTCGCTGCCTCCCTCTGGCTGTGGTTACCTCTACCCTGTCCTTGCCTCTCCCAGCTGAAGCCTACTTCCTGCCTAACTGCCCCTACCCGTGCCTCTCGTCTAAGTCGGTGCTGATGGTCATTGCAATAGTGGCACTGGGCTAGCATGAGCCAGGTGTTGGCATGCCATGTTTGCAGCTTAATTTGATTCTCTTCAAGGAGGTACTAACATTTGCTTGGGTCTTAGGAAGCATAAGTAACTTGCAATGGAAACTATACCTCTGAAAACTGAGAGGAGAGGTGCTGGAGCTGAGATTCCAAGGCAAATCTTCCTTCCAGCCTGGGCACTTTCCATTCTGCCATGTTGTGCCTGAAGATTGAGACTTCCAGGGAGCCCCACCCCAGGGCCATTGGAATTAGAATGTGGCACACTGAGCTGGTGGCAGATATTCTAAAATCGTAGCAAGGGAAGGTACCTGGAGGTTCTGTGGAGAGAGACTCTACTTCTGTGTGTGTGTGTATGTGTGTGTGTGTGTGTGTGTGTTGTGTGTCTGTCTGTCTCTCTGTCTCCCAGGCTAGAGTGTAATGGCACAATCTGCGACCTCCGCCTCCTGGGTTCAAGCAATTCTACTACCTCAGCCTCCCAAGTTGCTGGGATTACAGGCGTCTGCCACCGCACCTGGCTAATTTTTGTATTTTTAGTAAAGACGGGGTTTCACTATGTTGGCCAGGGTGGTCTTGAACTCCTAACCTCAAGTAATCCTCCTGCCTCGGCCTGCCAAAGTGCTGGGATTATAGGCATGTGCCACTGCACCCAGCCTTGCTTTTTTTTTGTTTTTTGTTTTGTTTTTCTAACACATAATTTAATCCTTTAGTTAACAAGTATTTCCTGTGCTCTAGTCTTCACAGAATTCTGTGGTGAACAAGATCTGCTGTCATTTGAGAGAAGTTCTCTCGGACTAAGGATGTGTGATACAGGCTCAGGGTACTAAGCCCCATGGCATCACCCAGAGGGAGGTTGTGGGACCCAGGCCCATCTGTGGGAGCTCAGAACCTGCTGGTGGCAGCTGCAAGCCACCCCAAAGATACGAGAGGTAATAGTGGCTGTGGTGGCCGGTGATGCCCACCTGGAGGCCATGTGAGCTGTGCTGGGACTCCTTTGTCTAATCTCCCCCAGATTTCTGGATTTGGCCTCCACATTGAGGAATCTCTTACTACTCAGGATCCCTGAAATACATCTGTTGCCTTCCTACCTGAGCCCTCTCACTTCTTCCCCTTTCCCATTTATCCATGACCCTCCCCTTAACTGTCATTCATAACCTCTGTCTGATTCATACCACTGCAGTCTCTCTGCCATTCCTTCAAAGATCAAGCAGTTTCCTTCTGTTAAATAAAATGTATGGGAGGCCATTATTTGGATTGACCTCCTGCATTAGGCTCCAACAGACCCATTCAAAATGGAGTCACTCATGCTAAGGTTCCACACCACGAAACCAAAAACAAAGCCATTTACTTGTAAGATCTGAGCTTCTGAGAAATCAGGAGAGAGTTGATAGTCATATCCCATTAAGCTAACAAGATCCTCAATAAGGAAAGTAACTTTGAAGCGACTAATCTGCATCTTATTCCTTGTTTTGACTTTCTTCAGCCTTTTCTGCCTGTAAAGCTCAGCCCTTAGCTCAGTTCATGGGAGTTCCTTTTTATTTTGTGGACTGGATGCTGCCCAGTTCATGAATTGCTAATAAAGGCAAACTAGACCTTTACAGCTCAATTTACTGAAATTTTGTTATTTGATATGTCCCACAATTTATCAATCACACCTGATTTCACATATCCATTAATCAACAAAGAAGACGCATACTTCTTGCTTATTATATGTCCAGCACTGCCCTAGGTCCTGGTTTTGGGGTGAGGGGGGAGAAAGGATTGATTAAGTAAATGTAGGAACCTGCTCTGCTCTTAAGGGTCCCCAAAGAGGAGAGCAGTGGGCTGAGTTGCAAAGTGGTTTCTCTAGGACCAGGAGCTGTGGAGATCTACAGGGATCCCAGCCACAGAGTCCTGAGCAAGGCAGGCTGGGGTAGGAGCTTGCGGAAGGGTGTTGGGTTTTTCTCGGAAACTTCTGTCCTGGTCCGACCCACCAGCAGCTGCCTGCATGGGACGACAGTGCCCCCTGGTGGTCAATTCCTGGAACTCTCCAGCAGCTGTTTTGTAAAGCCCAGAGGATTAAGCTCCCTCAAGAACTTCTATTTTTGGTTCCCAGTATTTCCATAATGAAATGCTAACAGAGGCAGCCAAATGGCTTCCCAAAGGACCTGAAAGCTGCACTGCCAAGCTCCTGTGTTCTCCAGCTCTCTGCTTCCCGGGGTCAGATCTGCTCTTGGTTCTCAGGGGCAGTTCTCTATTCCATACGGTTTAATTAAAGGATTCCAGGGATAGCAACTATATGTTTGCCTTGCCGAGTCTGACCTCAGGCTGTGTGCACATTCAGAGTGACGTGTCGGAAAGAACACTGGATCCAGGATCAGGAGGCTCGTCCCACGCCAGCCGCTAAATAGCTGTGAGATAATAATTTCAATAATAGCTACATTTATTCAGTATTTACTCTGAGCCAGACATTGCACCAAGAGCTTCACATACATTGTTGACTTTGATCCTCACAACAAGCCTATGAGATTGATACTGCTGTCATCTCCACTTTACAGAAATCAAGGTAGAGAGAAGTCAAGTAACTTGGCCAAGATCATACAGTGTGTGGCAGAGTTAGGACTTGAGTTCATGTTTCTGGGCATCCACTATGCTACACTGAACTGTGGACCTCAAAGAATTGAAACCAGTGGTAATGTCCAGACACTGATATTTTTAAATGTTCCCCGGGTGATGGTGATGTGGAGCCACCTTTGTAATCTATGGGGTCCCACCAGCTCTAACACTCAATGAGCCCCATGCCTTCCAAGAAGCAGAGGTGAAGTTGGGATGAGTTGAGAAGCCTGGGTTCAGGCCCTAATCTCCACAGGTGTACAGGGCTGAACAGGGCCACAGCACAGCAGAAACACCATGATGGCAGAGCAGTCATCCTGCCTTCCTGCCTGCTGTCCTCTTGATCTGGAGATGGTTTGTAGGACAGGAGAGCAATTGCTTTCCACAACATTCCTCAGAGTTTGTTACGTCACATACACCCCAATCTACAGGTCCATCACCTGTCCATTTATCTCAATGCCTCTAGAGCCATTTTCTATTTTTTAATAGACTCACTTGGCAAACACTTGAGTCTTATGATGTGCCAGGCCTTGAGTCTATAAGGGTGGAAGAAGCTGGCATGGCCCCACTCTTGTGAGTTGGCAATATAGAGGAGGAGATAGGCAGTCAGCACATGATGAAAAAAAAATGCACACTGTGACACATACTCTGAAAGACACAGAAATGCACAGTGGTGGAAAACAACAGGACAGCAGAGGGACCTAATTAGACAGAATGACCTGGGTTAAACAGAGACCAGAAGAATGTTTTTAGTGTGTGCCTCTTGTTGGTAAATGAGCTCTGTTGTGTTCACTACGTCTTGGGCAGTTTGGTGCAGAGCTTGCTTTTCCCCGGGCCTCTGCTGGAGTCCCCTCCAGGACATGGGGTGGTTGCTGTTGACATTTTCTCCCTGAAAGCCCAGGTATCTCTCTAGAGATGGAGAACTCTGAGCTTCCTTTTTACAGAAAGGACTCAAACTGGTGGCTGTTTGGGGGTGGGGCGATGGTGGGTGATGTTTGAGTCTGGAGTTTGAGAATCAGTAAAGTCTCTGCAGTCAGGGCCTTGAGGTTTGCTGACTTTGTGTGACACCCAAGGCATAGGACCCACAATGAAATCTGTGGGGAGGGCGCTTGTGATCCAAGTGTGGGTGTATACCTGTGAGCACAGGCATGTGTGCACACACACACACACGTGCATGGGAGCAGGCTCAGGCTTCAGCTCCTGGTCACACTAGTCTTTCTTCTCTTTTCTGTGATGGTAGGGCTGGGACTTGGCAAACCACTTTCGGCTTTGACGGCAGCTTCCTATCGGATTCAGCCAGTAAGGGGCGCTAGAAGGGGTACTGGAAGGCTGGAGGGAAACCTTCTATTTCTTGTTTACTTCTGTTCTTGTAAGCGGCTTCGGTAGTACTTCTTCACCCTGGCAGCAGCAGTTCCTTACCATAGCAGCAGCTAGATTCAGTTTACAATTTTTCTAACACTTGTAGAACTAACTTCATCACCCCCAACTCAGAGGCCAACACCAGCCAGCAGGCACCCCCTACCTCACCACATGTCTGGTTCCAGCCCCACAAGATGCTCCTGTCTCTAAGTTTTAATCATTGCAAATGCACCCCTTTGCTGCCTCGCCCTTGGGGTGGTAATGCTTCCTCCATGATACCTTCTTAACATTCTCTGACATTAGTGTTAAGGGATCCCAACCCCTAACATGAATTTCCTGGACTACGGGGGCCTTTTGTGCCCTTGTGAGCCCTGGGGAGATCAAAAGCAGTTGTATAACCCCTCGGTGGTTAGTAACTGCTCTACTCTGAGAAAGAAGGGCTGGCTTACCCTTGGAGAGGCGAGTAATTCTGTTCTCAGCTCTTCCATGTGCGGGCCTCCACATCTCAGGGAGAAAGGACAGGTGCCATCTCAGTTCCAGTCATCTTAGCACACGCCTCCCACTCTGCCTCCCTGCTGATCTGCACCTTACCTGTGGCCTGGCCTGGCCTGAAAATGCTCCCAGGAGGAGAGGCCATGGCCTTCTCCATGCCCCCGCTCAAGTGTGAGCAGAACTGATGGAGAAGCTGGGCCAAGGAAGGAGAGAAACTTGAGTGGGAGAACTTGGGGCCGTTGGGAGAGGATACAGAGAAGGTGGCTGCCTCGGATAGAGTGGGTTTCTGTTTCCTTCCCCATTAGTGTCTTTCTCACGGAGAAAATCTCTTTTCCCTGAAGTAACTTGACTGAGTCTTTGACTGGTTCCCCTTTGCAAGGTGAACCCAAGAAAGAAAAGAAAAGAAAGGACAAGGAACCCAACATCCACAGAGGACCTGCTATGTGGCAGGAAGTGCTGGGAGCCCTGCACACATGTATGGCCCTTGAGGACTGATTGAGCAGCTCTGGCTGATGGGGGCGCAGCTGAGGAGGAGGCGGGGAGGGGCCAGGGGGACAGTCTCAGAAGAAAGAATAATGAACACTAGATGTGAAAACTTCCACAAAGCAGGTGGCCCACCAGGTAGGATCAGAGCAGTTTCCTGCCATTATAGATTGTCTTTTTGCCTACTCTTCCGTGTTTGTATGGGGGTGGTGTGTGTGTGTGGGGGGGAACACAGTTTCGTTTTGTTTTGATCATTCTTAAAGCTTTAGTGAAGTATAATAGACACACAAAAAATCGCATACATATAAAGAGTACATCTTGATGAGTTTGGACATATGCATACACCTGTGATACCATCACCAAAATTTAGTTACTAAATACCACCTCCAAAAATTTTCTTGTGTTCTTTTGTGTTTTGGTTTGCTTGTTTGTTTTTGGTAGTAGGAACATTAAACATGAGATCTATCCTCTTAACATATTTTAAAGGGTGCAATTCTGTATCGTTAACTACAGGCCCCATGTTGTACAGCAGACCTCTAGAACTTACTCATCTCATATAACTAAACTTTATACCCATTGAGCAACATTTCTCCATTTCCCCTTCCCCCAACCCCTGGAAACTGCCCTTCTATTCTTTGCTTCTATGAGTCTGACTATTTTAGATACCCATTTAAGTGGAATCATGCAGTATTTGTCGTTCCGTGTCTGGCTTTTTTCACTTAGTATAATACCCTCTTGGTTCCTCATGCTGTTGCAATTGGCAGGATTTCCTTCTTTTTTAAGGCTGAATAATATTCCATTGTATGTATTTGTCACATTTTCTTTATCTATTCATCTGTTGATGGACATTTGGGTTGTTTCCCTATCTTGGCTATTGTGAATAAGAAAAAAAAAATACAGTTTCTCAACCCAAAGCAAACAAAGAAGCATTGTGCAAAATATAAGTGTTGACAGAAAGGCAGGCTAGGAGGGTAAACAATGGCTGGCATACAGCACAGATCAGGCTTCTGAGAGAACCGTGACGCCCTGGGCACACCTCTTCTGCCAGCACTAGCCTCACTGGGGGAATTTGTCAGTGCTTTGCAGACCCATAGGTCCCACCTGGTTCTGGTTTGTAGAGGGAGGCAGTGGGACCCAGGCCCACCAGTGGGAGTTCGGAGCCTGCTGTCAATTCTGCCTGTTCTGCCAGGGGTGTGTCCGAAAGGACTGATACAAAATGCCCCGGTGTGTGGCCCTCTCTGCACCATTTTAAAACTCTTCAATAGCGATCAGTGCAGTTATTAAAGGCATCAGGTGGAAATCAGCCACTTAGAGCTGACAGGTGGCTGATTCTGACCCCCACTCTCCAGCCATACATGTCTGGAGTAGAAACCAGTCACATAAACAGGAACTACAGCCTTTCTCAGGCTTTGCACTTGTCCCAGTCTCTCAGCAGCGTCTCCAGGTCTCCCTTTTGGGCTTGTCCCAGCAAGCATCCCACCTGAGCTAACTCCTCACCTGCCCAACTCCAGCCATCTGGGGTGATCTGCCGCAGCTGCCCTCAGTGCCTCCAAAGCTCGAGAAGGTGCCACATCACAGGTGGGGGGAGGGATGCTGCCTGTGAAGATTTCCTCCCCCACAGAGTGTCCCGGACTGCTGTGGTACATGGCGCCCTCCTTGGAGGGGAGATGCGTGCACCTGCCCTCGGCCACATGTCAGTTCTGACGCTGCGTGGCCGTGTGCTTCCTGGGTCTCACCAAGATTCTTGAGCGAGCAGCCTTCCCTGTAGACTCCTTAGGCTCAAGCCTTCAAGGATCAGGCTAGAGGCTGACCTGAGTGACCAGCACCAAGTGGTCCTCCAAGCTGTCCCTCCTCCTGGACCTCCCCGGCAAGGTGCTCATCACTCTCGGGCCAAGACCTCTAGTCTTTCTCTTGGGATGAGTTGTTTCTCATCCTTAGTCTCTCACACCTGTGTACTCCTGGGGTCCCAGCCCATAAGACGTGTTTGAATCTTCCCTATGCAAACACCCCACTGTGCACAGGTGTTGTTATCCTCATGTTGTGGATGGGGAAACTGAGTGTTGGATGACTGAATGTTGGATGACTTGCCTGAGGTCACTCAGAGTCTCCAGATCCCTCACACTGAGTCAGCCCTATGCTCACCACACAACATTGTGTTACACGCCACCTCACGGTTGTGGCCAAAAGTTATGCTTTGAGATTGTCGCCTGGCTCTGTCCAGGGACCCGCAGGCTGTTTTGACACTGGACTGTGGTGGTTCCCATGTAGGCCCAGCATCAGAATTGCCTGTGAAACTTTGAAAAACTCAAGTGCCAGGGCCTAAACCCAGGGAATTCTGACTCACTAAATCCAGGTGGGCTCAGGTGCACAGATATCTGTAGAGTCAATTCTTATTCTTCATGGTAGTTATGTTTTATGAAGTCTCTGTGAACATTAAATGAGCAGATACTGAACCTTTGCTCCTAGGGGAAACACAGGGTTACATTCCTGCCTGCCTCTGGTTACAACCAATACATAGCCTTGTTTTATGTATGTTTCTATTAAGGACACCTTCTTTACTCTCTACTGTTGATTCATTGACATTGAACTCATGGCCAACAGCACCATAACTTGTGTCTGAAAGAAGCTTGTCTGATACACGTGTTTTCTCTGTAAGGGACATCACAGCCTTCTTGTGCTTAGGAACAAACACCAGCACTCTGCTTGGCGGACATTAAAATTTTTTTTTTCATAGGTTATTGGGGAACAGGTGGCATTTGATTACATGAGTAAATTCTTTAGTGGTGATTTGTGAGATTTTGGTGCACTCATCACCTGGGAAGGGTACACTGAACCCAATTTGTAGTCTTTTATCCCTCATCCCCTTCCTGCCCTTTCCCCCTGAGTCCCCAAAGTCCATTGTGCCATTCTTATGCCTTTGCATCCTCATAGCTTAGCGCCCACTTATGAGTGAGAACATACAATGTTTGGTTTTCCATTCCTGAGTTACTTCACTTAGAACAGTAGTCTCCAGCCTCATCCAGGTTGCTTCGAATATGCTTAGGGGACATTTTAAACAGTGAAATCACCAACACAAAGCACAAAAACATGAAAAATGTGGTACCAAATAGCCTGCAAAAAAAACACTTGTTTGCATTGTGGGAGCTGAAGCCACCAGGCTGAGCGGGCCTTGTTCCATCCCCGCTGGGAATGTGCGTGTTGAGCAGCCCTCATTCTTCCCCACTCTGTGTGTTTCCGAGAATGACCCCAAAAGTGCAGCCAGTATTGATTTTGGGGTCACAGATACAATTTTGCAAGTAGGTGAATTTGTATGTATAGAATCCATGAATGGTGAGCATGGGCTGCATTTTGCAAGCTGTTGGCCCAGCGGTGTGCTGGGTCTCACAGCAACTGGCAGCAGGAGTTCGCCGGGCATGAGGATGGTGCAGGGGAGCCGTGGAGTGGGGGCCTGAGCTGCTGTGGAGGGTTGAGAGGGCAGGTTGGCTGGTGCCATCGAGGACTGGGGACCCAGCGGTGCAGCCGCTGCGGGCTCTGGGCTGTGACTTCTGCCCTTGCATCAGCACGCAAATCACCATAGATCTTGGACTTCCACCCTCAGTGGGTTGATGATTCAAAAATCAGAGCTTGGTTTTCCCATAGAAACCGTGTTATGAGTGGTGGGTTAGTCCTCAGCTTGGGTCACAGAGGCCCAGTCATACCCGGTTCACGTGTCAGTGAGGCATTGTGGGACCCACAACACCTGAAGCCACCCCAGCAAGCCTCCCCCGCAGGGTTCAGGCTCAGGCTGTGAGAAGGAGGGGCGCCCTCTGCTTCTCGTGCAGTCCTGGGACTGAGGGATTCCTCCAGGAATCTCTAGGGAAAGGTGAGGGCAAGAGTACTGGACAGGCAGTGGAAGATGGAGTGGAAGCCAAAGTCAGGGTTTCAGTGGGGAGGGGTTACAGGCATCTGGGGCAGGGCGGTGGGGAGTGGATAGGAATATGTGAGGAGGGGCCGAAGAAAGGAAGGTTTCTGCAGCCACAAGCCTCTCTCCACCTGCTGCCCTACTTGGCCGTGCACATCGTCTAAAGTCATGGCACGGGCAGAGGAGCCCCAGCCTCAGGGCAGCTCTGTAGGAGTTTCCCAGGTTGCAAATCTGGATCCACACAAGACCCGAAGCTGAGGCCAAACTCTTCACGGCCTTGCTAACTCTTGCCACTGGAGCTGGACACTATATCGTTGGGATGCCCTCTCCCACCCAGAGCTGACAGGTGGCAGAACACCCTGCGCCTGCCTCAGACACTCTTGTTTGCCCTGTCCCCACAGGTCCAGCTGCAGTGAGGATGGAGAGTTTCTCAGAAGGAGCATGAGGCACAGCCTGTGGTTTGGGGCCCAGAAGATACTGACTACTCATCAATACCTAACCTTGCTTTGTGTGTTTCCATGTAAAGACACCTCATTTACTCTCTATTGTTGGCTCATGAACGTTGGGCTGTAACTCATGCCTGATCGAAGCTTACCTAACCCACGGACGCTCTCTGTAAGGCACAGTGCAGCCTTCTTGCCCTTAGGAACACCCCAAGTTTGACTTGACTCCTCATCCTCTACCTGATCCAGCCTGTTCTGAAAGTAGATAAACAGAGTTCATAGGGAACATTCTTTCTCCAGGAAGCTCAAAGGAGGACATGGGTCCCGGCCAGGCAGTGCTGAGGACTGGCTCCCAGGAGGACCAGGGCCTTCCCAGCCCTGGGGAGGAAGGAGGTGTGAGGGTAAGAAGGCCCCAGAGCTGAGCTGGGGAAAGGGGATTCTGAGCTGCTCTATGCATGCCAGCTCTGACAGTCAGTGCCTCTGGAGACATCTGCGGCCTGTCCTCCTAGGAAGCTCAGATTCCTGTCAGATCACCTTTCCAGTTTCCTGGGCCCCCAGCTACCTGTGTGGGAGGAAAGGGGTGGCTCATCTGGGAAGCCCTTGTCACTGGGTTATGGTTATCCTCTGGGGAGGGTGAGGTGTTTACTCAGAAGCTGCAGGGAACTGACACCAAAACGGAAACTCCCTGAACTATCTCTCTAGAATTCTCCCTTCTGTCTCTTTTAAAGGGTTTAATCTTTACAAGCTACAAACAGCTTATTCAGTAAAGTCATTCAGCAAAAAATAAATCCTCATTGATAATGGTTTAATTTCCTCCTTCCCTCCCTCAAGGACAAGGATTATCTGGCTAAAGGATCCACTCCCTCCCTCCCTCTCTGCTTTCCCCCATTCAAACATCATTTCATTTACATTTGCTACATGCCAGGGGCTGGGTGCAAGTGGATTTCTCCCCCATATAAATGCCTTGGCTTGTGGTCCCTTCTGCCTAGTTGCCCTGTCTCCCACTGCTGCCCCTCACACATCCCAACCGGGATCATCTTGGACACCTCCCGGAAAGTGCTCCACCTCACTTCCGGCACAGGGCACGCTCTGCCTGGCATGCTCTGGCCCTTGCCATGTGTAGCACCTGCCTTCCTGGTAGCCGGGGCGGCCTCAGGCATTTTTTTTTTCTTACCTTATGCCTCTTCCTTGAAGACTTTTCTCCAATTGCCTCACCCGGCTCAGCCCCTGCCTTTGCTTCAGCAGCCCACTCGGAGGCTTGTTGCCCTGCGGGTTCTGGGTTCTGGGCTTGCTTCTGTGGGATTTCTTGTTTGAACTGGTGTGTGTGTGCGTGCGTGCCTGTGCCTGCGCATACTCTCCATCATCATCGGAGCTTCCTAGGGGCAAGCATCATTTCTTTTCCTCCCTCTGGACCTTTGATCTATGGTCCTGACTGACTGTCCTGAAGTCATGGCTGAAGGGACACCTTGGGCCCCAGGCAGGATTTATGGGGGAGAACAATTAGCGAACTACCCCCCTCTGCACCCCCTGACTTTGTCATTCTCCCACTGCGGCCTGGTTTGCCCAAGGAGGTCACCCCAAATGGGGTTTCAAGGACTCTGATTGGCAGAGAGGAGCTGCTGAACCTAAACAAAACACGGCTCCCCCAAGGCAGGGAGCTCTCGGCCAGGAGGACTTTGGGATGGTTTTCAAACTATGCAATGACGTGGTCTAGGGATTCCTTGCAGGTGACTGCAGGGCCTGGGGAGTGAGGGGGTGCCTTGTTGGGGTGGGGGAGGCAGGGCCTAGCCCCAAACCTACATCAGTCAAGCAGCTCCTCCAATTTTATTTAGGCTGTTGTGCTTAGCTGAACTTGAAAAATGTGCTTCTGTGGCCTCAAAGCTTAGAAAACCTTCACTCTGGCCGGGCGCAGTGGCTCAAGCCTGTAATCCCAGCACTTTGGGAGGCCAAGATGGGTGGATCACGAGGTCAGGAGATCGAGACCATCCTGGCTAACACGGTGAAACCCCATCTCTACTAAAACATACAAAAAACTAGCCGGGCGAGGTGGCGGGCGCCTGTAGTCCCAGCTACTCGGGAGGCTGAGGCAGGAGAATGGCGTGAACCCGGGAGGCGGAGCTTGCAGTGAGCTGAGATCCGGCCACTGCACTCCAGCCTAGGCGACAGAGCGAGACTCTGTCACAAAAAAGAAAAAAAAAGAAAGAAAAGAAAACCTTCACTCTATCCTAAACCTACAGCCTTCTTCTATTCCTGCCATATTCACAGCTGTCAACCAGGGGCTGGAGGGTTGGAGGGAGGAGCCCATGCTCGCCTTCTGGAAGCTGGGACACCAGTGGCCATGTCTCTGCAGGAATCCAGCCTTGAGCCTCTGCTTGTCGCTAGTTGGAGAAGGTAGTGCTCAGGCCTAGCTCAAGGAGGCAAGCGCTCACGGGGGCCACACCAGAAGAGTGTGGAGAATTGGGACCCTGGCGCTTCCCTGGCCTCAGGCCCAGGGGGCTGGGGATCCCAGATGCATGACATACACCAGGAAGTGCCACTTTCTGAAGGAAAGAGCCTTCACTTAGGAGTCCAATGTCACGGGCTCGAGACTAGCTCCCACTCACCAGCCACAGGGCCCAGTTTACTCACTGTGTAGATGGAGGTGACACCCCTGCTTCTCCTTCCTCACTGGGTTATATACTCTGAAGCTGCCAGTGTGCTCTGAAAACTGTTGAATGCTGTTGACATGCAAGGTGCTGCTGTGGCTATTGTCATAGTCCCCAGCTGAGGAGGAGGGCCAGGGCTCTCCTGGGGTATTTGGGGCAGTCCTTGGCCTGGTGCTTCTGGGCTGAGCCTGAGAAGAATGGGAGAGTCATCAACTTAGTCATGGGCAGGGTTCGCTTGGGAGGTCCTGGCCTGTCTTGGTCCGTTTTGTGTTGCTATAACAGAACTCCTGAGGCTGGGCAATTTATTTAAAAAAAAAAAGAGGCTGAGCGCGGTGGCTCATGCCTGTAATCCCAGCACTTTGGGAGAGGAAGGTGGCAAGATTGCCTGAGCTCAGGAGTTTGCGACCAGCCTGGGCAACACGGTGAAACCCCGTCTCTACTAAAATACAAAAAATCAGCTGGGCATGGTGGCACGTGCCTGTAGTCCCAGTTACTTGGGAGGCTGAGGCAGGAGAATCGCTTGAACCTGGGAAGCGAAGTTGCAGTGAACTGAGATTGCACCATTGCATTCCAGCCTGGGCAACAGAGTGAGACTCTGTCTCCAAAACAAACAAACAAACAAACAAACAAAACAGAGACTTATTTGGAAGAGGCTTATTTGGCTCACAATTCTGGTGGCTGGAAGGCTCAAGATTGGGCAGCTGCGTTGGTGAAAGACTCAGGCTGCTTCAACTCATGGGGAAAAGAAAGGGGAGTGAGTGTGTGTACAGAGATCACATGGAGTGAGAGGAAGCAAGAGAGAGAAACTGAGGAAGCAAGACTCTTTTTAGCAACCCTGTTTTCAGGAACTAATCTATTCTCTTGAGAGCCAGAATGCACCAATGAATCTATTCACGAAGGATCTGCCCCGTGACAGAAATACCTCCTACTACACCACCACACTGGGGATCAAATTTCAACATGGGTTTTGGCGGGGACGACCCACATCCAAGCGGTAGCATGGCCAGACCCACCAACCTGGGCAGTGTGTGGGCGTCTAGGGTTTTGTCAGGAATGGAATAGGCTGCCCTGGGCATCCTGAGATGGCTCCAGGAACTTTGGAGGAAGGTGAGCTTTTCTGTTGGGCATAACATTGGACCTTTCAGAGTCAGCCCCAAGACATGAGTCTGTTTGTTTCCATTCTTCTAGTCCTGGATGAACTAATTTGCCAGCCCTAATCCAGGGCAGGCGCCAGACCCAGGTGTCTTCCCAGGGGAAGTGGAATGAGGGTGGCCTGCCTGGTCCAGGATGTCAGCCGAGCAGGAGGCCCGCAAGAGGGGAACCTTTGACTCAGGAGGAGCTCACATCAGTGGTGGGCTGGGAAATGCCCCACAAGAGATGGAAAAGAAGCAGATGGCAGATCAGGAGCTGGATGTGGCAGTTAGAGTGACCTGCAAAGGAATGCAAAAGAACGGGTTTGCAGGTCCCAGGAGGGAGTTGCGGACGTGCAGTTCCTTCTTAGGCTGCTTTTTCCCCCATCCTCCCTACAGAAGGCCTGACAGCCTTGCCGACAGGGGTTTGGAGATCAGCGAGCTGCAGGCCGCACATGCACCCAGGGCTGCTGTCTCTGTCAGGCGTCTTTAAAATATCTTTGCATTATACAAGTCATACGTGCTGGCAGGGGAAAAAAATGCAAACAACAAATGTACGAAGAAAATGAAAGTTCTCCTCCCTGCTCAACAACAGTCTCTGGCCCCTTCTGAAACCAGGCCCAGTAAAAGAAGTCCTAACTTGGGAAAGCCAAGGACTTGTGCTGAAGTGTCATTCTACCTGTAGGCGTGCCTGTTAACATGCATTGCCAGGTGACAGTCCAAATCACATACTCAGGGGTTAATTTTCCACCAATGTGGGCATCAGTGACTGAGATAACCCAAGCAGCAGGTAATCTCAAGCCAGCTCTCTTCCTGTGGGTTGCATTATTTGGTTTCATACATTTTTGTTTGCTGCAAAGTTACCTTTCTGGAGATGCCTGGTTCTGGCTGAAATGGAGTCGAGTTTGAATTAAATGAGCCTAAATCCATCAGTGGAGTTGGGTGGGTGATCTGAACCCAGAGATGATCTTTTGGTGTAGGTGGAGGATTGGTGAGAAAGCTGGAGTGAGGACTGTGCAGCAGGAAGTGACTTGAAAGACCACCATGCTGTCCCGAGGCATCTCTCCCCTGCCAGAAGTCTCTTCTTCTGGGTTAATAAGAACTGCTTCTGGCACTGGCTCCATGACCTCTAGGAAGTGTTTGAGGAGTGCTCCCCATGTGCTCCTCCAGCCAGCCCTCCATCCCTCTCCTCCTTGCTGGGGAGGCTGCCTGAAGCCACCCCCGTGGGCTGCCAGCTGGTCCACACAATGCGTGGAAGGAGCGTGAGGTCCCTTTGTCAGCAGCCTGACTACCTCCTAAAGGACTGGGGTGTGGCAGTGGCTGAGTTCTCTCCTGAAGGCTTCCTTGTTCTCACAGATACAGGCAACCCTCTCCTACAGCTATAGCACATGCCAGGCCATGGAAACCAACCAAGTGGCCATTACTACTCAGTCGAACTCCAACCAATCCAAACCACAGGTGAGGGGGTGGAGGACTCAGAAAAGAGAAACACTGTCCCAGAAAGTGACAAGAACACAGATGCTGTGGTGAAGATCACGGACTTTACCTGAGTTGGGTGAGTCTCCCCATCACCACTTACTAGCTGTGTGGCTTTGGCTTTGCGCAACATACCTAACCTCTTGGAACTTCAGTTTTCTCCTTTTCTTTTTCCTTTTCCTTTTCTTTTCTTTTCTTTCTTGAGTCTCACTCTGTTGCTCAGGCTGGAGTGCAGTGGCACGATGTTGGCTCACTGCAACCTCCACCTCCCAGGTTCAAGTGATTTTTCTACCTCAGCCTTCCGAGTAGCTAGGATTACTGGAGGCGTGTGCCTCTAGGCCCAGATAATTTTTGTATTTTTAGTAGAGACGGTGTTTCGCCACATTGGTCAGGCTGGTCTTGAACTCCTAACCTCAGGTGATCCACCTGCCTTGGCCTCCCAAAGTGTTGGGATTACAGGCATGAGCCACTGCGCCCAGCCTGAATTTCAGTTTTCTTATCTTTAAAATGGGATGGCTGGGCATGGTGGCTCATACCTGTAATCCCAACACTTTGGGAGGCTGAGGCAAGTGAATCACCTGAGGTCAGGAGTTTGAGACCAGCCTGGCCAACATGGTGAAACCCTGTCTCTACTAAAAAATGCAAAAAAATTAGTCAGGTGTGGTGGTGGGCACCTATAGTCCCAGCTACTTGGGAGGCTGAGGCAGGAGAATCTCTTGAACCCGGGAGGTAGAGGTTGCAGAGAACTGAGATGGCACCATTGCACTCCAGCCTGGGTGACAGAGTGAGATTCCGTCTCAAAAACAAATAAACAAACAAAAATTAAAATAAAATAATAATAAAAAATAAAATGGGGCAATACTACTTTGATTGCATTGTCTCTGTGAGGATTAAATCAGTAAGGTATGTGAAGGACAGTGTCTGGCCCACAGTAGGAGCTCTCTAGGTGGCATTGTGAAGAGGCATTCTGTTTAAAGTACAGACTCTGGAGCCAGATGATTTGGGTTAGGATTTTCTTTAGTAGCTGTGTGACCTTGGGAAAGTTATTTTGTGTTTCTGGATAGAATTTTCTCATCAGCAAAATGGGTTCACTGATGTTCTCATGGGGATGTTAGGATGATCAAGTGGGATAGCACAAGTCAAGGACTTAGATAGCGCCTGGCCTTTGTATTAAAAATAAATCAATGGGCTGGGGGTGGTGGCTCATGCCTGTAATCCCAGCGCTTTGGGAGGCCAACGCGGGTGGATCACGAAGTCAGGAGATCCAGACCATCCTGGCCAACATGGTGAAACCCCATCTTTACTAAAACACACAAAAAAATTAGCCGGGTATGATGGTGCACGCCTGTAGTCCCAGCTACTCGGGAGGCTGAGGCAGGGGAATCGCTTGAACCTGGGAGACAGAGGTGGCAGTGAGCCAAAATCATGCCACTGCACTCCAGCCTGGTGACAGAGTGAGACTCCGTCTCAAATAAATAAATAAATAAAATAATAGTAAATAAATCAATGTTTTATTAGAAACTTTCCAATGATGGCGAGCATGTGTTTGCTGTACCTGGTGGGCCTGGGGTGTGGTGTGGAGAAGTCAGAGCCTGTGTCCTGGTCTGCAGGAGAGTTTGAACCTATTCTGCTCACACCTATCTGACTACTTTCTTCCTCAAATTTTCCCAACCTGGATCTTCTAACTTTTTCACCTCCCATCTCCAGCCACTGTCTGCAACCTCCTCAGACACCTCTCGGTCAGCTCATGGCAGCCCCGGACCCTTGCGGGCAGCTGGTCTCATTGGTCTGCCTGGGAGGGGCCTGGCCTGAGAAGCCCAGTGCTGCGCTGCCCTTGCCCTGAGAGCACGTGCATTCGCCAGGCAGTCTCGGATGAATCACTTCCCCCACACTAAGTAGTTAGCCCAGCTCGCAACAGAGGCCCTGTGTGCTGCTTTTGTGTGTAGTGTTTCTTTCCATTCCATGAGTCAGAAAACACCGTCACTCAGCCATGTGATCTCCCAATCTTCTGCCAAGGAACTGTGTGCAAAGGATTGCTGGAAAACCCTCGAGGAATGAGGGAGGGCAGCCATGACTGCCAAGAGGGAGATTGAGCTGAGAGAACTGGAGGTTGGAAGTCGTCTCAGGAAAAGAGCGTTCCAGGGGGCTCTGGTATGGTGAGACCTGCCCACAAGGGCAGCTGCTGGTGGGTGAAGGGCCCTACCTTGGCCACATGTGGGTGGGATCTCCAGCCCCTTGACCCCTGGAGTGTAATCTGATTATTTTGTCTGATTGTAAATGGAAAGCTTGCTTATACAAAGTTCCAGATCGATACAGAAAACTATAAAAAAGAAAGGACATATCTCCCACCTGCCACCACCAGATGCTGTATTAATCCTGTGAGACATTTTCCATTTGCCTTTGGGTGCGGACCTGCCAGGCCCCGGTCCACGGAACTCCATTGAGTTCCTAACTGCAGCCCACGTCTGTTCCTGCCCTGGTCCAGGGACTCTGTCCTTCCAAACACCACGGGGAGAGGTTCTCATCCCAACTTGGCCATTAGCTTGCTGTGTGTCCTTAGGCCAATCACTCTGTCTGAGTCTTATTTGTCTCTTCAGTTAAAAATGAGATAATAGGGCTGGGCACGGTGGCTTACGCCTGGAATCCCAGCACTTTGGGAGGCCAAGGCGAGCGAATCACCTGAGGTCAGGAGTTTGAGACCAGCCTGGCCAACATGGCGAAACCCCGTCTCTACTAAAAATTCAAAAATTAGCCAGCCATGGTGGTGGACGCCTATAATCCTAGCTACTCAGGAGGCTGAGGTGTGAGAATTGCTTGAACCCGGGAGGTGGAGGTTGCAGTGAGCCAAGATCGTACCACTGCATTCCAGCTTGGGCGACAGAGTGAAACTGTTGCAAATAATAATAATAATAATAATAATAATAATAATAATAAGGATAATAATTAGGCAGACTTGTTGAGAGGGTGAAAGGCATGGGGAGATATTAAAATAATTGCAACATCACAAAAATCTCTTCAACGTATGAGAAGTGCTGGCTTGATGCTGTTTTCCCTGCCTCAGCTCATTTAACCCCAAGGGTGGTGTCGAGCCCAGCTCCCCTGCTCCACCATTGACCTTGCCCATGTTGGCCGAAGGCCTTCCCCAGACGTCCTAGGATTGGCTCAGGACAGGGAGGTCTCAGGCTGTGGTTCTGACTGACCACTGAGACCCCATCCCTGAACACTAGCCAAGCCCTGGGGCCAGCAATCATCTGGTTCAGAAGAACTAAAAGCCCTGTTTTGTTGCCAATTTGGAGCCAAAATAACTCTGCCCCCTCCTCCCCCATGCAGGCACTCATCTCCACCATGGCTGGAGTAATAATCAATGCTGTTCTTGCTCGGAAGCCTTTTCTGATTTCAGAAACCTTTGTCACTTTCCCAATTTGTTGTATTATCTTTAGATTGTAGTGATTCTTGTAAAATCCTTAACATGAAAAGGGTTTGTGTACTTACCCCAGGGATAATTAATAACACTATAAGAACATTAGTTTAGCTGTTTGCAAACCACTCCTTGTATTCACTTCATAACATGCCTATGAACTTATATATTGGAAATCATCGCCATTCCCGCCTTCTAGAAGAGTAAAAGTGGGCTCAGGAGACAAATATCTCTTAGTATACAGTGAGTATTCTGTGAGCCTATTTCCCATGCCCGCCTCTTGGCTCTGGGAGTGCGGAGCCAGCTGCAGGCTCTGTTCCGACTGGCCCACACCCATCTTCAGGCAGGAAGCCCCAGGAACAGAACAGCCCCTCCCCACACAGTGACTTCAGCAGGGAGGGGTTCAGCCCCTCCAGGCTGACCCAGGACTCAGGGCCCGGGTGGGTCGCTGCAGCAAATCCCAGCATTGGGCTCATCATCACCTATGCTCATAGACTGTCCCCATGTGGATTCCGCAGATGGTGAACCTTCAGCTACCAGTGTGTGCGCCCAAGACTTTTCCACGAAAACAAGACATCACAGAAACTCTCCCCACCCAGGTTGTATGTCTGGGCTCCAGTCTCAGTTCTCTCGATCTGAGGTCCTGCTCCCATTGTGTGTCCCTTGAACCTGGTCCTGGAGATGGACAGAGGCTGCCTGCCTGCGCCCGGTTCCACTCCCCGGTCCCAGGACACATCCTTCTGCCTGCCGGATGCTAGCTGCTACTTCCATCTGCAGCAAGGAGTCATAGTCACACACCTTAGGCCCTGGGCCCTGCCTGATGGGTGAGACCATCTTCGTTGGTGGGGTCTCAGACTTGGTACCCGTCTCCGGTCCATCCCGATTTACTTGAAGGATGCAGCCATGCCTCCTTACAGGCAGCAGCCGAGCAAAGACTGTAACCCAGGTTCTTTCGTGCCAGACCCCATGTTATCTTGTGCATACCGTGGCAAGGACTGTGCAGCCAGCATCCCTCAAAGCCAGCCTTGGGGTAGAGAAGAGAGGTGAGCTACGAAGAGGTGAGACAGCAGGCAGGTCTTGTGGGAGGCAGGAGGCCTCACAGTGGAAGAAGGTCAGTGAGGGTGATGGAGAAGTGGATTTGGGGAATCAACCAGGAGGTGCCCTGTGGGGCTCTCAGACCTATGGCCACTTTAGGGCTGCCTGGAGACTGTCATAATAACCACAGTCATTACAATGATGGTAGGTAGGATTTAGTGAGCACTTACTATATGCTGAGTATTCAGATACCTGCCTCCCTGTATTACCTCATTTTATTCTCATGGCAACCTGCTGAAATAGGAGCTATTATTATCCTTTGCTTTACAGGGGAGGCCGCTGACGCTTGGGGAGGCTGAACAACCTGCCCACAGACATTCCTTCACAAGCAGATCTGAGATGAGAGTCCAGGCTGCCTGACTCCGGGCCCCACTCTCTCTGACTTCTAGAATATTTGCTTCTTGGAAAAAAACAAAACCACCCTGCCCAGTTGGTGGGGAGTGGGGCTGTCAGGAATTTCAGTTTTGTGGAGGAAAGATGAGTGCATTTATGTGGTTTCCACACAGAGGCATACCTGTGATTGTAAGGTCTGGAGAGGGGCCCTTTTGGAGAAGGTCATCTTCCCTGAATGAAGATGCAACTCTGGTTGGATGAGCCTCTGAGAAGCAGCCAAATGGGTCCTGCTAACCCACAGGCCAGTGAGCCATGGCCAGACAACTCTCCCATTCACAGAAAGTGGGTGCATGCCGGGGATACATGGAAGAATAAGTTCAATACATTCAAGGCCAGGCGTGGTGGCTCACACCTGTAATCCTAGCACTTCGGCAGGCTGAGGCAGGAGGATTGCTGGGGGTACACCCGAGGGGTGCCAGCTGGTCCAAGCAATGAGTGAGAAGGTTCGAGACCAGCCTAGGCAACAAAGCAAGACCTCCAGTTCTAAAGTAACAATAATAATGATAAATAAATAAAGTCAATACATATGCCAGGCCTGGTTGGTTAGAGACAAATGCTTAAGAGCCTGTGGAAGAACAGCTTATGACCACTCCGTGGTTTTTCCTCCCCATTTGGCAGCCTGAGCGATGCAGTGGGAGCTGCAGACCAGGCTCCAGTAGGCAACAGCTGAATAGGCAAGAGGGCATCTGCACGCCTTCTGGCCAGTCTTGACCTCAGGTTGGGTAGCAGCGAGCCTTGGGGTTTTCATGAACAGGTGACTGGGCCAGGTGCAGTGACTCATGCCTGTAATCCCAGCACTTTGGTCGGCTGAGGTTGGAGGATTGCTTGAGGTCAGGAGTTTTGAGACCAACCTGGGCAACATAGTGAGATGCCATCTCTATTAAAAGAGAGGGAGAGAGAGAGAGAGAGAACAAGTGGCTTAAGATAGGCAGGTGAGGAGCGGGGCCCTCAGTGTGAGCCAGTTATTGCCCATGCAGCCCTTTGGCCAGCCCTGGCTCTGCTGCAGTGTCTGGAGCCAAGGGCTTCCCTCCTGTGCTGGCTCAGCCTGGCTCCTCTGCTCCTTCACAGGTCCTCGGATCAAAACTCTTTTTTCATATTTCCTTTAACAAACCATAGGTTGTAAAACTGCTGCAAACAATTATTGCGAAGCTAGAGGGAGAAAACATGAAGATATGTAGTGCTTTAACTTTTTGACTGGTCTCACAGTAAGAAATGTATTTTATATATATATATATATATATATATATATATATATATATATATATATATTTGTTTTTTTTAGACGGAGTCTCGCTCTGTTGCCCAGGCTGGAGTGCAGTGGCCAGATCTCAGCTCACTGCAAGCTCCGCCTCCCAGGTTTACACCATTCTCCTGCCTCAGCCTCCCAAGTAGTTGGGACTACAGGCGCCCGCCACCTCGCCCGGCTAGTTTTTTTTTGTATTTTTTAGTAGAGACGGGGTTTCACCGTGTTAGCCAGGATGGTCTCGAACTCTTGACCTCGTGATCCGCCCGTCTCGGCCTCCCAAAGTGCTGGGATTACAGGCTTGAGCCACTGCGCCCGGCCAAGAAATGTATTTTATATTGTAATCAAGCATGTACACACACACACACACACATATACGCTCAGATACACACAACAAAAACAGAAATTTTCTTAAAACAATTCTTAATTGTACTATATGCAATACACTTCATATTTTGTATTTCATTCAATTTCATTTAAATAAAATGTGATTAGAGATGCTAGTTAGTGGGTCATGAAATCAATTTAGAGAATCTCAAACTACATTGAAAAACACCAGGTTAGCTGAAGATGCTGATCGTTAGAGTAAGGAACAGACTGAATAGTTCATCTGTCTTGACTCCCCCTGGGACCTGAATTTTCTGAGGTCAGAGGCTGAGCCCTCCCTGTGAGTCCTAATGTGGGATCCTGCACCCATGAACCTTCTGAAAATACAGACACTGTGGCAAACACCAGGACTCCAAGCAGAATGGGGGGTCTAGGGGAGAAGGTAGGAGGTGCCTATCTTCAGAGTTAACATTTTGTTGAGATTTATTTAGCCATAAAATGACTTTCAGGGAACAGGAAACAGGTTGAATGAGGCTAGAGAACAAGGTAGAGGACACTTAGAGGCAAAACACTCCCCAAAGCTGTTCTGAGCATTGTGAGCATTGCTGTGTGACTGGCACAAAGAGGCAGGAATAGCAAATGGTTAAGAGGATAGACTCAGGAGCCAGCTGGCCTTGGGTGGAATCTGCCTTGCTATGCCTCAATTTCCTTATTGCTATAAAATGGCAATATAATAGTATTCAATTCTTAGAGTTGTTACCTAATCAGTATGCCAGTTATCTATGCTAAAAAAGAAAGCAGCTGAACTGCCCACACAAATCAGGCTCAACCCTTGCCAGCGACGGTCAAGATTTTGGGGCTCCAAGTATGTGGGCAGGTCTGTGGCTTTCTTCCACATTGTGCAGAAAGGGGAGAATGTGAGTTTCCGGGTGCAGCTTTGCAATTCCAGCCTGCTCAGCTATGTCTTCGATGAATGAATAAAGGATGAATGGGTTCTCCTTTCTCTGTCCCCACTGACATTACTTAGAGCAGGGCCTCAGCTACTAGCCTCTCTATTCCATACTTCACACTCTTGCTAGAATGATCTTTCTAAAGTGCAAATTTGATAACGTTTCTTTCTAGGAGGAATCCCTATGCTATACCCCTGCTTAAACCGTTGGAAGGCTTTCCATGGTCTATGATGCATTCTACATTCCCTTTGAGGCAAAGCCTCAGGCCATCTCTCAGACCCACTCTTCTTATTTATTTATTTATTTATTATTAACCTTTAAGTTCTAAGGTACATGTGCACAATGTGCAGGTTTGTTACCTAGGCATACAGGTGCCATGTTGGTTTGCTGCACCCATCAACTCGTCATTTACATGAGATATTTCTCCTAATGCTGTCCCTCCCCCAGCCCCCCACCCCTTGACAGGCCCCGGTGTGTGATGTTCCCCGCCCTGTGTCCAAGTGTTCTCATTGTTCAATTCCCACATATGAGTGAGAACACGAGGTGTTTGGTTTTCTGTTCCTGTGTTAGTTTGCTGAGAATGATGGTTTCCAGCTTCATCCATGTCCCTGCAAAGGACATGAACTCATTCTTCTTTATGGTTGCATAGTATTCCATGGTGTATATGTGCCACATTTTCTTAATCCAGTCTATCATTGATGGACATTTGGGTTGGCTCCAAGTCTTTGCTATTGTGAATAGTGCTGCAATAAACATACGTGTGCATGTGTCTTTATAGTAGCATGATTTGTAATTATTTGGGTATATACCCAGTAATGGGATTACTGGGTCAAATGATATTTCTAGTTCTAGATCTTTGAGGAATTGCCACACTGTCTTCCACAATGGTTGAACTAGTTTACACTCACACCAACAGTGTGAAAACATTCTTATTTCTCCACATCCTCTCCAGCATCTGTTGTTTCCTGACTTTTTAATGATTGCCATTCTAACTGACGTGAGATAGTATCTCATTGTGGTTTTGATTCGCATTTCTTTAATGAACAGTGATGCTGAGCATTTTTTCATGTGTGTTGGCCACATAAATGTCTTCTTTTGAGAAGTGTCTGTTCATATCCTTTGCCCACTTTTTGATGGGGTTGTTTTTTTCTTGTAAATTTGTTTAAGTTCTTTGTAGATTCTGGATATGAGCCGTTTGTCAGCTTGGTAGATTGCAAAAATTTTCTCCCATTCTGTAGGTTGCCTGTTCACTCTGATGGTGGTTTCTTTTGCTGTGCAGAAGCTCTTTAGTTTAATTGGACCCCATTTGTCTATTTAGGCTTTTGTTGCCTTTGCTTTTGGTGTTTTAGTCATGAAGTCTTTGCCCATGCCTATGTCCTGAATGGTATTGCCTAGGTTTTCTTCTCGGGTTTTTATGGTTTTAGATCTTACATTTAAGTCTTTAATCCATCTTGAATTAATTTTTGTATAAGATGTAAGGAAGGGATCCTGTTTCAGCTTTGTACCTATGATTAACCAATTTTCCCAGCACCATTTAAATAGGGAATCCTTTCCCCATTTCTTTTTTTTTTTTTTTTCAGGTTTGTCAAAGATCAGATGGTTGTAGATGTGTGGTGTTATTTCTGAGGCTTCTGTTCTGTTCCATTGGTCTCAGACCCATTCTTCACCATCCTCTCCATACCCTACCTTCTGGTCCTACCAAATAGTTTGCATTCTCTGATGGTGCAATATAATCTCAAGTCTCCATGCTTTTGCCCATGCCATTCCCTGCGCCTTGCCTGTCACCACCCTGCCAGCTGGTCTGGCCCCATTATAAAGAATTATGACGCTCAGTGTGCTCTGACCTGTAGAGCTGGGAGCTTCTTCTCTGTGCTCCCCACTTGCTCTGACATTGTTCTAAGGAGGAAAGCTGAAAGGTTTGCCCAGCTTCCGACTCTGACCACTAGAGAGCAGTAGAGGGTAGACAAGCATCTGGCCTGGGAAACCCCAGACTTCCTGCTCTTCTTGCACTGCCCTTCCCGACACCGCCACCGCCACATCTCACTCCCGGAATCTGCACAGTCCCTTTGCGGGTCTCTTGGCATCTGCCATGCTATCTTCACTTTTATGCACAGAGCTGGCCAGCCAAGGGCTCTGTTAAAAAATAAAATTTCTCCTGCCTCAGCCTCCCGAGTAGCTGGGACTACAGGCGCCGCCACCACGCCCGGCTAATTTTTCGTATTTTTAGTAGAGACGGGGTTCAGAGCGAGACTCCGCCTCAAAAAAAAAAAAAAAATAAAAAAAATAAAATAAAATAAAATAAAATAAAATTTCAACATAGTGAAACATGTAATCGGCTTTTTTTTTTTTTTCTCGACTTTTGAGACAGGGTCTTGTCCTGTCATCCAGGTTGGAGTGCAGTGGTGCCATCTCGGCTCACTGCAGCCTTGACCTCTCAGGCTCAAGCGATCCTCCCACCTTAGCCTCCTGAGTAGCTGGGACTACAGGTGTGCACCACAAAGTCCAGCTATTTCTTTTGTAAAAGAAGGGGTTTTGCCATGTTGCCCAGGCTGGTCTTGTGCTCAAGTGATCTGCCAAGCCTTGGCTTCTCAAAGTGCTGGAATTAGAGGCGTGAGCCACCACACCCAACATTTTTATTTTTTTTTTTTTTAATTGAGACAAAGTGTCACTCTGTTGTCCAGGCTGCAGTGCAATGGGGTAATCACAGCTCACTACAATCTTGAACTCCTGGGCTTAAGTGATCCTCTTGCCTCAGCCTCGTGAGTAGCTGGGACTGTGGGCATGCACCACTGTGCCCAGCCCTAATTGGCTTTTATTAGGGATCCAGGAATCAGACAGCATCTCTTCCAAAATAGAGGGAGTTCCACTCGGCACGACAGATCCATTGTAAGGTAGCTTGAGCAGGAACAAGGAAACAGAATACCACAAAAAAGCAGATGAGTTAACATCAGGTTGCTTTCCTTATAAGGGTTAAAGGAAAGAGGACTGTCTTATCTTGCCAGCTCAGATTGACTGGGCCCTTTCCAATTGGTTGCTGTAAATCTCCTGTTTTTAGGAAAACGTGATCTGTTAGGGGATTTTCCTGCTTCATAAAGTTTCAGGTTGATTATGCAGCACTTAGCATGAGTGACTCCATTTTGGCTTGGTCTGTTGGGGCCTAGTGCAGGACCTCAGTCCAAAACAATGGGCTCCTATACATTTTATTTAACATCACCAAGGAGCGGGGCAGTGAGTGAAAGGGGTGAAGTGTGACAACCTGTATGTAGGTCGTATCTGTGAGTGCTCTTGCTGCAAACTCACTTTGGCTAACTCAAGCTAGGAACGAACTGATGAGAAAGAATATTGGATGGTTTACAGAATTGATTAGTGTCTGGCAAACCAGGTTTGGGAAAATGGGCAGGGAACACCCTGAAGGCCAGGTAGCTAAGAACCTAGTCACAGCCACTCAGCCTCGGGGTCAGGATGCCCGTGTGAGTTCAGCTACTGGTTGCCATGGACTGCTGGACTCTCAACCCCATTGCCATGACTTGACCTCCCAGGCTCAAGCAATCCTTCCACCTTAGAGTTCTGAGTAGCGAGGACTACAGATGTGCACCATCTCTAATTACCTTTCTCTCCCTCTAGAGTCAAAGCTCCCAGCCTGAGTACCCCATGGGCTGAGCCTGGGTCAAACATGGGCCCTAGAAAACTGTCTACCTCCTGCCAAGACCACCCCCTGGAGGACTCCCCCACATAGGAAGGACTCAAATGTGGGCAGACAAAAATCAACAGATGTCCTCTATGAGATTCACTGGTTCCCTCTCTAGAATGAGCTAAATCTGGAAGGCACTCAGGAGTTCATTTGAATATCCAAAAAGTCCTTTTGCTGCTTTGTTGGGGTGAGGGGAGTGAAGAGAGAGAGATGAGTCAGTTGCCCCGTCATCTCTAGCACTGGTTCCTACAGAAGTCATCACTATCCACCCAACAGAACCAGGATGAATCGTTTGAGTGTGGTCACTCCTCTGTTCACCTCAGAAGGAGAGGGCTGGGGAGCAGGAAGGGGAAAGCAAGGCAGCTGCAGTTTTCTAATGTGCCTGCCCAGGACAGGCGGCTGTCCATCAGGGAGAAGGAGGACTTCCGTGGCAACAGGGTATGAAGCAATCTGTTTCACTTGAAGTGATTGCGTGAACTGATATAGTTGTTTGTCATGAATGCTGGCTATGTATGGAGTTATTCTGACCCTTAGAAAACACTCCATCCAGGCATGGTGGCTCACGCCTGTAATCCCAGCTACTCCCGAAGCTGAGGTAGGAGGATGGCTTGAGCCTGGGAGGTCGAGGCTGTAGTGAGCTGAGATTGCATCACTGAGCTCTAGCCTGGGTGACAGAGTGAGCCCCTGTCTCAGGTAAAAAAAAAAAAAAAAAGAAAAGAAAGAAAGAAAGAAAAAAGAAAAAAGAAAACACTGCAACACTTCAGGAAACTGAGTCCATTGTTTCACAGATTTTCCTCCACTGGAAGCCCACACAGATGCTGGGGTCTCAGGCACTGCTGCTGAGGAAGGAAGCCTTAGCTCTGCTCAGGAGCATAACGGCTCCAGGGACAGGAGAGGGAAGCAGAATGAGAGAGCCACACTTTTCCCTAAAACTGTGGTTTAGAAACCAGACTGCACAGACCCCAGGCACCTCTGGGACCCTGGGCATGCACAGCCCTGGGTAGAGGGCTGTCAGATAAAATAGGACCCTCAGTTACACTTGAAAATCAGATAAAATTTTAGTACAAATAGGTCCCATGCAATATTTGGGATCTTTACAAATTTTTTATTTTTTTAAAAATTCAAACTTAACTGGATGTCCTGTGTGACACTGTGATATAATAAGAAATAGATATTTGGTCTTCATCCCCAGTTCCTGGACAGAGCTCCTGAACGCTTGTAATTTCCTGAGTGACTGGGGAGATAGGAACATCTCTTGTACTATTTGGTCTCAGTCTCCAGTTCCTAACACAAAGCTTCTAAGACCCTTGAAATCTCCAGAATGATGAGTGTCTTTTTGTATGTCAGTGAGATAACTAGTGGCTGGGGGCCCCTAGATAGCTTCAGTTTGGGAGGCAGTCACCAGAAAGACCAAAGAATGATTAGAGTTTTCAGTCACCTCCCAAATCTAGGAAGGGGATAGGGGCTGGAGACTGAGTTAGTCAACAATGGCCAATAATTTTTACCAATCATGCCTGCATAGTGGATCTCCCATAAAAACCTTAGATAACAGGGCTCAGAGAACTTCTGGGTTGGCAAATGCATCTGCATGCTGGGAGGGTGGTGCATCCCAATTCCATGGAATAGAAGCTCCTCTTCTTGGGACCCTGGACCTCCCCGTATGTATAGTACCTTCCCTCCTTTTTTTGAGATGGGATCTCGCTATGCTGCCCAGGCTGGTTTTGAACTCCTGGCCTCAGGTATGCTTCTGTCTTAGCCTCCTGAGTAGCTGAGGTGATATATACAGTACCTCTTCATCTGGCTGTTCCTTTATAATATCCTTTATAATAAATCCATTATGGTAAGTAAAGTGTTTCCCTGAGTTCTGTGGACCATGATAGCAAATTATTGAACCTGAGGAAGAGGTTGTGAGAACTCCTGATTTGCAGCCAGGTGTGGATAACGTAGGGACCCAGTACTTGTGATTGGTGTCGGAACTGGGCACAGTCTTGTGGGACTGAGTCCTTAGCCTGTGGGGTCTGTGTTGACTTTGCATAGTGTCAGAATTGAATTAAATTGTAGGACACTCGGTGTCCTCAGAGACTTAGAGAATTGCTTGGTGTGAAAACCTCACACATTTGATGTCAGAAGTGTTATGTGAATAGAGAAACCATTCTATTGTTCCTTTGTTCCTGTATTTTTATTTGCTAAATATGGCAACCTTACTTGAGTATGCTGCTTTTTAAAAATTTATTTTGGGGCTTAGGCTGGGTGTGGTGGCTCATGCCTGTAATCCCAGCACTTTGGGAGGCTAAGGCTGGTGGATCATTTGAGGTCAGGATCTTGAGACCAGCCTGACCAACATGGCAAAGCCCCACCTCTACTAAAAATACAAAACAATTAGCCTGGCGTGGTAGTGCGTGCCTGCAATCCCAGCTACTTGGGAGGTGGAGGCACAAGAATCATTTGAACCTGGGAGGTGGAGGTTGCAGTGAGCCAAGATTGCACCACCACACTCCAGTCCAGCCTGGGCAACAGAGTGAGACTCTGTCTCAAAAAAAAAAGAAAAAGAAAAAGAAAAAAGAAAAGAAAAAAAATTTATTTTGAGTCTTAGGTTAGATTTTCTTGGAATAAGAAAGGTGTTCTGTTTTGCTTTGTTTGTTTTATAAAAATGCAGCTATGCATGGAAAGAAAGGTTTGTACTGCCAAAAAATAAAGGTTTTAAAGTCAGGTTGACTCTTCATTTTTTTCCTCTTTACATGGAAAAACTTAACTGTAATGAATATGTAATTAATTCTTTCACCCTGTACATATATATATTTTTGTTTGTTTGTTTGTTTGTTTGGAGATGGAGTCTCGCTCTGTTGTACAGGCTGGAGTGCAGTGGTGAGATCTCAGCTCACTGCAACCTCTGCCTCCTGGGTTCAAGCAATTCTCCTGCCTCAGCCTCCTGAGTAGCTGGGAATACAGGCACGTGCCACCACACCCAGCTAATTTTTGTATTTTGTAGAGACCATGTTGGTCAGGTGGTCTTGAACTCCTGACCTCAAGTGATCCACCCTCCTCAGCCTTCCACAGTGCTGGGATTACAGGAATGAGCCATCTCACCCGGCCTACCCTGTACATATTTTACAGCGCCTCTATCACAGCCCAGGCACTGTTGCAGATGATAGGGACAATATGAAGTGAAGAAGGCAAAGCTGCTGCTGCTGTCTGACGGGTCTCTCCAATTTATTGGGGCGGACAGACCACACGGAGAGATTATGTGTGGTCGGAGGTGCAAGGTGCAGAGAGGGAGTTGCTACCGCTTGGATCTTGGCAGAGCAGGGAAGAATACAGTGAGGCTGTAAGTGATGGGAGCCAGATGTTGACACTGGACACTCTGGTTTCAGTGGCAACCGGAAGAGACTGGTCCTCTTGGACTTCTTCCCTTACTATGTTGTTTAATCCTGTCTTGGTTAAGATTGATTAAGTAGTAAAGCAACTATTTTCTGTTTGGTTGACTTCAAAAACGTGGCATGGGTGAGTCATTTCCTCAGGGCATCTTCAGGATCTGGCTGGAGGATCCAGCCCAAGGCCCTGTGGGTTTGAGGGGAGGAGAGGACACGGTCCAGGAGCCACCTTTACCTGTGGTTGTAAGGCTCCTGCCAGCCCTGAACAGCGGCAGGAGCATGGCAGAGGGAAACCAAGAGATTCTGAAGGAGGAGGAATGTTCAAAGGGCAAAAAGCTCTCAACATTATTAACTCTTGAATAAACAACTCGTCCTTAAGGACAGATGAGTAACCCAGGAGGAACCCGACTCTATTAAGGGCAGAGTTACATTCTATTGCCCTAGGAAACAGCAAGGGAAAATGAGATTTCTCTGTTATCCTGAACATGGATTATTCTTGTCCCCTCTCCCTTTTTTTAATCATTAGAGGAAATTATTTCCTTTCCAGAAGAGTCTCTCTTCTGCGATCCTTCCGCACCCAGCTCTGGACTGGGCCACCTGGCAAGGATGTGAAGTGGACTTGTGGTTGATGGTCTAAGGTTCTCCAACCCTACACGTGTTTGGGCCCAGCCATTGGCACCAGGTGACTCAGCCTTTGAGCCTGGCCATGCTTGGTTAGGAACACATGAGATCCCCAGCATGTGACTAAGCCTCAAGCAGCCATGTGGGCTGTGGACATGGAGGCTTAGAGATAGCATGGTGGGAGCCCAGAACCACAACCCGTAGCCCAAGGATTAGTGAGCCAACCGCAAGTATACGGAATACAAGAGCATCATTTTCTTCTGCTCCTCCAGGGAGCTAGAAATAGAACTCTGCCCTTTGTCCTCGAGGAGCTGAGGCAACTGCCTGGCGTGGCGTGGGTGTTCGTGACCACAGGCCCCTTTGTTCCTCTCTCCCACTCACCCTCCCGCTCTTTCCTCGTGTCTGTGACCCTCGGCCCTTGGCCCGTGGAGACTGTGGGCAGGGCTCAGGGCCACTGGGTGGTGTCTGGGTGAAGGTGTCTGCTCAGTGCTGGCACATCTGGAGAATGTGGTGGTGAGCTCCCTCTCAGTTGCCGTTTCCTGGCCAGCATTAGCATTGCCACCCAAAGCCTTCCCGAACGTGGCTGACCCTGACCTGGGGCATTCAGAAGTGCCTGGCTTCTTCCTGGCAGTAATTTCAGTGGCACACACAGGCCTCTAGGGTATTGTTTTTCAAATGACATTAACTGGCTGGGCACAGTGGCTCATGTCTGTAATTCCAGGACTTTGGGAGACCGAGGCAGATGGATCACTTGAGGTCAGGAGTTCAAGACCAGCCTCACCAACATGGTGAAATCCCATCTCTACTAAAAATACAAAAATTGGCTGGGTGTGGTGGCGCATGCCTGTAATCCCAGCTACTTGGGAGGCTGAGGCAGGAGAATCGCTTGAACCTGGGCGGCGGAGATAGCAGTGCACCAAGATGGTGCCACTGCACTCCAGCCTGGGCAAGAACAGCAAAACTCTGTCTCAAAAATAAAAATTAAAAATAAATAAATAAATAAAAGTCATTATCTGAAACCCATAGTGAAAAACACTTGCATTTCGCCTTGCACCCCGTGCACACGTTATATACTGGATGTTTCCACTGAACGACCTCCTCCCTGGCTCCCCTGCTCTCAGCTTCCCTAGGGTTCAGTGAGGGGGCAGGCCTGGCTGAGGGAGAAGGAGGAAGTATTTACTCCCCAGTGGGGCTGCCATAGGCTGGCTGATCCTTCACCTGATGATCGCCGCTCTTTCCACATCATCCTCTGCCTCCAATTCTGAAAACACTTTCCTCCTTCAAGCCTTCAAGCCTAAAGGTGATAAGTGAGCCCCACTGTCCCTTATGATTTACCCACACCCTGTCCCATCTTTGTAAATACTGTCTATCAAATGCTCCGAGAAACTATTCAATTAGAATGTGCTGTTTTTCTATTTCAGGGGCATTGGCTCAAGTGTATCCATGTATTGTGTATGTGTGTCATACACACATACAACACACATACATATACACATGAAGTAATGCTCACCCTTATTCGTCTGTGAGACACTCTAATATGTTATTCTTTTTTCTTTTTTGAAACAGAGTTTCACTCTTGTCGCCCAGGTTGGAGTGCAACGGCATGATCTTGGCCCACTGCAACCTCTGCCTCCCAGGGTTCAAGTGATTCTCCTGTCTCAGCTTCCTGAGTAGCTGGGATTACAGGTGCCCATTACCACGCCCAGCTAATTTTTGTACTTTTAGTAGAGATGGGGTTTCACCATGTTGGCCAGGCTGGTCTCGAACTCCTGACTTCAGATGATCCACTCACCTCAACTTCCCGAAGTTCTGGGATTACAGGCGTGAGTCACCCCACCCTGCCCTCTAATATGTTATTCTATTCTGTGAACTTTTTAAAGAATGCTCATCCCACCTACTAAAGTGACTCCATGACTCTCTTGTGGGTCTTGATCCACAGTCTGAAAGGCATTGCATTAGGGCCAGTCCAGGTTGAGTGGCCTTAGCTGGGCTGGCTATAGCGTGTAGCAGAGGTCAGTATGGAAAATGGCCCTGGGTACATTCTGGGGCTCTCCTTGGGGAAGGCTCCTTTTAGGGGGGTTCCCCTAGAGGGTATTTCCTCCCTGTAGTCATCACATTCCAGGGGCCAGTTTTCCACTTTGTAGGCCTAGAAATCCAAGTTGGTTAGGAACCTTGGAGGTGGCTAGGTTCAGGGGTGACTCACACTGCAGCCCAAGTGTAAATATCAGAGTGCTGATTCAGTCGTTCACGGTGAGGATCCAGCCACCCAGTGGGCTGTATTCACCCATCAGCACTTGTTCTCTGGTAGGGAATTCTACCCAGAAGGCCAAACTGTCATCAGAAGGTGCTTGGCCAGCACAGTCTTCGAGCAAGGGAGTTAGGAGAAGCCCGGAGATACCTGCTGCGCACCCGGGAGGCCTGAGCATCTCTCCAGGATGCTCTCGAAATGCCTGCCTCCCAGCCTCCTTTGTCCTCACCACCTATGCTGACCCACCTCTTTGTCTGACCTGTCAAATCTCTTATTCTGTCCTCATCTATGTCTGCACAGTTGAAGCTTTCTATTTCAGGTTCTGGTGGTGGGCGATGGGGCTGGTTGTGTGCATCGTGGCCTCCCATGGCTGCTCTGCAGGCGAGGTGGGTGGCACATGTGTTTGGGGAGTAGCAGGAACTCCGTCTGCTTTACCTCCAGGTAGTCCAGGTCTACCCATCAGCAACAACCATACACGGCTATTGATTGTGTGTTTTGTAGAATGCTGGGGACGGGGCTAAGCACTTCCCTGGCATTCTCATTTCTTTCCCATAACCATCTGATGAAATGGTACTACTTTCCCTATTTTGTGCATAAAGAGATGAAGGCTTAGAGAGGTCAAGTGGCTTGGCTGAGGTCACTGAGTAAGCCAATTGACAGGTGGCCCTAGAAACTGTCTGTGAATATATACGGGTGCTCCAAAAGGACAGGGACCATGCCTCCCCGTAAGCTCTGACTCTCTAAGGTAGGACTGTGCCCCCCCAGTAGCTTCCCTCCCTACCTTGCTAGCCTCCCTGAAGTGCCCAGAGCAACATGTGGCACAGCAGGGGTGCTCTGTTGCATGCTTGCTGACAGTCACAGACAGGAGACCAACCTCTTGCCAAAGAGAGAAGGCCCGTGGGAGCCTCAGACCACAGAGGAGTGACTGCGTGGATGCACCAGACCATGGCTGGGTGACTCAGCTGCTGGCTGACGGATGGACAATGGACGTCAGTCCTATGGTGTGGCCCTTCCCTTTTCTCCCCGGAACAATAACACATCCTGGCTCTGTGATTTTGTTGCCATAGGAACTGGAAAACATTTGATAACATGGAGCCTCTGGGACAGGTGGGCTGAGCAGGTCTGAATAAAAACAACCCTTTCCTGCCCCTTCACCCAGAATCTAGGCATCTGGTCTATTTGCAGCAGATTAGGTAAATAGCCTAGGGGGAACCATGCAGCCACCTGAACCGACTGACCTTGTCCAAACTAGGAAGTCAGGGAAGTCACTGTCTATGCTGGCAGGACCTGGCACAAATTCCTGGTAGGAGGAAATGGGGCCTCAGGCACCCTGTCTGGACATTCTGAGTATCCTGTGGTGCGCCTGACCCCAGCACATGTGGGCTCTGTCCTGGACACTGTGGGGAATTAGAAGAAGGGGGACAGTGCTCCAGGCTCAGAAAGCACCTGGTCTGCTAGGCAGCAGGGCACATACAAGAACAGTCCTATTAGGTCCCAGTCCTAGCAAAGATCAGGAATCACGGGGATCAGTAGGGAAGGAGTTGGGAGATAGGTTCTGGGAGGGGATGGGGTTTGGTGGAATGGACCAGAATTCTCCACTTCCCAGGAAGCCCTAACCAAGTGTGGCACCATGCTCACATGCACAATCTGGATCCTGGGGTGACCGCTGGGGGCTAGGGCACTGCATTCTCTTACAGGCTTGGGCATCTCAGCCTTCTCTGCCTGATACTTTTCGGTTCTCCAGTCCTTGCTTTTACTCTTCCAGTGCATATTGGGCACTTTCTATGTAGGGCACTTGGCTTGGACTTCTTTTTTTTTTAAATTTAATTTAATTTTTAATTGACAAATAATAATTACATCTATTTATGGGGTACAATGTGTCTTTTTTTTTTTTTTTTTGAGTTGGCATCTTGCTCTGTCATCCAGGCTGGAGCGTAGTGGTACCTTCGTGCCTCACTACAGCCTGAAACTCCTGGGCTCGAGTGATCCTCCTGCTCAGGCTTCCGCATAGCTGGGACTCCAGATGCACACCACTGTGCTGCCAATGTGATGTTTTGATACACGATACATTGTGGAATGACCAACTGGTCATCTAGATGTCCATATGTCCCACCTGCCCCTAAGACTGAGCACACTCAACCCCTACACCAAACGTCTCTTCTTCCCTGAAGCACTGAGAGCATTCCAGGTTAAAACCATTCTCTATATCCAGCCAGTGTCTAAGGAGTCTCAGACAGCAAACCTCTCACAGGGGCCTCCCTTCCTTTCCCCACAGCCAGTGCCCTTGGCCACATCTTGCACAGGACCCCTGGGGTCATGCCCTGAGGAAACTGTGTTGCCTCTCTCCTCCTCCTTGCTCCCAGCCCATTGGTGCCAAAGGCCTGCCAACTGTGGCCTAGTAATGTCTTCCACAGGCAGCCTCTAACTAGTGTCTGCCTCCTGGCTCTGTCCCCTTGCGTCCTCCTCCCTGCAGAGTCAGAATCCACTTTCTGTTTGCTTTTTTTTTTTTTTAAGATGGAGTTTTGCTCTTGTTGCCCAGGCTGGAGTGCAGTGGCGTGATATCGGCTCACTGCAACCTCCACCTCCTGGGTTCAAGCGATTCTCCTGCCTCAGCCTCCCGAGTAGCTAGGATTACAGGCATGCGTCACCACACCAGGCTAATTTTGTATTTTTAGTAGAGACGGGGTTTCTCTATGTTGGTCAGGCTGGTCTCGAACTCCCAACCTCAGGGGATATGCCCGCCTCAGCCTCCCAAAGTGCTGGGATTACAGGCGTGAGCCACCACGCCCGGGCAGAATCCACTTTCTAACACACAGCTCTGGTCCCAGCACTCCTGCTCAGAAACCATCGATGATCCAGCCCAAGTTCACGTTCAATGTGTAGGCTGAAGCAGAGCATTCCAGAGCCCTGCCCAGGGTTAAGTAGTTCATTCTGGGCACTTGGGGAAGTTGCCCTGCCAGCCTTGGTCTCCTCTCCTATAAGGTCATGGAGGAGGTGGGAGCTCTGCAGAGCACCCCCATCCTGGCCCTCCACAGGCCTGTGAAATGATTTGCTCATGGACGCAGAGTGACTATGTGGGTGCAAGGCTATGCTTTGATTCCAGGAAAATAAATGGACAGAAGCAGAGGAAAGGAGGGGAATCCAGGGTTTTCCGGTACCAGCCCACCTGAAGAGGGGAAAGGGGAAAAGAGGTAAACAGAAGCATATGAGGTAGAAGGGCCTGGCCCTGGGCCTTTGTGGCTGATCCAAAGAGGTTCAGAATCTTAAATATGTTCGGGGACTGACACAAGAGGGGCTGGACACCATCATTTCCTCTGCCTCAGGGTGTCAGCCTACAAGAAATGAGATGGCCCCACGTCCAAGTCCTGCCAAGTCCTCTGTAGAATATGTTTACAGCCTGCTTATCTCGGAAACTCCCCCCATCCCAGTCTGGGTTTACTGTTTACCAAAAACAAACAAATTAAAGAGCCAAGCATCAGAAATGATGCAAGTTCTGTGTCAGCCCTGGGAGGCCATGAAACACCTGGGCAATCAGCAAGGGTGTGATGTCATCCGGAGAAATGCTTGGCTCACAGGCATCCCTGGCCACATGACCTGGCCCGTGTGCCCTGGTCACATGGGGGCTTTCCCCACTGAGCTCAGTGTTTCTGATGGGCAACCAAGACACAACAGAAACTGTTCTGTCACAATAAACTCTGTAAGTCATGTGATGGAACAGTTTTTCTCTTCAAAGCTGTAGCCACAGAGCAAAGATTGAGAGCAAGCATTACTTAGCAGAATCTGGCTCTGCTGGGATTCTGGCCTGCTTTTTGCTTTGGCTGGAAAGTCAGCTCCACTGCAATTTCAGCCACTCTCCTTCCAGGAAAGAAGCTCTCTATGAAAGGGTTTTCTCAGAGGCACCAGTTCTAGAATTTCTTTAGCAAAAATCCTGAACTCAACCTCAGTCTTCCCTACTGGGCTGCTGTCTCCTTGAGTGGGCTTGGCCTTCATGTCTGCCCCCAGGGAGAGGCAGGCAGCCTGAACCAGCCACTCCTTCATCCCAGACTAGGGTGTCCCACGTAGAGGCTTCAATGGTTACTAGTTTAAGCCAAGGGAAGGGTTTGGATTTATGCAGACAAAGCATTCTGCTCAGAAAAATGCCTGGTAGCAAGTTGCGAATTTTAGGAAGCAGAAAGGTAATGAAGCATTGCGATGGGAGCAGACCCACCCCTTTCTCTTGTCCCCATTCTTCCAGACTCCCACTCTTTGCAAAATAGCTGTTGACCACCTGGAATCCTGGCACCGGACCCAGTGATGTGAGCAGTTCATAAGTGGACAGCCAGGTCACTGTCCTCAAGGAGCTTAAGTTCTACTCAGGAAAATAAAACGGCCACAGCCCAACACAATAACAAGCAATAGAGAACAGCATGCAATCTACCAAAACACCGGAACAGCAATGCTGCACGGGGGAGAAGCACGGATGTTCCCAATGCATCTGAATTCTAGCCTGGCCACTCACTAGCAGCTGTGCGACCTTGGGCAAGTCGCTCAAACTCTCTGAGCCTCAGTCTACACATCTCTGAAATGGAGATAAAAATGCCCAACTCACAGGGCTGTTGTGAAAAATGAAATAATGGCTGCAAAACAGCTGGTCAAATGCCTGGCACATAATAGGTACTTAGGAAATCATTATAGTAGCCTTAATTCCTTTTTGGGCCAAGATGTGCTATCAATAGATGAATCATTTATATCTGGTCTCTAATCTCAGAGCAAATTAGAAGCAATAAAGTGAAAGTACTAGAAGGGCAGCTCAAAAACAGCAAGGAAAACTCACACAGGAAAGCCTGGTGGTGAGGGAACACCTAGAAACAAGTATAAAAGTAGATGCAAAGACAATGTAACACCTGGGGACTACCTAGCTGGGCAGCAAACAGCCACAACCCCCAAGGCCATCACCACATTACAAGACAGCAGAATAGATGATGTTTATAACAAATATGTTCAATGGCCTCTAAGATGCCAGGGATGAGCGCAGCACATTTTAAAACTATTTTCATCCAAAGTATGTAACATTTCAAAAATTCTGTTAAAAGTGTGTGTGGATAGTGTCCAGAAAATTCCTCTGCCACGATTTCCCAGTGGATGCATTAGCTGGGTTTTTCTCTACTTCTCTTGTATTTGACAGAGAGCTTAGAGTCATGCTGAGCACATCAGGAGGGCTTAACAAATCCCTGTTTACTAATGAATCTGTACTGCACTGGAATATGCTTTGTTCTGTTTTCCATTTTCAACCATTGTATGCATTAACTGATTGAGGTCAAGGATGGGCTCCATCTTCTCCTTGAAATAACCGATATCTCTAGGCTCCCCTGGCACCCACTGACCTGTTCCTCTTTCCATATTCCGGATTTTCGTTAATGGGGTATCATCTACCAGACAGCAAGATGTTAACAACAAAGATAATAGCTACATTAGTCAAATGAGTGTGTTACCTGTTCTAAGCACTTGCTAGGATTCTGGCTTTCTGTGTACGTCACCTCACAGGGTAGGATTAATTATTTAGGGTTTTAGATTCAGAAGGTGACAGTCAGAGACGTTAACTTACCTTGTAGGTCACCTATCTCCTAAGGGGTGGAGTCGCATCTGACCCCAACTCGCTCTGCTTGCAGTCCTGGGGTCCTGTTGTTCATGGGGGCGGTGGGGTGCTTGGCCACAGCTACTGCCCAGGGATCCCCACCCCTCCTGCTGTCCCCCTTACATTGTCTAACCCCCTGAGCTGCCAAGTCTGGGGTGAAACTCAAGGCCCTAGGTTTTGTGACATGCTGTGGGGGTAGGCAATTTTCTACTCACTGAGGCATGAAGATGACCCCGAGAGCAGGAGTACGGCCCCTCACCCAAGGCGAGGATGTCCCCAGGATTCAGAAGAGCCTGGCCACACTCCTTACCCATCTGGCCTCTGCCCGGCTCCTGGCAGGTGTCAGCCTCTGCTGGCTGCTGCTGGAGGGCAGAGGGCAATGGTCCTGAGCAGGGACGCCCCCTGTTCACCAGTCCCAGCCTCCTAGCCTGGGGTCTGCCTCCCACCCCTTGCCTTGCCCTGCCTCCGGGGTCTCCAACAAAAGGCTCTCAACTCCCCCCGCCCCACCACCAAAATGTCTCCTTCCATTTTCCACTTCATTTTTGACTTTCATTTTGTAAACGTAAAAAAGACTCCATCCTATTGGGAATTATCCCATGAGTAAATAAGATCTCTGTGTTCAGAAATTCCTGCTTTGGGCAATCGGAGACTCTGCTTTTCCTTTCCCTTCTGAGGCCTAGAGCCCGTCAGTGTGTCCTGGAAATACGTGGTAAGCTTCCCCATCTTGGAATCTTTTTCCTTCCCCGCTACATACACTCATTAGAATGGGGAGGTGAGCCCAGCAGAGGAGAGGAAGTCTGCTGGGTTTTGGAGTTGGAAGCTGGACTCTGCCATTTACTTGCCGTGTGACCCTGAGTGAATGAGTGGACAGCTCTAGGTTTTGTTTGCCTTATATTCGAAACAGGAACTGAAACTGTTCCCTCACATGTGAGTTGAACAGAAGGAGCCTCCCCTCCCCCACGTATCTAGCACGTAATAAAGTTCTTGGCATGTGCGAAATTCTTGTCTGAATTCTACTGATGCCCATTTCTTCCACAAAGTCTTCCGGATTATCCCAACTGTGGTAGACACAGCTAACTAACCATCCTGTATCTACTTCCTCCACTTCTTTGCTAACAGAATCCCAATTTTGCTTTGGGGAGCAATGTGCTCAGCTAACAAACCTCCCATTTGGGGCATTTGGGGGCTCAGGGGTCACAGGTAGGGCCAATCAGATGAAAATGGAATCATCTGGGAATGACTTCTGAGAAAGCCCTTTAAAGGAGGCTGACTCAACAGATGTGTGCTCTGCTGCCTCTTATCCTCTTTTCTCTTTTATTCTATGGGATGAGAATATGGTGTCTGGAGCCACAGTGGCCTTGTCACGACCATATGGCAACCTTGAAGATGGAAGTCACATCATATCCTAAGTATGGCGAGCAGAAGAGTTGAAGGAGCCTGGGAAACTGAGGTGTGGTGAGGAGCTGCAACGCAAGTTCTGGTCCACCAGACTTCAGGGTTTATGTGACATGAGGAGAGAAGAAACCAGTCCTGCTGGGCTATTGGCTGGTGTTCAGAACCTGGCAAGGTGGCTAGAACTTGTGAGGCTCTTAGTACATTTGATGTTAACTGGCAGGTACCAAGGGAGCAAGATGAGAAGGGAGATGGAGGAGCCTGGAAGTCTGTTCAGATTTGATCAAACGTCCCATAGTTTATCTTATAGATACATTACCTGCACGTAACATTATGTGTGGGTGAGTTTATTCACTGCAGTATTAGATGTGATTAAAAAAAAAACTAGAACCAGCCTAAATGTCCATTAATGGGACATTGTATGTCTAATCCATACATTGAAATATTATATTTTTGTACAGTTCTTGACGTAAGCATGGTTTTTACATTTTTAAATGTTTAAGGGAAAATTAAGAATAATATTTATTTATTTATACATATATTTTTGAGACAGAGTGTCACTCTGTCACCCAGACTAGAGAGTGCAGTGGCTGATATCGGCTCACTGCAGCCTCCACCTCCCAGGTTCAAGGGATTCTCGTGTTTTAGTCTCCCCAAGTAGTTGCGAATACAGGCGCATGCCACCACACCCAGCTAATTTTTGTATTTTTAGTAGAGATGGGGTTTCACCATGTTGTCCAGGCTGGTCTAGAATTCCTGACCTCAGGTGATCCGCCTGCCTTGGCCTCCCAAAGTGCTGGCATTACAGGTGTGAGCCACTGCGCCTGGCCAAGAATAATATTTTGTGATACATGAAAATTACATGAAATTCAAATTTCAGTGTCCATAAAAAAATTTCACGGGAACACAGCCACATTCGTTAGTTTAGGTGTCATCTGTGGCTGCCTTTGCACTACCATGAGTTGAAAAGTTGTGAGAGGAGGCCTATGGTTCTCAAAGCTGAACTTATTTTCTACCTGGCCCTTTACAGAAACCATTTGTGAGGCCTTATGCAGACATCTCTGGAAAGCTGCAGGAGAAACTAACCACAGCTGGAAAGGGAGTATCCACAGGATAGGCTCAGAAAGGAGACTTCTCACAGCATAACTTTTGTATGTTTTGAATTTTGAATCATGTGAATGTTTAACCTACTGTAAGCTTACTTTGAAATCCATTTATTTATTTTTAATTTTTTAAATTAAAAAAATAGAGATGGGTTCTTGCTATGTTGCCCAGGCTGCTCTCAAACTCCTGGCCTCAAGTGATCCTTCTGCCTCAGTCTCCCAAATTCCTGGGATTATAACTGAGCCACAGCATCCAGCCCTTAATTTGAAATTTAAAAAGAAAAAAAGATGGTCCCCATTTCCCTTCTGGGATGGAAGGAAGAGGAAGAAGAGATGGAAGAAGGGGTGGCTGACTTAGTGCTGGTCTGGGTGAGGTCATGGGCCTACAGTGGAGAGGCCGCAAGGTGATCCCAGACTTGCCCTCAGCCTTGCGATTGCTACGTGACCCAGGACATTCCCCTTCCCTGTGGGCAAGTGGTCAGCGCTGCCCATGTGCCTAGAGGCCCTGGCCCAGAAAGGGGCCAGAAGGTTGGCCTCCATCTCTCTGCCTGCAGGGGAAACGAGAGAAATGGACCCGTACACCCGGACTGTGGCCTCATCAGTAGCTGATAAACAAGAAGCAGAGTGGATTGGGAATGTGGAATGGTGAGAAGGACCTGGACACTGGCTTTTAGTTCTGCTTAGCCACCAGCTGTCCCTGTGACCTTCGATAAGCCATTTTCCCTCCAGGGCCCAACTCCATCCCTACCAACTGCGGCCTTGACCAGACTGGTGGTCCTGCAACTGCCATTCCTCCACCCCCTTCACTCACTCCCTTCTGTTTAGCCTATTGGGCAACCACTCAAGGCTTCACAGAGGCCCTGGATTGAGAAAATGACAACGTACAAGTCAAAACAACAGCCAATGTGCTAAATAATCTGTACGACACATGGTTCTGCCACTCCATAGCCTCCCCTGGTACAAGTTCTTCAGGCAAAGAAGTCCAGGAAACACCCTTCAGACACAGGCAGAGCAGTGGGGACACCACAGCCCTGGGTGATATCCAGTCTGGCAGAGCAATGGCAGGCAGGAGGTGGTGGGAGGGGTTCATGGACACGGTGGAGGGCTTCTCTTGAGCAAATCCAGGTGGATACACTAACACCCTGAGTGCTGGGAATTCATGGCTGCAGCTCCAGAAGATCCTTGAGGAAGTCCTGCTGGGGGTGAAGCCCACATGGACATGGCGTTCTGTGGAGCTCTGTCCACCCGAGCAAGATGTGTCCACCCGAGCTGCATCCTCCTGGCCCTTGTAGTGAGGACCAGCCAGCTCAGAGGCAGCCAACATCCTCAGAAGGTGCTAGCTATACAGCCCCTGCCTGTCCTCAAGGCTTCCTCAGGCTTGGAAGCCTTTCCTGTCCCTCTTCTCTAACAAGCCCCCATGCCTTGTTCATGACCTAGCTCAGAACTTTCCTCTTGAACCCAGGAGCCAACCTGAAGGAGCTGAAGTTATATAGATTATAACTTATAGCATAAGGATAGAGCAAGAAGTAATGAGTCTATACCAATAGAGGTAAATATTTGAATAAGTAAATAAACACGGGAGAAGGAACAATTCTTCCTTAAAGTAGGATTATAACTACTAGGAATTAGAAGGCATGATGGAAATAGAAAACACTCGGCAAACACTCACCATTATAGCTGTTTTAAGCAAGAATCATCAATAGAAACAAACACTCATGAGTGAAACTGTAGAGAAACAAGATGCTTACATTATCTCAAAGCGCCTTCCCATAAGATGGTTAGTAATTGCAAAGAGGAAAGTAGTCACTTTATGGTAGAAAAAATGTGTCAGACTCCACCTTAGCCAGGTGATCAGAGTTAATATAATAAATAATAGAGCATATCAACCTCATGTACCATCTGATATGATGCCCCAAGAAAGGCAAAACATAAACTTCTGTGGTGCTCTTAAAAAATCCTGCTGAGCGTGGTGGCTCATGCCTGTAATCTCAGCACTTTGGGAAGCTGAGGCAGGAGGATCGTTTGAGTCCAGAAGTTTGAGATCAGCCTGGGCAACATAGGGAGACCCTGTCTCTATAAATAATTTAAAAATTAGCTGTAGCATGCTGTGGAGTATGCCTGTAGTTCCAGCTGCTCAGGAGGCTGAAGTGGGAGGATCACCTGAACCCGGGAGGCAGAAGTTGCAGTGAGCCAAGATTGTGCCACTGCACAGCAGCCGGGCAACAGAGCAAGACCCTGTCTCAAAATAAATAAATAAGTAAAAAAAAAAAAAAAAACAAACAAATAATTCACAACCTGAGGAAATACTAGCCAAATCCAAATTGAAGGACATTCTACAAAATAAGTGTCTAGTATTCTTCAAACGTTTGAAGGTCATGAAAGTGTAAGTTGAGGAGCTATCCTAGACTAGAGGAGACAAGGAAGCTTGGCAACTAAATGCTCTATGTGATCCTGGATCGGCTCCTGGTCAGAAAAGGACATTAGTGGGGCAATTGACAAAATTCAAATGAGGTTTGTAGTTAATGTCAATTTCCTGGTTTCGATGATACATTGTAAATGTGTAAGATGTTAACATTTGGGGAAAGTGGGTGAAGGGTATCGGGAATTCTTCCTACTGTTTTTGCAACACTTATGTAACTCAGAAATGGTTTTTGACAAAACAAAACAAAAACCTTTCCTCTTCTGTCCAACTTCCCCAGAATCACTCCCACAGCTGTGAGTGTCACCTGCTCCTTCACATGTTGTATTGCTATTGTTTACACATCTGTGTCCCTCAGGCTTTGAGTTCTAGGACAGGAACTCTGTTTCTTCAGTCTTCAACTTGGCCTCATTTTAGAAGTCATGTTTGGATTGAGGCCAGCTGTCCCTTTTCAGAACAACTCTCCACTCTACCCCTTCATTATCCCACTGTAAAAGGCAGTGCTGTCCAGTCCGTTGCTCAGACCTAAATTGTAAGGGTCACAGTTGACTCCTCTTTTTGTCTCATCACACAGTGGGTCCACCAGCAAGTCCTGTTGGAATTCTGCCTCCAGAGTTTATCACCAACCAGACCACTTCCCTGTTCCTCCACCAGACCCCTCATCTGAGCCTCCATCACTTTGCAGCTGAACCTGAGCCTCACCTTCCCAGCCGGCTTTCCCCTGCCTCACCCTCAAGTCCACTTCCCATGGGGCAGCCAGAGGGATCTTTTCAAGGGGAAAGTAGGGTCTCACATCACTCTTTGCCTAAAACCACTCCCCGCCTTGGTTTCCCAGCAAGACCCGTAAAAGTCCCTACCTGCTCCGGGGCCCTGCCTTCCTTCTGCCCTCACCTTGAACCTGTCCACCCTCCCTCATCTGACTCCAGACACACACCTTCCAGCTTTGCTGCAGTCAGGGCAGGTTTGTTTACATCTCTGGAATGAGGATTTTCCTCAGCTCTTCCCACGGCCATCTCCTTCTCAAAAGTCAGGTCTCAGCCCCAGTGTCACCTCTTCAGATAGACCTTATCTGATCTGGTAGCCAAAATCCTGTTCTTCCCCTGACACTCTTTGTCCCTATATTAGTTTGTGGTGGCTGCTGTAACAAATTGCCACTAACTGAGTTACTTAAAAGCAACAGAACTGTACTGTCGACAATTCCGGGAATTCCAAGTCCAAGGTCAGGGTTGGTCCCCCAGGGGCTGTGGGGAGAATCTGCCCCAGCCCTCTCTCCTGGCTCCTGATGGTTTGCTGGCGATCTCTGGTGTTCCTTGGCTTATAGACACGTCGCTTCAGTCTCCGCCTTCATCTTCACATACATTCTTCTTGGCACATGTCTGTCTCCAAATTTCCCTTTTATAAGGACACCAGTCGTATTGGATTAGGGCCCACCCTACTGACTTCATTCTAATTTGATTACCTCTGTAAAGACCCTATCTTTTCGCACCACTGCACTCCAGCCTGGGTGACAGAGCGAGACTTTGTCTCAAAAAAAAAAAAAAAAAAAAGAAAGAAAAAGAAAGATCCTGTCTCCAAATGAGTGTACTAGGGGTTCGTGCAGAACATGTAAAGATTTTGTGGGAACATAGTTTGACCCATAACAGTCTCATTTCCTTGTTACATTTAATTAACAGCCTTTATAATCATCTTTAAGTATGTTGTTTACTTGTTTGTGTTCGTATCCTATCTCCCCACACTATATCCAACATAAGTCTCCTCCAACCTCAATGCTTGGTGCTTTTGCTCTGCACAGGGGGAACTAGCCTATATTTCTACTGCATTGGTCAGGATACCTCGCTCAGGCTGCCCCAAATGAGAGGAACTAGTCCTGCCCTCATTCAGTTTCCACAAGCAGCCAATGGGATTGTTCCACATGCATTACTTAGCTCAGTGTCCAGCCAAAGGTTCGCAGCATCCAACCGTGGATCCAGCCATGAATCTCAGAGCCTCAGAAATGCCCTACAACATAGTAGATGCTCAGTAAACACTTGCTGAAGGAATGAAGGCTGCATGCAGTTTGGACTTTGACTCAGGTTGCGTGCCCTGCAGTCAGGGGCTTGTGCTGATAGTTCTAGGCAGCAGCTGTGGAGCTAGACTGCTTGGGTCTGCCCTTGTGCTGTGAGTTGTGGGCATGTTACTCTTTGCCATGCTTTCTCCAACTGTAAAATGGGAACAATAATAAAAGTAATAAAAGTATCTCCCTGTAGAGTTGTATGAAATGAGTTCACGTATGCAGACAGAGTGCCTGGCTGATAGGTAGTGCTCCATGCTCACCCAGGCTTGATCTGAAGTCTGAGAAAAGTCCTGGTAGCCAAAGGAACCAAAGCCCAGAGAGGCTTGTCGGGTCAATCAGGGATGCAGAAGCTCCAGGTTTCTGCTCAGACCCCTGCTTCAGAATCCTCATCTGCCCCCAAGGAGAGAACAATTGAGCACTAGGGAGATTTTGACCATAAAAGCTTTTGTCAGTCACTAGCTGGGTGGACTTTGGGGTTTCACTGGTGCTTCTGGCTGATTGAGAAGGAAAAAGAGGATCTAACTCCTCTCACTCTTTCTGAACTCCTGCAGTGAGGTGTGGAGCTTCCAGATGACTCAAGCAGGGCCAGTTCCTTGGAATCAGCCACTCTGGTTCAAAACCATCTGTGTTGCAACAGGCTCACTCAGCCACCCCCAGAAAAGCTGACCCACCACTCACTCCACTGGTTTCCTGATAAGTATGCCTATATATAGCCATACTTACAGAGCTTTGTATAGATGCATGCACTTGGAAACCAGCAAAGCTAAAAATACCCCCTCCTCATACTTAATTTACTTGTTTTCTGTAGGTTCCTCATTCTAAATTTATAGCTCAGGAGACTGGAAATTGTTGTCAGAAAGCAGTGACCTTTCTGTGGTCACGGGCGGGAGGGGGACCAGAGGACAGGCCCTGTCCGGGAAACTTGGGGATGAGGTCTCAGTCCCAGCTCTAAAGGCAATGTGCTGTGATGCTTTGGGATATCCTCCCCCTTGCAGGGCCTCAGCATCCCTCAACCAAAGGAACAACTGCACATGATGGTGTAAGGTGTTTCTTTTGTCCTTCTATTCATTGGCACCCAGCTTGACGTGCTAAGTGCAATTGTATTCAAGCGAAAACTCAATACAGATACACCAGAGCCATTGATTTCATTCATTCACTTGACAAATATTTATTGAGTGCTTGCTATGTGTGAGACAATAATCTCTACTCTCAGATAACTTATAAGTTACATTCAAGTCAGAAGGGACAAATAATAAAAAAACTGCAGTAAGCATTTAGTATGTTTGATTGTGATAAATGTCATGGAGAAAAATCAAAAGGGGGGTATAGAAGAAGGGTGCAATTTAATTAAGGAGGTTAGAGAAGTCCCCACCAAAAGGTGGGGTTTTTTTTCTTTTTTTTTTTTTTTTTTTTGAGACAGAGTATTGCTCTGTCACCCAGGCTGGAGTGCAGTGGTGCGATCTCAGCTCACTGCAACCTGTGCCTCCCGGGTCCAAGTGATTTCCCTGCCTCAGCCTCCCAAATAGCTGGGACTACAGGCACATGCCACCGCAACTGGCTCAATTTTGTATTTTTAGTAGTGACGGGGTTTTGCTATGTTGGCCAGGTCGGTCTCAAACTTCTGATCTCAAGTGATTTGCCCACCTTAGCCTCCCAAAGTGCTGGGATTACAGGCATGAGCCACTGTGCCTGGCTAAAAGGTGGTATTTGACTAAAGACATGAAATGAAGCTGTGCCCACTAGTGCAGGGAGATAGCCACACAGATACAGGGAGGAAGGGTCCCAAGCAGAGGAGACACCAATGCCAAGGGCCACAAGGGAGGAGTGAGCCTGGTGGATTTGAGCCACTCTGTGGCTGGAGCAGAGTGAGCAGGGAGACTGTGCTAGGTGCTGAAAGCGAGAGGGAACATGGGCTGTTGTGATGACATTGGCTCTTACTCCAAATGGAAGGGGACACCATTGGAGGGCTGTGAGCTGAGGAGGGACCTCTGCTGACTTTCGCCTTCCCAGAGTGGTCTGGCGGCTGAGTTAGTTCACAGCCGACTGCAGAAGCACAAACGTGGAGGCCGAGAGACCTGTAAGGAGAGTATTGCAGACCAGGCAGGGGTGGTGGGGGAGATGGGGAGAAGTGGTCAGAATCTGTATGCAGGCCGAAGGTTTTGCTGACAGATTGGGTGTCGGGATGAGAGTAACAGAGGCCAGGTGTGACTCCAAGGCTTTTGGCCTGAGCAATGATGGAAATGCCATGAATTCTAGTAGAGAAGACTGTAGGAGGAGGAAAGATCAGGAACTCTGTTTTAGACCTGTGAGGTTGGAGATACCTCTTCGACCTCCCCATGGAAGCCATGAGTGGACAGTTGGATGAATGAGTCTAGAGTTCGGGAGAGGGTCTGGGCTGGTCATACACATTTGAAAGTCATCTGCATGTACCTCTACATGGTACATAAAGCCGCAGTCCTGGGTGAGATCGCTGAGATGGGCTGTGTGTGTGTGTCCAAGCACTAGCTCTGGGGCACATCAACATTCAGAGAGCAGGTGAGGAGGTGAGAAGAAACCAGCAAAGAGGGAGAGAAGAATCAGCCAGGGAAGCATGGGCTTCAGTTTGTCTGCAACAAAGGAGGCCTTCAGGGTCCCCTCCCAATTTTTCTCTGGGATGTTCCTGGGACCTAGGCTCCTAACTTAAGGTGTCCCTTGGCATGCTGGCATCCACAGTTGGTCACAATGAGGAGTGTGGGGAGCAGGAGGCTGGCAGCCCTGTTCCTCCTGTGGAAGGGAGAGGGCCCCAGGCTGGTGGGACAAGGGGTGTGCTTCACTAGGGCTGGAGAGGCAGGAGCCGGCTTTGTCCTGATACTGCTTTCCCCCTTGGACAAAGAGAAGCTTAGGTTTTCTCTTGTGACAGAAACCAAAAGGGGAATAACTGCTTGGGTTATTAACCATGAACATAATTCTGAGCATTTTTAACAAAAAGGAGCAGAGCGGTTTCTAACTGATATCTCCATTCACTTCCCCCCAACACCTTGAGAATTTGAAAAACCTTTCTTCTTTGCCTGCCCAGACATAATGTCCAAGTCAGGGTTTTCCTTAGGACCTCTAGGATCTAATCATGGACAGAGCAGCTGGAAACAACTGGAGTGTCAGGCCTGCAGGCTTCTGGGACTGAGAGTGCCAGCTTGGCCCTGCCAGGGTCTGAGCCTGACCTGATCCCAAATGGAACCGTGAATTGTTTCTCAGTGTGCCCACACTTCAGCTCAGTTGGAAAGCTCTTGTCTTACTACCACTAATTAGTCACTTTCATTGCATACTTACTGTATGCTATGGTTTGAATGTCCCTGCCAAAACTCATGTTGAAACTTAATTGTCATTGCAATAGTATTTAGAGGCGGGGCCTTTAATAAGTGATTAGGTCATGGGGGCTCCATCATCATACATGAATTAATGCCCTTATTATGGGAATGGTTTAGTTATCTCAGGAGTGGCTTTGTTATAAAAAGCATGCTCTCTCTCCCTTTCTCTCTCTTTCTCTCTCTTCTACACACATGTTCTCTTGCTCTTCTGCCTATTTGCCATGGGATGACACGAGAGGAAGACCCTTGCCAGATGGCAGTGCCATGCCCTTGGACTTCCCAGTCTCCAGAACCAGAAGTCATAAATTTATCTTCTTAACAAAATACCTAGTCTGTGGTATTTTGTTATAGCAGCAGAAAACAGACTAAGACACTGTGTCAAGCATTTGACATATAACACATTTTATCCACAAGAATCCAACTATAAAAGCTTACAATAATTGAATTCAGATACAACACGACTGACTCCATGCTCCACATCTCTTCTTTATTCTCACCATAAGGAGACTCCAAGTTTTGTGCAATTGAATTCTTTGGCTCCTACTTAAGGTGTTCTGACTGGGTTTTGGAGTATTGGTATCTTTTGCAAACAAGAAAACTGAGGCTTAGAGGTATTAATTTACTTGCCCAAAGTCACTCAGAAAGCTGGAGATTTGTACCCAGATATCTTGACTCTGTAGCCTGTGGGCTTCACCCTCCTGGCATAGGGCTCCCTTATGCCTTAGAAGTCAACTCACTTGACAGTTGGGAAAACCGAGGCCCACAGAGGAGAAGGCCTCTGACAGAGTTGAGCCAGGCCCAGGAGTTCTTTTGTGGGCTGCCCACAGCTATTTAATGGAAACTCTTGAAGTATGCACCATGGGCATGACTCAGGGAGATGGTGGGGAGGTGGAAATACGACAGGGCAGAGCACTGGCATGGTGCCCCTGATGCTCAGTGGCCCTGTGACACTTAGCATGGGGCAGGACAGACAGGAACTCATCTGGGAAGGCAGAGATGAGCCAGTGGAAATCCTGCCCTTCAGCAATATACCAGCTGACCCTCCCTGAACCACAATGTGGCATCACACCTCCTGCCTTCCCCAACGGCCTCCCCACCACCACACCTGCCGAGATTCCAAGCACTTTTCAAGGCCTGGCTCTCTTGACCTGCTCTGGGAAGTATCTCCTCCCTGCCTGCCCCAACCCACCTCCCTGCAGCACTCAGAGTTGCTTCCTCTCCTTATTAGCACATTCTAAAGGCCTTTCTCTATTGCTAGGCTCACAATGAAAATAGCAAGCAGCAGGGCTGATACTTGACTCCAAAGCCTGGGAGGAAGGTGGATTGGAGTTGGTAATGGTGGTGTGATCTGGAATAGTGGCAGTGGGAATGGAGGAGATGGCTGAGGCAGGAGTATTGAGGAGATGAAATCACCCAGATTTCAAGGGTGAGGAGAAGAAGGAAGGACAATGATAGCACTGGCATCCTAAGCCTGAGCAGGGGACAGCAGGAGTGCTACCAAGAGAAATGGCTCCTCCCAGTCCCTTTCCCAGCCATATCACACTCCACGGAGTCAACCCAGGCCTCACCCCAGAGCACAGAAGAAACTGATGAGGTGAGCATGCCAGAAACCAGGTCACAGAAATTAAAGAAATCCTACAGGGTTTGGATACATACATACATACAAACGTGTGTGTGTGTGTGTGTGTGTGTTTAATCAGGTAGAAAGACAAAGAAGCTCTGTCTTGGCTTTTGGATTCAGTCTCTACTCTCTCCACACATTGAGACCACAGCCGGGCACATGTAGGAACATGCCCTCCTTCTAGAGATCTTGTGGGGACACATTGAGGAAATGTGTTTTCATGGCAGAAACATCTCTGAGGAACTCTGAGTTCCTTTTTCTGATTTCCAGCCTCCTGCCCCATGTTCACTGAGGTCTGGCCTGTGGAATGTGGGGAGAGGGAGGTGGCCACTCCCGGGCCTGTCCCACTCACGGTAGCTTCCCGTGTGGCTCTCAGCCTTTTCCTCTTGTCTGGCCATAGGATGTCATTGCTCAAGTATGAAAAAGGGGAGTGTCTTCTCAGGCTAGGCTCCTGAATGACAGCATTTTCTCCCCACAACCAGGGTCAGCTACACCATGCAGTGAACTACATCAGATTTTACTGTGGGCCAGGCGCAGTGACTCACGCCTGTAATCCCAGAACTTTGGGAGGCTGATGTGGGTGGATAATTTGAGGTCAGGAGTTCAAGACCAGCCTGGCCAACATGGTGAAACCCTGCCTCTACTAAAAACACAAAAATTAGCTGGGCATGGTGGCAGGAGCCTGTAGTCCCAGCTACTTGGGAGGCTGAGGCAGGACAATTGTTTGAACCCAGAAGGTGGAGGTTGCAGTGAGCTGAGACTGCGCCACTGCACTCCAACCTGGGCAACAGAGCGAGACTCTGTCTCAACAAATTTTGTATCGTAGTAAGCCTCTGTAGTTTGGGGGTTTAAGCGTTATGTTACCTTAGAGAATATGGATGTTACCTCAGAAAGTATGGGGAAGTTTTTTAAGAACTATAAGATAGTGTAGGACTATAAGGTATTTTAGACTGCTCCTGTTTTTAAATCCCAGATTTTGCAGTCTGAGAAGGCTGTTTGGAAGGGCCAGTGGGGCAGGTGACACCAGCTTGGGTTGTGCTAGGACCAGCGCTCCCCTGGGGTGGCACCCACTGGCTGTGTGAGATCAGCCATGTCTCAGAGCCCAGGGACCACTCAGAATCAGCCCCTCCTTTATTATGCCGATGAGCTCACAGAGAGATAGAGAGCCTAGGTCACGTGGCACCTTCCCTGTTACCATGTGCTCACTGGCAACACGGATCCTTGTTGTGGTGGAAAAATGACTGTGGAAGATCGTTATAGCAATGGCTCCCAATCAAGACGCCTCCTTGTTTCTACATCATTGTGTTGTCCCTGCCCACACTGGCTCTGGGCTTGACCATGGGATTTGTTTTGACCAATGGAACGTCAGCACATGTGATACAAGCAAAGGCTTGACAGGCACTGGTGCATCAGGGCTTGCTCCCTCTTGCTGCTGGGACCCCTTCTGCTATTGCAGGAGGAAGTCTGGGCTGGCCTGCTGGAAGGTGAGACCAGGGAGCAAAGACAAGTCAGGCCTGCTGAGTTCCACTAGTTCCCAGTTACTCTCAACCAAAGGATGACTTGTTCCCCCCGGGAAGATCTGGTAATGACTGGAGATATTTTTGGCTGTCCTACTGGCATCTAGTGGGCAGAGGCCAGAGATGCTGCTACACATCTTATAATGCGCGGGACAGTCCCCCCATAATAAAGAATTCCTGGTCTCAAATGTCAGCAGTGCTGAGGTTGAATAACCTGCCCTAGACCAACCAGCCCCCAGCTGACCTCCCAGCTGACTGCAGCCCTGTGAGTGAACCCAGGTGAGACAAACAGAAACTGCCCAGCTGATGCCAACCTAAGAATTATGAGCAATAAGAGAGTGAGTGTTCTAAGTCGTTAAATTTTGGGGTGGATTTTTATGCAGTAAAAGTTGATACAGAATATTTGGCTAATGGATCTATCACTGGGAATTTCCATACATGTTCTCACTCTTCATAACTGGGAATGCTGAGGTGGCTGGTCTGTGTGCATGCACACTCCATCCTGTGGATATTTACTTGTTTGGTGCTGTCTGTTACTCTGCCCAACCTCCTACTATTGTGGGCCAGTTACTGTACCAAGTACTCTATAAGTATTAATCCATATAATCCTCATGACAACCCCATGAGGAATTGTTCCCATTTTACAAATGAGAAACTGAAGCTCAGAATAACTCACTTGTATGAATGGCCACATGAGGGTTTAGCTGTCTCTTACTTTTAATCAGTGAAATTGACCTATTCGTGAAGAGGCAGATGCTCAGAGTCACATGGTTCCTAAGCAGGGCCAGAATTTGGACGTCTAGCCCAGAGTCTATGCTACCTCCTGTCAGTGATGCTTCTTGGCCTCACTCTGTGCTCAGCCTTTTCGTGGACTGGCTGCCCCTTCCCTACCCCAGCTGCTGCCCACTGGGAAGGCTTGGCCACGATTGCAGCTCCCAGATGGCCACAGGTGTACCTCTCTTGTGATACATGTGCTTTGAAACAGCACTATCTAGAAGGGTGAGTGTGAGCCATGGTTCACAGGGTCAGACTCCAGCCTGGAAGCCCAGCTCCAGTGCTATTCACTGTGGGATCTTGAGCAAGATCCGTAATGTCTCTGAGTCTGAGTTTCCTTGCTGGCAAAGTGAGGCCAGTGTTTACAATCAGGGTAGCACAGGACAAAGTCCCAGACACCTGTGATACAAGGCAAATAAGGGGTACCAGGTCCCTGCTTTCAGGGAACTTACAGTCTGATGGGGAAGAGAAACACGAAACAAGCACAAGAAGGTTGATAAGGGGCCAACCAAGTGTCAAGGTTGACCCAACAGGGTATGCGTAAGGATTAAATAGATAGCGATTGTTAATGCATTTAAAAATTGTCCAGTGGGGTGTGCTTGGAAGGTATAAGTGGAATGTAAATTCCAGGTTGCAGTGATTGATCTCTCTCTCTCTCTTTTTTTTTTTAAGTGTTCATATGTAAAATTAAAAAAAATATTTCCATAGGTTACTGGGGAACAGGTGGTGTTTGGTTACATGAGTAAGTTCTTTGGTGGTGATTTGTGAGATTTTGGTGCACTCATCACCCGAGCAGTATACACTGCACCCAGTTTGTAGTTTTTGTTTTGTTTTGTTTTGTTTTGTTTTGAGATGGAGTCCTGTTCTGTCTCCCAGGCTGGAGTGCAGTGGCACAATCTCGGCTCACTGCAACCTCCGCTTCCCAAGTTCAAGTGATTCTCCTGCCTCAGTCTCCCAAGTAGCTGAGATTACAGGTGCTTGCCACCATGCCCAGCTAATTTTTGTATTTTTAGTAGAGATGGAGTTTCACTGTGTTGGCCAGGCTGTCTCGAACTCCTCAGGTGATCCGCCTGCCTTGGCCTCCCAAAGTGCTGGGATTATAGGTGTGAGCTACCAGGGCCAGCCTGCAGTTTGTAGTCTTTTATCCCTCATGCCCTTCCCATTCTTTCTCCTGAGTCCCCAAAATCCATTGTGTCACTCTTATGCCTTTGCATCCTCATAGTTTAACTCCCACTTATGATTAAGAACATACGATGTTTGGTTTTTCCATTCCTGAGTTACTTCCCTTAGAATAATAGCCTGCAATCTCATCTAGGTTGCTGCAAATACCATTAGTTCATTCATTTATATCGCTGTGGTTGATTTCTAAGTCCACGGCTGCGACCTTGCTCTTCTCTCTGGGGGCCTAGGCAGCGAAACAGAAAGAGGGGTACTAGTAAAGACATCCAGAAAATAAAAAGTAGCTTTTCTTTCAGAAAAGAGTGATAGCCCCTGTGATTTAAGCATTTCTCTCATTCTCTCTGATTATAATGGTGCTGCTGCCATTAAAGCGTAGCAGTTACCAGCCAAGACCCTACAGTGGGATGCTTGGGTTCTAGTTCCAGCAGGAACCTTGGGCAGGCACTTAGCTTCTCTGGACCCCAGTTTCTAATGTGTCAAATAGGGAGAATAATTGACCCTATCTCATGAGGCCATTGGGAGGATTAAAGGAGCTAAAGAATAGAACAACACATTGCATGCGTTGTTATCAAAGCATTAGCTGTTTTCTATTATTCTGCCTTGTCGCACACCCCAACCCTCAGCCTCTCTGAATTCTAAGAATTCTGTCTGGAAGAGGAGTGACATGTTCCCTGCTGTTAAGGAATCTCTCAGGCTGACTGTCATTTGTTCCTTTTAGGGGCCCTGGAACTTTCCCTCCTACCTTCCCCACGCTCAGGGATTCAGCACCTCCTACTTCATTATTGCTATTATTAATCAAAACTTCAAAGGGAATGTATAATCCTGGTACAAAAATTGAAACATACAGATAAATTAAAAAAATTAAAATCAGCCCCAATACCACCATCCAGAAAGAACTATGGTTAACATTTTAGAGTTTGTCTCTTTCTAGACATTTCCCCATTCAATACATTTGTTTAAATATACATGTACATATATTAAGGTCAAGGGGTCAGCATTCTCAGCCTTAGGCCTTCCATAGAGGCCTGTCCCTTGGGTGGGGCATAAGACCACTGTTGGCTGCTCGGAGCCCAGGACCTTGGAAGGTCAGGGGCAGGACCTTTCTGCCTGACTCCACTGTGCTCCCCAGCCCCCAGCTGAGCCCGGGGCTGCCTTCCTCCAGCTTTGCACGAAATGCCCATCTTGGAGCTGCTTTTGATCCATCCCCTGGAGGTGGCTTATTGTATGGGATGATTGTGTCAGAAGGAAAACCCTCCAGCATGTCCCTGGGCATGAATTGGGCCTTTATGTGAAGAGCCAGTCTCTGCGGAATCCTAGCTCCTCATAACCCGCTCTGAAAGCTGACTACGACATCACTGTTAACTGGCATGGAGGGGCTGGGTGGGAGGCTGCAGAATATCTGCTGCTTAACAGCCAGAGAACTTACTGACGAATGCAAGGGTGACATTCAACCAGGCTTTCTCGACTCCTCCCAAACCCTGGACAGTGAAATTTTGCTTTCCTTTTATATCCTGGAATTTCTCAGAAATCTTAAAAATCACAATGACTGTAATTTAGTAAACACATAACCTGTGCCAGGCCCTTAACAGTCACTGTGTTCATTACATTTCATCTACACCTTATATTTCACTTATATTTCATCTTCACCTCCATTTTAGAAGGCAGATAAGGAAACTGAGGCTCAGCAAGACCAGTGGCTTGACCCAGGCTCTGCCACCAATAAGGGTTGCAGAGTGGGACTTGAATCCAGGCAATGACTCTCAGGCCCATGCCCGTTATTTTTGCATAAAAATTAATGTTATATTTTATTAAGGTGACCCATACCCGTAGTTAAAAATCAAATAGGGCTAAAAGGCAGAGCAAAAAAACCAGCAGCTGACAGCCCCGACTCTTTCCCTCCTCTGCCTGCTCCTCTGAAACACCACTTTCCACTGGGCAGATGTCTTTTTCTGTCTTTACTTTAGATTTCTTTTTTTTTCTTTTTCTTTTTTTCTTGATGGAGTCTCACTCTGTTGCCCAGATTGGAATGCAGTGGCATGATCTTGGCTCACTGCAACCTCCACCTCCTGGGTTCAAGCAATTCTCCTGCCTCAGCCTCCCAAGTAGCTCGATTACAGGCACCCGTCACCATGCCCAGCTAATTTTCATATTTTTAGTAGAGACAGGGTTTCACCATGTTAGCCAGGCTGATCTTGAACTCCTGACCTCTGGTGATCCATCTGCCTCAGCCTCTCAAAGTGCTGGGATTACAGGCGTGAGCCACCGCACCTGGCCCTACTTTAGATTTCAAAATGTTCAGTTAAGTGCCATTTCTCAGACAATTTTTTTTCTGGAATAAGTAAGACACCATCACTCCCTTTCCCATTTCTTACTGATTGCAATTTCCCCCAATTCCTTTATTGGGTCTATCAAAGGTATAGCAATAAAATGCCCCACTACTTATACATGCCATATAATTTACCAGTTCTTCCCATCTCCCGGTCACTTAGCAAGACTTCCCTCCCCAGTTCTCTGTTCTACTGTAATAGCTGAGCTGGCTACTCTCTCCCTGCCCTGAGATTTTACTTATCTTTTGCTGCCCATGTTCCCGGAGGCCTTGGCTTCCTCTTTCATGACTTTGAGTTTTTGAGTCCTGTATTCCAGAAATGGTTTTATTTTCCCTTCATATTTGATTGATCATTTGTCTGGATATAAAATTCTGGGTTGAATTTTATATCTGGGTTGAATCTGAGTTGAAAATCATTTTCCTTCAGAATTTTGAAGGCATTTCTCCACTGAGTTCTGTTTATTGCTTCTGATGAGAAGTTCTATGCCCTTCCTGCTTTCATTCCTTTGTCTATTAGGTGTGTTTCTCTTTCTAGGACTTTCTGGATGTTCTTTTGATCATTTGGTTCTAAAATTTGATACTGATGTGTTCTGGTGTGAACCTTTTTTTTTTTTTTTTTAACTCCCTGTACTGGACAGCTTCTATTAAAATTTTTTGCTTTAGTTATATTTTAAGCTTCAAAGAGCTTTCTTCTCTGACTGTTCCTTTTATGTCGTATTTTTCCAAAATTACTAATTTATAGCTTCCTTTTTGTTTTTTAAAGGTTTTTCTACTTGCTGTGTATTGATTCTTCTGAGTCTTTTTTTTTTTTTTTTTTTTGAGACGAAGTCTCACTCTTGCCCCCTAGGCTGGAGTGCAATGGCACAATCTCAGCTCACTGCAACCTCCGCCTCCCGGGTTCAAGCGATTCTTCTGCCTCAGCCACCCGAGTAGCTAGGAATATAGGCGCCCGCCACCATGCCTGGCTAATTTTTGTATCTTAAGTAGAGACGGGGTTTCACCATGTTGGCCAGGCTGGTCTCAAACTCCTGACCTCAGGAGATCTGCCCGCCTCGGCCTCCCAAAGTGCTAGGATTACAGGCGTGAGCCACTGTGCCCGGCCTTTCTGTTTGTTTTGGCCTGTCTCATTTCAAATATCTGGTGATCTTTCATATTTAAGAGCAAGGAAGTCTTGTAGGCTAGTGAGCATCATAGCAGGGTGACCAGATGGCTAGAAGGCTGTTTTACTGAGAACTTTCAAGTATTATTTTGTGGAGATCTTTTCCTAAAAGTGGAGGATGTGGGTGAAGAAGAAGCTCAATCTATCTAGAGAAGAATCTTCCAATTGCCTGCCTGGAAAGGCAGTGACACCTAGCTGCTAGTGTTCTGGGAACAGCCAAAGAATCTGAGAGTCCGTAGTTTATATATATTTTTAAATTACTCTCCCATTTTTCAAACTCCTGCCTCACTGTCATGCTGTGCTGTGACTAGTGTCCTGAGTTCCAGACCTGACTCACAGCATCTCCAGGTCAACTTCTCCAGATAATAAATTTCTGGCCTCTTCCATGTAAAAAGAGAGGAGGGGGTGGCCTCCTATTGTTTAGCCCTGGGTCTCACCCCTGCTTTCTGTGGTACCTGGTGCCTTTAAGCATCAAATTTTTGAAGATTCCATGGAGCACCTTAGTTCACTTCTCATCATACACTTCTCTTGTGTGCATGTGGGGTGTGACTTCCTCAGCTCTGTGCAGACACTGCTCCTCTACCTACCTGCCTATCGATAAAAATGTTTGGAAGTCTTTCCTCCCCAGTGGTTGTCTTCTTATCGCTTCATCCTTTTGATCCAACGGATTTATAATTCCATTATTAATGGTTTTCTTTTTGTTTGTTTTTTTTTTTTTTTGCAGAGAGGCGAGTGAGGTGGGATTTGGAAAGATGTATCAGTTATCCATTGTTACATAATATATCATGCCAAACTTCGTGGCTTAAAGCAACTGTAATTTACGATTTCTCATGATTCTAGGAACTGACTGGGTGACGCCTTTGCTGGTTTCACCTGAGTTCATTCATACTGCTGCATTCAGTTAGCATTGGCTGGCCTGGAAAATACAAGTTGGTCTTGTCCACATGATTAGTGATTGGTGCTGGCTGTTGGTTGGGGTTCCTCAGCTCTCTCCGCTTGGCCCCTCATCTTCTAATATGCTAGACTAGCTTATTTAAAGGGTGGTCTCAGGGCAGTGTTCCAAAAAGTTAAAGGCAACATCACTTCCCCTGAATTATGTTTGCCAAAGCAAGTCAGATCAGATTCAAGGCTTTTTATCTTGATGAGAGGACTGACAAAATCACACTGTAAAGAGGCTTGTTTCAGGAATAGGAGAAATTATTGCAGCTATCTTTGTGAAAAATCTGTAAGAAAGTGAGAAAAGATACATGCAGAATGTCAATCCACCACGTTTAGCGGGAGGTCTTCGCTTGCTCTTTGTATTGCCTGTATGCTCATATAAGACCTTTTATAGAATTTTGTTAACCAAACCCTCATGGCTTTAGGTAGTTACAAATACATATACCACAACCTCATACTGGGGAAAGAAGCAGAACACACTAATTCTCATTAAAGGATTTGGAATTGGAGAAACTTGGGTTCAAGTCCCAGTTTCACTACTTATTAGCCTTATTACCTTGAGTAAGTAATCTCTCTGAGCCTCAACTTCCTTAGCTATAAAATGTGGTTTTGCAGCTGGGCACAATGGCTCATGCCTATATCCCAGCATTTTGGGAGGCTGAGGTGGGTGGATCACTTGAGCCCAGGAGCTTGAGACCAGCCTGGGAAACATGGCAAAACCCCATCTCTATGAAAAATACAAAGATTTAGCTGGGCATAGTGGTGTGCCCCTGTAGTCCCAGCTACTCAGAAGGCTCAGATGGGAGGATGGATTGAGCCTAGGAGGCTGAGGCTGCAGTGAGCTGCCATCAAGCCACTATCTCTAGCCTGGGTGATAGAGGGAAACCCTGTCTTAAAAAAAAAAAAAAAAAAAAAGGTTTTGCATATAATAAACGAATTAACATATGTAAAATGCATACTTAGCACACTGTCTGGCACTGGGAAAGGGATCAAATAATAGTAGTACCGTTAAGTGTTTTTTTGGAGACAAATTCACATCTCTAATAATGTAACCACTGGAGATGGAATTTGAGAGTCTAACTTAAATCCAGGCTCCATCACATAATACCTTACAGGACTGCTGTGAGGATCAAATGAATTCAAGCAGAAAATGCACCTAGAAGCATGCCTGGCACATCACAAATGCTCAGGACATGCTTTGTGTGCATCCCTGATTTCTTAGGTCACGGCACCAAGCATGAGCTTGGCTCCAACAGGGCCATTGTGATGAATGGCACCTGTCAGGTGTGGGGTGCATTTTCTCCCACAGGGATCAGCCACAGTGTGAAAAGCCATTTTGTCTCTTCTTTGACCGTTTCTCACACTCTCAGGAGGTCAGCTCCTAGGTGTGCCTGTTTCTACATCTACAGCTCTGGTTATTAACCTGTGTCCTGTGGGTGAGCCTCATGGGGCTAAGATTAAAGGAGAAGTCAAAGGGATCTGAGAAAGAGCCAGAGGGGCTCTCCTGTCAGGGAGGGGGAGTGTGCTTCACAGTGAATGACATTACAGACCCCATTTCACTGCCTAGCCACCTGCTTTTGCAACCTGCCTGGCCATGAGCCATTTGGAAAATGTGGTTGACTGGAAAGGCAACCACCAGTGAAGGGAGCAGGTTCTCACCTTGTGCATACTCCAGATACATTTAAGTGTCTGTCAGGCAGTCTATGTGTCCTCATCCTAACCTCTGGGTTTGGGTATATCAAATAAATCCCTCATACTGCCCCAGGGAGCAGATGGGGAAGGATCGATTTGTTTGGCGAGTTGCAGTGACATCTGTCTAAGATAACCCGCAATTCCGGAAGGTGTTTTCTTACACTGGTTCTTCTCATATAGTTACATTTATGACCAACTTCTAAGGCTGGAGATTTTTCTCATGAACATAGTGTTTTGTAGTTTTTAAGGAAAACAAACAAACAAACAAAAAACAATCCCAGCAGAACTGCAACATCTGAGCTAAATCTTCTTGCCCCTGAAGTTTAGTTCTTTATCATCGTCCTCTTTTGTAACTCAAAGGCAGAGAGAAGAGAATTCACCCAAACACTTTGAAATATCTGTTGGCTGACCCAGTCCTGGGGAGGGCTGAGCAAATGTGGTGGAGAGGAGCAGAAGAGTGGCCTGGAGCCGCACTTGGGCATCCTGGGACACTTGGTGGCAAGAGAAAGGGAATTCTGGAGCCCGTGGCACGTAGTGTGAGGTCTAAGCAGATCCACTGCAGGCACCACCTCCTCCCCTACTGGAAGCTGCCTGCCCTCTCCAACTGTCCTCACTTACCTGTGTCACTGGCCACCACTGACCCTCTGGTGGGGAGGTAACCAGACCCAAGGCAGCTGGGGCCAGGGTTCGCCAGTTAGCTGATGACCCTCACCGCAGGGATTCAGTGACTCACTCTGAATGAAGCATCATAAATTTCTTCCTAATAGCACACTTGTCACTGAACCATTCCAACAATTTGGCAGGGCAAGCCATTTGGCTCAAGGCGGCAGAGGTAATCCTCTGTTTATAAAGTGTCTCCTGCTGCGCACTGCAGAGGGGTGAGGACCACTAAGTTGACGTCACAACATCCATTTGGAGCTCGCACGATCATGCCCACTTTACAGATAAGGGCGTGGAGTCCCAGGGAGATCATATGGGAAGATTAGTGACTCAGGGCCGGCTGGGACAGACCCTGGCACCTCACCCCCAGCGGGTAGCACCGTGGAGTGGCTGGCAGCGGGGGCCTTGGCAGCAGACAGCTAGGGTTTGAATCCTGGCGCTGGGTGACCTCAGACGGATTCCTTAGTCTCTCTAGGGTCTCCTTCCCTCATGTGCGCAATGGGGATAATGCTTAACTAATGGGGCTTACCTAGAGATTCAGCACAGTGCCGGCGCCCAGCAAGCGCCCCGAGTGGCTGTTTGCTGGCGTACAGTCTCCAGGCAAGCGCCACGTGCCTCCTGGTAGCTCACTCAGCACCGCTACTGGGCGCCCTGCGTGCTTCCTGTGGCACTCTATCCTCTCATTGCTCTTCTGAGTAAAGAAAGGTGGCCATCGACATTATATTAGTTAATACCCCCAGGGGGCATTTGGGGGAGGTATTATTAGCCCTAGTTGACAGGGGTGGGAACTGAGGCTGAGAGTTTGGGTGAGTTCTCCAAGCCCCCCCCGCCCAGGGGCGTGCCAGAGCCAGGGTCAGACTGGGAATTCATTCCCCAACACAACAGTTCCCAGGGGAAGCCCATGGTCGGGGACCAGCTGCCACCAGGGAAGTTCTGGATGCGGCTAAGTATTTTTGTCGCTGCATTCTTCCCAGGCAGCTCACTCCCTGGACTCTGGACAGTTGCCAAGGAGGTGTGAAGGGGAAGGCAGAAGGAGGACTTCCTGTGGAGGGCGTAGGCCAGGCAGTGAGGCAGCCGAGCTGTCGCTTCCGGAGCTGACATTGCACATCTCGCTCACGCACGCGACACTGCTGCAGACGAGGCCTCATGCCCTCCCGGTTTTCCAGAGGCAAAGGAGTCACAGAGAGCTCCCGCCCCTTGCCCCCGCCTTCCCTGGCGCCCACCTGTGCTGCTGCCCTACTGCCTTCCATCCGGGAGGATACAGCCGGCCAGGGCAGTTTGGAATCCACATCCAAGCCAAATGACCCTTCCCCACCACCACGGGCGCCGCAGCCCTCTCTTCCTGCAGCAGCCTCTGGTCCTCTCACCAAACAGGCCGGAGCCTCCTTCAGCTTCTGCGTTGGGGGCGGTTGGGGGTCAGGGAGGGGCCTCTCCTGCTTCCGCCACGCATCCTGGGGACACAGAGGTGGCATCAGCCTGGGACAGCGTCTTCAAGACTCCACACCTCAAGGCTCCCTCTGTAGGTCCGCCATGAAGCCGGGACTTCGTTAGAGGACCAGGCGGGTCCTGGAGCCGGCAAGGTCCTTGCAGTGCCCTGCCCCGCCGCAGCCTCCCAGCCCCCGCCGTGCCCCACGCCCCTCCATCTCCACGCTCCGAGCCGCGCGCCCCCGCCAGGTCCACGCGGACTGGAGGCGCCAGACCCAGCCAGAAACGTCGGGAGCCAGCGCCGCCAGACTGTGCTGCGCTCGGGCTGAGGAAGCTGAGGGGCCCAGTGGCTCCCCAGGCGGGCTTCTGTGAGGGGCTCAGGAGAGCACCCGCTCCAGCGGCGGGGGCCCTAGATGCTACAGACCGCCCAGGGGCCACAGTTGGGCAGTCCAAGGCTGCCCGGCCTGTCACAAGATTTCAGAGCTGCTAAGGGACTGGCTTCCCCTGCTGTCACCGATACCCCGAGAGGGAGCTGCGGGGTGGGGGAAAGGTGTAAGCTTGGAGTTCCAGAAGCTAGGGTGGAATGTCCCCCCGCCCCGCCCCGCCCCGCCCCGCCCTCGCACGCGGGCCGTGTCTTTCCTCCGAGGGTGACCCTGGAGAGGTCCTTTCACCAGTGGGCGGTCTCCGCACAGCTTCAGAGCCTGTGACATGGAGGGCTGCTGTGGAGGAAGGAGCCTAGAACTTGCTAGACCTTCACACACACCCGCCCGGGAGCCTGGCCTCCCTGCGGAGCAGTCCCTGACATAGAAAAGGAAGGAATTAGCATAATCATCAATTACACTCTCTCCACTAGCTTCCCTGTGAAAATAATTTGCCGGTGCCCAGAGGCAGGGCTCCTCTAAACAGCCACCAGGTCGGGCGACGTAAGGCTCAGGGAATTGTGGAATCAAGCTAATTAAGTGGAAGCCGTCCTCCTGGGGCTGTGTGTTCCTGCGGCTCTGAACGCATCGTCTTACACACAAAAGCAGCTCTAGAAAATGTGGAGAAGCACGGAGTGATGCCAATGACGAAGATGATTAGAGGGTTGGAAAATGAGATGGACATCAGATTAAAGATCAAGGCAACTAGGACTGTTTAGCCGGAAGGAGGAAAAAATGAGGAGCAGGAGCAGGCAACTTAATCATCTCTTCCCATGTTGCATGAAGAAGATACCCCTCCGCTCCTTTCCTCCCCGAGCCTGCGCTCTCCCGCCCTCACTCCCTGTATCTTTATCTCACGCATCTTTGTGTTCTATTTACTTTTCTCTCTTTTGTTTTGTTTTGTTTTGTTTTTTCCGAGACCAGATCTCACTCTTCCAGGCTAGAGTGCTGTGGCACGACCATCACAGCAGCCTCCAACTCCTGGGCTCTAGTGATCCTCCCACCTTAGCCTCCCGAGTAGCTAGGATCACAGGCATGTGCCACCACACCTGACTAATTATTAATTTTTTTGTGGAGATAGGATCTTGCTGTGTTGCCCAGGCTGGTCTTGAACTCCTGACCTCAAGTGATCCTCCTGCCTTGGCCTTCCAAAGTTCTATTTACTTTTCAATTCATTTTGACCTGTATGGAGCATCTACTCTGTGCCAGACACTTTACCAGATTCTGGAGCTAACAATGATGAAAAGACAGGGTTTCTGCCTTGCGGGTCAAATAGAGAAATGAGTCCATAACCTTAAACTATGCATACTGTAGGACTGTAGTGCTTCAGATGCTACGGGAGCTCAGGAGCAGTGTGGGTTGCTCAGCCCTGTTTGGGCTTCAGGAGAGTTTGATGAGATGATGCCCACGTGGAGACTTGAAGAATGAATCAGTGAGCCAGGTGAGGATGGGTAGGAAGAGCATTCCAGACAGCAGAAGCAGCCTGAGCCCAGAATGTCAAATGCAGTGTTTGAAGGCAACTACGGCTGGCCTTTACTGAAGCCAAAAGTAGAGAAGCAAAAAGGGTGGTTCAGGGTGTGGCCAGAGGGTCAGGCAGGGCCCAGATCCCAAGGTCCTGCACCCTGGGATAGGGAACATGAGCTTTATCTGGAAACCAGCACTTCCCAGAGTGTTGAGAATAATATAGGTTACGTGCAGCGTTAATAAAAGTTCCAAAATAAATAAAAGGTGCTTCTTGGTAAAATAAGTTGAATTGACCTTGAGTTAAACTAGTGATTCTCCACTTAGGGCTGATTTTGCCCCCCTACCCCAACCCACCCAGGGGACATTTGGCAAAGTCTGGAGATATTTTTGGTTGTCCCAGTTTGGGGGTGGGTTGCTATTGGCATCCAGTGGGAAGAGACCAGGGATGCTGCTTATCATCCTACAATGCAAAGGGCAGAACCCTACAAAAACTACTTCCCCCATCCTCAGGGCTCCCACAGCCCCTGCACAGGCCCTGTGGATTGTTCGTCTCTGTACTATCACGGTCTTTTTGCTGGTTGGTTTCCCAGCAAAACATTAGGACTGTGCAGGTTCTAATGACTGGGTTCAGGTAGCCAGGATTTGGAGGAGGGCAGAGGAAGATGTGGAAGAGAGGACATCCTGGCAGGGTTGGATGGAGGTGGCTACACTGGGTGGAATCTGGCTCTTTGGGGATACTTCTGCCATCAGTGTTGGTGGTTGATTCTAGGGGCTCTTTCCATTTTAGCAGCCCCTCACCAGCTGTGCCAGGGGCTTAGGGAAATTAGACCTGACCCTGAGGAGCTGGCCAGGTCAGTTAGAGTCAGGGACCTGCTCTGTGCTGGGCACTGTGTGGGTGCTGGGAAGACCATCCTCTATGGTCAGCTTCTCCTGTTTAATTTTTCTTCCCAGAATCTTGTAACATATCTATTTTTTCAGTTGGTTTGCCTGTCTCTTCTCTCTCTCTCTCTCTCTTTTTTTTTTTTTTTGAGATGGAGTTTCACTCTTGTTACCCAAGCTGGAGTGCAATGGTGCAATCTCTGCTCACTGCAACCTCCGCCTCCTGGATTCAAGCGATTCTCCTGCCTCAGCCTCCTGAGTAGCTGGGATTACAGGCATGTGCCACCACACCCAGCTAATTTTTTGCATCTTCAGTAGAAATGGAGTTTCACCACATTAGCCAGGCTGCTCTCAAACTCCTGACCTCAGGTGATCTGCCCGCCTTGGCCTCCCAAAGTGCTGGAATTACGGGTGTGAGCTACCTGGCCGCCTGTCTCTTCTCTTCACTCCCTTCCCCACCCCTGAATGTCAGCCCCATGAGGGCAAGGCTTTTCATCTGTTTTGTTCACAGCAGTATTCCCAGAGTCTAGAGCAGCGACTGGCATGTAGATTGTGCTCAACTAAAATTTGTTGAATGGGCCAAGCACAGTGACTCATACCTGTAATCTCAGTGCTCTGTCTCTATGAAACATTTAAAAATTAGTTGGGCATGGTGGCGCACGCCTGTGGTCCTAGCTACTTGGGAGGCTAAGGTGGGACGAGCTCTTGAGCCCAGGAGGCAGAGGTTAAAGTGAGCTATGATTGTACCACTGCTCTCCAGTCTGGGTGACAGAGCAAGATTCTGTCTCAAAAAATAAAAATAAAAATAAAAATTGTTGAATGAATGAACGTCTGAATCCCTGTCCTGCTCTACAGCTAGCTCAGAGTGCGTGGTGCTGGGGTTAAAGTCTACCACGGCAGGAACAGGAAATTCCGAGGAAGTCTCCTCCTAAAACATGTAGCAGTTTTTCATTATCCAGAGTGATCATTCTGAAATTGCTTCAGGGGGAAAGACGTGGGAACTTCACACTTCCACCTAGGGTGCCCCCTCAACAATCTGGAATGATGGACTAACCATTAGCAGAGGGAAGAGGGGGCAGGATAGGATGATGCAAAAGGCCAAGCTAGCCGACCACCAAATGAAATTGTAGTTACTTGACAGGACAATGGCATGAGCAAAGGTCTCCTGCCTCCCGGAACTGTTGCCAAGCATTGTGACACACAGGCCTAATCGCATCTGAGTGCAGTGCTGCAGAGGAACGGCCCACGCGGCTGGCAGGGCTTCAGTCACTGCCTGCTTGCCTGAGGAAGCCCATGCATCACAATGGGGGCCAACAGGGCTCCCCAGTTACACACGGGGAGTGAGGACCAAAGCAGGAGAGCAAGTGTCTACTAGTCCCCTTGGAAACAACACAAGAAAATAAACACTTGTGGGTAGAAGCAGGTGTCCAGGCCTAGTCAAGGTTGCCAGGGAATTTTGTGCTAATGGGGGTTCTGTTTACCCCGAAGGCAGCAGCTTGGGCTATGAGCAGAGCAAGGATGTTAGGCATCTGGGTTCAAATCTCAGCTGACCCTCCAAGCTGTGGGTTCCAGGCTGCGGAGGCTAAAAATCTCCAGCTGTCCTTTTGAACTTTGTGGCCCCAGGAAAGTCATTTATAAAAAGTGTGTGTAGGTGAAGGCAGGGGTTGTTATCTGCTCTGCTAAGCTACAGGTTTATTGGGAGGCTCAAAAAGGTAAGGAAGGGTGGTTGTGATGGCTCACGCCTATAATTCCAGCACTTTGGAAGGCTAAGGTGGGAGGATCGCTTGAGGCCAGGAGTTCAAGACTAGCCTGGACAACATAGCAAGACCCCATCTGTACAATAAATAAAAATATTAGCTAGGCATGGTGGTACATGCCTGTGGTCCCAGCTACGTGGGAGGTTGAGGTGGGAAGATCACTTGACCTAGGAGTTTGAGGTTATAGTTAGCCGTGATCCTGCCACTGCACTCCAGCCTGGGAAGAGTGAGACCCTGTCTCCAGAATTAAAAAAAAATAATAAAACATAAATAAAAATAAGTTGAAAAAAAGGTAGAGCAAGAGGAAGGGCCTTGAACCCTAAAGTGTGAAGTGTAGGTGGGAATGAGGGGAATGCAGCAGTGCCCCCCAGGATGGGGATGCACATCAGAAACAATGACAAGCTCCCTGGGGGTGGCCTTTGAGTTACCAGTGGGAACCAACTGGCTTTCATGCACACACCTCACCCGCAGGAGATGCCTTCTCAGTCCCTTGGGTTGTTGGAATTCTACTTAAGGCCTCTTTATGGACAACTACCTGGAGGCCCAGAGACACACAGGTCATATGGGCTGTCTGAATGATTATTATAGTAATTTATTACATAGCGTATAATTTATAGTCGGCTTATAGTCATATAGCATTTTCAATTTGTCAAGCTCTTTCCCACAAATGTAATCCTTAAATAACACCAAAAGCTAGGAATTGTTACGCTCATGTTACAGAGCACAGTTTTACAGAGGCTCAGAAAGGATGGGTGAATTTCCCAAAGTCACACAGCCAGTTAGTATCAGAGACAGGCTTTGAGTTCAGGCCTCTGACTGCAGGTTAGCTTGGTGTTTGCTGTGTACATAAGACTGTTCTCTCCTTCCATAGTTCCATCCTCGCCTCCTTTTTTTTAGGGTCTTTGCTTTGGAGCCCACTTTTTTGGTTTGCGTTGTTTAACCAATCTCCCCTGACAAATCTAATCAGAACCCTCTTTCTGACGAGGACAGCCTGGAATACAGAATTCTCTCTGGGACAGACTACTGTTCTCAGAGCTTAGCCTGGGCAGCTTCCTCAGCTGGTGCCATGCCCTTGGGGTGGTGCACCTGGCAGGGCTCCTTACCTAGCCTGTGCTCCCTCTGCCAAGAGAACCTGCCATCCTCAGTAAGGCAGACATAATTATTCCAACATGTATAGATCGCCTGAGAAGGTGATTTCCTAGATCTCCCAGATATGAGATGATGAACACTCTCTCTCCTTAAAATCAGTACAGTCCACTCACTTCCCTGTGGAAAGGGAAGGAATTTTGCACTGGGATTCTGAATGCTAGGAATAAAACGAAGGAAAGAGAGCGTTAGTTTACAATAAAGATTAAAATACTCTCTGATGTTTAAAATAACTCTTCATATACTACCAATTAATTTCACATCCATTATTACGTTTATTCCTTACAATAGCCCTGTGAGGTATTATCAGCTCAATTTGAAATATAGGGGAAACTTTGGTTTAAAAGTGCATAGATGACTTGCCCAAGGTCACAAGGCTGACACACAATAGAGATGGAACAAAGACTTGGTTCTTCTAAGAGTCCAGGGCTTCACAGATGGCAACAGCTGTTACTTTCCATAGGTGAAAAGTTAATCAACAATAAATTCAGGCTGGGCGTGGTGGCTCAAGCCTGTAATCCTAGTACTTTGCAAGGCTGAGGTGGGTCGATCCCTTGAGTCCAGGAGTTCAAGACCAGCAACATAGTGGGACTCCATCTCTACAAAAAATTAAAAAATTAGCTGGGTGTAGTGATGCATACCTGTGGTCCCAGCTACTCAGGAGGCTGAGGCGGGAGGATCACTTGAACCCAGGAGGTTGAGGCTGCAATAAGCCATGTTCACACCACTGCACTCCAGCCTGGGCAACAGAGTGAGACCCCATCTCGAAAAAACAAAAGACAAAATTCAAAGGTTGATTAAAAGTAGGGACTTCTAATGAGAATCACTTTAAATTCCATAACATTATTACTTATCTCTTCTCCAAGAATAAGAAAATTGGGCTAAGGCATCTAACTGATGCTCACCACAAACCTATGATCCAATATTATAGCAGGTACGTGAAGACGGATAAGAGGTATGTATTAAGAGACTCACCAGCCATTGCTTGATGTTGGGTCCATGGCCGTTGTCCAGGACTTTGACTTTAAGAGAGTCCAGGCTGGTGTTGTCTCTGAATAGTTACAGAGCAATACTCGGTTTCTTACCCAAATGTCCAGAGGAATTTAAGAATAAGTGTAAATCTGCCAGGCATGGTGGCTCACGCCTGTAATCCCAGCACTTTGGGAAGCCGAGGCAGGTGGATCATGAGGTCAAGAGATCGAGACCATTCTGGTCAACATGGTGAAACCCTGTCTCTACTAAAAATACAAAAATTAGCTGGTCATGGTGGTGGGCTCCTGTAATCCCAGCTACTCGGGAGGCTGAGGCAGGAGAATTGCTTGAACCTGGGAATCAGAGGTTTCAGTGAGCCACGATTGCGCCACTGTACTCCAGCCTGGTGACAGAGCAAGACTCTGTCTCAAAAAAAAAAAAAAAAAAAATTTAAAGAAAAATAATAAGTGTAAATCACAGTCTCCACCTTTAAGGAGTTTACAATTTGTCAGGAAGGTAAGGTTTATTATGAAATCTTTGCATGGTCATGTACAAAACAGAATGGAATTGAATGCTCATCTGCTTGGTACCTAGTCTGAGAAGGCTTCTTGAAGGAAATAGGTCTTGAGAATGGGTAGGACTTAGAGGGAGAGGAAGGAGAAAGGGTTTCCAGTCTGTTGGAGGATGAGGGTATACTAAGCAGCAGAAGCGTATTGGGGGTGCATGGCTCCCAGGGCCACCCTGCCCACACCCCTGGCACTCTGGTCATTCTGCATACGTTACTTGGGTCCTTGTACAAGCCAGGTTTTAACTCTCAGCCTTTGTACCTGCTATTTCCTCTTTTGGAAAGAGCTTCCCTCCCTTGTGTTTTTGTCCCCCATCTCTCATGCCTCATTTACCTGTTAAACTCTTCTCTCCTGCCACTTCAACTTCTATTCTACCATGAGACTGTCTCTGACCCACTGTGGTGCTTTGTCTTCCTCTTTGTGGCACTAACTGCGTGGAGCAATGTTTTGTTAGTGAGTCTGTGTCCTCCACCAGATCATGCCCCTTGAGAACAGAGACTTCTTTCTGTTAATTTTTGTATGGTATTTGTTGAATAAATATAAACAAAAGATGGAAATATTGAATGAATGAATGAATAAGTCTGCAAAAAGATACTCTCGCTATAGGTTCACCTAGAATCAGTGGTGCCCTGGGCCACTAGATGAAATATGCCTAATAAATTGTACAGGATTAATGATTCTGCAATGAATGATCAATGAATTGACTGAGTTATATATACATGAGAGTGAAAACACATCATCACTATTCAGCTGACTTGGTTGACATTTTTGTTTTAACCTTTTGCCTTGAAGTCGGTGAGGCTGAGACCTGGAGGATTAGGAGGAGTTCATCGAGGGTAGGGTGCAGAGCATGCTGAACAGCCTGTGCACGGCCTAGAGGAGAGAAGGCATGGGCTCAATGCAAGTGGTTCAGCAGCAGCTCATAGGCCATGAGCAGAATCTGGAAAGGCAAGAGAGGAGGCCAGAGAAGCGAGCAGGGGCCAGAACTCCAAACGAATCCAACGGCTTCCTGAGGACAGTAGGATATAATTAGAACCTTTAATTTAAGCAGGGTGTGTTGCCATATATTTTTTTTTTTTTAAGAAAAGAAAGAGAACCTTGACTGAAATGTAAAGAATGGTTGAAGCAGAATAAGACTGGAGGCTGCTGGGAGGCTGGTTTTAAGGCTGTTGCAGAAACCTGGGTATGGGATGGTGGGGGCTGGATTAGGGTGGTAGCTGTGGGTTTGGAGAAAGGTTAAGGAGGTAGAATGGACACACCTTAGTGACAGTCAGGATTGGCGGGTGGTGAGGGTGCTGGTGGTGGGAGTCTAGGAAAAGGAGTCAAGGGTGATAATGCTAAGGGGTCTGGCTTGGGAAGCTGGGTGGATTTCAACTGAGAGAATCTGTGGGAAGAGGTACAGCTGGGATGAGAGGGAGGAAAGAATAAGTTATTTCTAGGAATTTTTCTAAACATAGGTTTTGTTGAGGGTCTTGATTATATGATATATATACATACACCTAGATGGTTTTCCAATTAGTATAATTGCAGTAATTCAATTAATTAATCTGGTTACTTAATGTAATTGAAATAGTATGCTTTTTCAATTAATGCAATAACTATCTTTCATGCTATTATAAACTATATGCTATTACAGAATCTTCACAAACATTAAAGGGCAAAATGTAAATAAATATGTGCACTGTAAGAGAAAATGAGGGTTAGGGACACTGATTGAAGGGGTTCCTCTGCTGCACTCCTACAAGAGCAGGACAGCCTTAGCAGCCCAGCCCCAGCATCTTTTGGGAGAGGCCTGTTCTTAGGACAGAGAGCGAGAAGAGCCTACAGTTGTACCCAGGAGGCCCCAAGGGCATCACTACAAAAGGGGCAGGGGACCCAGGGGGAAGTCAACCTCAGGAGCGAGGGCGGAAGGGGCTCAGGGGAAGATCTGTGACTATGAAGGGGATATGAAGAAAACTTTCCCAACTGACTGGCAAGAGAAAATGAGTGTCTTTGAAAGTATTCTGTAATATCAAAAACGGAATACAAATTTATGGAACTATCACTGTTGTCCACAATCAAAACTATCCATTTAAAACTGATGGAAATTTTCCTAGTATTCATCTGTAAAACAACCGGTATCATGAAGGAGACTTTTTTTATCACCTTCTCCTTTGTACCTTTTGAACCATTCAACTATATATATGTGTGTGTGTCTGTGTGTGTGTGTGTGTGTGTGTTATCTCCACCTCCTGGGTTCAAGCCATCCTCCCACCTTAGCCTCTGGAGTAGTTGGGACTACAGGCGTGTGCCAGCACGCCCGGCTAATTTTTGTGTTTTTAGTAGAGTTGGGGTTTCACCATGTTGGCTAGGTGGTCTTGAATTCTTGGCCTCAAGTGATCTGCCCACTTCCGCTTCCCAAAGTGCTGGGAATATAGGTGTAAGCCACTGCTCCTGGCCACAACAACAATTTTTTTAAAAATTCTGTGAATCAGTTCTCACATGCACTTACTCATTATTATTCAATCATGTAAAGACAAATCAGATCATCAGGATGTTTTGGAGTCAAGAAATCATAAAAAGAAAGGCAGTGATTACGTCTCACAGTAATTTTATTCAACGGAAAAGCATGAGGCCCATGCCTAGGATAACATTAGATGATCACATATTGAACTAAAAGTAAATGAGTCACAGTGGCTTTGCAGAGGGAAAGGGCATGGCATGAAATGGACAGGATTTAGATTCCAGTTGGGCTAAACTTCTTGGTGCCTCAGTTATTTTCATCTGTAAAATGAGTATAATTAAACTTTTATAAAGAAACATTATTGAACTCAACCAGTATAACCTCTGGGAAGCCAGCTGGCACCTGTGACCTACAACTCTCTGTGTGTCTGTTTGCTGAATCTTAGAAATAATGACTTTTCATGTGCAGGAATGCTTCTGACCACAAATAATGGAGAAACCTGACGAGATGGCTGGGATAAATAGGGGCTTATTTTTCTCACTGTATAACATGTTTCTGGAGTCAGTAAGTCCAGGGCTGGAGTAGGGTGACCAATGTCCAGATTTGCCGAGGACCATTCCTGTTTTAGCATCTTGGGAAACCTCCACATGGGTGGTCAGCCTAGCAGTAATGGTCATCAGTTCACCATCAGGAACCAAGGTACTTTCTTCTTTTTCCCTTGGCCAGTCTGACTGTGGCTTGCTGCCTCGTGGTTGCAAGATGACTGTTGCACCTTCAGGCATCACATCTGCATCCAGGTAGGAGGAAGGGGGATGGCAAAAGGATCCAAGGCATTCTCTTAGAGAAGTTTACTTCTTATTCTGGAAAGAAAGTGTTCCTCAAAGACTTCCACTTATAGCTTATTGGCCAGAGTTGTCTCACTAGCTGCAAGAGTAGCTGGGAAATTGAGGTTTTGTTTCCATGCCGGTAGAAGAAGGCTAGGGGAGAAGGCCAGGAGAGGCTTTTGGGTGACCCCTCCTCAGTGTCTGGCCCAGCTCCTCCTCTTTCTCGCACCCAGCCACAGTGTACTGAACACCTGCCATAGGACCGGCACTGAGCTAGAATCTGTGATGGACAGAAAGACGAATAAACGCAACCCCCAGCCCGATTAAGCACATGGCCTGCGACAAAGATGACTATGTCAGAGGGCAGCTGTGAGAGTGTGGGAGGTGCTGTGCTGCCAAATCTCCCTGAGATGCAAGTGTGAATGACAAGCTTGGAGGATTAGCTGGGTAATATTGAACATGATGTACTTTCCAATAAAGGTGGATCCCAAGATTTGAGGACAGGACTTGGCAACGAGAAAGCTTCGGAGAGAACAGCCAGCTGGGTGTGAGAAGAAGGAATGTGTGTGCAGGGGTAAAGCACCTCTCACCCCTGAAAATGACCAGGCTGGGGGCTTGCCGTGGCATTAGGGAGCCATTGTGAATACAACAGTGTGAGAACGGAGATTTGAGTGACTGTGGAGCACACCAGCACAGAGCCACAAGAACTCCTTGTGGAGATGAGTCACCACCCACAAATGAAGAGTCCAAACCTGCCCTTGAGAAAAAGAAGACCAAACCTTTATCTCCTGCCTGAGGATCCTGCTGGGTGCTCAAGTCTCACCCGGCCTGGTTTCCTATCCTTTCAGCCTCTGATGCTAGCCCCCTCCTCGCTTTTCAACCTCTCTCTACTTCCCTAGCTCAGTTGCTAAATCCACTGCTCGGCCCAGGTCTGGCCAGCCTCTAAGCCAGGCAGGCCAGAGGCAGCAGCCTCAGTTGCCAGCCAGGGTTGATGCCTGATGCCAGCGACCCGCTTGGGTTCCTAAGCAAGCAGCAGCGTGCTCTGCCTCCCCTGCACTGGTACTGGCCAGGTCACAGCACAGATGTGGCTCTAACCGCCCCCCCAGTAGCCTCAGAGCCACGGGAGCAGACCTGGAATTATCCTGTAGATTCTTCATGTGAACTCACGGAAACAGAAAAAAAAATAAAAAGCCCTCAAGGTAGGAGAGTTACTGTCATGTTGCCCATGAGGAAATGAGGCCCAGGGAGGCCAGGTGAGCAGCTGGAGGTTACCTGGACACTCAGGGTCAAGGTCGGTGATAAGGTAAAGCCCTAGGACTCCAGATTTGACCCAGTAGTTGAAACAAACCCAAGAGTTGCCCCCTTTTTATTTTTTTGAGAATGAGGAAAGCTTTACTCAGAGCACACCTGTCCCCTTCTACATCTCCAGTGGTTCCTAAATTCTAGATCTGGACAGTATGAAAAATTCAAGTTCTTGAAAACTAAAAATCAATAATGCATATTTCCTTTGGACATACACAGATGTAAAAGCATTTTTTTTTTTTTTTTTTTTTTTTTTGTGACAGATAATAGTTTTTTTTTCCCCCTTCGGGGGAGCGGGGTGGCTGGCTCTCAGCTCACTGCAAGCTCCGCCTCCTGGGTTCACGCCATTCTCCTGCCTCAGCCTCCCGACTAGCTGGGACTACAGGCGCCTGCCACCTCACCTGGCTAGTTTTTTGTATTTTTTTTAGTAGAGACTGGGTTTCACCGTGTTAGCCAGGATGGTCTTGATCTCCTGACCTCGTGATCCGCCCGTCTCGGCCTCCCAAAGTGCTGGGATTACAGGCTTGAGCCACCGTGCCCGGCCAAAAGCATTTTTTTAAAGGACTGTGAGACTATGTACAAAGCTGATTGTACGTGGCACTTTTGGAGACAGCCTTCTTCTCAGGGCCTTCTTCTGGGAAAAGAATCAATTCTCCGGCAGTTCTCTCACACACTTTCTTTTTTGGTTTGATACCTAGCTACTGAGCAGTGGTTGAGGAGGTTCTTCCCACTTCAGGCTACTAGTTCAGAAGGGCTCCTCATTCCAGGGTATCCATCAAGCAGGGACTGCAAGGACGTCTGGGTGACCCGAGCCCTCTGTAGGGTATGGCCAGCAGGGACGAAGGGACCAGTCCCAGGCATTGGGTTGCTCAGAAGCTCACCAGACAAAGACCCCAAGAGGCAGCCAACAGGGAAGACCTTATTGTCCACTGCAAAGCCACATTCTGATGACAATAAAAGAACACCCATGCGAGAACCCGTAAGACTGTAAGAGAAGAAGAACCAACATGGATTGTGCTCCTACTTGTGCCAGGCACCGACAGTACCAGGATGCCTTTGCTGAGGAGAGATAGTTTGAGGAGTAACAGCCTTCTGTTACTGAGCAAAGGGTGGAAGCGGTGAGAACTCTTCATTCACTCACAAACTCTTCTCTGGTAGCCATGTCTCATTTTGTGTGCACTTGCTGGTCTTTGTGTCTTCACATTGCATGCCGTGAAGACACCTCTATTAAAGCATTTTCATAGAGAAAAAAAAGAGGTCTTACATTGAGCATCTGATTTAATCTTCCCTAAAAACCTGCAGAGATGGGTACTATTATCCCCATAATATAGATGAAGAAACTGAGACACGGAGAGACTAGGTTATTTGCTCAAGCTCTCTTAAGCTCTTAACCACTACTCTATAGCTGCTTTGGAGAGAAACCAGAAAACAAAAAAGGGTGGAGGGGAGAAAACAAACACATACATTCCTCTCAATCATTATATTAACACTTGAAGGAAGGGAGTATTATCCCCACTTTATAGGTGAGGAAACTGAAGCTTAGTTAAAAGGTGTCCCGAGGTCACATAGCTGGTAAGCATTGCTCCACGTATGGAGTCCAAGCCTGTCAGCCTCCAAGGCCCAAAACCCCTAATTCTCAAATGATGATTTCCAGCCAGGGAACTATGCTTCAGCATAGTTGGCATTGGAACGAAACATCAAGCAGGGTTCACTGGACAGAGGTGGGAGGGCAGGCAGGCCATGCCATAGGCCTGCATCAGCAAAGTCCCAGGGTTTGAAAATGCATGATCTGTCTGTTAATAGATGAAAGGCACCTAATGACACATTCCTTTAGTACAGTTCTCACTGGACAATAAAATGCCACATCTCACTATTTTGAGATGTGAAAATGATTGCAAAATAAATATACATTGAACTCAGAATATGAAACTGTATATAACAAGATGCCAATTTGGTAGAGGTGTGTGTGTGTGTGTGTGTGTGTGTGTGAGAGAGAGAGAGAGAGAGAGAGAGAGAAAGACTACAAGAAAATCCACCATCTTGTTAAGTGGATTTTTCAGGATGTGAGGCTCATAAATGATTTTTGTTTTCTGATTTTACTTTTCTGTATCTCAAGCACATCGAACGGTACCTTTACAGCTATGAAAAGAGATCTTATTTGCTTACAAAGATGCAAGGCACAGCTTTTTCCTGATACCATTGACAGGGAAAGGATGAACCTCTCTTTATCCCATTGACCCTCCTCCTCTCCTGTCTTGCCAGCTCACAAGTTGATTTTCCAAGACTTTCCATTTGTGAGTTCTTGATGTTTAATTCAACATCAAGGATTCAACATTCAAATTTGTTAAAACAATTTTGGTGGGAGTGGAAGAGATGATGTCTGATGTGATCTGCTTTGAAGACCTCAGGGTGGGCTATAATTTACCCACGCCTGAAACACACATGTGAAAGCTTTAAGTTTCCCCGAGCTGTTCCCATCTGACCAGGGAAAAGTGTGGAATCCCCTGAAATCCTCAGCAGATCTCTGAGCACACAGCTCATAAGTCTCATCCTGCTGTCTCTCTACCTCACTCTGCCCTTACATCACTGCCTGTGTAGAAAGCAAACCCTTAAACTCAAGTTGAAGTTGCTATGATTTTAAAAGCTTTTAGAGATAAAATCAACCTGGAACGTAGTGGTATGTAATGACAAAGTTGACAGTTGACTCCATTTACTTTCGTTCTTATGACTTCATTGTCATATATTCCCATTTGTATTTGAAGGGGTTTATCACAGATGCTGTTATTTAAGTGCTATTTAAAAAAATTCTGGAGCTAAAGAAAAAGAAATCATATACAAGGAATGGCCACCTGGATTGAAACAAAAAAGTTGTTCCAGTTTAAAAGTAGTCCTTGGTTTGACTTAAAAAGAATTCAAACATCCCTTTCCCCCTAGATTTGAAAAGTGTGTCTCCTTCTCCCCACTCTGTATTTTTTAAAAGGTCTTGGGTTCCATTTTCAAAATAAGTTCTATATTTTTAAGGGTGACACATACCAAGTAACCAGAAACTGGCCTTGGCTTGGAAAACCTCCCAGTTCTCATCAACATGCAATCACTAGCTCCTTTCAGCATGATGAATACTATTGATTGGCTCAGATAGGCTTGTGACCCAGCAGGGGTATTAGACATTGGCTATAAAACATCTCCTTATGAATTTTTTATTGGCTTGAGTGTCTGGAGAGCTGGGCAGCTGCCTCCCTGAGTGCTCTCCCTCCCTCCTTGCTCTCCCTCCTCCTCTCTGCGTCTCTGGGCTGATGATGCCACTCTGCAGGGCCACGTTATTGGATCAGAGTGATTAGCTTTACAGCCTGTTTTTCCGAGTAGAATCCAATTTCTTTTTCAGGTGCAGTGGGCTTACGAGTAGTCATGTGCTTTTTGTTTTGCGATGGCATCACAGGATTACTAGAAGATGCAGTAAACTGAAGTCATTTCCCATTAGCCATACTCCTCGGGATACTAAGACAATGTGTCACTCTGCACTTGCAGCATCACAAGCACTTTTCAGAAGAAAGAATGCCTTCAGCAGCTCAAGGAGAAGCTGACAAAGAGTTGAATTTTTCATACTGTCCAAATCTAGAATTTAGGAACCAATGGAGATGTAGAAGGTGACAAGTTTGCTCTGAGTGAAGCTTTCCCCATTCTAGAAAAAGTATTGCATTGGGAGTTATACCTGATGTAAATGACGAGTTGATGGGTGCAGCACACCAACAAGGCACAAGTATACATATGTAACAAACCTGCACGTTATGCACATGTACCCTACAACTTACAGTATAATAATAATAAATAAATTTAAAAAAAAAAAAAAGAAAAATAGCATTTAGAAACTAAGTTCTGGGTCTAGGTGTGCTCACTGCTACTGGGTGCCATTACTTCTTGACCCTTTCAATAAACAGAGCTAGAAAATATGTGTATAATGACTTGTACATATACATACATATATTTTATTTCTGTATTTATCTGCATACATATATTTAAAAATGAGTTCATACTGATACTTTGAATTCCAGTTTATTACAGTAAGTTTCAGGATTGCCTTTTCTTCATTATTTGTAACTTCTTTCTCTAACATTGAGAAATCTGGCTCTTCTTTTTTATGTTATATTTACCTATTTGATCAACCTTAGTACACACATAAATTAGTTCCAGATTGCCTGACCCATTAATGTGTAATAAACAATTTTTCTAACTAGATTATAGTGTTTGAGTAGAGTACTTTTTATCATTAGCCTCATAATATTCAGCCAAAATACTTTTTTCCAAAGTAACTTAGGTTAATTTTTCCTTTCAAATTCCTTATGATTGTGTTATTCATTTGTAATATAGTTGGCTTATTCATGTAGCTTGTTTTCATTTTGGGGTTCCCCTGCATTCGAATTGACTTTTAAAAATTTATATACTAATTCTTTGTGATATGTACAAGGCTTTGAAAGGGTTTGAAAAATGTATAGAGCCATTTATCCACCATTATAGTCATAAGTTTTGTTATCTTCAAAATGCCCTCATGCTCCCTCATTGTAAAATATTCTTTCTACTAACTTGTATCCTTGACACTGATTTTTACTCTTATAATTTTGCCCTTTATGACATCATATAAATGAAATAATACAATATGTACACTTTCAGGTATGTCTTCTTTCACTTAGTAAAACATATTTAAGATTCAAAAAAAAAAAAAAAAAAAAAAAAAAGTAAAATAAAATAAAAAGGGGGCAACTCTTGGGTTTGCTTCAGCCACTGGGTCAAGTCTGGAGTCTTGGGGCTTTACCTTACCACCCACTTCAGTGTGAGCTTGATAAATCCTCAATAGGAGTCTCTGAGAGATTACCGAGGCTCTCAGACAAAGCAGACTCTCGAGAAGCATCATGGTAGGCACTGCCAAACACCTTGGCTCACGATTCTCATCATAACCACAAGGGAGGAGGAACAGTGCTCCCACTTTTACGCTGGTGGAAACTGAGTAGCTGAGAACCTCGGTAATCTCTCAGAGACTCCTATTGTGGATTTATCAAACTTACACTGAAGCAGGTGGTAAGGTAAAGCCTTAGGACTCCAGACTTGACCCAGGAGTTGAAGCATACCCAAGAGTTGCCCCCTTTTTATTTTTTTGAGAATGGGGAAAGCTTCACTCAGAGCACACCTGTCCCCTTCTACATCTCCATTGGTTCCTAAATTCTAGATTTGGACAGTATGAAAACTTCAAGTTCTTGAAAAATAAAAATCAGTAATGCATATCTCCTTTGGACATACACAGATGTAAAAGCATTTTTTAAAGGACTGTGGGACTACGTACAAAGTTGATTATATGTGGCAGTTTTGGAGAGAGGGAGAGAAAGAAATGGAAAGGAGGTGGGTGGAGGTAAGGAGTGATTATGTTATTACAGGAAAAGAGCACTTAGCTTTATCTGTAATGTTCTAATACTTTTTAAAAAGGACAATGTGTTCATGTTTTACTTTAATGATTGTTTTAACAATGTATATATAGAAAAAGCAAGTGTATCAAATAAATGATAAATTTTGAGTCATTAAAGAAAAATTCAAGTTATCATGTTTAGAAATGGGCTTTCTTCTCAATAACACTTGTATCTAGGTGAAATTGGGTTAAAATAAACTTCAAGCACCAATTTTGGGGAGAAAATAAATAACACAAGGTCATTGGGTAGTCTGTGGAATGGAGAGGATAGTGGTGATTGGGTAAGGTGAATGACTGAGGGATTAACATGTGTGTATGACCTCCTTTCACATGTGTGGTCTTCTCTCTGGTTCTGCTGCTTCTGTAAAACATGAGGGACTGTGAAAAACTCATAATGCAAAGTGAGGAAGAACCTTGAGTCTCTGTGGTTGACTATCCCAAATAAGTCTGCCCTCCTTATCTATGGGTTCTGCATCTGTGGATTCCAGCAACCGCAGATCAAAAATATTCACAAAAAAGAGCACGCCTGTCCTGAATATGTACAGACCTTCTTCTTGCCATTGTTTCCTAACCAATACAGTATGAAAACTATTTACTTAGAACTTACGCTGTATTAGGTACATGTAATTACATTACATTAGGTACATGTAATACATGTCTGTATTACAAATAATCCAGACATGACTTAAAGTGTACAGAAGGATGTGCGTTTTATATCAGGGACTTGATATCTGCGGATTCTGGTATCTGGTATCTAAAGAGATTCTGGAACCAATCCCCCACAAATACCAAAACATGACTGTATTTTGCTGTACAAAGGAGAAAAAAAAATAAAGTAAAGGAATCAGGAAATGCCATGTCGTAAATGAAAGTGAGAATTCTTCCTGGTTTCAGTCTCTGCTAAGGAAATCCAAATCCAAACTCTACCTGGGAACTGTGGCTAGTTTTAACAGTGTATCACTCGTCTCATTCACAGCAACCTGCATACCTGAGCCATGAGGCTACAGTCACCAAAAACAACTATGCCAAAAGAAACTGTTCTTTGCATCTATCTCCAGAGTGCTTATCACCATAGCACAAATACACCATTTGTTCTTGAGCCATTGATATAAATTGCTTGGTAAGTTTGAAGAATAAAAACAAATACACACCCACCTAGTCCCTTCTACAGAGGCCACTTGAGATAAATACACTAAGAAGACTGTATTGTGTCTGCCCCTAGATATTAGGTGTTTTCCTATAGCTCCTCCCTGATTTTATAGACTAAAACTCCCAAGTGAACAAGAACTTGTCTATTTCTAGACAGAGAGCTTCTAGAAGCTAGTTTCCAAGCCAGAGTGGATGGAAGTGTCACGTTGTGGGTATTTCAAAACTCATGAGCCTGACCCCTCTGTTGGAGTGGTCATGATTTTCCAGACAGCAGCTGTTAGCCCATCCATATCATGGTTATTACAGACTCCTTGGATGACAGGATCCTTTGCCATTCCTCTGCGAATATCTCATACTGATTACACAGTTTCTAAGCCCTCAGGACTTTTCTGCAAATTTGCACGTATTAGTAAATTTTTAATCAGGGAAGATGTGCAAAATACTGCATTAAACTCAAGGATAATCATTCTGGAATATCGTAGTTGAAAGGAATTCCCATTGGTCCTCTAAATTGCCGTCTGCACCTACAGTCCTCAACCTCAGTGGATCTCCTTTTTCTGCTTCCCTTTGTTTTGTCCTCAGGAAGTAACAGCCCTTTGTAGAATTATAAAGTCACTCTTTATAACTATGCTCTCTATAAGTTTTGGAAGGCCTATTTTCCTTGTATCTTTAGGCTTTTCGTCATGGAGTAAACTGGACAAAGTTCAACCAGTTTCTTTAAAACTACAACTGTGATGATGAGGGCTACGTGGCAGGAGAAGGTCTGAAGTCACATGCATCTTTGAGGGACACCGTCCCTGGTCTCATGACAAAGATGACACAAGATGACAGGGCATCTGGGAAGGCTGTTTGTATCTGCCTTGCAGTCAGTGGGTGAGAGAGTGGGTTGATTCTGATGACTATGGTGAGCTTTTCCTTCCTCCTATTGTAAAAAGGTGAGTGGCCGGATGTTGCATGGTCTAGAAAGTGTCCTTCGCATGAATATCAGACATTGTGAAGATCTATGAAGACTGGATCTTATGAGATTGTATTTTTTTTTATTTTGGTGGAAAATGTTTTCTTAACTAGTAGCGTGATCATGACACAGAAGTCTATTTCCACCTCCAGCTCAGAGAAATAGTGTGGGAGCAACATGGAAGGAGCAGAAAATAAACTTTTTCTTCAGGCTTTAAGGAAGGGTAGCTCCCTCCGCAGGTCAGCAAATGACTTTCAAGATCACTTTTGTAACCTCCTTTGCCCTTAGGCCCCTGCAGCCAGGCAATTTCACTGCCCACAAAAGGCAGTCCTCATGCTTGCGCTGTCTTCAAGTCTGTCCCCAGGCTGAAGGTTGCCTTCTCTTACTCATTCTGACTCCTTCAAGCCAACCTTCAAATTCAGCTTAGGGATGGATACCTCCCCTTTTATTCCAGCCCCTCTTTATTCCAATTGAGAACCTGTCAGTATGAGGCAGGAGAATAGGGTTTGGAGACAGGAACATAAGGACTTCCTAGAACTAAATCAAATGGGAATACTTCAGCTATGACAGGAAATATCCTCTCCATTTACATAGGGCATAGGCCGAGTAAATAACTTTGTAACTTTACTTCATCCTCTTCGTTTATATAGGGTGTACACCAAGTAACCACTAGAAACCTCTAGAGGGTATTTAAACCCCCAAAAATTCTCTAAGAGAACTCTTGAGCCCCTATGCTTGGGCCCATTCCCAGCTAGTGGAGGATACTTTCATTTTCAATAAATCTCTGCCTTTGTTGCATCATTCTTTCCTTGCTTTGTGCATTTTGTCCAATTCTTTGTTCAAAACGCCAAGAATCTGGACACCCTCCACCGATAACAAGTAGACTGATCCCACCATTAGGCAGAGACCTGATTCATCCCTCCCCCAAATCTTCCTTTACCCAGATACCAAAGCTGGCACAGAACAATGGTCAATGATGTTGGTGAACCCAGTTGATGAATTCTGGCTCCACTCTTGGCACAGTTCTTTTCCTTCCTCCTGTTCTAGAAAGGTGAGTGTTACATAGGTGGTCTTTTCCCACCTGCTGTCTCTTGTCACCCCTTTATGTCTGCACCTCTGCATCTCATTCCACAGCTCCCAGTCTCCGCTGCTGCTTTAGGAGGTCGTTAGCAAGTGTTTGTTGACTGGCCCTTGAGAACAGAACGCGTCATGGGAAGTTACGTGACAGACAGATCCTAACCTGGACTGGTGTGTAGTTTCAATACTTTCGGCAAATTATTTACCTAATAATGGGTGTCTACGAAAACAACAAGTCAGACAACTCTATCTTTTCTCTCTCCTCCCACCCCTTCCCACCAAATTTCTTGAGAGAGTAATCTGTATCTACTGCCTTTATCTCATACCTTGTCCATTTAAATCCGATTTCACTTCCCATGCTCCCTCCACACTTATGCAAACTCTGAAATTGCTCACATCTATGTAATAGCTTTTCCTGAATTTTATCCTTGCTAATCTTCCTAATGAGTTTGATGCAGCTGTTCATGATTCCCTTGAAAATTTTCTTCCCTTATCTTTCGAGTGACTGGAAAACAGTTTGCCTCTCACCTCTCACTAACTTACCTCTCTCTCCCTGTTGGCTCATCTGTGCCTTACTTAAAACACAGGTGTGTCCCAAGATTTCTCCTCAATTCTGTTTTTCTTTGTTTTCTATATTTCCTTTCTGATGATCTCAAGTACCCATACTATCTCAATTAACACCTCCATGCAGATGTTATCCTAGTCCAGATCTTTATCCCTAGGCCAAATATCTACAGAGTTCTAGTTTCAAATTTTCTTTTCTTTTTTTGAGACAGGGTCCCACTCTGTCACTCAGGCTGGAGTGCAATGGCACGATCTCAGCTCACTAAAACCTCCACCTCCTATGTTCAAACCATTCTCCTGCCTCAGCCTCCAGAGTAGCTGGGATTATAGGCATGCACGACCAAACCCAGTTAATTGTTGTATTTTTAGTAGAGACAGGGTTTTACCATGTTGGCCAGTCTGGTCTCGAACTCCTGACCTCAGGTGATCTGCCCTGTTCTGCCTCCCAAAATGCTGGGATTATAGGCGAGAGCCACTGTGCCCAGCCTGTATTTTTTTTTCTTTTAGAGACAGGGTCTTGCTGTATTGCCCAAGCTGGAGTGCAGTGGCACAATATGGCTCATTGCAGCTCTACTTCCCAGGCTCAGTGATCCTCCTACCTCACCTCTCAAGTAGCTGGGACTATAGGTATATACCACCATGCCCAGCTAATTTTTGTTTTTGTTTTTTTGTAGAGAGTCCTGTCATGTTGCTCAGGCTCATATTTTCAATTGTCTGCTGGATGGCTTCATCTAGATGATTCTCCTAGTCTTTCAAATGCAGGGGTTAAAATGAGAACAAATAATCTTGTCCCTCCAACCAGCTCCTCCTCCTAACGTTTGTTATTAATATTTGTAAAAGAACATAAGCCGCTAACATTGAAATAAGGTTTAAAACAGAACATCTTTCACTCCTCCATCTCTCTTAAGCCCATATCTAATAAGTTGACTAATTACAGAGCCAACATGCATTCATTGAATGCCTACTATATGCCTGACTCAGGGGATGTAGTGTGGAAAAAATAAAGGAGAGAGAGAAAAAGAGCAAGAGTGAGAGTGAGAGAAAGAGAGGAGAGAGAGAGAGAGAGAGAAGGTGAGCTTATGGTCTAACAGGAGAAAAAGACATTCAGCAAACAATTTCACAAATAAGTTTATGACCACATACAAATAGTGCTTGAAAAGAAAGCTAGATGCTGCTCTGAGAACTTATTTTAAAGGCAGGACAGAAAAATTATTCTTTCACTTGATGAATATTTATTTACTGTCTCCTAAAGGCCAAGCACTGTCTGGGTGCCAAAGTGTCAAGCCCACCTCTGCAGTGCCTCTCAAGGCTTCTCCAGCACAGTACAGGTCCCTATTCCCTGTTCTTCAAGCTTCCTAACAGCCCCTCCTAATGGTCTCTCCACATTTCAACTCAGCCCAAATGCCGCTATCAGACGAATATTCCTGTAAGGCTGCTTTCTTATATTAGTTGCAGTAAAGAATTCAAGGCTGAGCACTGTGGCTCACGCCTGTAATCCCAGCACTTTGGGAGGCCAAGGTGGGCGGATCACGAGGTCAAGGGATCGAGACCATCCTGGCCAAAATGATGAAACCCTGTCTCTACTAAAAATACAAAAATTAACTGGGTATGGTGGTGTGCCTGTAGTCCCAGCTGCAGTCCCAGCTACTCGGGAGGCTGAGGCAGGAGAATCGTTTGAATCTGGGAGGCAGAGGTTGCAGTGAGTCAAGATCACGCCACTGCCTTCTATCCTGGCAACAGAGGGAGACTCCGTCTCAAAAAAAAAAAAAAAAAAAAAAGAACTCAAGACCCCATCTGAGGCCTGACCTCCCATCTTTCTTTCTGGTCTTATCTCCTAATCCCCTTTCATGTTTACCTGTCTTCCAGTCAAACAGGATTACTCCGTGTTCACAAACACATCCCATGCTTTTTTTTACCCAAAGTTATGCTTTCCACTTGGAATCCCATGTTGTCTGTTCATTGAAAGCCTTCTTTCCTCTTTCAAAGTTCAGTTTAATGGCTTCATAACTTAAAAATTTGTGCCTTATTCTCCCTAATATCTTGCACCAATGGCAAGGACTTGGTTCTATTTATATTTATAGTAAGTCTACTCACCACTCTGCATACAACTTGCAAAGGAACCTTCTCATTACAGATGCTTAATAAGTATTTTCTTATTTTTGTCAGTAATAAGTAAATGCTTATTGCTGACAAATAATTGTTGTCAGAAATGTTTTCCTAGTCATTTTGCATGCATACATTACAATATCTCTTTCCAACAGCATTGTAAAATCTTTTTTTTTTTTTTTGAGGTTGAGTCTCGCTCTGTTAACCAGGCTGGAGTGTGGTGGTGTGATCTCGGCTCACTGCAACCTCCACCTCCCGGGCTCAAGCAATTCTCCTGCCTCAGCCTCCCAACTATCTGGGATTACAGGGGCCCGCCACCAGGCCTGGCTAATTTTTATATTTTTAGTAGAGATGGGATTTCGCCATGTTGCCCAAGCTGGTCTCAAATTCATGAGCTCAAGCGATCTGCCTGCCTCGGCCTCCCAAAGTGTTGGGATTACAGGCGTGAGACACCACATCCGGCTTGGATTTCAAAATCTTTAAAAACAGAGGCAATGTTTTCTTCCTTTCCCTTTGTTTTCTCCGTAGTTCTTAGTATAGAACTATAAATAGAGCAGGAATATAAATATTAGCCAAATGAACAACTGATAAGATACGCTTTTTCATAGGAAAATAAATATTACATTAAAATCCATGGCTATATTCCTTAGTTTAAGATAATGCCATTTTGGATTTTAGGAAAAGAAAAACTTATAGCTGGTATATTAACATCCATAAATTTCTTTTCTTTTTTTTTTTTTTGAGATGGAGTCTTGCTGTGTTGCCTAAGCTGGAGTGCAGTGGTACAATCTTGGCTCACTGCAACCTCTGCCTCCCAGGTTCAGGAGATTCTCTTGCCTCAGCCTTCTGAGTAGCTGGGATTACAGACGCACACCACCACGCCTGGCTAATTTTTGTATTTTTAGTAGAGACAGGGCTTCACCATGTTGACCAGACTGGTCTCGAACTCCTGACCTCAAGTGATCTGCCTGCCTTGGCCTCCCAAAGTGTTGGGATTACAGGCATGAGCCACTGTGCCCAGCCTCCATAAAATTCGTTAGCCATTTTTTGGCCTTTGTAGTTTCATAAGCAACTATTGCTGCTCTACAAGCTATCACTTTTTATTGGCTTATTTTTTAACTCCATCTTGTTAAATTCCATTCTTGGTCCATTAAAAAAGTTATCTTGTGGCCAGGCACGGTGGCTCACACCTGTAATCCCAGCACTTTGGGAGGCCGAGGCAGGCAGATCACAAGGTCAGGAGATCAAGACCATCCTGGCTAACACGGTGAAACCCCGTCTCTACTAAAAATACAAAAAATCAGCCGGGCGTGGTGGCGGGTGCCTGTAGTCCCAGCTAGTCGGGAGGCTGAGGCAGGAGAATGGCGTGCACCTGGGAGGCGGAGCTTGCAGTGAGCGGAGATCGTGCCACTGCACTCCAGCCTGGGCGACAGAGCAAGACTCCGTCTCCAAAAAAAAAAAAAAAGTTATCTTGAGTTTTCCTAATAGATTATCATTATCTATAAAGATAATTTTGTCTCTACTTTAAAATAGTTATATCATTTCTTTCTTTTTCTTATCTTATTGCATGGGTTAGAACTTCCAGATCAATATTTAAAAAATGAGAATAATAAGCCTTTTGCCTTACTGGGTTTTTCTTTTTATTTTCCTACTAGCAATTATTATGTTAGTTGTTGGTTTGAAATAAACACTTTTGAAAAGCATTTGTCTATTCTAAATCATGAAATCGCATCTAATTGTTTCTTTTCATATTAAAACTTTATTTGCACACTTAATAGATTGCTCTGTCAAACTGAACTACATAACTTAAGTGAAGTGGAGATTTGGCAACTATTTGGTGATGGGATCAGTTATAGAGTGCCAAGCCAGATAACTTAAATCATGAGTCATTTGGTCTATCTTTACTGATAAAATTATCAAGAGAATTGGTGAACCTACATTAGCCTTTGTGCCATTTAGACACAAAATCTCCGGGAAAAGGTGACAAAATATGAAAATGCTCATGAATTCGCCTATCCTTTCATTCATCATCTATTCATTCATTTGATAAATATTTATTGAGTACTGCTATGTGCCAAACACTATTCCAGCTTTGAGCTATAAGAATAAACAAGATGGCCAGGTGCAGTGACTCAGGCCTGTAATCCCAGCACTTTGGGAGGTGGAGGCGGGTGGATCATGAGGTCTGGAGATTGAGACCGCCCTGGCTAACACAGTGAGACCCTGTCTCTACTAAAAATACAAAAAAATAGCTGGGTGTGGTGGCGGATGCCTGTCATCCCAGCTACTCGGGAAGCTGAGACAGGAGAATCGCTTGAACCCAGGAGGCAGAGGTTGCAGAGACTCTGTCTCAAAAGAAAAAAAAAAAAAAGGCACCAGGCACGGTGGCTCACGCCTGTAATCCCAGCACTTTGGGAGGCTGAGGTGGGCGGATCATGAGGTCAGGAGTTCAGGACCAGCTTGGCCAACATGGTGAAACCTCATCTCTACTAAAAATACAAAAATTAGCTGGGAAAGGTGGCGTGTGCCTGTAATACCAGCTACTCTGGAGGCTGAGGCAGGAGAATTACTTGAACTGTGACCTGGGAGGTGGAGGTTACAGTGAGCCAAGATTGCGCCACTGCACTCCAGCCTGGGCTATAGAGCGAGACTCTGTCTCAAAAAAAAAAAAAAAAAAAAGAATAAACAAGACAAAGTCCCTACTCTTGTGGAGCTTTCTGTCTAGAGAGGGCAAACAAATAGCAAGTTAACAAATAGGCGAACAAGATTTTTAAAAATAGATATTCACGGCCGGGCACGGTAGCTCATGCCTGTAATCCCAGCACTTTGGGAAGCCGAGGTGGGAGGATCACCTGAGGTCAGGAGTTCGAGACCAGACTGGCCAACATGGTGAAACCCTGTCTCAAAAATTAGTCTGGTGTGGTGGCAGGCCCCTATAACCCCAACTACTTGGGAGGCTGAAGCAGGAGAATGGCTTGAACCCAGGAGGTGGAGGTTGTAGTGAACCAAGATCGTGCCACTGCACTCCAGCCTGGGCAACAAGAGTGAAATTCCATCTCAAAAAAAAAGAAAAAAGATATTCGTAAATGCTATAAAGATAACAAAATAAAATGATGTTAGAGAGTGACTTATGGAGATGGGATATTTCAGCAAAAGTGGTCAGAGAAGGCTTCTCCAAGGAATGATATTTGAACAGAGACCTAAGTGACAAGAAGAAACCAGCTGTGTAAAGATCACAGAGACACTGCAGGCAGAGGAAATAGCAAATGCAAAGACACTAAGGCGAAAACGATATTGGCATTTTACAAGAACAAAGAGAATGATGAGGAGCAGTGAATGGAAGGAGAACAATAAAATACAAGGTTGGAGTGGTAGGAGGACCAGATGATGGTGAATAATTTGGATTACATGTATTCATGAAAATAATTTTTAAGGATGATAGTAATACATTTGATAAGATGAAATACATTTAGAAAATTTACAGTGCAAATTATAAACACACAAAATTAACAGAATATCTTAAATAGACAGGAAAAATGCCCAAATAAGGCAAATAAGCTCTTTATTCCATTCTATTCCACAGCCAACTCTCATATACTTGTGTTTTGTCACTTTGAATGGCAACAAAGATTTGAAATGATAACATGCATACATTCCTGGGGGTAAAATTGCTTATGCAACAGATTGTGAGCCAAGATCTTTTTGACAGTTTAGTACGTTAGAGAGACATACTGTCCTAAACAATTAGCATGGGCTTTCCAAAGCTGAGGAATCATATCATCCATACTAGTTGCAGTCTTCATGGTAAGTCAAACAGAACCACATGACTTAGTTCCTTTCTTTGTACTTTTATTGGAGAGAACCAGCAAATGAAACACTTTTCGTGCCCACTAAAGCTACCCAAAAATAAAATGTGTAAGAATTGAACTTGGGTGACTCAGGGTGGTCATTCTCTGCGTCTTGATTTAGAAGATGAGGCTATTTTGGGTTTGTCCTAACTGGTTGGTTGTTGTGGTCTCAGACCAGGCCCAGCACAATGGTCAAAGCAGTGCTTTGTCACACGGCACAGAAGCTTGTGCCCACAAACCTGGCAACCTTCTGTCCCTTTGTGAAAGAACATCGAATCCCAGTGTGGTTAGATTCTGCTGTGGCAGCCTCCAAAACGCTGCTCATGGCTTTGTTATATTGGAGTTTTAAAATTTCCCATAGTGATCATGTTTTTGGAAAGAGCAACTCACCAGTGAGTTTTTCTGGGTTGTGGTGATTGTCGTGGTGATCAGAACCAGACAAAGGCAGGAGCAGACTCCTCTACTCACATACGACGGGGAGCTCATCCCTCCTCAGGCAAGCAAGGCACTGGGCACAGGGCCTGGAGTTAGAGTAACCCCTCAATGAAGGTCATCTGCTTGATTTTGGATTTCACATTTACCTAGCCCCCAAATGGATTAGTTAGCAGTCTGTAGAGCAGCTCCCAAACAGCATTCCACAGAACTAGGCCAGCCCATTTTTACTGGTCTCCAGCGAAAAGAGAAGAAACTATTTTTTGAAATAATTGAGTAAACATTCATGCATACATGTGAGATGGTTTAAAGTGATCATTGGTCACTTCTTGTGAACTGCCTTGACTCTGATATTTTTGTCCTGCCTACCAGGTTTTTCTTAAAGTTGACACACTCTGGCTTTTAATAAAGAATGTTGTCAGTGTATGGTAGCAATTGTTGGTTTAAATATCCTTGTGTGGCAAAATTTAAGGGTAAAATATGGAAGAAAGTTTTTCTAATTATCTCTATGCCAATCTTCCCCCAATATTTTGAAATTTTACAGAGCCCAGCACTCTGAATCTGGAAACCCCTATCTGAATGGCTTCAATCTCTAGTTTTCTGGTCTTACTGGTCCCTACTGTAGTATATGGGATGGGTAAATGCTTACTCTGTAGTCTCTTTACCAATTTACACCCTTTTCTGATGTGGTATCTTACAACTGAAAGCTGGAGACCGAAAGAGAGAGAAGGGGCATGCCAGGGAAGCAGGAATAAATAATGACTATTATTTATTTATTTATTTATTTTATTATTATTATTTTTTTTTTGAGACGGAGTCTCACTCTGTTGCCAGACTGGAGTGTAGTGGTGCAAGCTCTGCTCACTGCAACCTCCGCCTCCTGGGTTCAAGTGATTCTCCTGCCTCAGCCTCCCAAGTAGCTGATATTACAGGCATGCACCACCACGCCTGGCTAATTTTTGTATTTTTAGTAGAGACAGGGTTTCGCCATGTTGGTCAGGCTCGTCTTAAACTCTTGACCTCAGGTGAACTGCCTGCCTCGGCCTCCCAAAGTGCTGGGATTACAGGTGTGAGCCACTGCGCCTGGCCAACTATTAATATTAATATCACTAGTATTTATGTTGGTATTACAGATGGGCAGAAAATAAGGCCAAATAAAACATACAGTTTTTTAGAATGATAAATATAGAAGGAAGTTTTTCTTATGAGTGTATCAACTTGTGAGTGATTTGTTTTGTGATAATATGAACAAATTTTTAAAATTGCATGCTTCTGTCCTTTCAACTTTTGCTGCCCTTAGTTTGCAAACATAAGTGGTACTTTAGACATTCCTTTCAAAAAATATTTAATGCCATAGGGCAAATGTAGATTTTCTATAATTAAATCAGTCTAAGTCACTGCTTACACGATACAGATGATAAATAAGAATGTAAAATAACAAAGTGGCTATTTTTGTCTTAGCAGGACTTCCTGGCCACAGTACAGGACTCTGAGGTGCAGGTCTTGCATTCAGCTAAGCCACTGCTTTGCTGTCTCTCACTGAGAAATGGCTTAAGCCACGTCTGTTCCCTGTTTATGAATTTGAGATAGTAAAATTTGTCACTAATAGTTCATCATCAGGTTGTTGATTAAAACAGATTATTAGAAACAATGGCCTTATATACTGGGAAGGCAGTTACTTGTGTCTTTATAGGTCTTATAGCTACAATACCATGTCTATAATAAATAATAGCATGAGGAAGACTGGGTCCGGTGGCTTACACCTGTGAGGCTGAGGTTTGAGATCATAAGTTTGAGACCAGCATAAGAAACATAGTGAAACCCTGCCTCTACAAAAAATACAAAAATTACCCTGGCATGGTGGCATGCATCTGTAGTCCCAGCTATCTGGAAGGCTGAGGTAGGAGGATCACTTGAGCCTGGGAGTTGGAGGTTGCAGTGAGCCATGATCATGCTACTGCACTCCAGCCTGTGTGACACAGAGTGGCCCTGTCTCAGAAAAAAAAAAGCAAAAATAAATAAATAATAACATAAGGAAAAATTAAAAATTTGGATTAATAAATTTGTAATGCTATTAATAACAGTTTTTATTTACCCTGCATTTATTATGTGCCAAGCATTTTGATAAGTGCTTTTTAAATGTTGTATGATTGGCCCTTTAGAATAACCTTGTAGGAAGGCACAATTACTACCTTCAACTTAAAGTTCAGGAAACTGGGGCTTTTTGAAATCATTCCGCAAGAGTAACAAATGGCAGGCTGAAAGTCCTCTTGGGAGACAGGCAGCCCACCTGTTCCCATAGAGCAGTGTGACCCCCTCTGAATCTCTCTGTGTTGACCAGGCTGGTGAGTATGTATGTCCTCCTCCAACACCTAATAAGGCAATATTTTCCTTTTTCTTTCTCTAGTTCCTTATGTAAAGAATGTTTAATTTCCCTTTGTCTTTTGTCATTTGACTTTCATTTCCTATTTTGGGATTTCTGCTTCTCTCACACGGAGCCTTCTGTTCTGCCCTGCTTCATTTCTCTTCTTGGTGGATTTGACCTAAGTTCCAGTTTTTGTGCCTTTTCCTTTATGTTTCAGTTCCTTATATAGTCTGCACGAAGCCAAGTGAAGTTACCTTCTATGGTTGACATCCCTTTTCTGTTCACTGGAAGTTTTCTAGTTTTCCTGTGTTCTTTTGATACGTATATAACTTATCTGAAAGGGGTTTCCTTTGGAGTGCTCTAGGTTAGACTTCAAAAAGAAGTTTCTGATTTAAGTGCTGTAGTGTATTAGAATATTTTACTGAGAAGGATTATAAAGTGCTTACAGGTTTTTTGTTTTTATAAAGAAAGAATAAACAATGACAGAAGGAAGACGGATGGAGGGGTTGGAATATTATCTTGCTGAGATGCAGAGGAAGGGAGAGAGAGAAAGAGAGAGAAAAATTGGTGGCTTCCACTGATGGCATTCTAGTTGAATTCTGGACTATTTGTACTATTTCAGAACACAGAATAATAGAACTCAGAAATGATCATTGTCACAATATTGGATATTTTGTTAGGTTTTGTTTGGTTTGGAAGTAAGGATGTTCCTCTACTCAGTGTGTTTTAGGTCCTTATCAGAAATTCAGGTTCTAAATGGTTCAATAGAGTGGCCATGGCAGCAGAGCACAGGGAAACAAATACTGGGTTCAGGGCCAGAGACCTAGACTAAGTACTGGTTTTCCTGGTAATCAGCTGTGTGATCTCTAGCAAGTTATCTATCTTATCTCTGAGTTATCTCTGAGTCTGTTTTCTTCCTAGTATAATGAGTGGAAAGGATCAGATAACCTACTGCGAAACTTTTCATACACTATAGTTCTCAGTGTAACACATTTTCCCTCTTTCTTGTAAAAACTTGGAAAATTCTCATTACTAAAAGAAAGTTATCAGTGGTGAGGAAGACCATCAGTAACTCCAGCCATGCCCTAGTTAGATCTTGGCAACTAATACTTCCAAGTTCCCTACATATGTGCATATCAGCTATTTTCTAGAGAATGGTAAAATTCTGTTGTAATGTCCCTTCACAATTGTGATTATATGTGAATCAAATACCTTGTTTAGAGGTTATCTAAACTCCTTTTCAGAAGACATACAGTAACATGCCACGCAGGTTTGTAGACTAGAAGCAATAAGCTATACCATATAGCCTAGGTGTGTAGTAAGCTATACCATCTAGGTTTGTGTAAATACACTCTAGGATACTTCATGACAAAGTTGCCTAATGATGCATTTCTCAGAACATAACCCTGTCATTAAGCGAAGTATGATTGTAATTGCATCACATCCTACACACAAGTCTTTATTTCATCCACTTTCATTTATCTCTGAGCTACATTAACCAAAAAATTGAACATTACATTCCAAAGACAGCGCAAAGACAACCTAGTATCTCCTCACTTATTCCTGTAAAAGAAAACTTTATGAGTTTATCTACAGTTAGGCAAATGTATTTTCTTATACTTTAATATCATTCTCATCACAGATGAAGAAAACAATAAAATAAGTTACACTACGACTACTGATTTTCTTAGATCTTTAAAGCCTCCTCTTGTTTCCTTTCTCCTAAAGCAGATATAAGAACAAGGTTAGTGCCTGCCCTGGGTTTTTCTAAAAAGTGCAAAAGAATATAAAATGAAAAAGTAAAAATCTTCTTTTTATTCCTAACCCCCAATAATATTTATCAGAGCTAACTACTATTAATATTTTCTTGTGTAGCTTTCCAGAATTTTCTAGGCATATGCAAGACCTACTTTTTTTTTTTTCATTAATGAGATTATGTCATGGATGCTTATATGTATCTTACCATTTTTAAAAACAATTCATCTTGAAGATATTTGTATGTCATCACACAGGGAACAGGCTTATCTGCTAAAGTTCTTTAAAAAAAACTAATGAGGCCAGGTGCAGAGGCTCATGCCTGTAATCTCAGCACTTTGGGAGACTGAGGAGGGCAGATCACTTGAGGTCAGGAGTTCAAGACCAGCCTGACCAACACGGTGAAACCTCATCTCGACCAAACATACAAAAATTAGCTGGGCATGGTGGCATGTACCTGTAATTCCAGCTACACGGGAGGCTGAGGCAGGAGAATTGCTTGAACCCAGGAGGTAGGGGTTGCAGTGAGCCAAGATCGTGCCACTGCCCTCCAAGCTGGGGGACGTCTCAAAAAACAAGACAAAACAAACACCTAAATGAGAGAATTCTGTATCATGATCAACACCAGATATGGGGTGCATTCTGCTCTCAAAAATATTAGTTTCCTTCCTCTCTTTCTTTAACAGAAGAGTCACCTGGATATGTATCGTGATTCTGGAGGATTCTATCATTCATGCGTAGACACAGATGTAGAAAGTCACAGAATCACAGACTTTCTGAGGGGATGGCTCTTACAGATTGCTTGGTTCAAGTGGCAGAGCCTGTACCAAAACCAAATCTTCGCTTTCAATTTGGTACTCTTTAATCCTTTTTGTTTCTAATGCAATCCTGACTTGTATTTATTGTTTATCTTAAAAATTAAAGCACGGTATGTAATGGTGTTAGATGATGGTTATAAATCAGGTAGTATATGCTGCTCAAAGGAGACAAGTTTTAAATTTTCATTTAGAGAAGAAAGTTTTAAAAGTATCTTTGTCATCTTGCAATGTTTGGTGTCCTTGTGTTTTACCTAGGGGTGTCTGTACCTCAAAGCCTTTAAAATGCTGATGGAAGGAGTGGAGATCCGGTGTTCAGGATAGAAAAGAGGTGGGTAAACATCAAGAATCCAGGAGAATGCTCTAATATTGGAAAGGGAACAAAAGTTGGGAGCCACTTGAGGAGAATAAAAGGAATTATGGAAGGAGTTTGGAATACCAGAAAGCGTGAACAGTGATTTTTACATTGCATTTGTTCCAAAAAAAACATTGGTTTGTTTGAATATAAGACAGGCAGGAGGAAAATCTGAAAAGTGAAATGACTCAATTTGATCTAAAAAAATTAGTGAATAACAGATTGAGCAGCATTGCAGTGATGTAGAATAAGCTCTTTTGTCCTGAGGAGTCTAGCTTGTTTTCCTCCTCCAAGGGAGCTAACCGCCTTAGATGAGGTTAGGCAATCTATCACATGACTCAAAGTCAGGCGGCTCAGACTCCCATCTGAAAAATGGAAATTCTGAAAAACTCACGTTTGCATCATAATGATTTACTGAAGGCACAATAGAGCAGAGAAAAAAAAAAAAGACTTAAGGCCCAAATTTTGGCAATTCAAGTGGTCTGTTATTTAAAAGTCATTCAAAGCATAGAACTATAGAAGTGGAAGGAATCTTAAAGGTCGTGAAGCATCTTCATTTTACAGATGAAGAAACAAACACGCACCCAGAGGCTAGTCTAGCTCTCACAGCAAGTCAGAGGAGCATGGGACTAGAATCCAGATCTCCCCAGTCAGTGCCTGGGTTGTACTACTGAACTTCCCCGCATACAGCATTTGTTTCCAGTCATCTGATGTTTACTCCATCCCATGGCAACACTCTCTTTAAAACAATGACTTTATGTTCATCTTTTCTCTCTTCTAATTGTATGAAATTACACATCTAACACAAAGGAATCAGAATCACGTATCTTTACGTGAGAAAAGTGTTTAGCGGACATCTAAATTATGTGAAAACACTTATTTTAGAAGTGGGAAAATCATGGCTGTCCCTTAAATCTTTCTGATCCAAGACTGTAAGGGTGGCATTGAAACATTCACATCACACACACACACGCACACCATATAGACAGAAACAGACCATGCCTATTGGATATAAAATAGAGAGTGTAGGAGAAAGGATAAGAGTAGAGAGTCTTATTTGATTCATTTCAAAATACTGCTGATTATAATTCACCTTTTGTAGTGATTTGCTAGTCAAATTCACTCAACAAGAATTTACTGAGTGCTTTCTGCTTCTTAAGCACTAAGTATTCAAATATGAAAAGACATAATTTCCCATTCAGGATGCTCACAGTCTAGAGGAAGATATAAGTCAGTCAGGCAACAAGCAGATTTGGTGTCATATGCTAAAAGTACAGCTAACTGGACAGTTGATTTTAGAAAGCAAAACCTTTTTAAACATTGTACTTAGCAATTCTTCAAATTTCCAGTTTCTAAAACGTTTTAGGATATTTTGTTTCTATTCCATCCACAAAATGAATTTAACACTGAGAAACTAAGTCAGTCAAACAAGGAGTAATATTGGTTCTCCCCATAATTAGATGACATAAATATATACAAGAGTCTTTAGCCAGTTAAATTGAAGCATTAGTATATACTTTTAAATATTTATGGAACTGTGGAAGGCAATGAGTCCGTTTTTTTTTGCTATTAATATCCTATGGCTATAGATTTACATACAAGTTAACTAATTGCTCTATTAGGTGGTATTTTTTACATAGCACAGAATTTGAGAGATTCTGGATGCTGAAAATATAAGGTTCAAACAAATGAAAATTATATTCTTTTTTTTTTTTTTTTTTTGAGACGGAGTCTCGCTCTGTTCCCCAGGCTGGAGTGCAGTGGCGCAATCTCCGCGCACTGCAAGCTCCGCCTCCCGGGTTCACGCCATTCTCCTGCCTCAGCCTCCCGAGTAGCTGGGACTACAGGCGCCCGCCACCTCGCCTGGCTAAATTTTTGTATTTTTGTAGTAGAGACGGGGTTTCACCGTGGTCTCCATCTCCTGACCTCGTGATCCACCCGTCTCGGCCTCCAAAAGTGCTGGGATTACAGGCATGAGCCATCTCTCGCAGCCTTTTTTTTTTTTTTTTTTTTTTTTTTTTTAGAAACAGGGTCTCGCTATTTTGCCCAGGCTGGCCTTGAACTCCTAGCCTTAAGAGAGTCTCTCAGCTCAGCCTCCCAAAATGCTGGGATTACAGGTGTGAGCCACTACACCTGTCCCTTTTCTCTTTTTATTATGAGTGACATATGACAAAATGGCATATATTGTAGGTTTGTAGGATGATGTTACTATTTTTTGGTGTTTTGCCCTCACAATTTACTCATTCATTCATCATTGGTTCAATAAGGAATTCTCTTGCTCAATTTCTCCATCTTGTTTCATTTTTCTTCATTGTCACTCTTTCTTTTCTCACTCTGAGAAAATCCAATATATGAAAACCTGCATTTACCCAAAAGAAAAATCAGAGAGTGATTATTCCCCTTGAGCCCACAGGCCAGTTTCGGTCACCTGCATCTGCATTCTAAAAGGCAGTTCTTCTCTCCTCTACCAGGGGCAGCTGTGGTATTCTATTTAAAGGTAATTCCTGAAGATTTTGAGGGTAAAAAGCAGATAAAGAACTAGCATTTCAGAGTGATGAGTGCAAGGTACAGTTAAATCATTTAATTAACACTCCAAAGCCTGGGTGCTTCTGTCTTGGGGTTATTGTTATCCCCTTTCCTCTCTCTTTACCTTTATGGAAGTGTCACTTTCCCCTTCATATTTGCTTTGCCTCCCTTCTCTCTTCCCCACTTATATGACCACAGTAAAGACTTGAAGTATTCTCTGTTTTCACAGTTGCTACATTTTATACTTTTTACTTTTAGTTTTCTCGAATTTGCTCATCCTTCTCTGTATTGTTCCAATTTTACTATATGGCTGCCAAAGCGAGCACTACTTTTAGCTTTCCAACTAGTGAATTTAGACATTTATTATTGGGTAGGTGCAAAAGTAATTGCGGTTTTTGCCCTTACTCTCAATGGCAAAATTACTTTCGCAATTACTTTTGCACCAACCTAATAGTTTTAAAATCAAACCAAACCAAACCAAACATAAAAGTGCTTTTTATTGCTCCATGGTCCCTAATGAAACTTTTTCTGTGAAATGATAGACATGGATGGGAAAGGAGTGCTTTAGGCCCTGCTTACAAGAGCAAACTCCTCAAGTGTGATTTAAATGATTCAATTAAGTGACGGTTTACAAAGGTGAGGCTAGGGCTAAGGAAAACCGACTATACATGGTGGAACAGCCAGGGAGTCCTTAGAGCAAGAAGTCTTTCCACCCCCAGGTCTGAAAAGGCCAGGAGAAAGAGCTCTTCTCAGAAGCCAGAGCGAGCTATAGTTGTGTGGGTAGGGTGACCTTAGGTAGAGGAAGACAGTCACTGCCAAACCAAGGTTGGCAGAGCGGGAGCCCCAAACTCAGTCTGCTCTGTTTGCCACAGTGTGGAGAAATTTTACTATAAAAGCCAAAGACGGAGATTACAATGAGCAGCCCAGCTAATAATCGCGTAGGGCAATCATCAGGCAGGCCAATCAAGAAGGGCCAGGCCCTGGTGGCTCATGCCTATAATCTCAGTACTTTGGGAGGCAGAGGTGGGTGGATTGCTTGAGTTCAGGAGTTCAAGACCAGCCTGGCCAACAAGGTAAAATCCTGTCTCTACTAAAAATACAAAAAATAGCCGGGCATGAGGGCAGGTGCCTGTAATCCCAGCTATGTGGGAGGCTGAGGCAGGAGAATCCCTTGAACCTGGGTGGCGCAGGTTGCAGTGAGTCGAAATTGCGCCATTGCACTCCAGCCTGGGTGACAAGAGCAAAACTGTAGAAAGACAGAAAGAAAACAAAAGAAAAGAAAAGAAAAGAAAAGAAAAGGGCAAGGGTCCCTTGACTCAACTACACTACTGGAATAGGTAAAACGACCAGCAGGTAAAGAAAAGAAAGATCTTCAGAGTCAATGGTTTTGGGGAAAGAGGAATGAGTCCTTAGATGAATAGATGATGGTTTGTGACAGGGTCTGGGTGTGGTGGACTTCTGGCCTCCTCTTCTGTGATAAGAGTTAATCTTCAGAGATTTGGTGACAACTGACTTCATCTTGTAGGATGTGTCTTTAGGCAGATGGAGGGAAACTCAGAGAAACTCTCTGTTTTGCAGTTTTTCAAGTGCCTTTAGCTCAAAGTAATCAATATACCAAAAAAATACATATATATACCAATATACATATTTTGGGATGGCATTTCCTGAACTCCTTCAATGGTGCTGGGGTTCAGAAACCAACATCCTAAAGTATGGCACTTTAACATGCTGAACTTCAGATGAAGCCTCTCAGGGTCTCTCTGACATGCCCCCAACCCTCTCTGCACTCGCTCTCCCAGAGCACAGGGCGAATCTGTTCTCTGAAGTTCCCTGATTGGCCTAAAGTCTGGACCCACCAAAGAAGAAAACAATTACCTGTGGTCCCTTCCCTGAGTTTTCAGTAACCGAACTCATATCACAGGAAGAAAAACTGAAGTTTGTCAACAAATCTGGACAGACTTTTGTCACAAACCATTGTCTACTTTGCGGGCCCAACAGACTTTGTCTCAGGCCATTGTATGTTCTTCATGCCTATTGAATTCTCCAAAATTCATTTACTGCTACCCTAAAATCATCCACACTTCCCCTACCTCCCTTTCTCCTAAGAAGAAGTGTATATACAAGCATCTGTGCCCCATTGCGTGGTGGCATAATCACTCTGTGATAGCCCCCCTATGCATGCTAATAAGTTTGTATGCTTTTTCTCCCATTATTCTGCCCTTTGTAAGCTGATTTTCTCCTTATGAAAAGAGAAATATTGAGCTAATTGGGCTTACTTGGTATATTAAATTATATGGGAAGCACTATCAAATAATAAGTAATGCTAACCTTCTTTGCATTATATTTGTGTGAATGTGTTATTAATATGTTTCAGAAATTGTATGAAATTCATAGAAATTTGATAGTCTGGAATAACATTATCAGTCATAATTCTGGTTACTATCTTAAAACGTTGCATGCAACAGAAATAACCAAATTTTCTTCTCAATTGTGTTATCATCATAATGAACTCTCATCAGATCTTTAACCATGAACATTTGAAGTCTTGTTATTCTCAGCTGACAATTGTTTACTGTGGTCTATCTTTTTCCTTTCTCCCCTGTTTCCTTATGTCCTAAGTACTTCCTTTTCCTTACAGGAAAATCCATGGAACCGTAATCTATGGATGGCTTTAGGTAAGGCTTATGCTCTAGCAAAAAACCAGAGCAACTGTTAGGCTTATGAAGATAAGCTAGTTTCCACTGAGGAATGATTCCAGTGGGGTTCCCGAGGGCTCACTCTTGGCAGTAGTAGCGCATCAGTCATATGGAATTTGAATCTAATCCATAAATTGGGGAAAAATCCTGGACTTTATGGTTAACCAGAACTCCCAGAGGTTCAAATGGGCAGAAGTCATCCTTTGAAAGGTGGATGATAGCACGCATATATGTTTTTTGTTTTTTGTTTTTTTTTCTTTTTCTGAGATTGAGTCACCCAGGCTGCAGTACAGTGGTGCCATCTTGGCTCACTGCAACCTCTGCCTCAGCCTCCCCAGTAGCTGGGATTACAGGTGCGTGCCATCATGCCTGGCTAATTTTTGTATTTCTAGTAGAGATGGGGTTTCACCATCTTGGCCAGGCTGGTCTTGAAGTCCTGACCTTGTGATCCATCCACTTTAGCCTCCCAAAGTGCTGGGATTACAGGTGTGAGCCACTGTGCCCGGCCAGCATATATGTTTTAAGAAAAAATATTTACTGGAACATCATGTGGCTTTAGAGCTCCTTTTTGCTCAACTTGGAGGCTTGTATATAGCATTGACAAAACTGAATATTGTGCCTATCTCTCCCCTAATTTTGTTAGTAGAGGAAGCTTAACTAAAAACAAAGCTGACTGAAACTGCTGTTTCTTCAGACACTACCATCAAATACATGAAGGAAATTTCTTAAGGGAAAGGAACAAATGCTGTGTCCAGGGCAGCAGCTAACACTTGGTTTGCAGGAATCCTGAGTGGTGGATGGCAAGCTTGGCTTAAACCCGGGAGGCAGAGGTTGCAGGTTTCTAATCTTTATGTTCTTCTAGTGGGTCTCCAGGTTACTATGGCTTGTGTTATTAAATTAATGACAAAACTGGATACTTATTTAAATCAGATCGTTCTATAGCAAGCTGTGGTCCTTAATTTCCATCACACTTTGTTTTTTTTAAATTTTTTTATTTTTTTGAGACGGAGTCTCGCTCTGTCCCCCAGGCTGGAGTGCAGTGGCGCGATCTCGGCTCACTGCAAGCTCCGCCTCCCCAGTTCACGCCATTCTCCTGCCTCAGCCTCCGGAGTAACTGGGACTACAGGTGCCCACCACCACGCCGGGCTAATTTTTTGTATTTTTAGTAGAGACGGGGTTTCACCGTGTTCGCCAGGATGGTCTGGATCTTCTGACCTCGTGATGCGCCCACCTCGGCCTCCCAAGGTGCTGGGATTACAGGCGTGAGCCACCGCGCCCGGCCACCATCACACTTTGAATAAGGATTATGGCCAACTGGATTCAAATACTGTTGAACTGTCGATATTACTTACCTAAGCTTTGACTTGTTTGATTTGAATCAATTTGGTCCCTTGGAGCTCCTGTTAAGGAACACGCTGCAGTTTTTTGGTATTATCCTAAATACCAAATCCTATCTAATAGTCATCATGATAGTCCCCCTGGTGTGCTGTATCCTCTCAAGTCTTAAACGTTTCTATGCAGCCATCCATTGAGCATTGAATGATCTCACTTTGACTAGATCAGCAAGAATATAAAGAATTATTCAACTGATGTGATGCTATGACTTGTGAATTCCATATTGAGAACAAATAAGTCAATTTATGATGGTGACAGAGAGTGGCATGAACCAGATATGTTTTTTAGAAAGTTTTATTTATTAATTTTATTTAAAATTTTATTTTCAGGAATGGGATTGACTGCAAGGAAGCACAAGTGAACTTCCTGGGGTGATGGAAATGTTTTGTTTTGATTGTGGTAATGATTACATGACTATGTTTGTCAAAATTCCAGAACTTTAAACCTAAAAGGGTGAATTTTACTGCATGTAAATTATACCTGACTAAACATGACTTTTTAAAAAGGCCTGAAATCTTAACTACTCAGCTAAAAATAAAATAAAATATACAATTTAGGTGCAAAACAAGTTTTGTTTTCAGGACTGACAGAGGTCCAATGATTGTATTTATTTATAAAGCTAATAATCCAATCCAATATATCAATATAAATACTTTTAAATAGGATATAAAAAGTTATGAGATTTTTAAAAATAAGGATTTAGACTGCAAAATATTTATTATGACTACAATGTTGCTGAAGCAATGCTATCTTTAAAAATATCTCAAACACAAAATAACACTGTAATGCTGTTAATCATTGCAATGATTTAAACTTCCAGAATATTACCATAATGCTGCTTATATTATATACCGAAAGCCCTATATTTAATAGTTAAAAACAAAGAATTATTTAATACCAGCTAGCTTCATTACTTGATAGATTAACTTGCTTGATAGATCAACATTACTTGATAGATTACTTGATGGATCAACCAGCTTCCTAAAACATAATTGTAGCTCAGCTTCTAAAAAAGGTGAAAGAGATTATTACATTCAACTGAACTAGATTTTAAAAATAAAGACTATCAAGAACATAGGAAGAGGTAATTAAATGATGGGTCCTCTTAAGGTTTCAATAGAAGCAAATACATCCAAGAAACCATTTACGAAAAACTCACCCTCATAATTGCCTTAGAGACCAAAGTCACAATTTTACAGCCAAGATCTTTGGAAATCAGACAGGTCAGTGTGACGGTTAATTCTGTGTCAAACTTGACTGGATTATGGGGTGCCCAGATATTTTGGTCAAACATTATTCTGGGGTATCTTCGTAAGGGTGTTTTGGGATGAGATTAACATTTCAATTGATAGAATAAAGCAGAGTGCCTTCTATAACGTAGGTGGGCTTTATCCAACCATTTAAAGGCCTGAATAGAATGAAAAGGTTGGCCCTCCCCAGAGTGAGAGAATTTTTCCTACTTTTTAACTGTGACACGGGCTTTTTCCTGCCTTTGGACTTGGACTAGAACTACACCGTCAGCTCTCCTAGGTCTCAAGCTTGCTTACTGACCTTGCAGATCTTGGGACTTGCCAGCCTCCATCATTGCTTAAGTCAATTCCTTATAATAAATCATATAAATACACACAGGCATGCCTCAGAGATATTGCAGGTTTGGTTCAAGACTACTGCAGTAAACTAAATATCACAATAAAGGGATCCACACAAATATTTTGGTTTCTCAGTACATATATGTTGTTTATACTACACTGTAGTCTTAAGTGTGCAATAGCATTATGTCTTTAAAAAGTAAATACCTTCATTTAAATATATTTTCTTGCTAAAAACATGCCGACAGAGACATAAAGTGAGCACATGCTGCTGGAAAAAACGGTACCAACGGTACCCATTTGTAAATAACACATTATCTGCAAAGTGCAATAAAGTGAGACACAATAAAATAAGGCATGCCTGTATATCCTATTGGTACTGTTTCTCTGGAAAACCCTAATACAACCTGCTTTCAAATCAATTTAAGACCCTCCTCCTATAAGCATTACATTGAGGAAAATGTGGTTGCAACTTTGTCCTAAAAATTAGGACAAAGAGACCTTTGTTGCTATATAACAATATAAAAAAACCAGTATGCCTACCTCTGGACGTATTTGTTACAAATATCAGTATTAGATTGTAACTGCCAATCCTTTAAAACCAGTTTTAAGATGGATATAAAGCCCTAAAAATCTTGCAGGTTCCACACTGACACCTGAAAAACTTCCAATTTACAAAGGCCAATGTGATATTTTTGGAAAACAAAGGAAAATGACACATACCAATTTCTGTCATTTATTCATGTCATAAAGCCACCTTTATTCCACAACTCTTTCCACCATTTTCCTACGGTCAGCTTTTTTTAAGGTTATAGCCTTCAAAAACTTGAAATAGAAAATTTTAAGGATGCAACATTAGAAAATGTTCCCATACTAACATTTAACATTCCCCGTTTATCATTATGTTTACTAACATGTAATTTCCAACATAATCTTATGAGGAGGTCAAAGGCTCTACGAAGAACGCCGTTTTACAGTCTACCTAGGGAGGCAGTGACTGTGAAACACACCACACCAATGACAGGAATGCGGGTCACTGTGACACGGCAGATCCCTCTGCAAAGTCAAAACTGCAGTTCACTTTACGCTGACAGAGCTTCTTTCCAGGACCCCCACCCCCACTCGAGGACAGTAGAGTGTCGATTTCCCAAGGTGTCTAGCACTGCTTCTTGAATATGCAGCTCTCATCTGGTTCCTGGAAGGTCATCCTGGTTCGCGCAGGACTCGGGACGGGGCGCTTGGCTTCTGCGGCACCACGCTGGCTCCTCACCCGGTGACCTTCAGGCCTCTGAGCTTGGCCTGACCCTAGAAGGGCCACCGCCCTTCACAGCGGGCGGCCATGGTCCCTCCCATGGCCCCACCAACTGACGCGGTGGCCCCAAGGGTCCAAGCCCGCCCTTGCCCCACTCCCGCGGCGGTGCCCCCCACATTTGGTCCCCGAGGGCCGCCCCGCTCCCGGTCGGATTTCAGCCCGCACCGCACCCCAGCCGCCAGGGAACCTTCCAGAACCCTGCCCCTCTGGCTTTCTTCCGAAAGCCCAGGGTCGCTGTCCAGGAAGACACTTGATTCATTTATTGAGCGCCGACTGTGTCCAGGGCCGAGGGAGGGGAGGGGTTTCCACGCGGGGAGACCCCTCGGTTCTCGCCTCGGTAAGCGCCCGCGTTCCAGCACCTCGAGTCGCCCGTGGGCCCCCACCCCTCGGGCTGGACCCGGTCCTCGAGGAAGACCCACGGCGGAGCAGGAAGGGACGAGGAAAGCCGCGCTCCTTGCCCGCCTCGTCCCCTCTCTCCGCCTTCACCTCACCGGACCCCAGGGAAGCCGCTGGAGCTAAAATTAGCAACCCGCCCGGCGCGCGCTCACGTGCGCGCGGCCGGGCGGGGGCGGGGAGCAAGGGGCGCGGTCCGGGTGACTCACCGGCCCCGCCCCACTCGCCAAGAACGCGCTGACGTCAGCCGCTTCCCCGAAGGGTGACGTAAGCGCGCCACGGGGAGGCCGAGGCAGCTGATAGAATGTTCTGAGTTTCGATGCCTTAAAGGGACCAGGCATGCTATCGTGAAACTTCTGGGGAGATGACTCCACTCACACACCTGCAGGCTCAGAACCCATCTTGTACCCTTTTATACTTAAAGAGAGTTGACTGTTGAGATGATGATGAACACGGTAGAACAACCGAGCCTAGTTGGAGGCTCTTTGAAGTCCCAGAACCTCTTCCTGGAAGCCCTCCTTGGTTAACCAGATGGACATCTCAGTTGCCCTCTGAGCCTGAAGCAAGTGTCAGGAAGAGTTTTCTATGGCCCTTGACTCTCTAACCCTTCCCTTATGGCGTCTCTGCTGTCTGATGCCTCTGCTGTCAGAGAAAAGCTGTAGTTTAAATATTTATTTTTGAATCCATCAACTTGGGCCAACTAGGCCCATTTATCACTGTTTCAACTGTGTCTAAACTGTCATTAGTGGTGTGACCAGAAACCAGTTAATATCTTTGGGTGGTAAATTCGTGGACTGATCTCCAAACCCTCCTACTATGCTAATATTGCCAATGAAGGTTTCCAGAGGCCAGGATCCTTGGCCAACACATCATCGTAAACAACATGACAGCCTTACAGGGAACTCACAGTTTACTGAGGTTTGCTCTGTGCCAGGTGTTTTCATGAGCCTCCGTCCTCCTGTCATTTAATCCTCTTCTCTGAGGTAGGTACTGTCCTCCCCATTTTACTGATGAGGATAGAAATCGAGGCACGTGATTAAGCATGTTTCGCTGGGTCACACAGCTAATGAATGGCGAGATGGAAATCAGTCCCAGGTCATCAGGCTCCAAAGTTCATGGTTTTGGTGATGAAGGTGGGCTGTGAAATGTGTGTCTTATTCTGTGCATGTGAGTCCCCTAGACCCAGCTTTTCCACTTGTAACACAATCTCAGTGCCTTTCAGCAGGTAACCCGCGCCAGACCAGATCTCCAGAGATGGAGGTGGCGGACCTCAGGGCCCAGACACAGGAAGGTGTATGAGGAGGCATCGCATCAAGTGCCCACCCTGTGCTTGCAGAGCCTGACCATGAGCACCGCCTTCAGTTTTGCATCTTAGGCACCCCACTTGGCTCTCCATCCCAGCCCTGCCAGGCCCACCCTTGACTCTGTGTTTCCTTTCTGGAAACTCGAGAGGCCATTCTACTTAAAGAGTCCTCACCTGGCCTACCAGCGACCAGATGTGCCCAAGTGCAGAAGAAACACTTTGTTATCTCCTCTATCATCGTCCCCTCTCAAGCATAAAACAACATAAAGTTTCCCATCGGAACAGCACGATTGTGCCAAAAACAAATTAGAAACAACAACTACTTCGCAAAATTTTGAGCAAAGTGATGGTGACTGTGTCCTGGAAATGAAGCAAAGTGAGTGAGCCACTGTCACTGTTACCGTCTGACAATCACTACTGGTCCTTGGCTAACTATTGCAGCCCCTTCCTCAGGCTACACATGCCGGGTGTACCAGAAGCACCTTCCACCTCCAGCTGACTCCTGGGAGATGTTTAGAGCTGACTCCTCTCGCCACCCGCCCCCAGTCTCCAGCCACCAGCAGGCTCTCTCCTTTGTGTCCCCAGCTCCTGCCCCTCATACTGATAGAAGCATTGCCCACTGCTCTTCCAGTTCTTACAGGTTTCCTAGTGCCTGTGACCAAACACCTTGTGTGTGCTCCTCAGGAGAGAAAAACTGCTGGCAGCCTCAGGTATTGTTGGGGGTGGGGGGATGGGGGTTCTGTGGGGACAGGAACTTCTTCCTCTGTATTCGGGGTGGACACACACACACATGGAAACTTAGAGTGGTATGCTACCTCCAGGCCAACCAGGCAAGCCCCTGTTTTATAACTAAGGTCTAGGTGAGGTGGCCTCCCTGGGTCTTACGGCCTGTTAGGGGTAGAGATTTCTAGTTACTTGACTTCCAGCCTGCTTCTTTTCCATGGATCACACACACACCACTGTTATAAGATGCAGGTAGGACAAAGGGCATGAATGTGCATGGCAAATGGGAACATGTCATATATACGATGGAAGGGAAGACAAATGATATGAAGTAAATATAGACATGAAATCATAGGGAAGAATTGGAGAACACGATTTCTGATGACCACTGGCTATTCCCACTTCCTTTTTCCTTCTGCCTCCCACCTTGTTTGAAGACAGGTGAGCTGTTCCTCCTCAGACCCAGGAATCATTTCCCAGTGGAATGACACAGTGAAGTGGATTGCCATTTTTAAACCTTCAGTAATAAAGATCTTGTTTGTCATTTCAATTTTAATTTTTTATCTTCCAGTCTTTACTCTCTATCATTTCTTTATCCCAGAAGCCCCATTAAATGTCATTAAGAACCATAAATGTAACTGGCCACTAATGTGGAAGGATTGTGATCTCCGGCAAACAGCCCTGGCAAGCAAAAGAACAGGAATCCTGGGTCAGTGTCCAACTGTGCCTGTGACTCATTGTGTGACACAAAGCAAAGCTCCACTTTTGCGGAAGGAGAGCCATGGGGCAGCGAGACACACATGGTCTGCACCCTGACAGAGGTGGAAGGGTTTCCCTGCTTGCTGGAAGCTCGGGGGTCCCTGGTGGAATCCAGTTCCATAGTAACTCCTTAGCAATGGCCATGAGCTCTGCCTCCAATGGAGACACTACCATGGGTTGGGCTGGATTATGGCACTTGCCCTTCATGACATCATTCTCATAGGTTAGGAATGCACCCTGATTATTTCTAACTCCACTTTAATAACTTGTTCTGGATCTGCCCTCCAGGAATTTATTTGAAACTTTCATTCTATTTATATTTCAGCCTGTACAGCCTTTTCGGGCAACAAGTAGATTTACCATTTATGTAAAAACTCTTAAATTCTAAAACACAGGAAGTGCTGCATAATGGTTTGTTATAATAATAATCACAATAATTTGATATCTGTATTGTTACACATAACAAATATTATATTACAGTTTGATGATAATTATTCATGCAGATGGCCTCACAGGCTTCATACTTTCAACCACTCACTAGCTTTCTGTTTATCCCCCTACCCATCTCTCCCCAACCCCAATCAAAAAGAATCTCTTGGCTGGGAGCAGTGGCTCATGCCTTTAATCCCAGCACTTTGGGAGGCTGAGGCAGGAGGACTGCTTGAGCTCAGGAGTTTGAGACCAGCTTGGGCAACATAGTGAGACCTCATCTCAATTTTTAAAGATTTTTTTTTTTTTTTTGATATGGAGTTTTGCTCTTATTACCCAGGCTGGAGTGCAATGGCACGATCTCGACTCACCACAGCCTCCGCCTCCCGGGTTCAAGCTATTCTCATGCCTCAGCCTCCCGAGTAACTGGGATTACAGGCATGTGCCACCATGCCTGGCTAATGTTGTATTTTTAGTGGAGACGGGATTTCTCCATGTTGGTTAGGCTGGTCTCGAACTCTGGACCTCAGGTGATCCGCCCGCCTTGGCCTCCCAAAGTGCTGGGATTTCAGGTGTGAGCCACCACGCCCAGCCAGAAATTTTTTTAAGTGTCATAGTGAAGATAAGGGGCGAGGGAAGCATTTATTAATGGAATGAGGTGCTGTAATGGGTGCAACTCTGCGCAGAGACTTACCTAAACAGATTCAATGTCCTCTAAGGACTTGTTATCTAAGATGAACATGTGGTAGGTGCTTGTCTTAGTCAATTTGGGCTGCTATAACAAAATACCATAGACTGGGTGGTGTAAACAACAGATATTTATTTCTTACAGTTCTGGAGCCTGGGGAATTCAAGATCAAGGTGCTAGCAGATTAGTGTCTGGTGAGGACTGGCTCCCTGGGTTACAGACAGCTGCCTTCTTGCTGTGTCCTCACGTGGCCTTTCCTTGGTGTTGTGCCTGTGAAGAGAGAGAGCTCTCCTATCTTTTCCTCTTCTTCTAAGGGCACTAATTCCATCATGAGGGCACCATCCTCATGACCTAATCTAAACCTAATGATCTCTCAAAGGCTGCACCTCCAAATACCATTACACTTCGAGTTAGGGCTTCAACATACAATTTTGGAGGAGACACAAACATTCATTCCATTTATTCAGTGCTCAGTAAATATTGGATGTATGAATGGATGGAATAAAAAAAGGTAAACCTGCGTGGTAATTGGATAGAAAACACATGGACATACAGTCATGTGCCACATGACGTTTCAGTCAATAATGAACCGCAGATATAACAGTGGTCCCAAAAGATATAATGGGCCAGGAGTGGTGGCTCACACCTGTGATCCCAGCACTTTGGGAGGCCAAAGCGGGCAGCTCACTTGAGGTCAGGAGTTCAAGACCAGCCTGGCCAACATGGTGAAACCCTGTCTCTACTAAAAATACAAATATTAGCTGATCACAGTGGCAGGTGCCTGTAATCTCTGCTACTTTGGAGTCTGAGGCAGGAGAATAGCTTGAACCCGGGAGATGGAGGTTGCAGTGAGCTGAGATCGCACCATTGCCCTCCAGCCTAGGCGACAGAGCGAGACTCTGTATCAAAACAACAACAATAAAAATTTAAAAAAAAAAAAAAAGCAAAAAGATATAATGGAGCTCAAATAATCCTGTCATCTAGTGATACAGTTGTCATAACATAGTAGTGAAACGTATTAATGTTATTTTTTTTTGACACAGAGTCTTGCCCTGTCGCCCAGGCTGGAGTGCAATGTCACAATCTCAGCTCACTGTAAACTCCACCTCCCAGATTCGTGATTCTCCTGTCTCAGTCTCCCAAGTAGCTGGGATTACAGACGCCTGCCAACATGCGAAGCTATTTTTTGTATTTTTAGGAGAGATGGGATTTCATGTTGGCCAGGCCAGTCTCGAACTCCTTACCTTGTGATCCGCCCACCTCAGCCTCCCAAAGTGCTGGGATTACAGGTGTGAGCCACTGCACCCAGCCAACCTATTAACTTTTTTATGTTTAGATATGTTTAGATACATAAATACCTACCATTGTGTTACAGTTGCCTACGGTATTCAAAATAGTAACATGCCATACAGGTTTGTAGCTTGGAGCAATAGGTTATACCATATAGCCTAGGTGTGTGGTAGGCTACACTACCTAGGTTTGTGTAAGTACACTCTATGATGTTGGCACAACAATGAAATCACCTAACGATACATTTCTGAGAACATATTCTTGTTGTTAAGTGATGAATGACTGTATATGACATTCTGGAAAAGGCAAAACTATGGAAACTAAAAAGATCAGTGGTTACCAGGGGTTGAGGAGTGGGGATGATGAACAGGTGGAGCACAGAGGGTTTTTGGGGCAGTGAAACTATTCTGTAGGATACAATAATGGTAGATACTTGTGTTTAAAAATCTGCCCTAACCCATAGAATGTACAACACCAAGAGTGAACCCCAGCATAAACTATGGATTTCATGTATGAATAATTTGTTAATTAGGTTAATTGATTGTGACAAACGTACCAGCTGGTGGGGGATATTGATAAAGGAAGTGGCTATACAAGTGTGGGAAGAGGAAGTCTGTGGGAAATTGAGTACTTTCCACTTAATTTTGCTGTCAATCTAAAACTGTTCTACACAATAAAGTTGATGTTTAAGAAAGGCAAGTGAGGTGCTAACACTTTTCTGTAGAGTTCATTCCACTGTAGCGTTACACAGATTTGGGCTGGAATCTGAGCCAAGCCCTGTAACCTGGGGGAAGTTACTTACCCCTCTAATCTTAGTTTCTCTAACTTTACAGAGATTGTAATGCCTTCCTCAGAGTGTTTTGAGAGCTAAATGCAAAACTGTATGTAAAGAATCTATTCCAGCACCTGGATATATAGCATGGTAAATATATACAGGCCTCCTCATTCCTCCCTATGACTGTGATTCTTATCTGTTCTGATGGCTACTATTTTCAAAGTCAGGCCAGGGCAAGAAAGCTGTCTTGGGTGAAAGTGTCTTCTACTAGAAAAGAATCTGTGCATGAGGGGCCTGTGTGTCCTCATTTGCTCATGTGTGTCCCCAGAGGTGCTGGCTACAGAAGGCCAGACATGCACTGGAGCCCCGGATCGGTGTCAAGCCCCTCACTCAGCTTTCTCCCGTGAAAAGGTCAGGATGATGGAAGGCTGTCATATTTAGATGATGGCTCGCAGGGAAGCCTTGGTGGGTTAGTCACCTATGATATGACATCATATTGCCACTCAATATAGTAACAGCTGTTGGTTGCTTTGGGGGGCAGAGGTGGGGTTAGCTTTAGTTGACCAACCATGCCTTGAGGATAAATTGGATGGGATCAGATGGGAAGATGTGACAAGAAGAGAAATCCTCCTCTATATAGGATGCTCTGCCATTTCCTAAGGATTTTCAGCACCTCGCCCCAAAATGTGAGTCTTGACTTTTTCTCTGGTTTTGGGGCTAAGTGGGAAAAATGTTACAGGAGAAAGGTGTTTGGTCAGGAAGCCTCCAGCTGGGGGAGTACCCATTGTGGCCCTGCTGGGTGGGTGACACCCGGAAGAGGAGTGGGAAACTGAGCAGTTCGGTGCATATGGCACTCGGTGAAGTGATCTGAGGGATAGGGATCAAAAAGTCCAGGAGTTAGAGTGCTGCAGAAGCTCTAGGTTGGATTAAGGTTTTTAGTGACCCCTCTTCAGGTTACATAACACCTGCGGGATGACCTGTGGCATCCCAGTGAGGCAGTGATGTGGTCTCGGTCTCATCCTGGATGAAACCGTGATTTGGGGATACCATTAGTCAGTGCTGTAGTCAATGTAAGGCATTGATTATTCATAATAGGAAGCAATTGGAGTTGGTTAACACCTTCCTTCTAGTGTGTTCTCCTTCTTGACTTTCCTACCTCTTCTGGGGCCCTTGTGTTTTGGGAATAGAATGCTTTGTATCAGCAGTGTAACATGGATAGGTTAACTGGATATAGGCTGGGTATGGGGAGAGCTGGTTCTTCCTGTGCTTAAACGGAGTAAGTCCAGAGTGAGGGAGTAAAGATGTTAGAGAGGAAAAGCCCTGGAATGAGGGTCAAGAGATCTTGTTTGGCAGCTAGTTCTGCCAAGTAAAAGCTGTGTGACCTTGGGCAAGTCACTGTTTCTCTTTAGATTTTGGTTATTCCTCTCATCTGTAAAAACGTGTGCACTTGGGGTTCTTCCAGCCCCACTGGTCCTCTTCCATCCTTTAAATGTGGATCTGTGGTTCTGTTGTTGGCAGCCCAGAAAGGGCACAAGTTTGAGTGTCTGGCTCTGCCATTTGTTGTGCGACCGTGGACAAAGACACCCCTTCTCTGAAACTCAATTTTCCCATTTATAAAATATGGATTTTTGTGAGACATCAGTGAGGTAAGGAAGCTGAGAGCCTTTTCGGAGGCACGATGTGGATGTAAAGCAACACCCTGAGTTTGGACAGGGCAGGTGGAGTAAGGCAGGCTGAGGGGTGATGTTTGGGGTTACTGGCAGGTTGAACTGTGACCAGGGGCATAGATGGGGTGGAGGTCATGGTCAGCCAGGCCATAGAAACCTCTAGCCCTGTCCTACTCAGTTCCTGTTCCTTCCCCAGCAACCGAGGGAGGGAAAATAGTTGAGAGGTTATAAATGACGCTGTAAACAGCTCACAAAAATGGCTGCAAACTGTCTGTGGGGGTCATGCCGCTGGAGCAAAGCGTGTGCTGGGAAGCCATCCAGGGTTTGGGGACCCCTGAAAATTGAGCAACCTCCTGGTTCCTATTGGTGCCCAAGAGGATGCACCTTCTGCACTGCCTGGCATCACTTCCTGGGAAAGTGAAAACTCCTCGTACGGCGACTAATGGATCACGACTGAACAGTGACCAGAGTGACTTGTCTTGAACCGTCTCTGAGGGAAAGTCACAGATTCCCTAGAGAAAGTTTCCAAATTCCTGTTTATTCTTCACATAAACAGATTAACCTAGGGGTAGCGATTTTACTTAACTCTTCCTTTCATGTTGCAGGGAAAGTGAAATTGGCCACTTCTTTGAAGCTGTTCTTTGAGCCATAAATATAATTTCTCTTCCCACCCACAGAAAGGGGTTTTCTTTTTCTTTCTTTCCTTCTTTTTTCTTTCTTTCTTTCTTTCTTTCTTTTTTTTTTTTTTTTTTGAAGCCCCAGGCTCTGATACGTTCGGAGGTTGGCAGGAGGTGCAGCTGCCGTAGGAGCAGCATGTTGTCCCCCTGCTGACTCATCTGACATTAACATAATTATGTTTCAGGAGTCAAAGTGATTTTCAAACTATGAGTAATGCAGGGCGTTAGAGAGAGTGTTTACACGGCAGTGGGCATTTCAGCACACTCAAGTAACCAGCTGCTGCTAACAGCTGCAATGAGTGAAGGAATAAGAAAATGCTCTCAGGAAAAACAACCCTTCTGTCTCGTCTCTGTTTCTGTGCAAAGGATTCAGATGTCATGAAAGGCAGGTGAACTTAGAGTTCCCTAAGAACCAATTCAGATCTAGCATTGTTATCTGAATGCCTTGATGTCTGATCTTTTTATGGGGAAAAAAAGGTCTTTATAGCTTATTTTCCATTTACCCAACTCTTGGGAAAGGTGGATTTAAAGACTTTAGCAAATTATTTATTTTTTATGATGTTACCAGTATTAATAATTATAATAATATTCTAAGGCTGTGCTGCTGCTTCTAAAACAGGAACAAGGACAAAACCCATTTCCCCCAGTTTTAAAGACGGGGGCAGAAGCCCATGGAGAGGGGGACTGGGGAATGTCTTCTTAAAGCTCCTTTGTCTCATTATTATGGGAAAAGTTCTGAGAGACATGGAGTGCAGTGTGCCAAGTATTTAGACCTCAGGAGCGAAAAGCTGGGCTCCAGTCCTGTTCCAGAACTGAATATTGGAATGGGAATGCCTCAATTTCCTCATCTCATAATGAGAATATTAATAACACTTTCTCTGCCTACATCAGAAAAAGAGCCTTGAACTTTTGTAGGGTAGGGACAGGGTCTGCCCACTACTGTAGCCCCAGTGTCTAACTTAGAGCTGTCACATAGAAGGTGCTCAGTTAGTATTTGCAGAATTAACGAATGAGATAAAAGCTATAAACGCCAGAGCTCTGCTCTTGTGGTTTGCTATTGCATCTAGCAAGGTGTCATTCTCATGGAGAGTGGTCAATAATTTTTTTAATGTGTTAAGAAAAAAATTGTGAACTAATTATACATTCACTTATACATAAGTTATTCATAAACAAATTGGTTATTATTTTGGGGCTACCAAGCTGAATTACACACAAAAGTATTTCTGTTTACTTAAGAATGTCTTTGATGGCCAACACAATTTATTAAGCCTTGTCCCTTGAGTATACATCCTTTGCATGCTCCACATTTGCGCCCTCATGGAAAAAGAAGGAACCCCGGAGAAAGAGCACACCAAAAACATCGACCTACCCTGAACTAAGAGGCTCAGGTGTGCTTTTGTGGACTACTTGTATTGAGTGATCCCTTCATCCTGGACCCATTAATAATTATTGTTAGGCTTACTTCAAGCAGTAAATCTAAGCCAGTCCATTCACGGCAAATCAATCCAAAATGGCCGTTAAGGAGAGTCAGGATCTGTGGTCCCATCCCAAATATTTGAAGATGATGCCAGAAAGCAAATTTAGTGTGTCCTCCTGGTGACTGTCATTTGGTATTTCTGTCCTAGGCCAGTTCTCCAATGGGGTAAATGCAGGATCAGGCATTTCTAATGTCTAAACCTCCACTGCTCTCTTTCTCTCAAAGTTGCATGTCCAATACAGTCGTAATTTCACCTCCCCAACTCCGTCGTTACTGTAGTTCATTAATGTTTGTTGGACCGGCATCCTAATTTGGGTGTGGACGACTATTCCTTAAGGCATCTCAAGTAAAAAGGCTCCTTACTTCTGATCCTGGTTTATTTATTTTAAAAATACTTGTAAATAATTTAATATTAATTTAATAGTGTTTTTAAGTTAGTAGCAGGTTGCTGAAGGATCCAAATGTTTAACATATATTCTAAAATAAACATTGGCTGTTTAGAGCCGTTACAGAATAAACTTATTTGAATTTTTCCTCTAGTACCCTTTTCTTTATTTCTTCTACTCTTTCTTCCTTCCCTCTTTTCCCATCTCTCCCTCCATATTCTTCCTCCCTGCCTTCTTTTCTTTTTATTATCTTGTGTTTCATTTGTTTGTTTGTTGCTTTTGCTAAATGTCTTTCTAAAAAGTATATCTGGAAGGAGATAAGAGAAACTAATTAAAGAGCCTAGGACGAGGTAGAGAGACTTTTCATCATATACACTTTCTGACTTTGAATTTTTAATCATGGCAATACTTTTTGCCCAATAAAAAAGTTAACCAGAACAGAGTTGTACATCCTTCTTGTTTTCATTTTTCCACTTTTCTAATGTGAGCCTATTTCCTTCTTACTAGGATGAAAGACAGGAATGGCTTCCAAAGGGAAACGGGGAAAAGAGAAGGGAGACGGTAGACAGAAGCTCAATGCCTGTGTGTCCACAGTGGAGATGCAGGGGAAAGAGCTAGTGTAACAGAACCAATACATTTTTTTTGGCTTTTTTTTCTTTTCATTTGAAATGTAAACGTCTTCCCACTTCATTCTTTCCACCTCATAAGAATTCTTCTTCTTTTACAACATAATTTTTAATGATTGTACAAGAGTCCCAAGTTAATGTAATATTTTTGTACTGTAGTTTACCTTACTAATACTCTATGTTAAATATTTGGGTAATATCTGATTCATCAATATTGTAAATAGTACTGTAATAAACATTATTGTAGCTAAATCTACGTTCATGGCAATGCTTATTTACTTTAAATATATTTCCTCAAAAAGAATCAACATATTTCTCAAAAATAAATAAACTAAATAATATATGAATCATACAGTCTTTGATATATGTAGCTCTTGATGTAATTTTAATTTCTATAAACACAAAGAAATTTTTTCCATGTTTGTTAACTAGTTTATTTTCTGTTTATGAATCTTCTGTTCAGAGCCTTTGCCTGTACATCTGTTGGAATCTTAATATCTGCAGTGATTTAAAATGTCTTATACATATATAAGACATATCAACAAAGACCTCCCTATTATTTTTTTCGAATAATAATAATTCCCTGGCTTGACATTTATATTTGAATGGAAGTTATATTTATATATTTTTGGCACAGAGAGATTTTAAGATTTAAAGTAATCGAATCTGTCAATTTTTTTTTCTGGAGAATGACTTTTTCTCATATAGAACTTTAAAAACTATTTCATATTTTCTTCTAATAGAAAACAGCCTTTTAAAGATAAAATTTCCATATTTTATGTAATTACAGGGAAATGCACAAATCTTAAATGGATCATTCAGTGAGTTTTGACAAATGACAGATGCATATGCTTTTCAAGATATAGAACTTAAAGGGTATGACTTTTTCAGGTGATGGTTGCACATATCTATGAGGATACAAAAAAACAATGAATTGTACCCTTTAAATAAGTGTGTTATGTAAATCGTATCTACAGACCTTTTTAAAAAATAAAAATTACCATCATCCTGGAAAGCTTCCTCGTGTTCTCTCCCAGCCTGTCCTCACTCCCATACTACCCATATAGGCAACCACAAATTTTAGTTTTTTCATCATTAGTTTGGTCTGTTTTTGACCTTTATGTGGAATGGAGTCACACAGCATGAACTCTTTTGCATAAGGTTTCTTTGACAGCATAATGTTCTTGAAATTCGTCTGTGTTGGTAAGCTTCAGGGATTTGTGTCTTTTTGTTACTAAAAGTAAGCTTTCATTATAGTATGTCTATATGACAGTTTGTTTATTCATTCCTCTATTGATAGACACCAGGCTGTCCCCAGTTTGGTCCCATTATGAATAATGAAACTGTGAACATTCTTGTAAAAGTCCTTTTATAGACATATGCTTTCATTTTTCTTAAATACCTATGGATGGAATTTCTGGCCATAGGATAGATGTATACTTCATTTTATAAGAAACCACCAGCCTTTTCTCCAAAGGAGTTATACCATTTTACACTCCCACCAACAATGCATGAGAATTCAGTTGCTCCAAAGTTTTGTCAACATTTGGTGTTGTCAGACATTTTTATTTTAGCCATTCTGTTACATGTGCAGTAGTAGCTTATTGTAATTTAAATTTGCATTCCCTTGATAAAGTTATTGAACATTTTTTCATGTGCTTCTGATTTTTCTTTATTTTATTTTAATGTGTATGTATTTTACATCTATGTCTATCCATCAAAAGTTATTTTGATTATGATTTGAGGTAAATCTCTAGATTAATTTTTTTCTAAATAATCAGTTAACCCAGAACAATGTATTGAATAATACTTTTATTGTTATTATATATATATTTTTTGAGATGGGAATCTCACTCTGTTGCCCAGGTTGGAGTGCAATGGTGCAATCTCGACTTACTGCCACCTCTGCCTCCTAGGTTCAAGCAATTCTCCTGCTTCAGCCTCCTGAGTAGCTGGGATTACAGGCTCCCACCACCATGCCTGGCTAGTTTTTGTATTTTTTAGTAGAGATGAGGTTTCACCATTTTGGCCATTTTCATCTGGTCTTGAACTCCTGACCTCAGTTGATTCCCCCGCCTTGACCTCCCAAAGTGCTGGGATTACAGGTGTGAGCCACCGCGCCTGGCCAATACTTTTATTCTCTGCTAATTTGTGATGCTTTATTTACCATAGAGTTCTCATATGTACTGTGGTCTCAGAATATCTATTCTATGTCTTGATATGTACATTTTTACACTTGTTCTTTTGTCAGTTCCATACTCTTATTTATATTTGCTTTTAAAAATGATTTAAGAGCTGGCAAGGCCCCTGTCTCATCATTCCTTTTCATGTTCAACATTTTCTTTGCTGCTGGGCATGGTGGTTCATGTCTGTAATCCCAGCACTTTGGGAGGCTGAGGCAGGCTGATCACCTGAGGTTGGGAGTTGGAGACCAGCCTGACCAAGATGGAGAAACCCCCATCTCTACTAAAAATATAAAATTAGCTGGGCGTAGTTGTGCATGCCTGTAATCCCAGCTACTCAGGAGGCTGAGGCGGAAGAATGGCTTGAACCCGGGAGGCGGAGGTTGCGGTGAGCCGAGATTGCACCATTGCACTACAGCCTGGGCAACAAGAGTGAAATTCAGTCTCAAAAAACAAGCAAACAAAAAAACCCCACATTTTATTTGCTGTTCATGCTTAATTATTCTTTTGGTTGAATGTTAGAATGATTTTGTGAAATTCTGAAAAGAACACTATTGAGATTTTTATTGAAATTATATTGACCATTCAAATTAATTTGCAAAGCACTGATGTCGTTGCCATAAAGCTCAGTATTCAAAGCTTCTACATTTTCCAACAGCATTGTATAATTTTTTTATATGGGTCCTTCACATTCTCATTATAGCTTTTCCAAGGCATTCCACAGAAGTTTCCAATGTCATCATTGTTGATTTTTGCTATTGTCATTTTATCTTTTCCAAAAGTTATATTTTCTAATTGGATAATAGTTCTATATAGAAAAGCAATGTAGCAAATTTCTATATACAAATTTTTATACAGAAAATTTGTATATACAGAAGGTACTGGCTTTTGTGTCTTTTTTATATTTAGCAGTTTTCTTGGGCTCTCATATTGATTCTAATAATTCTTAGTTGAATTGTTCTTTTGAATTTCTGGGAATGTAATTATATCATATACAAATAATTACAAATCTATTTTCTCCCTTCCAGTGTTTGTGCATCTTATTTTTATAAGTGCCCTATTTCATCAGTTAGAACTTTCAGGTCAAAATTTAGTAAAACTGGCAACAAACTATATCTTTGTTTTGATCCTGATTTTAATAATATTGCATTACTATTTCATCCTTAAAGATGACTTTATTTGAAATAAACACTTTTTGTTATGTTAATAAAAGTTCTTAAATTTGTAATTATTTTTTAATAGGAACCAGCTGTTGAATTCTAATGTATTTCCTGCATTAATTGAGAATCTTATTTGGATTTTCTTTTTTAGCCTGTGGATGTCATATGTTACACTGTTGGATTTTAAAGATATTAAAACATAAAATTTTTTATTTTAGATTAAACCCTCCTTGGGTTATTTTCATACTGTTACCTGAATTTGGATTTTCTTTTCTATGTTCACAATTTAGATAGGTTTATTATCTTCTTTTTTTGAGCTGTCTTTTTCAGGGTTTTACATCAGGGTTATCTCTGTTAAGTAAATTACATAAATTTTCCACATTTGTCAATGTTTGAAATTACTGAAACGTAGTGATTACGTATTCCTTAGGAATTGAAAGATTTTTTTTTCCTATAAAGTTTTCTTTTTTTTTTTTGTCCTATAAAGTTTTCTAGGCCTAGACACATTTTTTTCCTGGAGGGAAATCTTTCCTTTTTTTCTTTTTTAAGTTCTTCAGCCATGATTGGCATATGTAGGTTTTATACTTCTAATTTTGATAATGTATATATTTTCAGACTATTCATTTCATCTAGGTTTTCAGATTTATAATTTATAATTTTGCAAAGTATTGTCTTGTATTTAAAATATCTCCTTATCTGGTGCTGAACCTCCCCTTTTTATTTTCTAATTTTATTATCCATAGGGTTTTTTTCTTCTTTAGTTTCTCTAATATTTGTCTACTTTATTACTTTTTTTAAAAAGTGCTCTCAAATTAATTCTGTAAGTTTTCCTGTGTCCTAATTCAGTTAGTTTTGGTTTTGCCTTTAGTCTTTTCTTTCTACTGATTTCTTAGGGATTTTGTTGTCATTGCTGTTTTTATAAACTCTTGAGTTGAAAGCTTTTATTTTTCCTTTCCTTGAAAATAAAAACAAATAAGATTGTAACTTTAACTTTTAGTACAACTTTGACAATATTTCACACCTGTTGATATATTGTGCTCTTATTTTAATTATCTTCTAACTGCTATGTTCTTATACTTTAATTTTTGTTTTGTTTAATTTTTGTTCTGTCCTTAGCTTTATTTTTTGTTTTAATTTCTATTATTAATAGCTAGTTATACTGCACTGTGATCAAGTAATCAAGCTTATATAATTTTTGTTTCTTGAAATATTTCCCATTTTGGTATATTCATCACAAATACTTCCTCCTGTTCTATAATATCTTTTCATTTTGTTTATATTGTCTTTTTTAACACATAGTTTTTTTGTCTTAATGTGATCCAATATATCCCTCTTATTTTATTGTTTGCATGTTTGTATCTTATACAAAAAATTTCTGTACTTGATGATAATGAGTGTATCTTCCTATATGTTGTTTTTTCTCGAGGTTGCAAAGTTTTGCTTTTCACATCTGTGTCTTTAATCTTTATGGCTGATGTGAGTGAGAATCTAATTTCACTTACTCCCATATGGATAACCAGTTATCCCAGTTCCACAATTTCCTCCCATTGCTTTGTGAGGCTATTTCAGTCGCGTACAGAGCTTCCTCATGTACATAGGATATTTATGGGCTTTTGTTCGGTTCCATTAGTCTATTTCTATTCCCTATGCCAATACTACCACAATCTTTTCAGTAAGTCTAAATATCTAACAAGACAAGTCCTGCTACCCTCTCTTCTTTTTCTTCCAAATTTTATTGGCTTTTCCTGGCCCATTCACATGAAATTTAGAATTAGCTTCTTAAGAATTGTGCACATTTTGAGGATTTTTAATATTAAAATTTCATCAAATCTATAAACAAATATGGAGATGGCTAACATTTTTATGGGAATCTTGCGTGATACCACTACACCAGAGGTGCCACCAAGATGGCTAACATTTTTATATTACTGAGTACTCTAATCAATAAACATAGTAATTTTCTCCATTTATTTAGATCTTCTTGTATTTTATTCAATAATACTATCGTAGTTTTCTTCTTAGAGGTCTTTCATACCTTTTAACAAATTTATCTCTAGGTGCCATATAATTTCTGTTACTATTATAAATGGGATTTTCCCAATATATTTTCTAATTAGTTATTACTATTAAGAATGCTATTGATTTCTGCATGTTTTTTTTTTTTGTATCTAGCAACCTTTGCTGGATAGTTTTTAGTTCTAAGAGTACGTAAATGTTCTTGAGTTCTTTATGTAGACAATCACATTTTCAGCAAACAAGAACAGTTTCTAATCTTTCTCTTTTTCCATTCTTTTATATTACATCAGTTAAGAACTTCAGTATAATGCTGAATAGAGGCTTAGAACTTACATCCTTCTGTAATTTCTGACTTTAATGAAAATGTCTCTAAAATAGTACCAGTTAATATGATATTTGCTTGTAGAGTTTTGATGTATAGCCTTTGTCAGGTAAGGAAAATTGCCTTCTATACCTAGTTTACTAAGATTTTTAAAACCATGAATGAATGCTATATTCTGTCCATACCTTTTCTGCATTTATTGAGACACTAAAAAGATAAAAAATAAAGGAAAAAGGCCTTCCTTTTTAATGTAATAAGTTTTTGAATCTTGAATTATTCTTTCATTCTAGAGATGAAATTCCACTTGGTCATGATATTTTTTTTAAGGTTTTGTATCTACATGAAAAATGAGATTAAGTTATAATTTTCCTTATTTGGATTGTCCCTGTCTGGCTTTAATATCTCAAAAAATAAGTTAGGAAATTCTCTTCCTTTTTCCTCCCATCCTCTGAAAGAATTTTTGTCTTTTAAAGCAGGGCTTATCTATTTTTTAAAAATCTGGTAAATATTTGGGCCTGGTGTCTTCGGAGATTGAAGAACTTTTGATTAATAATTTAATGTCTTTAGTAGCTAAGGCTTTGTTCTGGTTTTATCTGAATAAATTACCAAATTTCAATTTCTTTCTTGAAAATTATTTATTTCTTCTAAGTTTCCATATTTATTCAGATGGAGTTAATAGTATTCTTTTATGTATTTTAAAATCTCCACTGTATCTATTTCTATCCCTTTTTATTCCCACTTTCTGTTTGTGTTTTTCTCTTTTTTATTGATTGGTTGTGCTCAGGCTTTATCTTTTTCTGTAAGTTGTTTTAAAAAACTAACTTTGTGTTTTATTCACCTTCCCTAAATATAATTTCTTTCATTCTTCTCTTATATTATTTTCCTATTTCTAGTTTGGATTTCTCTGTTGTTCTTGCCTAGTTTTTTAAGTTGAACACTTACTTATTGTGCTGTTTTTAATTTGTTTTTTCATTTTGCTTTTACTAGTTTTTTTCTTAAGTAGAACTTTACTTGTCCTTTTGACTACAGCAAGGACCTCAGCACTTTTTAATTACATGTGGACCCTGTTCCCCATCTTATTTTTATTCCAGAGTTAAAGTTTTTAAAGATAAAAGTTATTTTAAAAACATATTGGTTTTTTTGTTGTTGTTGTTTGTTTGTTTGTTTGTTTGTTTGTTTGTTTTTTTGAGACGGAGTCTCGCTCTGTCACCCAGGCTGGCGTGCAGTGGTGTGATCCCGGCTCACTGCAACCTCCGCCTCCCGGGTTCAAGCAATTCTCCTGCCTCAGCCTCCTGAGTAGATGGGACTACAGGCACGTGCCGTCACACCCGGCTGATGGAGTTTGTATTTTTAGTAGAGACAGGGTTTCACCGTGTTGGCCAGGATGGTCTTGATCTCTTGACCTCGTAATCTGCCCACCTCGGCCTCCCAAAGTACTGGGATTACAGGCGTGAGCCCCCGAGCCCGGCCCAAAATAAAATATTCTTTAGTAGTTCTTTAAGTGACAGTCTGTGGTTGGTAAACTGTCTTCATCTTTGGATGCCTGAAATTCTTTATTTTTCAGGGTATAGAATTCTAGACTGATAATTGTTTTCCCTCTGCACTTTCAACTTATTACCCTTATTATCTTCTAGAATCTATTGATGTCTATGAGAAGGCTGCTATCACACTAATTTTTATTCCTTTGTCAATAAAATAATTTACCTCTTTAACCTTTTTTTAACTGACAGATAAAATGATACGTATTTATAGTGTACAATGTGATGTTTTAAAGTAAAATTATAACATGGAACGACTAAATCTACCTAATTAACATGTACATTACCTCACATTGTTATCATTTTTGTGCTGGCAACACTTAGCATTCACTCTGTTAAGCATTTTTCAAGAATGCAATATATTCTTATTAACTATAGTCACTATGTGGTACAGTAGATCTCAAACTTATTCCTTCTAACTGAAACTTTATATCCTTTGACCAACATCTCTTCAACTCACCAGCCCCACCCCCATCCTACCCCGACCACAGCCCCAGCTCTCGGTAACCACCATTCTGCTCTCTACTTCTGTAAGATCAACTTTTTTCAGTTCCCACATACGAGTGAGATCACATGGTATTTGTTTTTCTGTGCCTGGCATATGTCACGTAACATAATGTCCTCCAGATTCATCCATGTTGTGGCAAATTACAGGATTTGTTTCTTTTTTCACAGCTGAATAGTATTTCATTGTGTACATATACCCCATTTTCTCTATTCATTCATCTGTTAATGGCCACTTAGGTTGATTCCGTATCTTGGCTATTCTGAATAATGCTGCAATGAACATGAAGTGCAGATATCTCTTTGACATACTGTTTTCATTTCCTCTGAACCTATTACTCAGTAGTTGGATTGCTGGATCATATTGTAATTCTATTTTTAATTTTTTGAGAAACCTCCATACTGTTTTTCATAATGGCTGTTCCAATTTACATTCCCACTGACGGTGTGAAAGGGTTTACTTTTCTCCACATCCTCACCAACATTTGTTATCTTTTGTGGATAATAGTCATTCTGACGAGTGAGGTGATCCAACCTGTTAATTTACAATTATCTCTTTATCCACGGTGTTCTGCAATTCAATTGCAATGTATCTTCGCTTCTAGAAAATTCTCAGCCATTATCTCTTTAAATATTGCATCACTGTCATTTCCTCTTTCCTTTCAGAATTTTTATTACATGAGGGTTGGTATCTATGAGAAGGTTGCTTGCTGTCAGACTAATTTTTATTCCTTTGTAGATAAATTCATTTAACTCTTTAATCTTTTTTAACTCACAGATGAAATGATATGTATTTATAGTGTACAATGTGATCAATCTTCCATGTCTCTTAATACTTTCTCATCTTTGCCTGCATTCTGGGTGTGTTCCTCTGCACCCTTTTCCACTTCACTAATGCCTTCTTCAACTTTATCCAGGCCACAAATGTTCTATCTGGTGCATTTTAAATTCCAATGTTTATACTAATCATTTCTGAGGTTTTTTTTTAGTTGGATCTTTTTTCTACTTTTAACCGGGAGTAGAATCCTGTCCTGACTATTCACTTTGTTGGCTGTCTTCCTTAGCATTAGATTTCTTCATGTATTTTGAAAGCTGAGTTTGCCGGCTCATTTCAGGGGAAAGTGATGTTTGTTTGGTTTGGTTTTCTGTCTTTTTCTTCCTCACTCGGTGCTCATCCCTCCTTCTTCTCCACTATTGCAGTGGTCCACTCAGCCCTCCAGCTCCCCGACCCAGAACCAGAGTCTCTGGGAGCATTTCAGGGTTACTGCTGCTCAGTGATGATAGGGACAGAGCGGACCCAGTCGTGGACTCATTCCCAACCACCAGGCTGTGTCTGTGTCCTCCCACACCCCTACACAAGAAACTTCTAGGAGCTAGAGCCCCAGGCAACTCTCTGGAGTTGTTTTTTTTTTTTTTTTTTTTTTTTTTTTTGAGACGGAGTCTCGCTGTGTCGCCCAGGCTGGAGTGCAGCAGCACAATCTTGGCTCACCACAACCTTTGCCTCCCAGATTCAAGTGATTCTCCTGCCTCAGCCTCCCAAGTAGCTGGGATTACAGGCGTGCACCACCACGCCTGATAAATTTTTGTATTTTTAGTAGAGACAGGGTTTCACCATGTTGGCCAGACTGGTCTCGAACTCCTGACCTCAGGCAATCCACCTGCCTCAGCCTCCCAAAGTGCTGGGATTACAGGCATGAGCCACTGCTCACGGCCTTCTAGAGCCGTTTTATTTAGTCTTCCTTTCCAAGCTTGGGAAGCTCAGTTCCATGTACCTTCCCCATCATAAAACTCTAAGCATCACAAGGACCAGGGCAGTATATCTTTTTTTTATCACCATCGTATCCCCAGTGCATAAAATAGTGCCAACACATGGTAAACTGAGTCAATGAATGATGGCTAGCATATCAAAAACTGAAGGACTGAACCTTTGGAGTTTAACCTGGAGCTTTGTTTACTCCCAGTCCCTCTGGGAAACAGTCAGCCTAGTACTCAGCACAACTTATCTGTAGAAGAGAAGAAGTATTGGTGTAGGGATTAAAAGACCTTGGTTTCAGGGCTGGTTCTGCTCTTGCCTAGTTAAGCCACCTAATCATCCTAAATCCAGGATTCCTCTTCTATAAAATGAGCATCTCATGGAAGAATGACAATGCTGTATCCAGATGTGATGGCTGCTTCATTAGCTTGGGCTCCGAGAAAAGCAGAGCAGATCCCAGCCGATATGGAGTAGGGTGAATGAGAAATCAACTACCTTGGTTAGGAAACAGATTTGTAGGCCAGGCTCACGCCTATAATCCAGCACTTTGGGAGGCTGAGGCAGGTGGATCACAAGGTCAGGAAAAAAAAAAAAAAAAAAAGAAAGAAACAATTGTAGAGTTCTTTGTTACTGCAGCATAATTTAAGCTATCCTGATGGACACAATTACTTACTTGTATCCTTCTTCTCAACAGAGTGTGAACTCTATTGGGAGGAGAATGCTTTCATTTTCACTACTGTTTTCTTTCAAATTTCTACTTTTTTTTTTTTTTTTTTTTTTGAGATGAGGTCTTGCTCTGTTGCCCATGCAGTGGCACGATCTCTGCTCACTCTGCCTCCCAGGCTCAAGTGACCCTCCCACCTCAGCCTCCCGAGTAGCTGGCACTGCAGGTGCATACCACCACACCAGGCTAATTTTTGTATTTTTAGTGGAGACTGTTGGCCAGGCTGGTCTCAAACTCCTGAGTTCAAGTGATCCACTTGCTTTCACCACCCAAAGCACTGGGATTACAGGCGTGAGCCACCATACCTAGCCTTCACTTGCTTATGTAATATGTGATAGTTATTCTTCACTCTATCTTCACTACTAAGGACAAGCATATTAAAATCCAGTTTTAATTACCCTACATTTGCAGCACTCTAATTTTCTGAGAAAATTGTGACATTGTCTAGGATTCCCAAAACTATAGTAATACATTTTGTTTGTTTATTTATTTATTTTGAGACAGGGTCTCGCTCTGTCACCCAGGCTGGAGTGCAGTGGCACAATCTCAGCTCACTGCAACCTCTACCTCCCGGGTTCAAGTGATTCTGTCACCCCAGTCTCCTGAATAGCTGGGATTACAGGTGCCCCCCACCATGCCCAGCTAATTTTTGTATTTTTAGTAGAGACAGGGTTTCACCATGTTGGACAGGCTGGTCTTGGACTCCTGGCCTCAAGTGATCTGCCCAGGTTGGCCTCCCAAAGTGCAGGGATGACAGGCGTGAACCACTGCGCCTGGCCATGGAATAGTATATTTTAAAGTGCTATGGTACCTTTTCCAGAGAGGGATGGGAAGACAAAATTTTTGACTTGGATGTAATTTAAAGTTTTCATGAGGACATGCAACATGATTATGTGTCTCAGTAACACAGTGCTGCCTAAGGGCTGGTGCGTGCGCAGATCTGCCGGCCCCTGCAGGACTCTTGGAGTTCCTGGTCCTGTGTCTCAGTGGGGCTTCTGCTCTTATGCTCTCGGTGTACCTGACTTTAGTGGAAGTCCTAGCCACATTCCCAGTTTGCTTCCCTCTACCTGCTTGAGATGGAAAGTCCAAAAACCAAGAACTTTTTGAGTAGATATGTAAGAAGAGCTCAGCAGTACCCTGAGTGAACTGCATGAACCCCATGGCATTTCTTATGGGTGTTGTAGGAGTTTTATTTTGTTGTTGTTGTTGACGTTGTTTTTGTCAATGGAAGAATGTTTTATGGAATTTAAAATACAAAAACTGTCTGTGGTTCCTTAGACACTTGCACTGCAATAAAATTATACTTTATCATATAGTTATTAATGGTTTGAAGAGAAATAAACAGCATAAGCAAAATATGGTCCATACTATGAAAATGCAAACCACACAATGGTGACTTTGATTTTCATAAAATGAAAATCATAAAATAATTACTGAGTATCCAAAGACATACTTAATATATACATGTGAAATATCTTATACACAGATATAATAAAAGTTTGTCAGCATTTTGATATTTGAGGTTTTCAGATACATGGCTTCTAGATAAAGGATATAATTGCATATTCTTAAGGAAATACAGTTTTATTATTTCAAGGAATAGACATCGGAACTCAGTTGATAGGATGCTATTTAGAGTCCTCTTTTAGTGAGTATAAAAAAGCAATTCATAACAAGCACATTGGTTTCTGAGTAAAATGAAGCTTCTGAAATGTGTGAAGAATGCTTGAAAACAATGTTTTATAAGCCAGTGAAACATCTCCCTTCCCCTCACTTATAGGATTGCAAAATTTAGCAAATGAAAATATACCAGGCCCAGGTAAGCGTGAATTTCAAATAGAAACAAAGAATTTTTAGTGTACTATATCCCAAACATTGAGTGGGACAGACTTATATTTGCGGTTTATCTGGAATTCACACTTACCTGGGCACCCTATCCTTTATCTGGCAACCCTTCCCACCTCAGAAGTTAACCTTCATCGTGCACCACCTTTTGGAAAGGAACCAGGCCAGCCTCTGTAAATTCTGTATTGGTGAGCCCGTATTAATGCTTTTTCTTTTGCACATTTTGAGGCTTATAGAGAGACTGAATTTGCCAACCAATGGCTCTCAAACCCAATGCACCCTGGCAAAGCAAAGTAGGGCAGCCTTCAGAACTTCTCCAAGGGGAGGGCTGTGTGGGTTCTCCCCCACAAAGCTCTATTTTAGTCACAGTCATTAGTGCTGGAGAAAACACACACTGGTCATGAGATTCACCTTTTGCCATGTCGCAAGAAAGTCAGTAAAACAATGCCTGAAAGACGGCTTGGGCTTCGGTCCCCTGCACTGAGCGCTCTGCAGTCCACCTTCTGAAACATGCCTGTGCGTTTTTTCCAACTGTCAAAGCTCCTGACATCTCTCCCGGCAGAGGGATTGAGCAGCACTTTAAACCAGAGACTGAGTGATTTCAGGCAAGTATTCCGGCCTTTCCATGAGACCTGTGCTTAGAAGAAAGGAGAAGAAAGGCCAACTTGACTGAGCTCTTGATAGAAATACATTTGCTTACTTAGTCCTCATTAGCTCCCGCTGAAGTATGACTCTCAGTTTACACACCGAGAAACAGGCTCAGAGAAGTCAAGCCCTTGCCGAGTCACAAAATCAGTAGCAGAGCTTGGATTCCAACCCAGGTCTCTTGGGTTACAAAAGGCTGAGCCCTATTTCCATGCTGCCACCCTTCGTCTCTCTAGGGAAAGGGAGAGTGCTAAAGAATGCCAGGGTTATGGAATAGTCTAGAGGAAAACATACACTGTCATGGGGCAGGCTCATTCCTAACCAGTTTCTGAGAGAAGAATATGAGGTATAACAAAATGAAAATGGGCTTCATAGCTAGACACTTCAGTGTCTGACGCCTGCCTCCACTGCTTTTTAGCTGTGTGACTTTGTTATCTAATTTCTCTCTCTGTTTTTTTTTTTTTTTTTTTTTTTTAAGCAATGGCATCTCGCTATGTTGCCCAGGCTGGTGCAGTGGCTGTTCACAGGCATGCTTATAGTGCACTACTCTCTGGAACCCCTGGGCTCAAGTGATCCTCCTGTTTCAGCCTCCTGGGTTTCGTTTCTCTTTATCAGTCAAGATGCCAGCAGGAAATTGATGGCACACACAGCACGTTTAACTGAGGAGAGTTTAGCAAAGGGACTATTAACTGAGGCTTGGGCAGGATTACAGGAACCCACAGGGGATGGTGAAGCACTGAGAGACTAGTAATCGCAGAAAGCCATCACCACCCAGGCTTACGGGGCAAGAGGAGGGAATATTTTATTGGATCCTGTTGAAAGCTGGCATCATGGACAAGAGCCATCTGACAGGGGCTGTGGCCCTGGAGAAACACAGCCACTGTCAGAACAATGCCCTGGAACAGAGGTCCTAACCTTGACCTCTCTCTTTCCCTAGCCAGGAGCACAGGTTATAAGTCTGTAGAGTTTAGCCCCTCAGGGCACAGAGGAGGACAGGAAGTGGATGGAAGGGGTGGGGCATAGTAATCGGAGAATAACAACACTCCCGCTGGGCATCAGTTTCCTTTTTTTTAAAATGGGGATCATGGTAGCTACCATGTGGCATTGTTGTAAAGATTAGAAATACATGGACTGACGCATTCAACAGGTATTTTCCAAGTACCTACCATATCCTGGGCTCTCTCCCACAGATACAGTGATGACCAAAACAGACCGTATCTCTGCCCTCATGGTAGGTGAAACGCAAGAAAGCCAGACGTTACATAAGTATTTACAAGGGGGAGGAGATAAAATATCACCTCTCACACACAGGGTACTCATAGTACTTGTAAAGAGCAGCTATAATTATTTCTTAAAGTCCCCCAAAGAGACCTATGCTGCATACCACTTCTTGATTTCTTATACCAGTATGTATTTATGAACAACTTTTACCATCCGGACAGATTTTCTCCCACTGGAATACAAAGTTCTGAGCGTCCAGAAAGCAGAAAACAGCTGTTACTCCCTGTGTTACTCAGGGTTCTCCAGGGAAACAGAACCAATAAGACGCATGTGTATAAGATATTTATTGTAAGGGACTTGGCTCATGCAATTACGGAGATTGATGGGCCACTAGATCTGTAGTCAGCAAGCTTGGGGAGAGCCAGTGGTGCAGTTCCAGTCTGAGGCTGGCAGGCTCAAGACCCAGGAGGAGCTGATGTTTCAGTTCAAGTCCAAAGGCAGGAAAAAACTGATGTCCCAGCTCAAAGGCAGTCAGGCAGGAGGAATTATCTTTTACTTAGTCTTTTTGCTGTCTTCAGGACTTCAGACAACCGGATGAGGCCTACGTACACGGGGGAGGACAATCGGCTTCACTTGGTTCATCAGTGTAAATGCTAAGGTCATCCAAAACACCCTCACAGAAACACCCAGAATCTTGCTTGACCAAATATCTGGGCACCCCATGGCCCAGTCAAGCTGACACATAAAATTCATCATCATGCTATGCTGGAGTTAAAATTCTTTATAAAGTTGCCCCTCACTTCCCCCTCCTGCCTAACATGGCCTCTCTTTTTCACCTGGAGTCTCTCCAACTGCGGCTCCCAGGCCACCTGTATGGAACTCTTGTGGGAAATTTCTGGTCACTCAGATCGCAGGACCCCAGGCAGGCTCTGTGTATGAGGATACCTGGGACAGAGACTCAGGAATCTGCATGGTAAACACAGCCCTGTGGCTGCCCATTCTCCAGTCCTGTGATCACCTTATGGTGTCCCCTCTCCAACCTGTCAGGTACCAAAAGGAGAAGAGAAACCCTACAAGATAAGATGTATTCTGAGGGCCGAGGGGGTGAGGGAGCCTCTAAGGGGACAGGGAGAAGTGCCTGAATAGTGAGGCCGATCCACAGGATGGTGAGAGGAAGGATTACTAACAGCCGGGGAGTGAAAGGCAAGTGGGGCTCCTGTGCGTGGCAGCTCTGGGGCTGCTGAGCCCTGGGGATGCAAAGGCGCTGCTGGGGCCTCCTGCCTGTCGACCTCTCCAGACTCAGCCTGGCTCTCTCTGCCTTGCCCCCATGGCCAGTCCTGGCGAACTTCCTTCAGTTCCTCAAACAGCTGAATCCCTTCCTGCCTCAGGACCTTGGCTGGTGCTGTTGCTTCTGCCCAGAGCCCTCTCCTTAGGATTCTCTGCTTGGCTGGCACCTTCTCCTTCAGGCTTCACCATCAGGGGAGCTCTCCGTGGAGGGGCCACCTCAAACCACCCCATCCAATGTAGGGGCTTCCCTCTGTTTCAGCACCTGTTTGCTTTCCCTGAGAATTTATGAAGATATGTGGCTTTAAACATTTATTTGTGTGTGAAGCAGGAGCAAGTTTCATAGGCCACATATCTATGTGTGCAAAACTGTAATAGATTATATTTTGTAATTCTTAAATTCTGAACCCTCCCTCTGTCACAGAAAACAGAGTCTTCTTCAGATAACCTCAGCCAAATGAAGGGTTACAGGGTCATTTCCGGTTATCGACCTAGGCAGATTTTCTCACATTCTTCCTAGAGAGGCTCTCAGTTCTAGGGGTGTGTGTGTGTGTGCGTGTGTGTGTGTGTAAAATGAGGGTTATTTTTGCCCTGGTGCCAAGAGAGAGAAGCACCTGCTCTATGGTTGTTGCTCTTTGTCCACAGTGGCTTTGTTGGAGTGTGGAGTCCCCTGGGCCTTTGGTCATTGGCACCCATCCTCCTGACTTCCTTCCAAATGACCTAGGATCTGTTGTGGTCTCCAGTGGCCTTGGCATTCTCCTTTTCCCAAAATTGTTGGGTCCTGTAGCCTCTCTCGACCCTCCGGGGTCCTGCCCGTGGGCAGGGGAGATCTTGGCTCCTCTTTTTGCACTAGACTGTGAGTCTGTCCTCAGCCCATCTGCCTGGATGCCTCATTCAGCCATGCCTCTTCTACCTTCACACACAGGCTTCTGGGGGAGGTCACCTGTGGAAGGGGGCTCAGGGAACCTCCATCCTGGGGTTCCCTAATTAGTTGTGAAGTTTCTATTATCTCTTGACCCAGAGCATGACTGGGGAAGGAGGACCCACACAGGCAGCTCCCTTATTTCTCCCTCTCCCCTTTCTCCCTTTTCTCCTAAGCTGGTGAATTTTTATTTGGGGCAAGTCAGTGGGAGGGAATACTATTCTTAGGACATGGCACTTCCTTCCTCTTTGCTGCTCAAAGTGCAGAGTTAATGATGTAGCAGTGACTCCACGGGGCATCTTCAGGACCAAGCACAGTGCCTGGCATGCAGTAAGCACTAAAGGAGTATTTGGTGAATGAATGAATGACTACATCAGTATGAGTTTGCCATCTTGAATAATATTCCTGCCCTGAATAACTTTGGAGAAAGTGCCAAAGAACTTCATTTGGTGAGAGTTTCCAATCTCCACCACAAAGTAGCTGTCGCCCGTGCCTCATGAGTGGACAGCATGAGCCCTCTGGAAGCCAGACATGAATTGACGTAGGAGAAAATAAACATGTGAAGCACTGAACTGGCAACATGCTCCAGTTACCTTTGAATTTTATGGGAAGGCAAAAAATAGCCAACAGTTATCACGTTAAGCCTTACAAAGTGACTTTGTGTTCAGGTCAGTGCTGCAACCTTAGGAATCCCAAAGATAATTGACGGGGAGCCAATTTTCAATTTTACCCAAGTCCCTGGAGGGCCCTGGGGAAAGTACAATGAGCAGCTTCTTACTGTGAAAGTGACACTGGGCTGGGCCCTCCACAGGGCAGAGGAGCCCTCTAGGTGCAGAGAAGTTCTGGGAACTTTCTGCACTGACCAAATGAACGTTTTTACCGACTCTGACACAAGTTTTGCCTTTTTCTCTTAAAGTGGAATGGGTGAGTTAGAGGGAAGGCGGGGAGAAGAAGATTACATTTTGGAGAAGAGCTTCCAAGTTAAAAACAATGGAAGCTAAAAAATAGAGGAAAGTGATGTATTTAAAAGATTGTGTTTGATAGAATCCTGCAATAATAATGTCATGCTTAAATTACACATAATTGGTGTTCAATAAATGGTGGGGATGAATACATTAATAAATTAAGAATATTTGTACCTATGAGTTTTTATCTGCATCAGACAGACTTTTTGGAAAGCTGACCTGAGAACTAAAATATTCCTTTATGATGTTGTTTCTATGGGAAAATATGCTTTGCATTCCAAACAACTGACTTGTGAGTGGGATTTTGCAGAAGTCAGGATTGCTGCCATGGGGTTGGGTTATGTGACGCAAACCACAATCTCTAGTCTGCACCTCTTGTGACCAACCCACATGCTTAGAAGCCCACAGGCTTCTAATGTCAGGGACGCTGCCATTGGTCAAAGGACAAAGTTTTGCTAACATGGAAATACCCCAGAATATGAACTTAAAACAGAGGGCAGAAAACAGCAGATAAAATCCAGCCTTTCCATTTGAAAGTCAGTTGTAACTTCAGTTAAAGTGAAGCATTAACCATTCATTCACACATATGTGTGTATCTCCTCTCTTTCTTCCCAAGTCCATTACAGGGATTTAAAAAATGAATTATCTTAAATGACAGAACAGGAAGACAGATAACAGCAGACAAGAGATGTCAACAGAATTGTGGAAAATGGGGAGTGTGGGATGGGGTGCCGGTACTTAGTTTAGCAATGCAGCAGTCTAAGCAAGGCACCTGCTGGGGTGGCAGGGGCAGGCGGGGCGGGGGGTGGTGCAGTCCCTCTGTAGACCCCTGTGAGACTCAGCATGTGGGGTGACAGTGATTGTGGGAGGTGAGTGAGAGGGGGGATGTTGAGATCAGGGAAAATTAGCCATTAAGCCTGACTCAAGAGGGCTGTCCTCAGTAGCTTCTTCTACCCCTGCAGCCGGGAGTCTACCCCTCTCGCCTTGAGAAGCTTGTTTTAAGGAGACGTTGAAACCCAACAGAAGAGGCTTAGGACAAGGAGACTCCAGGCAGGGCGTGGATTAGTCAAGGGGACTAATTGAAACAACACTTTCTCCACTCCCCACCCTGCTCAGAAATAGCCCTAACCCGGCATGTTTCCACCAGCTCCCACCAGGGAAAAGGTAGACCCAGTTGGCTCAAGAGTAAAGACAGGTTTACTGACATTGTGTCTACCAATAAAGAATCACATCTCATCACCCTAGGGTGTCACCACCGGGAGACATGATTCATTTCACACAAAGAGCTTTGGATTATCTTTTTAGAGCTTTGGATTATCTTTTTAGCGCCCCACGGCCTATCATGTTGGGGCAGCAGTAATTACCTTGTGGGTAGGATGAGAAGGACAATTACTCTCTTTTTAAATTTTAGTTTACTTTTAATCAAAGTAATACATGTACAAAGCTTAAAAACTCTAACAATACTATAAGGCTTATAATGGAAAACAAAACACAGAAAACAAAAAACAGTCTCCCAGCCCATACAACCCCACACCTGATTCCCACTCCCTGAAGTCAGTTGCTTTCTATTCTTTTCACTGTTTCTTCTCCATATTTATCAATCATGTGTGTATACTGCTCATTTCCTGCTTTTTCCATTTGGACATTATTTATTTCTCATCTTGGACATTTTGAATTTTGATTTTTTCCTCCACCATCCACATAATCACTCCTTCAAATGCTCAAAATGATGCCATATTTTAGTCACCTTCATATTTGGCAATAACTTCCTTTTCAAAAATATAAGTAATACATGTATATACATTTTTTCTGTGAATATGAAGGCGTATTTACATTTTTAAAACAAAATTATTCTCCCAATCCAAAGTCATCTAAAATATAGCATCACTTTGAACATTTGAACCCAGATCATAAGAGAGAGTCTATTTTTCTGCTTTCACCAGGCACATTCTCCTTGAAGTGGCCATGAGTGGTGACTGTGGCCGGGTGGAGAAATGTGATCCTAGCATACTCCTCGGCATCACAGCAATCCTGGGTTGACATAGTCATAATAATGCAAACCTTGTCTATTAGCTCTCCACTCTTAAAATCAACCTACCCACAAAGCAAGGAAGACATGAGAATGGAAACAGAGCTCATTGTAAATGTTTTCATTCTTGATGCAAAATTAAAGGTACAAATAGCAGATAATGGGAGCAAGGGAGAGACAGAAAGAAGGGAACTGTGCTGATATCCTCAGCTAATGTACTAGGGAGTCAAAAGTTACTTTCTAGATGGAGGAAGAAATAGAAGATTAAGTATATCATATAAGTGTACAGCGGAAACCCATAGTAGAAGTAAATTATAAATAAAAAAGTTGGGGGAAGGGAATAGGAACTTATATTCTATTTTATAGAGGTGAGTCAAAAGAGTGCCTGTAATTCCAGCTATTCAGGAGGCTGAGGCAGGAGAATTGCTTGAACCCAGGAAGGCGGAGGTGGCGGTGAGCCAAGATCACACCACTGCACTCCAGCCTGCACAACAAGAGTGAGACTCTGTCTCACAAAAAAAAAAAGAAAAAAAGAAAAAAAAAAAACAAAAGAATGTCTTAAACTGACCAAGAAACTGTTTTTAAAAAGTCACATAAGCATATTTTTTGGAGTTAGGAAGTTCACCATCCAAATAATTTTTAAAAGAGGCCGTTAAAGGTAGTAGTTTCTGGCAGGTGGCATGTGTGTGGGGTGAGCCCTGCTAGTTTTCAATATAAACACTTCCTTATTATCTGATTTCTTTTCTCTTGTGCATATATTACTTCAATTTTTAAAATGTAACAGGTGGAAATACTCAAAAATTGAATTCAGTGTGAACACAGGAGCCATAAATGCAGATACTCATTTTTCAGTGGCCATCTGTATTATTGTGCCATCAGAAATTGCACATTTCCCGGGCACCACTTTGAGTGGTAATATAAGCTTAATAAGTCTCCTGTTGAAAGACTTACCAAGTTAGCATTGGATATGGGCAGCATTAGGGGAGCAGGATAATGTACTTTCAAGGCTCTTACTATAAGGTAAGTGCACCAACCACATAGATGAGGAAGAAAGACTGCACAGAAGTGAAAAATATTCCTCTCTCATGGGTCTGGTTTCTTGTACATCTTTGCAAAGAACATGGCCCTTGGTAGCCTCTCCATTTGTTGAAAGAATACAATTCATAGCAATACATACAAGACCATCCACCATCTGATCCCAACTTTCCCAGCTGCCTCTTCCCCTGTATCCTGTACCAGGGACATGTGGCTGCTCTCCCTTTCTGGAGAGAGACATACTCCTTTTTATGCTTCCTTATCTTTGTATATTCTGAGTCCTCTACTTGGAATACTTTTCCCCACCTTCTTAAGGGCATGTGTTAAGACCCCTCTTCCTAACGGAGCCTCCTGCACCACAGTCTCCCCAGTCTCCTTAGACAGAGAGGACCTTTCCTGAGTGTTCTCACCAGCCTGTGCCATTCTGTTCCTCAACTATATTCAACAACTGCCACCAGGCTCTTCTTGCAAGGGGGAAAAATCTAAAGTGATATCTTGGCTTATGTCTGCAGAAAAAATATAATCCAGAAGCTCAGGAAACCAGCTGAGAAGGTCACTGGGATGTTCTGGCAAGAGCAGAGGTCAGGATGTAGTTTTGAAAACATAGGTGCTCTTTAGACACCCGATGGCCAAGGATTGGCCATGGGGAATGCTCTCCATCGCTCGGCCCCAGTCCATTGTGTGCGCTCCTCCAATCAGCTGGGCTCAGCTACGTTTGTGGGCAGATTTGCACTGTATTCATTTATCCTTGATAGTGAGGCATTCTGCAGTCATTTTTAAACTTTTTAATCATAGGAATTTGCAAACATACACACATAAATCCTCATATACATGAAATCCAGCTTTAACGATTATCAATACTTTGCCTATCTTATTTCATCTCCCCTTCCGCACACTTTTCTTTTATGGGGTGGTAGGGTAGGGTGGGAATTTTTATTTATTTTTATTTATTTATTTATTTATTTTTGAGAAAGGGTTTCATTCTATTGTCCAGGGTGGAGTGCAGTGGAGTGATCTTGGCTCACTGCAACCTCTGTCGGGTGGGAGTATTTTAAAGCAAATCATAGGCATCTCAGAGTATGTTTCTAACAGATAAGGACTTCTTTTAAAATTGCAGTACAATGTACATAACAGAAAATGTTCTGTTTTACCCATTTGTAAGTGTACAATTCAGTGGCACTAAGAACCTTCACATTGTGTGCAACCATCACCACCATCTGTCTCCAAAACATTTGCATCATAAACTGAAACTCTGTACCCATTAAACAATAACTCCTCATTTCTCCCTCAACCTAGCCCCTAGTAACCACTATTCTACTTTCTGTCTCTGGATTTGACCATTCTGGACACTTCATCTAAGTGAAATCATACAGCATTTTTAAAAATCTGGTTTATTTCACTTATAATGTTTTCAACTTTCATCTAAGTATTTTATTCCTTTTAAAGACTGATAAGGGCTTTTAAGATAATAATCACAACATATCTAACAAATTTAATTACAATTTTCTAGTATCATTGAATTAGCTAATCTAGGTTCACATTTCCAAAAGTGTGTCTTTAAATGTCCTTTTACAGTTAGTTTGACAGAATCAGGATCCTAACAAGGTCCACACACTATATTTGGTTGATACGTCTCTTAAGTCTATTTTAACCTACTATATTCTTTCTCCTTATTTTTCATGCCATTTATTTGTTGAAGAAATGAGGTAATTTGTTCTGTAGAATTTTCCTCATTCTGGATTTGGCTGATTACATCCTCAGCATTGTTTAACCATTTCCTCTATCCTCTGAATTTCACAAAAACAAATAGTCAGATCTAGGGGCCGGATTTCATTCAGGTTCAACCCCTTTGGTGGGCTGTGTGCTTTCTATTACATCACAACAAGAAGCCCTTGTATCTGATGGTCTCAATTCTTGAGATATTAAAACAGATCTATGGGTTTGGGTGCTGCCAGCCCAATATACCCATTGATAATATGGCATTTAAAAATAAGTGTTCTTGCTTGTGGTGGCTCACATCTATAACCACAGTGCTTTGAGAGGCTGAAGTGGGAGGGTGGCTTGAGACTAGGCATTCAAGACCAGCCTGGGCAACAAAGTGAGATCCCATCTGTACCAAAAAAAAAAAAAAAGAAATTTAAAAATTAGCTGGGCATGGTGGCATGTGCTTGTAGTCCCAGCTATTTAGGAGGCTGAGGCTAGAGGATCACTTGAGCCCAGGAGATCAAGGCTGCAGTGAGCTACTATGATTGCCCTAATGCACTCCAGCCTGGATTATAGAGAGAGACCCTGTCTCTTTAAAAACAAAAAAAGTGTTCTTAAGACTTTGTAAATGATTGTAAGCATACCTATGTGTCTGCGTCTCTATTTATATCAGTCACCATTCTTAGCCCTAGGGTTGTCTTTATTTTTCTGTAGATCTTTAGAACCTCCCCAAAGTCCCTGTTCAATCTGTGATGTTCAGTAGCCACTCCCAGAATTCTTGAGCTCTCAGATTTCACGTAAGATAGCTCCCTATGTCCAATTAGTCCTTGAGTTGCCTGCATATGGGTGCCCACTCAGGCACACACATCCACCTAGAAGGAATCGTCACCCACCCGTCTTGGTAGCCTGCTCCAATGTCTGAGCGCTCACAGAGCATCAGTCTTCCCTCTGTCTGGTCTAGCCCTCCCTGTGAAGTTGAATTCCATTTCCTCCCATTTGGGGCTCGGTGGAGCTGAAGAGCAGCTGGCCAGCAGCCCCTGTAGATGAGGCCTGGAGAAATGATGCATGAGGCTAAGACACATCCTAGGTAGTCTACATGCTTCATGAATGTAATGGAAGATTGGCAAGGACTATAACATGTTTTATTGTAAGTTTCTAGCTGGAATTCATTATTTTTCTTTTAAAATTAAATACAAATAACTTATTTATAAAAAGTAAATATTCAGAGACTATGAACTAAACAAACAGACAAACTAACAATTTTCCAGAGTTGGCATTGTGCTTATTTTGTGCCGTTATAAATAAACAGAGTCCTACTGGTGTCAGATTTAAAAAGTCACTCTACCTCTTACACATTTTGCCTTACTAGGGTGGAAGGGTCAAAGAGCAAGGAGGGAGAAGACAGAGCAAAGACAGAGGGCAGAAGAGTCTCAGATGAGGGTGTCAGGGGGTATAGGAGAGCCTGGGTCTATAGACACAAACAGAACATGTTTTTGAAACTGCCCAGACTCTATTTCAATCTCCAGTCTGTAAAATGGAGATGAAGCGCCCCGCCTGACCCCTTTTTAGGGTTGTGGGAGATGCAGACGGGCTAATGGGTGTGAATGTGCTTTGTGGGCTGAAGCTACTGGGCCCCTTACAGGCCTACAGGTCAGGGGAAAGAAGAGAGTGTTGCCAGCACCTGTGAGCAGAATTAACCCATTGGTTGATTGCCTGGCCACCTGGACTTAGCATGTATTGAACTGAATCCATGTGCAGGGGCTCACAGCCATTCCGATTCTACAGACTGGTTAAGTTTCACAACAGAAATCGAGGATAATTGCAGGGTTGTCAATTATTGTTTTACCATCTACTATTACAATTCTATTTATTTAAAAGGTAAAAGGATATTTTAATAATATCTCAACCACTGAGGATGGTAAGATGAGCAAAATAGGATACTCACTCCCAAGGAGTTAATAAAACTGTAGGGAAACACATGTATAAAAATATGTACATAAAGACCAAATAGATGTGTAGCCCCTAGGACTCTTTTGCTTGTTAGAAAAAAACAGTACAAAATGGCTTAACAAAAAGTGGGGACTTGCTGGTTCGTACAACTGAAAACTCTGCAGAAAATGTGGCTGCCACCCAGTTTGATGTAGAACCTCTTGACTCTGTCCTTTTTCTCCAGTTGCACATGGCAACCTCAGCAGCCCCAGGCTACAGCCCCTTGCCTTCAAGGCCAGCTAGTAAGCTGCCTCCAGCAGCCCCAGCCCAGTACTCCCGCAGCACAGTGGCTCTACATGGATCCTGAACCCCTTCCTGGACCAACCACAGTGGTCCCTGGCCTGGTTTGCTCTGACTGGTCACCCAATGCACAGGGACCAGAAATGTTAGGGGAGTGGCTTTCCCAGAGGAAAACTGGGAAACCATTACTTGAATTGGGATGGATAGATGCTGAATGGCCAAGAAGCAAAAATATCCTCTAAGAACTATGGGAACACAGAAAAGATGTGTTCATGGCTAGCTTCACAAGCCGGATGACCTGTTCAGTCCCACCCTTAACAGGTTTCACTTTGGCTTAATGCTCTGCTGTCACTGACTTGACATTCTCAATAATTTCTGAATAAGGGGCTCCACATTTGCATTTAGTAATAGGCCCCGCTAATTACATGGTTAGTCCTGGATGTGACTTAACATTATTTTACCTACACAAGGAAGTGACTTTGCAACTGGATTTTGAAAGATAAAATGAAACAGCAGTTTTGCAAATGGAAAGGTTTGGATGGCAGGAGGAGGAGGAAATTCTGTCATCGACAAGAATGTTGGATGTGAGAGGCTTGATGAGAAAGTGAAACCACTAGCGCCTCAAGCGGCTGGGGCTTAAAGTGCCTGTGGGGTGTGGCCCCAGTGGAGTGGGAACAAAATAATCCTTCAATGAATTAATATTCAACACAAGTGAAGTGAAATTTAACATAAGAAAAAATAGTTTATATTTTTTAAACCTCTGTGATTCCAAATGGCCATTACAAGATAACTCCTCTTTTCCATCTCACTTTTCTACTGCACACTAAGGCTAACTTTCCCCTGTGTAACATAAGTGCCTACTGATCTTATCACTAGCGTGTTAGCAAGGTTAGCATTCCACTTCTGTGATTTCACCACCCAAATATTTATGAATCAGAGAGATGTTTCTAAGAACATGTTTTCCAATTGTTTACTTTATAACAATAATAGTGTGCTTTAATTACAAAGGTGACGTTTTACAACCTAAATAGAACAAGCCTCAGTTGTGTGGGAGTTCATTGCTTTGGTGATAAAAGAGAAACACAGACAGTGACTCAGGTGGAACATTTGTTTCATTTTCACTTTGTGTTTCCTTTGGTTCTACATGTCAGGACATGTAACAGAGCCAAGGCAGTAGAGTGCTGTGGGGAATGTGAAAGTTAAAGCTAACGCTCTGTATGTCAGAAAGAAAGGACCAGGTCCCCTCTCACCCACTGGCTCCCTTTCAAGGCCAATGCGAAGGGAGAAAAAGAAGGTGGCTTCCCTCTAGCACATAAATGGTGAACTAGTTAACAGTCAGTGTTTTGTTCCCAAATTCTTTAAAGGAATGCTGAAGAGATAACACTTGTTCTTCTGAATTGAGAATCTCTTTGAATTCTCACTGCTGTCTTATTTCCATTTAAATTAAGCCTAAGAGGAGAAATTAATGTTGGGGTATCTGCTAAGTGCCCAGTGTGGAGCCTCTTTCTGTCTTGTTCATTCTTGGATTTCCAGCTCTTTGAACAATGCCAGGCATGCAGTAGGCACTCAATACATACGTGATTAATAAGTGTATGAATTTATTCCTCACAGCACTTTTATGTAAGGAATAAAGTTGGCGGGGGCAAATTTTCAGATAAGAAAACAGAGACTAAGTGTTGGAAATTGAGGGAAAGAGGTGATTTGTCCAGCAAGGCACATCCAATACAGAGAAAATATGGGGCCTCCTCAGTGACTCACTTTTATGTGACCAGGTATGTGTCTCGTCTGTAGAACCTTGGTCAATAGGGAATGACTACAAGAAAAAAGGGGCCCTTAGAAAGTAATATCACCATCATGATCATCATCCTCATCATCATCGACTGTAGACACAGCACTTACAATCACAAAATTGAAGAACTGTAAGGAATTTCAGAATTTATAATAATAGAAACTCCCATTTACTAATGTGTTGTTATATTCTGGGTACTGAGTTATCTCTATTTCTCTCTCTATATATATTTAGCCAGCTAGCTATCCATCCATTTATCTATCTAGCAATCATCTATCTATCTTTTCAGCCCCTGCCCCATATGAGCCTTGCAAGGTGGGTCATACTGGCTTTACGTTCAATGTCCCAGGCCAGCAAGTGGCAGAGGTTGAGACTCTTGCTGCCTTCTGGAGCCCTTCCCTTAGCACAACCTCCTTGACTAACACAGGAGGAATCTGACCCTCAGAGAGGGACCTCAGGTTTCTCAGTTAGTGCAGAACCAGAAATTGAACCTTGGCCCAGTGTTGTTTCCACTTACCACAGTGTTCTCAGTGTAGATTAGAACACTTTGGATTTCTTTCTGTTTCGCTTATGTAAGTCACTGTGAGGTTTAGCAGGACAAAAACTGAGCTTATTGAATATTAATTCATCATTCCCTCTCCTACCTTAGAAACGATTTTGTTCTTTCCTGGATTCCATCTTAGCCCCTGGCACATTGTAGGCGTTCAAGGAGTGCTTGATACATTTAATTAAGCTAGGATTTGATTTGGATGGAATCTCAGTCTTAAGTACCCCTTAATGGCAGGACTGGAAAAAAGTAGGCAAATACACTCTTTGAAAGACACACAGTAATATTAGTTTTTGCCTTCATGAAAGTTTATGCTTTCATCTTTTAACAATTAGCACAACCACACTATAAAACAATTGGAAAATTCAGAAATATATAAGTAGAAGAGAGAAAAGGTTACCCACTCATACTTCCAACAACTACTTTTAATATTTTATGGAAATTTATTTCCCTTATTCTATGTATTTTGTTGTTTATTTATAGCTTTTATTGAGTTATGATTGTTCTGTGTTGATATGTATTTTGTTTTTTAAAATTTATTTATTTTTAATTTTTATGGGTACATAGTAGGTGTGTATGTTTATGGGGTACATGAGATATTTTGATACAGACATGCAAGATGGAATAATCACATCTTGGGAAATGGGGTATCCATCCCCTTAAGCATTTATCTTTTGTATCACAATCCAATTATACTCTTCTAGTTATTTCTAAATGTACAAGCAAATTATTTTGACTACAGTCACCTTGCGATGCTATCAATAGTAGGTCTTATTCATTCTATTTTTTTGTAACCTATTAACCATCCTCACTTTCCCCCACACCCACTACCCTTCCGAGCCTCTGGTAACCATCCTTCTACTCTCTATGTCCATGGGTTCAATTGTTTCATTTGTAGATCCCACAAATAAGTGAGAACATATGATGTTTGTCTTTCTGTGCCTGGCTTATTTTACCACATTTTCTCTATCCATTCTGTGCCTGGCTTATTTTACCACATTTTCTCTATCCATTCTATGCCTGGCTTATTTTACCACATTTTCTCTATCCATTCATCTGTTGATGGACACTTAGGTTGCCTCCAAATCTTGGCTATTGTGAACAGAGCTGCAACAAACATGAGAGTGCAGATATCTCTTTGATATACTCATTTCCTTTCTTTTGGGTACATACCCAGCAGTAGGATTGCTGGATCATATGGTAGCTCTACTTTTGGTTTTTTGAGGAGCCTCCAAACTGTTTTCTATAATGGCTGTATAATTTACATTCTCACCAACAGTGTATGAAGGTTAACTTTTCTCCACATCCTCACCAGCATTTGTTATTGCCTGTCTTTTGGATAAAACCATTTTAACTGAGGTGAGATGATATGTATCTTGCCTTTAAGACTCACATTATCTCTACAGCATTCCTTAAGTTGTAACCTCTTTGTGAATATCTTTTAAAATAGTGGCATAGCACTGAAAAAAGACTTATTTATATAAGTGTCTAGTTTGTTAATTCTCAATTATGTCAGGCTGAGGATCACTGGCTTTTCCTGGTTCTTGAGGGACAATTCCTGGTCCTCATTAATCACTTTATAAGAAAGCTAGCTGGGGCAAATATTGTTATCCAAAGCCTGAGGGAAAGCATAGATTACAGCTGTGAACCAGTGACGTAGATTTTCATGGTACTTGGTAATTATCTGTAAATTTCCAATAATCCACACTGACACTGACTCCTACATTACGCCTTAGGCCCCACCCTGGCTCTCCTTCCTCCCTCTCTCTCCTCTCCCCCCTGAGTCTTTCCATTACTTTGATATCCCCAACATGCTGATGGCTAGGGACCATTCCCTTCTTTGACATCCCATTGCTAAGCATTTTGTCCCAAAATGCACTTATTAGTCTCTTCTCACTTCTACTCCCTATGATACCCAATCAGTTTCTTCCCACCCCAATGCTATGCTATATAACATCTGAGATAGGGGGATTCCTCCCCTCTCCATCTACCCTAACAACCAAGCTGCTGCCAAAATCCAAAGATGTCTGCCTGGAAGTTTCCCCAAATCATCCCCTCCTGTTTTCCTCACCAGCCCTGCCTCAGGTGAGGCAACACTGCTGTACTCCCAAGACTGACCAGGTACCTGCTTAGGGTACCTGTAATGGGGAGGGCCCCCAAAAGTGAGGGAAGCTCAGCTTTAATGAAGCAATCCTGAATTTTTCAATGAAAAGATCCAGGGGGAAAAGGCTCTTTTAATTTCAGTACGCATAAGAGCATTGTGTTTTGTGAATAATTTTTATTTTGGGTGAACAACATATGAGAGTAGGGATACCACCATCTTCTCAGTGCATCCGGCCTCCGATGGCCTCACATGACCAGTGTTGCAGCCTCCTGATGGCCCTCCATGGGCATCTTCTCTCCCATCCAGCCCACCCTCAGCCCTCTACCAGCAGTCTTCTCGAAAAACATCTGCTTGTGTCCATGTGCCACTGACAGACCCTGTGACCCCCTCCCTTTGTCTCTGGGGATAGAGTTCAAACTGATTATTACATCTTCAAAGCCTATCACACTCTGTTCTTCCCCGACTTGCTTCCCTAACGTCCCCTCTCTTCCACGAATACTCCTGCTCAGCAATTGCCTCACTGTTCTCCAAACACGCTGCATGTTCTCTCCATTCTGTATTTTCATCCACTGAATGAATGCATATTCACTGTGGGTCTGGCATGTGCCTGGAACTGTGCAAAGAGCTGGAAATAAGGACAGAGATGAGTAGGGCACAGCCCCTTCCTGGCACTCACAGCCTCTTCATATGACTTTCTCTATGCCTGGAATGCCTGTCCACTTCCCTTGCCTAGAAAATGGTCAACTCAACATCCAGCTCCACAGTCACCTCAGCCATCAACTCTTGCCAGCTCTCCTGGGCAGAGCCGTCCTGCCCCACTTTAGCCCTTGCTGCATCAAGCTGTAACTATTTGTTGTCAAGTCTGTCTCCCCATGAGCTGTGAGCACCTGGAAGGCAGATATGCATCACTGTGTACCTGCAGCTTCTGACACCGTATCCAGCATATAGTTGGTGCTCGTTAAAATGTTGGAGGACTAAACATACATACATACATATATAATATATATATATATAATACCTACTATATTGCTGCACTTCTGCTTCATGTATATTAATTTGCCACCTAAACAAGATTTTTAACTCCTCAGGTCAAGAAATGCTCTTGTATTGCCCTTCTACCCCCAAGGTGTCTAAGTAGACTGCTGAGAGCAGTGTCTGGTAAGAGGACACAATTTTGATGCATTGATTGATAGGCATAAACTCACTGGAGTGACTCACTTTGCCCTCTGCCACTCTAGTTTCAAGTACAAGTTCATCATCTGATGATTCAAGTTCATCGTATTTTGGGAAAAGAATAAAAGTCCAAAAAGCTCTACTCAGTTTACTCAGTCGATAACAGGGCTTATGTTTGTGGTTAAAGCAAATTATGAAATAATTGCAAATTTGGCAGAGGGGAAAGTATCCCTGAGGGCACAGGGATCTGGAATTTATTAAGCATGAATCCTCTGGGACATCAGGAGTAAGAATTTTCTGGTAAGGTCAACTCTAGAAGCATCTGTGCATTCAGCAAGACTTCGGTAAAGCGAGGGTGCTCATTTTCAACAAGGGAGGCAAGGCTAAAGAAAAGTAAACACACGTCATGCTCTCTAAGATTCTGAGGACAGTATCGCTTAATATAAGTTTTGAAATAAGTCAGATCTGTGTTTAAATCAAGTGCCCACAAGCAATTTTCTTAACCTTTCTGTGCTTTGGTTTCCTCATCTGTAGAACCGAGATAAAAAAAGCTACCTCACATGTTATTATAAGGATGAAATAAGATACTGGGTATTTTTAAAAGTGCTTACTATTGTGCCTGGCATGTAGTATGTGCTCAGTAAATAGTAATTACTAAATATGACCTGGCCACACATCAAGATTTTTAAATTTGTTTTCAAATCAGTCAGTAAGTCAGCCTGAGGGACAGAACTTTCCATGAGGGTCTAGACACTTTGGTGTCTTAGGTTTCCACATGACTTGGTAGCTTCAAGGGTAAGGCATGAAGAGAGAAAAATGTAATATTTATTTAATGGCACTTTTGAGGGTGAATTGTTTTTTAATTTTGGGGGTTATGCAGTAGGTGTATATATTTATTGGGTACGTGAGATATTTTGATACAGGTATACAATGTATAATGAAGGTGCATTGTTCGTTAATCCCATGATTAAGGAAACAGATATAAATGAGGAAATAGATATTATCCTCATTTTACAGGAGAAACTGAGGTTATAGGACCTTCTCAAAACAAAATAAGTGGTGGCAGCAGGAGGATTTTAACTCAGTTCTATCTGACCACAGGTTCTTTCTGCCATCCCTGGCTTCTACCCTGCACCACCCCCTTTTCAGCCCCAGAGATAGTATACTTTGTCAGCCACTAGCTAAGGATGCCCCTGAAATGTTTTAGGGTGCTCTTCTCACAATCAGCTTTTTTCACCTCTACCCTAATCTTAGCAAGAGCAGCATCTCCCCGGGCAGAGGGAAAAAAAGGGGTTCACGAGTCTCAATGGCTGCTAAGGTTCCTTTTGGTATGAGAATTTATGATTCTGACACCATGGAGAGCCACATTTCCTCTGTAAGCTCAGTTTTCTCATCCATCAAATGAGGGCCCTGAACTGCATCAGAGCATCCCAAGTTTCCCGTGAGCACTTGCCAGGAAGTAGTATGTATCGTGGCTGTGCACTCAGACTCGTGAGTCAGACTGCCTGGGTTGAATCCTGCTCTACTGCTCACTAGCTAGATGACTTCTGGCAAGTTATTTACCCTGTCTGTGCCTCAGTTTCCTCATCTATAAAATGGAGATGTTCACAGGTCCATCAAAGGGTGGCTACAATAATTAAAAGCATTAACTGTATGTGAAGGGCTTAGTACATAGCCTGGAACACCCAGAATGCTACATAGCAGCATTTTACACTTAGAAAGAACGGAGGGGGCCGGGCGCGGTGGCTCAAGCCTGTAATCCCCGCACTTTGGGAGGCCGAGACGGGTGGATCACGAGGTCGGGAGATCGAGACCATCTTGGCTAACACGGTGAAACCCCGTCTCCACTAAAAAATACAAAAAACTAGCCGGGCGATGTGGCGGGTGCCTGTAGTCCCAGCTACTCGGGAGGCTGAGGCAGGAGAATGGCGTGAACCCGGGAGGCGGAGCTTGCAGTGAGCTGAGATCCGGCCACTCCACTCCAGCCTGGGCAACAGAGCGAGACTCCGTCTCAAAAAAAAAAAAAAAAAAGAAAGAAAGAAAGAAAGAAGGGAGGGAACTAATCCTCTCAAGATCCCAGGAATAAAACTTTTGGCAGCCGACGCTAAACCCAGAATGTATTTGATATCTTCTCTCTTTCCTTAGAAATCCTTGTATGACTTACATTCAAATTCCGCGTATCTATATATGTTTAATATAACACAACATTTTAAGGATTTTTTACTTAAGGCAGACACTCAAGTAAGAACTCCTTTGTTTATCTCATGGCCCTGGTACACCTGTGTGTGTGCTCATGTCCAGTTTGAGAAAGATGGAAGTGAATGACTTCTAGGGTCCTTTTTGTTATGGTGTCTTTTAGTTCTGAGAATCACCACCAAACATCTGCACCTGTTCAGGTGCAGACTGAGGTGACCAGCTACCTGGTAGCCACTCATGTCACCAAACTGGCATAGAGATGGTAGAGCTGCCCGAGCTACAGTGAGAATTTTGCCTGAAGGCACAGGGAGAAGCAGAGCCTGGCTGCTCTAATTCTGTACCACTAGCCCATGCTGCAGACTACATTTTCTGTTTCAAGCTAGATGAAGAGAAAATAAAGGAGGTTGGGAAGTAGAGAGGGGCAGGGATTAAAAAGGAAGGAAAAAGCGCCTGCAGGATTTTTTGTTTGGATGTTAGAAAACAAGGAAAATGCACAAGTAGTCACAATATTTGGGGGTCCTTCCATCTTCCACCATATATATGCCCTGTGTAGCATTTGAAGGTAGGCATCAAGACTCATTCTTTAACCCTGTTTAAGCATCCTGAGCAATGATGGTATTTGATGCCCCTTCCCTTATAAAAAAAATTTAAATGTGTATAGCATTCAAGCAAAATATTAGCAACACTCTAAATTATAAAAGTAGAGAAATGATTAAATAAATCATACAACATCCATTGGCAAGTTATGGTAATAAGAATCAGCATAGTGGTTACCTCTGGGAGGCAAAGGGGTCTAGTTGTTGAGTGGTGGGTTCCCAATGTGTTTTATTATCAAAATGTATAGATATATATGTGTGTGTTCTATGTAATCTTTTGCATATATGGTATAATTTATAATGACATATTTTTAAGAAGAAAGACCATATACCATTCGAGGTAACAAGAAAAAGAGCAAATTTCAAAGGTGCATGCAATCTAAAATCATAACTATATTTTACAATCATGTACATGAAAAAAAGATTAGAGGGAAACACACTACAGTGCTGACAGTGTTGAGATTGTGGGTAATATTTTTTTCTTGTCTGTTTCCCAAATTTTCATAATGACAAAAAAATTATAGTAAAACTTTCCCCAAAGAAATCTTTTATTTTCAAATCACTTTCACATCTACTATCTCATTTGATTCTTACAACAACCCAGGGGGAGTCAATGCTAAGTAGTTCCGTTTTATAGACTGGGAAACTGAGACATCATGTTTATGACTTGTATACTCACTGTATACTTACTCAGTTGACTGGAGGTAAACCTGTGAATGAATCCCAGGTCTCCTGAGTCCTGCTAATCCCCTGACTTCCAGGACTTCATTTTGGATTCTGGGGTCTCCAGGATTTAATCTCTCAAATGGGAGTATCTGCTACCTGGGTTTTGGCCCTGTAGACCAAGGTAGATGTCTATGGTTGTTGATGATGGGCTACACGTAAGAAGTCCCCAGAGATGTAATCCATGCCTGGGGTGTTCTGCCACGCCCCTCTCTCACAAGGCACCTAGTCCATGGGGATGAAAACTCTTGGAAGTATTGGAGGTGGGAGAAAGGCTGTGTTTAAGTTGGACAGCATTTCTTAACTCTAGTTTTTGGAGGGGAAGAAAGGTTGCATAAATGGGTCTGCCCCTGTGGTATTCAGTGCCTTACCTATGATGTCTTCTCTCTCCCCATCTCTCTTAGGGAAAGTTGCCAGAGGCCCATAGGGTGGCTTTGGCAGAGGGTCCCCATTCAGGACCATCAGAGCTCAGTCCAAGGCTCCTCACTTCAGAAAAGTTGGGAGCCTTAGAAAGGGGGAGTGCCTTGCTCAAGAATATCAAAGACAGAACCAGACCCTGAACCCAAATCCCCTGCTCCTAGCCAGGATACTTGGCAGGGCCACCCAGCATTGAGGAGAGCCCCAGGTGTGTGGTGGAGTTGCTGTGATGGGGAATGAGGACCGTTCTCATCCGTGTCTGCCTGGGCTCTCATTCCCACCCCCTTATGATTGTCATTCCTGGAGATTGCTCGACTTCATCCACTATTTGCCACTGACAAGGGGTACTTAATGAGTTCCTGGAGAGATTCAGGGGCACCTCAGAAAGCTTTTCTTGATTCATAATTAATTAATGATACCACTATTGAGGGCTGACCGGGTGCCACATCCTCAGAGAAATGTTGTAACAATTTTATGCATTAGGCACTATTGTTAGTGCCATTTTTCATTTGAAGAAATAACTTACTTAAGGTGACACAGCATCTAAGTGCTGAATCCAGAATCCAAGTGTCTTCCACACTTTGGTGCCTACTGTGTGATGCTGCACCTGTTTCCTGACAATGCCCATTTTGGACGCTATTAAACTAGCAGTCCCCACATTCAAACTGACTTTGTAGAAAGAGTGGGCTTCAGAAACAGAATAAAGTATAAGAAAATCGACTCCACTCCTGTTTCAAAGCGAAGAAGTAGGTTGAGCTAGGCAGACAGGGCTGGTAGTACTCTGCCGCTCCTCTGGTGGATCTTACCTTGTGTTTCTAGCATTCTGGGTGCGAATACAGTCTTAGGGTTTACAGAACAGAGTAATGGGGCAGAGGAATGTGGGAAGGGATTGTGCACTGAACTAAGAAACTGCTAGAACCATTAAATATCTCGAACTTTTTTTTTTTTTTTTTTGCGTTGGCTCCCTGCAATGTTTTTCTGTTTAGATTTGGTTGCCACGAGTGGGCTGTTTTCAATTACCTAGTTCCTTCCCCTCCCCTTTTAATTTTTTCCCTTCCTTTTGCACATGTCCCAGCATGAAGTCTCCAACTCTTATCTCACTCAGCAAAACATACCAAGGCTGATCCGAATGTGGATTCCCCAGGCCGTTCACCAGCATAAAACCTCAGCAATCTTCAAGTCTCTGCTTAACCGTCTTTCATTGAGGATTAACCCCTGAAATCACCCTAGCCAGGGCTTCCTTCTAAGGCAAGACAGCCATTCTTTGGTTTGCGTCGAGAGGAGTTTTGGTGTGGAAAGTTTTTCTGTGCCCTCCTCTGCATGGCACTGGCTGTGTGTGTGCTGAGAGTGTGCACACTGGACATTGGTGGCATTAACTTAAGTCAGGGTAAAATGAGGATGCAAAGGACTCAGATGTTGATCACTCTCCTGTGGCAAAGACCTCAGGGGCTCTGCCTTGCTCTGTTCTTTTCCAGTCTCAATTCAGCAGGCATTTCACGGTTCTCCTGGGGGCTGAGGGGAGAGAGGCAGGCAGGAGTAGTTTTTGTTTTCCTTGGATAAGAGTTTCATTCAAGTGGGAGTGGACTTAGTTCTCTGTCAAGATTCTTATCACTTTCAGGGTTGAGAATGTCAGGATCAGACTTCTGTGAACAGCGGACAGCATTTCTATCCAGGTGTAACTTGGAGATTCCAAACTAAGAGTAATTAGAATGAAGCAAGATTAATAAAAGGAACTGGAGGCACAATGGTAATAAAAATAACCCGACCAGGGTGTTAGGGGCTTCTCCCCCCACCCCAGTTACCCTTTCCTTCCCAAGGCAGAGCCCCTGACGTTTTGTGGAGGCCGGTCTGGCTGTTTATTTACTTGACGACCTAACTGGAATTTCCCCTTAAGGACGGGACCAGATCTCCACAGATTTGGCTTGCGTGTATTAATGGAATCATAGTTCAAGCTGTAAACTGGTGAAAGATTTCTGTTTCACAGCAGAAAAAGAGTAAAAAGCTTCACGTGTTCTCCCTCCTCTCCTTGCTTCATTTTATAATGGTGCTATTTATTCCAGGACAATCTATAAGTAGATAAAATAGCTAAGTAGAGATACCAAATAACTTCATTCAAATGCACAAACACTCCTCCATCTAATCCCGCCCGGTGTTCTCGGGGTTGCTCCGACACGCCCGGGGTTTACCTGCGCGCACTCCAGCGGGAGGGCGGGTTGTGGAGGTGTGCTGCGCGGCGCGCGGGGGTGAGGGCGTGGGAGCGGAGGGTGGGGCCGGGAGAGCCGTTACCAGGGCGAAAAGTAAAGCGAAAACACCCGCCCTGCACTTCCCGCGCGACGCCGCTGGAAATCGGGTCAGGTGCAGAGCCGGATCTCTGAGGATCCCGCGTGGAACCCCAGGGCTTCAGGGCCCGCCGGGGCGCAAAGACTTCCGAGGCCGCCCTCCGCGTGTTCCCAGGCCCATGGGGAGAGGGGTGCTCTGAGTGAGGTCGGGCTAGGCGGCGAGGAACCCCGGTGGGGGGAACTGGGGACTTCAAGTGAGACCCGGGCTCCAGACACCTCTAGTTTCTACCCCAAATTACCAAACTATGACCTTCGGCCGCCTCTCTCCCAGAGGCAGGTGGAAAGGAGGTGTTTCTGCCCTTTGCCGTGCCCCCACACCCTGCGGCCGCGCAAGTCTCCCTCCCAGGCAGGTGCGAAAGTCCCGGGCCACACTTATGTCCACAAATAGTCATCCACAGGCAGTCAAGAAGGTTACTGGTTCTGCCACTCTCTGAGCAGAAACTGTTGGGGTCGGGGAATAAGAATCAGGAAATCGTTTTTAAGGTTTAAACCCAGTTCTGTTGAGGTCTCAGCTCGAATCTCGGCTACGGGGCCCCGCCTTTCCCGCCACCCTGGCTTGAGGGCAGAGGGGATTTCTGCTGCGGGTTCCGCCTGTGGTCAGTGCGTCCCCATTCCGGGCCGTCTGGTCCCAGTCCAGTAGGCTCTGGGAGCAGAAGAACCCGTGAAAGCTGAGGATGGGTTTTCCCTAAATATTGCCTGAGAGCGGGGCGACCCCCAGGCCTGGGCAGGTTCGCGGACCCCAAAGCACCTTCTCTTTCCCCCTAGTCCTGGCCACTGGCTTCCGCCCCCTCCTACGCTCCCACTGGGCTGCCTCTGATTCCTCCGGGACTCTGATCTTTTCACGCTCTTGTTGGTTTCACTGAGACGTTCTTGTCAATTTCAAACGCTTTGTGATTGAAAAAAAAGAAGAAAAATCGAACCGATACGGTCCTACCACTCGCCCTAGTCTCGGAGCCCGGAGCTGTCCTGCGTGTGCGTCTATGTGGAGGGTCCGGGGCCGTGGGCTCCGGCGCACGGTGCCAGCAGAGGGCTGCCCTCCGCTTTTGTGTTAACCGGCGGGCTTCTCGCGGTCCCCGCCGCGGAGGTCACACCCGGCGGGTAACGGCGTGGATACACCGAAGGGTGACTTTGGACACCTTCCCCACATCACAGACTAACGCTTCTGCCCCTATTCTGTCCCTGCTAGAGAAGTAGGAGGCCAGTGGGGGAGGGGGTATTTTCCTGAAGCTCCAGAAAATGACCACGCATTTTAGAGAAAGGTCGTGCCCGCTTCCCAGCCTCACCTAGTCTGGGCTGGGGCCGGGACCCGCCTCCCCACCTTCCCCGCCCCCCCGCTCCTCAACCTAGCGGAGGGAGAGATGCCAGCGCGGTGGAGTCATGCCGCTGGCTTGGGCACCATTGGTCATGCCTGGAACACGCAGCAGCGAGTACGCACATCTGGCGGCTATCCCAGGCGACTCCGGTCCTGATATGGAGAGAGAGGGCGGGCTGGTGTGTGTCTCAGTAAGCGAGGCTGGGGGAACGCGCCTCGGCTGGCTCCTCCCCGAACTTGCATCACCAGTGCCCCCCCATCTCCACCCGCCTTCCGCCCCGCCTTGGCCCCTCCCCCACCCCCCTTCCTCCGCTCCGTTCGGCCGGTTCTCCCGGGAAGCTATTAATAGCATTACGTCAGCCTGGGACTGGCAACACGGAGTAAACGACCGCGCCGCCCGCCTGAGGGCTATAAAAGGGGTGATGCAACGCTCTCCAAGCCACAGTCGCACGCAGCTAGGCGCGCACTGCACAGCTCTCTTCTCTCGCCGCCGCCCGAGCGCACCCTTCAGCCCGCGCGCCGGCCGTGAGTCCTTGGTGCTCGCCCGCCGGCCAGACAAACAGCCCGCCCGACCCCGTCCCGACCCTGCCCGTCCTCCGGACCCTGGCCGCCCCGAGCGGAGCCTGGAGGTGAGCGCTGGAAGCCAAGGGAGTGAGCGCGACGAGGGCGGCTTGCCTTCATTCCCTTCGCGCCCCTCTAAGTAACCAGTCCGCCGACCCCTGACCCACCCCAGATCCGCGCCCCCAGTCTCCGGCTTGGAAATAACTCTGGCTTTAACTTCTTCTAAGCCACCGCTGCTCCTCGGCGCTTTGAAAAGTTTCCCGCAAAGCGAAAGAACTAACTTTCTCTTTTGACTTGGGGCGCGAAAGGTTCCTGGTGACGGAGGTCGGGCGTCCACTCTGCCGCCAGCCTGGAGCGCCGCTTCCCTCCGCAGACGGCGCTGGCTTGCGGGGCTGGGAGAGGGCGTGAGGTGGGTGGGCGGGTGCGCTGGGGTGTCCGAGGCTGCCCAGCTCGCCGTCCCGCTGCATCCCTCGCTTCGAGACACGGCACTGAGGGAGCCGATCCTTCCCGGGGTCGGCAGAGAGGCACGAAGGCAGGAGGCTTGCGGGAGGGCTGCCCCACGCGCAGAGAGGAATGAATGGGGAAGGGGCAGGAGGGCGGGCGGCGTCGCGTGCGCGGCCGCTGGGGGTCGCCCTGGGCACCCCGGAGCGCTGGCGGCAGGACCGAGAAGGCAACCCCGAGAAAAAGTTAGCTGGGATAAGTTTGGAAGTGGAGAGCGCTGGTGTCGCGCTGTCCCAGGGCGGACGACGGGAAGGGCTCCCGGCACCGGTTGGTGTCTGGAACCCGAGCCTGGGACTCCCACACACCTGGGACTCTCACTCTGGCTTTTCCTTCGGCGGGTCCGCGGGAGACCCACCGTGGCGGGGAAGCGAGGGTGTGGAGTCAGTTGTGCAGATATTTGAGAGAATGGCTTTGTGGTCTAGTGCCAGGACTCTGAGCGCTTACACTGCAATCGATGTCGTTGAGCCTCAGTATGCCGAGCCGGGAAATAGGGGCACATGGGCAGTACCGGCCCCCTCTGCGTGTTGGAGGGCACAATGCAGTGGTTGGACCAGATAACTGCTGAGGTCCTTTCTGTCTGGAGATTTTCAGATTCTGGGGTGGTGTAGTGGGAAGAAAAGGAGCCAGTGAGGGGACTTGAATGCTGTGGGTCTCTATCTAATGTCATTGACCGGTGTCCAGACAGTGGGGGAAAGGGGACTTTTCTGCAGGGCATCTTTTCCCTCACCAGTTTTCTTTCCACTGGATTCCTTCTCCTTCTCTGCTCCTCCTATCCCCATTTTTGTCTCTCATCTACTTCCTTTCCTCCTAAACATTTTCTTTTCCCTAATTTCATTGCAGAGGTCACATATGCTTTCTTACAAATAAAATAGTTACTAAATCCTTGACGAAGCCAGAAAAAAAAAAAGGAGAGCCAGAAAATCTGGATGTTCTCTCAATGTACCCCTTTCGTTGTAGGTGACAGTCATATCTTCTGTTCGAAGTTTCTGTCTCCACAACTTAAAGTGAAGGCAAAAAATTGGTATTACTGTCCCCGTTGTTTTGCAGTTAGCATTGGTTGTAGAATAATGCTACAACATACAGGCTCCTGCTTTGAGGATATCCTGGTCAAAGATGGGATGAGATGAGGATTGCAGTTACTGTCAGAATTGTTTCAGAGACAGCAAAGAAGGCAGCACCCCACGCCCGCAGTGGGGATAAGATACAGCACCCAGCATCTGTGGCAGTGCTGGGAGCCTTCTTTTTCTCTCTCTTCCTCCTTGCCCTTTAGCCATTATAGAATTCCTTTCTCTCCATGGCCCTTTTCTTCGATAGCCCCTCCCTATCTCAGTCCTGTCAAAGTCTCCTTTGTGGTTGGTACCAAGTGCCAGGACTCTTGACCCCTTATCTACCTGGCTAATGGCTCTGTTCTCTGGTTGCCTTGTTGGTTGATCCCTTGAGGTGGTGATACCTATTGGTGATGGAGCAAAATGAGCAGTTGGTGGGTGGTCAGCAGCTTGGCATGGGATGGGCCACTCACCAGCTTTATGACCTCAGGCAAGTCATTTTTACCTCCCTGGACCAGTGTACTCATTACAAAATGAAAATCTGACCTAGATGATTCTAATATTGAGAGGGTGTGATTTCCATTAGATAGAGTCCATGATTCCTTTCTTTTTAAAATTGGCTGGGCATGGGACAAGGCCAGTGGCTTCAAGTGTTACCCAGGCAGGGGAGGAGGAAGGACATAGTCAAGATGCCACAGAAGCTTTCCAAGGGAGAAATGGTTTATAAGTGAGAATTGGTTTTCTTTCAAATATGTAATGCAGAAATGCTGGTGTCAGCAAATAGTGGGGTGACATCTACCTGGTCTGCAAAGAACTTGGGGTCAATCAGAGTACAAAAGAGGCTCTGAATGACCTGAATTTCTTGAAGGTTTTAGTTAATTCCTCACTAACAGGGCTTTGTTGAATTGATAACAACAGAATGAGTTTTTCCTGAAATGGAGAAGATGGAGTCACAGTAATAATAACTACCCAGTGTATATGTAAATCTCATATATCCTTCTTAACAGCCCTTTGGGGCAGGCAATTTTGATCTCAAATTACAGAGGAAGAGAATGAGAGGCCCAGAAACCCTAAGTGATTTGTTGGTGAGTGCTTAGCTTGTGATTGGCACTGATAGGTTTAGAAACATTGTCTCTGGCCCTTGATGCCCAGCTTTGCATGTACAATCTTCAAAAGGTCTGGGAGGAAGACCAAGATATGAAGAGTTAGTGAAAGGCCAGTATTGGCTTCCTAGTAACATAAGATGGTTAGCGAGCAATGCTTAGTGGAAAGAGGATGAAAATTAAAAGTGAAAATTCAATGTAGCTGTAGCTACTAGGAAATAAAAACCTGGGAGCTGAATTTCCAGTTAAAGGAATACATGAGTAGTTTCACTTTCTTGAAAATGATGTAACTACTAATGATACAACATGATTTCTGATTGGAAATAATCAAGCAGAAACAAAATGCAAGTTCTTGGTAGCAAGTCTGAACAATTTTATGATCAGCATAGAAAGTCAGCTCTGATCTGAGGTCCCCAAACAATTTTTTTCAATGATCAGGATGTTTGAGGATCTCAACTTTCTGAAAAATTGTCTGATGATTTAACTTCATTTCCTTGTGGGGACACAGCCTGAGTCTAGGCTGAATCATAACTCAAGAGACTGAGTAAAGGAATAACTAGAAAGTATCCCAAGAAGTTAAGCTTTAGCCTAGTGCCAAGAAAACCCAGATCTCTACAGATACATCTGTTTTACTTTCTGAAAGACTTTTAACATTTTTACAACCATTTCTGTCCCCAAGTAAGCCCACCCAATGCTTTCCATAAAAGCATTCCATACCACTGACATTCTTCAGCTTCTTTCATTGGGACTGCTGACTTTACATAAGAAAAAGAGTCGGGATGGGAGTCACAAACAGCAGACCCCAAGCCCTGAGATCTCATTAATAAACCTAGTTGGGTGGCAAAATGGAACTACACTCTACTGCAGTGAAATTCAAAGTACCCATGTAGAAGGGAACCATCCAGGCCTCCGAACAAAGACTAGCCCAGTGGTAGCTCTGAATGTCATCCCTGAATCACTGGGTTTTTAATAAAGTTGGAAAGGGCAGGGAAACATGAATGCATGGGAGAATCTTAAGCCTCTGGCTTTAGAAGTCTAGTTTCTCAGAGTTTATTGCCTGACAGTGACAAGTATCCTCCCAGCATCCTAAGATTATAGGATTAAACTGAGAGAAGAACTTCAGTTCTGACTCATGACACAGGGCTTTGGGAAAAGAATTACATCCATAGCCTGGGTTTCTTTGACTAGTCAAGGGCAGCTTTCATTGGCCTGGAAGTCTTGCCTCCATTGGTGTATGTTAGATCTCTAGGGGGAGTTGAAGTCAGGGTATTCTATTCAGAAGCCTTTGAGATCAAAGAGGGTGACCAGCCACCCTCCCTCCTGGACCCCACAGAGCCTCTGTCAGAGAGCCAGCCCTGGGCTGGAGAGATCTCTGGGAGGCCTAGTAATCATGGAGCTCCTGGCCAAAGGAATGTTTTCCAGGGCATATTCATGTATTAGTTCCTCAATTCCTCATAGGATATTATGGGAAAATAGGGTGATTGTTACAAGCCCTCTTTAACAGAGGAGAAAAAGCCACTGGGAGGTACAATGATAACACATGATGGAGTAAGTGGGCTTCAGATTTTCATCTTCTGACCCCAGTATGAGAATTTTGTGGATAAGAGACCCACTTGCTCACATTGCCAGAGGGCAGGTAGCAAGCAGCCTGGGTGTGCACCCTGACATAAAGATTAGCAGTTCATTAAACAGAGTTCAAGTTATCCCCAGGAATCTCTACTTAGCCTCGCCTCCATCACTTCATTTCCAGGCCTCCCACCTACCTTAAGGCCTGTCCCCCAAAAATTTGCTCTGGTTTTTTGTTTTGTTTGTGCAATATAACATAATACTGGTTTGTTTTTGTAATGTGTAATAATATTTGTTCATTTTTTGCAATGTACAAATTAAGGGCATGAATCCTGGAGCCAAACTAACTTAATTCCAAATCCTGATGCTGCCCCATATTAATTCTGTGACTTTGGACAAATGACTTAGTTTGTCTAAACCTCAGTTATCTCATCTATAAAAGGGGGCTAAATCCTAACTCACTGGGTTCTCATGAGGATTAAACGAGATAGTGCCCCTAAGGTTTCTGGTATGAAGGAGGCACTCCTTAAATGTTTGAGACTTGCCAGAGGGCTTCTTCGCTGTCTGGACTGTGCTAATGACCACAGATCCCTGGTGAGAGGAATGCCCAGACCACACTCATCCTACACTCATCCCTATACTCATTGCCCCTTGGAAACCAACTGCAGGGAGGAGGGGGAATGGCCACTGCTGGAGGGAGTACACAGCAGGCCAAGACTTATGGGGGACTCTTCCCAATTGGGTCCGTGTAACTGTCACTATTTCTACTCTTTTTTTTCCTTTTGTCATCCTTTTGGGTTCACTGAGCTATAGAATAATAGAGGGAGATGAATTTAGCAACTACATCGCTGAAGCTTCTCCCCCGGAAGTTGGGCCCAAGCAATGGGAATGAGAAAGGTAATCTTGGACTATGGGGGGCATTTGATTTGATGGCCCCATCCCCACTTCATTTATTCAGTTGGCCAGTGAGGCATGGCGAGTCAGGTGCTGGGCCAGGCTCTGGGTAAAGCAATGGTGTAGACTCAATGCTGGCATTGGAGGAGCTCTCAGTCATTTACCAGACACAGAGAGCCAAAGTGACTGGCTCAAGTCACTGCTCTTTAGTGCCAGAGCCAGCCCCAGGGTTCTCTGTCCCCACACCCAGCCTAAGTCTCTCCCTATACCACAGGTCTGAACAACTCCCACATAATATGGCACCTCACTTTTCTTTAAGGCCTTTTGCTTTGCCAACCTTAACCTTAAGAATCCACCTCCCCATCCCCTGCCAAAGTCTGGGGTGAAGAAACACACCTGGCTACAGTTACCTTTCTCATTCCCACTGCTTGGGCCCAACTTCCGGGAGAGAAGCTTCAGAGATGTATTTGCTAAATTCAAGGATTCCCCACTTTTTGCTTTTACTTCCACTCACTGATAGTTTCAACTTGATGTCAAGCCTCTTTGCAAAAGAGGCTGAAAATGAGGTTACTCATGATTTTTAAAATGGCCTCACTGATTTTTTAAAAATGTTCTTCCTCTTTCAGGACTGTTTGAGGCCACATTTGCACATAGGCACACCAGCCAAAACTCATAGCTCTTGTGAATTCAGAGTAGCCTGAAACATCATCCCTAATAAACTTCAAATAAGCATTTTGTTCATGTCACTGAGCTGTGTGCATTTTAAGAACCTGTTTTACTTAAGATGAGGATGGCATGAAACGAAAACAAAACAGAAACCCAATGGCTTATGGGACTTTTCTCTGAGGGTGGGGTTCTGGTGTTGGAGGTCTGGTGGAGGAAAGGGACTTGATCCCATGCCACAGAGCCCCTGAAACAGTTTGGGTTTCAATGTGTCTTTCAGCAAAATGATGCTTCAACACCCAGGCCAGGTCTCTGCCTCGGAAGTGAGTGCTTCTGCCATCGTCCCCTGCCTGTCCCCTCCTGGGTCACTGGTGTTTGAGGATTTTGCTAACCTGACGCCCTTTGTCAAGGAAGAGCTGAGGTTTGCCATCCAGAACAAGCACCTCTGCCACCGGATGTCCTCTGCGCTGGAGTCAGTCACGGTCAGCGACAGACCCCTTGGGGTGTCTGTCACAAAAGCCGAGGTGGGTTCTACCACAGGTGTTCATTCTTTTAGCACATGTTTTGCTCACAGCCACTGTGTGTTGGGCATGTTCTAGGCAGGGGGCTGTTGTTGAGAGTGAAACAAACGAAACCCCTGCCCTCAGGGAGCTTACCTTCTCCTGGGAGGAGACAGACAATACATAACATGTAAATACATTAAGAGATGAGTGCAAAGGAGAAAAAAGCAGGGAGTGAGGCAGAGAGAACAGGTAGGGGTGGGGTTGGTGGGTTTAAAAACTTTTCAGGCCAGGCATGGTGGCCCACGCCTGTAATCCCAGCACTTTGGGAGGCCAAAGTGGGATTATCGCTTAAGTCCAGGAGTTTGAGACCAGCCTGGGCAACACAATGAGACCCAATCTCTATAAAAATATTAGCTGGGCAAGGTGGTACATGCCTGTAGTCTCATCCACTTGAGAGGCTGAGGTGGGAGGACCGCTTGAGCCCAGGAGGTTGAGGCTGCAATGAGCCATGATCACCTCACTGTAGTCCAGCCTGGGTGATGGAACAAGACTCATTTTGCTTTTAGAGACAGTGTTGCTCCATCACCCAGGCTGGGGTACAGTGGGGTGATCACAGCTCATTGTAGCCTCAATCTCCTGGGCTCAAGTCATCCTTCTGCTTCAGCCTCCCAAAACACTGGGATCACAAGCATGAGCCATTGCACCCAGCCGGGGTTGCTGTTTTAAATTAGGAAGTCAGGGAAGGATTCACTGATAGTGGCTTTTGAGCAGAGGTCAAAAGGAAAGGAAGAAGGAAAGAGGAGAGGGAAGAAGTCATGTGGGTATCTGGTAAAAGAAATTCAGGGCACTGAGGTGGGAGTATTGGTGCCTGGTGGGCTGTGCAGTGGGGCAGAGTATGGGGGTGGGAGATAAATAGGGGCTGGTCATATTGAGTCTTACAGACTATTGTTGTATAGATGTGGCCCTGTGCTCAGAGTGAGGTGGGAAACCACAGAAGGGTTTTGAGCAGAGAAGCAACAAGATTCAACACACACACACACACACACACACACACACACACACGTACATTTTTTTTGAGATAGAGTCTTGCTCTGGCACCCAGGCTGGAGTGCAGTGGCATGATCTTGGCTCACTGCAACCTCTGCCTCCCAGGTTTAAGCAATTCTCATGCCTCAGCCTCCCAAATAGCTGGGATTACAGGTGCCCGCCACATGTCTGGCTATTTTTTGTATTTTTTTAGTAGAGACGGGGTTTCTCCATGTTGGCCAGGTTGGTCTCGAACTCCTGACCTCAGGTGATCCACCCGCCTCAGCCTCCCAAAGTACTGGGATTACAGGCGTGAGCCACCATGCCCAGCCTTGATTTATATTTTTAAATGATCACCCTGGCTGTCATGTTGAGAATGGGCAGTAGGGGCAAGACAGAAGCTGAGTGCGCAGAAAGGAGGCCGTGGCAGGAATCCACATGAGTGGGTGTGGCGGGGGGCTGTGTCAGGAGGGAGCAGTGCAGGTGCGGAGAAGTGGTTGGCTTTGGATCTGACTTGAAGGTAAAGCGGATTTGCTGATAGACTGGATGTGGGGTATGAGAGAAAGGGAAGACTCAAGGGTGACTGAGTTTTCTGGCCAGCACAGCTGTAAGAATGGAGCATCCATTTGCTGCTGAGATTTGGGATTATAGGGGTTAGGGTGGTGGCAAGAGCAGGAGATCTGTCCTATTCTGCACCCCTGTGGAGATGTCAAGCAGGCAATTGAATATGTGAGTCTGGAGTTCAGAGGAGAGTCTGGTCTAGAGATAATAGAGTTGGAAATTATCAGCATATAGATGGCACTTAAAAGCCACGAGTCAGGATGAGGCCACCTTCTGTGTCCAGTTGTTCTGAAGAAGCATGGAGTGTGGTGGTCCCTATTTGTATCACTACTAGGACCCAAGCACCTAGACAGTAGAGCAAGGACCAGGCAGCCTGCCCCACCCTTCCCTGTAGCAATGTTCACAGCCTTGGGACCAGGTGTTGCTCCAAGTTCACTTCTGTCTTACACACTTGCACTGTTCCACACTTGGCAACCTTGCATAAGACCCCTGGAATAATAAACATGGTGAGAAGTCTGGGAGGCGGCTTCTGGTGATGTCATAGTGGCTTAAGGATGTCAGAACTGAGGTTCCACCATTTTATTGGCCTTTTCCTCGTGGTGGCAAGTGGAAGTGTTTCACGCTTACTAAACTGGCATGACTGCAGCCTTTGGGCAAGGAGTAGTGAGACTGACCTAAAAGATGGTCCTAGTTCACCACTTGCAGGTGGCACCCCAACATGGGCCGATTAATGCCATTTTGGTTGGGAATGGGCTTAGGTGCCTTCTCTGAAGGAGCATCATGGGCTTCTCCCAAATTTGGGAAGCTGGTGCTCTGATGCTCCAGGTGAAGTCAGAGGTGAATGGGGTTTGCCCTTGGGTCTTGAATCGAAGAAGAGGCCGGGAGAGGGTGGCTAGGTGATGATCCTGAGGTCGTTCCTGGTTCCCAAAGAAAGGAGATGTTTACCAAACAGAATCTGTTTCGGCTTTAAATGATTACGGTTAGTACCAATAGTTATCAATTTGCATATTATCCTTGTCTCAAAATCCAAATGCATTTTCAAAATTGGCTAACTTTTAATTTACTAATATATTGCTGGTATAATTTTAACTTTGATTTTTATTCTTCACTCACGTGTGTATGTGTGTGTGTGTGTAGGGGTTTTCACACAAAAGTCTAGAGCTTTATTTTTTTGGGGTCCTTTAGCACTAGCACTGGACCTTGTCTGCCAGCTTTTGCTGGCAGTAAAAGGCAGCGTATTTGAGATAGGTGGCATTTCTTACTACCCTTTAAATGTGTCCCTTTTGGATTTTATAGGTAGCCCCTGAAGAAGATGAAAGGAAAAAGCGGCGGCGAGAAAGAAATAAGATTGCAGCCGCCAAGTGCCGAAACAAGAAGAAAGAGAAGACGGAGTGCCTGCAGAAAGTAAGTGCCTTCTAGCCTTCCCCTTCCTCTCGCTCATGCCTATCCTCACCAGCTTCATGTGGCTGTCAGAAGAAGAGTTAGAAAACCCCTTACCTGGTTATAATTTCCCAAGAAGGGCCTTGTAGCTGGTAGCAGAAATGCCAGTTGCAGAATAAGGAGGTGGCAAAGCAGTAAACACAATGGATGTGACTGTGGATATATAAAAGCAGGTGTGTGAATTCGTCTGATGCCCGACTCCCAGCAGCCTCGGCCAGTTCATACATGTCCATCAGCTTCCAGGCTGCAGGACATGCCAACCCAGTTAAAGAGGCTTCACTTGACTGTTTTCCTGAGAAAAGGAAGCTGCCAGCTCTCATTTGGCTCACTATGAATAGCCTTTAATTAATCTCTTCAAACAAGTAATTTCCTTAATCCACAAGCAGTGGTTACATTTGCTTTGCATTCTTGTCTGTTTCCTAACTCTACAGTCCTTCTCCCTGGCTTAGCCAGCAAGCTGAGCCCCTGGCTGTGTTCAGCCGGCCCGCCTTGAGAGAGATACAGCTTTTGTGGGTAGGCAGGGTGGCCGGTGGTGCCCAGCAGTCTTTCCAGTGGTTGCGTCCCTCCTCCAAATGTGGTTAGGCCAGGGCAGAGTCTTAACCCAGGTCCCACAGATCTCCAAAGGGTTATATTAATTGCTTCAGGGGATCAGTGAAAATTAGGGAATTTTGTGTGTTGCCATATACATTTTTTCTGGGGAGATGAGCTTCTCATTGAGATCTGTGACTGAGAATCGACTAAGCCTCCATGAGTCTGGATTTCTCCCCAGCTCCCAAGGCCCTTTTGGGTTCTAGAAGACCTGCATATGGGCTGTTGACTCATGCAAATGAGGTATCCGAACTATTGGTTCCTCTGCAGCTTCAGTATTAGTAGAGTCACAGGCCACCTCTGTGGCATCACCAGGGCTTCTCTGAAGAAGAGGGTCTGCATTTTCCTAAACCTAGTGCTGCTCTCCCATCTCCCATCTTCCTCTCCCAGCTTGATGGGCCCCAGGGTGTCCCAGGTGCACCCCTGCATCCAGGCAGCAGTCCAGGCCACTCTCTCCTCACTGGCCCTTGGCTCCTTTCTTGATGCCTCTGTTGCTTGTCCCCCAGGAGTCAGAGAAGCTGGAAAGTGTGAATGCTGAACTGAAGGCTCAGATTGAGGAACTCAAGAATGAGAAGCAGCATTTGATATACATGCTCAACCTTCATCGGCCCACGTGTATTGTCCGGGCTCAGAATGGGAGGACTCCAGAAGATGAGAGAAACCTCTTTATCCAACAGATAAAAGAAGGAACATTGCAGAGCTAAGCAGCCGTGGTATGGGGGCAATTGGGGAGTCCTCACTGAATCCTCATTTTATACCGAAAACCCTGAAGCCATTGGAGAGCTGTCTTCCTGTGTACCTCTAGAATCCCAGCAGCAGAGAACCAGCGAGGCGGGAGGTCCTGAAATGACTCAGTGGGCCCTTCCCATTCTGCCCCAGAGTGGGTCTCGGACCAGGGCAAGTGCATCCTTGCCTCAACTCCAGGATTTAGGCCTTACCACACTGGCCATTCTTATGTTCCAGATGGCCCCCAGCTAGTGTCCTGCCTGCCTTTCATCTGGATTCTACAAAAACCAGGATGCCCACCCTTAGGATTCATGCAGAAGTGTCTGTACCTTGGGTGGGAGGGATGGGGCCATCTCCTTCACCGTGGCTACCATTGTCACTCGTAGGGGATGTGGAGTGAGAACAGCATTTAGTGAAGTTGTGCAATGGCCAGGGTTGTGCTTTCTAGCAAATATGCTGTTATGTCCAAAAATTCTGTGTGCGAGAAAACTAGGCAATGTGCTCTTTTGATGTTTGTGTCACACAACACTGATGTGACTTTTATATGCTTTTTCTCAGATCTGGTTTCTAAGAGTTTTTGGGGGGTGCGGGGCTGTCACCACGTGCAGTATCTCAGGATATTCAGGTGGCCAGAAGAGCTTGTCAGCCCCTGGAGAACAGAATTCTCCCAGTGTTAACACAAAATCCATGGACAGCATGATGGCAGGTCCTCTGTTGCAAACTCAGTTCCAAAGTCACAGGAAGAAAGCAGAAAGTTCAACTTCCAAAGGGTTAGGACTCTCCACTCAATGACTTAGGTCAGGAGTTGTGTCTCGGCTGGAAAAGCCAAAGAATATTCCATTTTCCTTTCCTTGTGGTTAAAAACCACAGTCAGTGGAGACATATTTGGAAACCCCAGTCAGTGGCGCCTAGGTGGTGCCCAGGCTTCAGCATTATTGGATGTCGATAGCATTGTTTTTGTCATGTAGCTGTTTTAAGAAATCTGGCCCAGGGCGTTTGCAGCTGTGAGAAGTCACTCACACTGGCCACAAGGATGCTGGCTACTGTCTGTTAAAATTCTGATGTTTCTGTGAAATTCTCAGAGTGTTTAATTGTACTCAATAGTATCATTACAATTTTCTGTAAGAGAAAATATTACTTATTTATCCTAGTATTCCTAACCTGACAGAATAATAAATATTGGAACCAAGACATGGTAAACACGTGTTGTATTGGTTTCTGTTCATTTAAATCTGTTGGCTGTTGAGATCTAGCCATTCCCTGCCTTTCCCTCCCCATTATGGGGGTTGCCTAGCTTTAAACTTCTCCAGATGTCATCCTTTGCTCTTTGGGGCATCACTAGATGGGATAGTTGACTTTCAGTCCTGTTCCTCAGTCTCGGGCACCTTCTGCTCAATTTCTCATTGACAAACCCTGAAACACGGCACCAAACATATCCTTTAGATCAACAGTTTGGTGTTTAGAATTTTGATATAAAATCTGAATTGCTAGATACCTTAATTATTTTCTCAGAATGTACAAACACCTGAAACATACACCTGCTGTTCAGCTTGAACCTTTGACCCCTAACATTCTGCCACAGAACTCCTCTCAGAGAGTTACTCACTGGAGTTACATCTGTTATGTCTAAATGTGTGTCTCATTGTTGGCAAATACATATCAGAAAAGAATGGGAAGCGGTACTGGAGGAAGAAAGAGGGAACCATTTTAGACAGCATGGGTGTGATAATTCAAAGAAAGGTATTCCACCGAATTTCCTGGAATTTCCAGGGCATATGATTCCTTAGGCCTGCAAGAGAGCCAGGCCCCCTTGCTTTTTGTGCTTCTCTATAAGGTTCACAGGCTAGACATAAAAACTGGCCACTTGCCACTGGTGCCATTCTTCAGAGAGTCACTGTCTTCATTAAATGTCAGATTCATTCGTGCGAATTCTGTGCCTACTTCTTTGATCTCATGTATGGTTCCTTTAAATGATCACTTATGACACAGGTGTCTTCATTTTACTCTCTTAATCGCACATCAGGGGTCTTTCCTAGTCTGTCAAGAGCCATCTGATGTTAATACCATTCACCACTTCTTTCAGGAGATAATCTATGTTCCTTTTGTTGGTGGAGGGGAAAACGTCTCTTGCATTTACCTTCTAGTCATGGGTAGAGGCACCAGCCACCAGCCATTATGAAACACAAGACAATTTGTAAGCTGCCATGGACAACAATGAATTAGAGAGGAAGGAAGTTGGGGGCGGATGGTGGCTGTGGCAAGAAAACTTGATGTGTATGGTAAGTGTAAATGAAGTTCTGTCACAAATGCATTAAAAATTGTTTTATGGGCCGGGCGCGGTGGCTCAAGCCTGTAATCCCAGCACTTTGGGAGGCCGAGACGGGCGGATCACGAGGTCAGGAGATCGAGACCATCCTGGCGAACACGGTGAAACCCCGTCTCTACTAAAAAAAATACAAAAAACTAGCCGGGCGAGGCGGCGGGCGCCTGTAGTCCCAGCTACTCGGGAGGCTGAGGCAGGAGAATGGCGTAAACTCGGGGGGGCGGAGCTTGCAGTGAGCTGAGATCCGGCCACTGCACTCCAGCCCGGGCGACAGAGCCAGACTCCGTCTCAAAAAAAAAAAAAAAATTGTTTTATGTAGCCAAGGTTATGTTTTGATACTTTAATTTTAAAAAGGATGATGACTATGCATTTACCATCAAGTTATTTCGTTTCTTTTGTTTCACATTTAGAGGAAAGGGAAGGTGGGGGGATCTGAGAGAATAAGCTTAGATGGGGCCACCACCATTGTCAAGCACCCGGTTTGACAGTGTCTTTGCACCGAGCTGTCTCCTGTTGGTAGTGGTGATGTCACACTGCCAGGGTGTGGAAAGCCACCCTCCCTTCCCTCTCTTGCCTTCCACCTGCCCCGCTGGCTTTCCCTGAGAGCTGGCCTGATACCTCTTTCAGAGTCAAGAGCTTTTAAAGGGTTCTGGCCCAGGGCAGGAGTTCTGGAATGGAATCTTTCCACTTTCTGTTAACTGAAATACTATTTTCCATCTGTATCCTAATTTCTCCCCACGGGCTTTGAATAAACCTTCAACACGCCAACCCATGTCAAGCTTTCTCCTCTCTTCCCTGTCCCATAACCTCTGGTTGGGTTCACGTACTGTTTCTTTGTGGAGTGAACAGTGTTTCCAATTAGAATCTGCCTGAAATGAGGCCACATTTGCCCACTGAGCATCCTGTGTTCTTATGGTGGCTCTCACTCCAGAAGATTTTAACACGGTCTCATCAAACACTGCTTTCAGGAAGGAATTTACACTTAAAAGGACTGTTAAGGACTAATGCTAACAGAAGCTAACATTTATTGAGTAGGACAATACACTAAACACTTCACATGTATTATCCCATTTAATCCTCACAACAACTGCTATCCCCATTTTACAGATGAGGGAATGGAGAGCTCAGTAACTTGCTCAAGGTCTCACAGTGGATCTTTCCAAAGCTGAAGCCTATGCTTTTTTTCAACCGCAATGGTTTCAAACAAGAGTATATACATTTGTGAGTGTGTGTGTGGGGGGGTAAAATATACAAAAAAATTGCCATTGTAACTATTTTGAAGTGTACAATTCAGTGACATTAAGTACATTCACAATGCTGTGTAACCACTACTATCTAGTTTCAGAACTTTTTCATTGTCCCCAAAGGAAATCCTGTACCCATTAAGGAGTTACTCTTCTTTCCCCTTCCTTCCAGCCTCTGGCAACCACTAATCTGTCTTCTGTTTCTATGGACTTGCCTGTGCTGGATATTTTATGTAAATAGAATCATACAATATGTGGCCTTTCAAACAATATGGCTGGCTTCTTTCACTTAGCATAATATTTTCAAGTGTCAGCCTAGTGTATTATGTAATAGTGCCTTATTTCTCTTTATGGCTGAATGGTATTCTGTTATATGGATACTCTACATTTCGTTTATCCATCAGTTGATAGACAGGTGTGTGTATGTTAAGAAAGAGCTAGCCTTTATCTTCAAGGACTGAATCTCTAAGGTAGGATTTCAGGCCTAATGTCAAGCTGGGAGAAAAGACAGTTGGAAGCAGGGGCTCCTTCTCAGAACTTCCAGGGAACAGCTTGGAAATAACTTATTCCTGGGCTAGCTCTGTGGGCACGGCAAGGCAGGAGGTATAGTGGCACCTGTTCCCCATGGGTGTAAATGGCTTCCAAACTACTTCTGCATGGTAGAGAGGTGAGTAGAGGAGGGCCTTTGGTAAGCTCCTGGAATGTAAGCTCACAATTTCCATCCTACCCTCTTCTCCTGGCATTTCACAGGGTAGGGGGTAAGAAGAGGCATGGGGCAAACACTGGGGGCCTTGAGAAAATATCTGGGCTCCCTGACACAGGATGTTGGTATAAACATGATGGAGGGGAGGAATAGAGGTGGCCCCCTGGATAATTTAATCCCCAACTCAGCGCAGCCCCTTCCTGAAGTGGTTGTCCTAGATTCTCCATAACATGCACACACACACACACACACAGAGAATTAATTATGCAACTTATTTGGCTTGCCCAAGCTTTTTTTGTAAGTTCTGTAGTGGTTCAGAAGGAAGACTTTAAAAGCAGCAACACTTGTATTCAAATAATGCCTCCACTGCCTACAAGTTCTACGAATGTAGGTAAGTTACACAACTTCAGTTTTTTTACCTGTAAGATGAGAAGAGTTGCACTAGTCTCAAACTGGAATGGAGTTTGATACATAGTATGGCACCTAGGAGAAGCAATCTCTCATGTTATTATTAAAGGTTGAGGTTATTACTAAAGTTTTCCGTTGTCAGCATGAACTGAGATCTTTATGGAAGAGTGGGCTAAGAACCAAGACTGCCAATTCTAGGTCAGAAAAAATTTTAAACCATGTACTCAAATGGTTCAAATTTATCCCATTATCTTGCACTCCTATAGACCCTGTCTAGTTACTGAATCTTTTGAATTGGGAGTGAGGAAAGGGAAGCAACCACACAATATTTTCTCATTTGAAAAAATTTTATTTTGGCACCCACTTGAGTACCTGGTAGGGTGGGGCTGCCCTCTATGGGGGCAAAGAAGTATTAGTGAGGGGATCATGGCCCTGGCCTGGGGGATGACAACAAAGGGCTATGTGACAGCAACAGGTCACAAAGGGAAGCAGAAGATAAATATGGCCGCAAAGGGGGTTTAGGCAGAGAGGGTGATCACTTACTGTCACTAGGACTACAGTTTGTAGACTCTCAGGGAGAGAGACTACAAACTGTAGTTAAAAAAATCGGAGGTGGAGGTCAGGGGGTTAGACCCAGAAGAAAACCTCTCTGGAGCCCACCCTGCACCTCTACATCTTGGAAGAGTCTGCAGTTCAGGCACCCTACAGAACCCCCCACAGCAATCATCTGTACTCCCACCCCCACCCCGGCCTCTGGGAGGCTCTCAGGCAACAGCAGGGGCCTGTGGGGTGGGGTGGGATTGAGAGACAAGCTGCAGAGCCATCTTTGTGACCCAGGAGCACCACTGGTCCCTCATCTGCCACCGAGGCCAAGGAAAACCCAGAGACCTGCCTCACCAGCCCTGCCATCGTGCTGGAAGACAGCCATGAATGGTGATTCTCTGCTGCCGTATTATACGGCCCAGAGTGGCTCCAGCATGAGCATGTTCAACACCACCATGGGGAGACTGCAGCGACAACTGTACAAGGGGGAGTATGATATATTCAAATATGCACCGATATTTGAGAGCGACTTTATCCAGATCACCAAAAGGGGAGAAGTGATTGATGTGCACAACCGTGTCCGTATGGTGACCATGGGCATTGCACGAACCAGCCCCATCCTCCCACTCCCAGATGTCATGCTGCTGGCAAGACCAGCCACCGGCTGCGAAGAGTATGCTGGACATGGCCAGGCCACCAAAAGAAAAAAACGCAAGGCAGCCAAGAACTTAGAGCTCACCAGGCTCCTCCCCCTGAAGTTTGTACGGATCTCTGTTCACGACCATGAGAAACAACAGCTGCGCCTGAAGTTTGCCACTGGCAGATCTTGCTATCTGCAGTTGTGTCCTGCTCTCAATACACGGGATGACCTCTTTGCTTATTGGGAAAAACTAATTTACCTCTTGCGGCCACCCATGGAGAGTAACAGCAGTACCTGTGGCATTCCAGCTGAAGACATGATGTGGATGCCTGTGTTTCAGGAAGACAGGAGGAGCCTGGAAGCCGTGGATCTTCAAGGAAAGGGGGATCAGGACCAGGTCAGCATCCGGAGCCTCCACATGGTCTCTGAGGTGTGTGGGGCCACCTCTGCTGCTTATGCTGGAGGGGAGGGACTCCAACATGACTTTCACAAACCCACTAATGTGCTCAATGTATCCATCCCCAAAACATCTACGGAGCTTGCTGAGGAGCCAGCAACAGGGGTGACTAAAGAGGCAGCAGCAGCAGGGGCAGCTGCAGGGGCAGCAACAGGCACCGTAGCAGGTGCCTTGAGTGTGGCAGCAGCCAATTCTGCCCCTGGACAAGTGAGCGTAGCCATAGCTGGGGTGGCCACCATAGGTGCAGGAGGAAGCAAAAGCAACATGGCCGTTGCAGGCACTGCCAGCATGGCTCCAAACAGCACAAAGGTGGCCGTGGCAGGGGCTGCAGGCAAGTCCTCAGAGCATGTTTCCAGCACGTCCATGAGCCTTTCCCGAGAGGGCAGCATGAGCCTGGCCATTGCAGGAGTAGAACTGACCAGCAGGACTGCTGCAGAAACAGACATGGATGCAGCAGCGGGACTTCCTGTCTCCACCCGGCAGAGCAAGAGCAGCCTGAGTGGACAGCATGGAAGGGAGCGAACCCAGGCCAGTGCTGAAGCTTGCAAGGAGGGGAGGGAAAGAAGGGAAAAGGACAAGGCTCTTGGAAGGAGTTCCCGTCGCCGCAGGACAGGTGAAAGCCACCACAAAACAAGGGGGGACAAGATTGCCCGAAAGTCCTCCAGCAGGTCCTCATTCAGCCACAGAGCCAGTAGAGATGACAAAAAGGAGAAAGGCTGTGGCAGCCCAGGGAGCAGCAGGCACGGGGACTCGCATAAAGGTGTCAGCCACACGCCCATCTCAAAGGAGTCCAGGACCTCTCACAAATCTGGGAGGAGTTTATCGACCACCAGCTCCGGATCCAGCAAGAGACTTGGCAGGATTAGCTCTTTCCTGAGGAACGTCAGAGCCAACCTTACTACAAAAGGAGTGGGCACACCACATGGCAGAGATGTGGACATCATGGCTAAGACGGTGGAGAGGAGCACCAACGTGGCCATCGCCGAGACAGCAGAAGGTGGCCAGGGGCTGGAGATGGTTGGTTCTATGACACCGGACATCATGGAGACAATGACTTTTGAAACCCAGTAAATAAGACCCAGAGATGGAAGCTGTAAAGGAGCCCAGAGCTCATAGGAGTGTCCCTGGAGAGCCTATTCCAGCATTCTTTACTGCCATTTAAATAAAGAACCATACATCTGAGAGTGGCTTGCTGGCTGAATTTTTGTGTCCCACAGCCCAGCAGTGACCTCACAGTGGATTCTGTGATGTCAACTGTGCTGCAGCCTGAGACCCCAGGATCCAGCCAAGGGGAGCCCCACCTCACACCCATGCTCAGCAGAGCCTAGATGAGTGCTCCAGCCTTTCTCAACCTCTTCCTCGCTTTGGTTCGCCAGGACTATGGCTGAAAGTCTGGTTGGGAGCTTGGAAGCTCTACCTCCACCATCTCCCCATCCTTTTTATAAACTTATCCCCCAAGCCCTGGAAGATACAAAGACAAAGCAAGAACAGAACTCTCACCCCCTTGCACTATTCAGCGGAGGGAGTAAGGGAGCAGCAGCATGTGTTGGCAACCAGAGCAGGGAGGAACATTGTCTAGACTTAGCAATTCCACTCCTAATTATACTCCCAAGAAACACACATGTTCCATGAGACAGTCATGAGAATGTTTATAGCAAAATAATACTGGAAAGTGCCTAAATTTCTGACAACAGAATTGAGAGGGGTATATGCAGTGACAAAAAATGACAGCTACACATATTATATGCATAGATAAGTTTTGCTCTTTCAAAAACTTTAAAAAGCAAATTGCAGAATAAGATAAAATTCTACCTACAGGACAGTTCAAAAACAAGATCAAATACAAATAATATGTTACATATGTGATACGTGTTTGGTAAAACAAAACCAAGGGAGTGGGAAAAAATTCAGGACAGTGGCTTTCTCTGGGGTGGGAAGGCAAGAGATTGGATCAGGGAGGTGAACACAGTCTTTCAGTGGCGTTGGGAATTGTTTTAGATCTTAAGCAAGGAGGTAGGTACAAGGATGTTTATTATTTTGTTGGCTTTTGCATTTCAATATTGAGTTTTGCATGTTAATACCTCTGGAATCAGAATGGTCCTACAATCACCGTGGCAGTTCTGATGAAGTTATTGCTCCAGACATATATTCACCAATTCCTTCTCCTTAATGCTTTCATTTTTACGCAGGCACAAACGTAATCTAAGTCTGAAAGGCCCATTTGGTTAAGATTCAGATGTGAATGACATTATTACAAAAAGCCTTGGGAAAGAAAGAATGATATCCCTATTTTACAGAAGAGGACACTGAGGCTCAAGAGGGTAACTTGCTCCTGTCACACAGGGACCTTTGCAGATCTACCAGCCCACTTCTTTATGCAAAGACCTGCCTGAGACATGGGAAGGAAGCAAAACCAGCAAATCCAAGGAGAATCGGGCAACACAAGAACCTGAGACTTACCAAGTTCCTACCACCATGGTCTAAACTTTATAGAGATGAGCACCAAAATTCCTGGATTGAGAGGAGGGAATGTGGGGGCAGGGGAGATGCCTGGTGGTGAGCTGCTGTGAGTTGGCTTTGGAACTTCAGTGAGCTCAGAGTCCTTAGTTGGCCTTATCTCAAGAGTGTCCAGACCACCCTTAAGCCATGTCTGGCTCCCAGGCTTCGCTCCCCAGCCTCTGCCTCAGCTAGAAACAGACCTCCCTCCTGGAATTCCAGGCTTTGCTCCCCACAAGGGACCGCTTCTGATGGGGGCTGTATCTCTTTGCAGCCCAGTCCTCACCCAGCTGCTAATAAAACACTTAAAAGCCAGGCCCAGAATGGTTTCTCCATATCAGATCTTCAGAAAATTTCTTCTGCTGGGATTCCAAAAGCAATTAAACCACACATGAGGGGGTTACCAGTTAGGTCACAGCATCCTTGCTACTTGGACCTCCATAGTTAATTCCTAAAGCTACTTTTGAGAAAAGTCACACACTTCATTATGCAGGTAAGGAGAGGTCTCTTCTGTCCATAGAGGGAATTGTAGGCATGAATCCATGAAAGAAAGGGGGTTGAAAAAGAAAGAAGGCCCAAGACTTACACGTAGCCACCATTTCCTTCTGCAAAACAAGGCTCCTGACCCCAAGATGAGGAATTAATGGAGTGAGTCAAGTTATTCTTAACAAAGGGGAGAACATGCCAAAGATTAGACATGAATTGGCTCTGTGAGGAAAACAACCTCAGAATCATTAACCCAGAACTCTAGAGAAGATTGGGGGGCCTGCAGGGAGATGAATTAATGGTTTACTCTCGGCCAGCTTTTCCCTTGACCCAAGTGGGGAAATTACAAAAAGATCACATCGCATTCCTTTAATCTTCTGATTTCCACACAGGCAACTGTAGGTAAACACTGGTCTGGAAGACAAAAATGCAATACAAACATTTGTACAGCCCTTAGCAGTTTATAACACCCTTTCATTACGTGTTCTCTTCTGATTCTCACATCTCTCCATTTTGCAGATCAGGTTGTCTAAAGGACTTGCTCAAGGTGGGAGGTGATGGGGCAGAGGGAACAACTCCAGTGCAACAGCTTTTGGGCACCACCGATGTGTGCTGGCCACGGGTCCCACATGGAGGTACAGAGCCGATGGAGGACACAGGACAGGCATATGTGTGAGTAATTATTGCAACTCTGAGTGACGGATACAATGACAGATGCATGTTTAGGGAACAGGATTTGTTCAAAGGAGGGATTTTGGGACACGAGTCAGGAAAGGCTTCACAGAGGAAGTGGCAGTTTTGAAGGATAAGTAGGGCTGTGTGCCAGGTGAAGAAAGAATGGGGAGCAAGGGTAAAAGTAGCAGAGGTGTAGAGTGAGGGGTGGAGAGAGGGAATTAGGCCACGGAGGAAAATGTGTGCAAAGTACAAAGACTTGAAACATCACAGTGTGTTGGGGCGATTGTTGGGTAGAAGACCAGGAGAGAGGAGGGACACAGGGCAGGAAAATCAAGTAGCCAGATCTTGGGGCCGTGGGGTGCTGTGTGGATGTCTGGCCTTTGGGAGCCACTGGAGGCTGATGTCTGATGGCAGTGAGGGCTGTCTGGTTCCAGGGTGGAGACTTGATGGGCAAGGGGCTTCCTGGAGCCTGGGACCCTTCAGAAAGCTGTTGCACTAATCCTGGCCAGAGATGGGAGGCCCTGAACCTAGCTGGCTGTTAGGAGACCGGGGGAGAGAGTCAAGAGGCGTTGAAAAGATGAAACAGGACAATTGTCTTTTCCATGCCCTGAAAGATAGAGCACACATGGGTTAGGCCTGACACTCTCCTAAAGGAGGCAGAACTGACAAAAGTGGAGACATCTTCCCTCTACCATGACTGTTGTTCTGTAAAGGGGGCGGCAAGCAGAGGAGCTCATGGCAAGCAAGGAGGAAGATGTTAAGGTGTGAGAAAACAGCTTCTAGACCCATGAGGGGCAAAACACAAGGATAAGGCAGCCGGGTGGGGCTGCAGGGCTTCAGCTCCAGAGACCTCTGAGAGTAGAGGTCTCCTAAACACTTCATTTCTCATCTGCTGGGAACTGGGTCAGACGCTCTCCCATTGGGCTCTTCTCCGCGGGGCATGAGTCGCCCAGTAGAGCCTCTGGTGGCCATGTGCTGTTACTGCAGGTCAGGGCTAGAATAGGGGGAGCCAGGACTGAGGCTAAGACACAGTCACCCTTCCCCTTTTTCACACCACAATCAGCCTGGTGCTGATTCACTTGTAATCAGCTCAATCCCTCAGCTGGTGGCCACCCCTGAGCAGGCAGCGGGCAGAGCTGCGAGCTGGTAAAGATGAGTCTCATCCAGGCAGTGTGGCTCTAGTCTCCTGGCAGTGAGGTGACAGAGCGTGGAATGGCCACAAGACAGGTCCCCCAGGAGGCTGGGCTCCCATCAAGGGGACAGTGAGTGACTGCCAAGAGTCGGGGTAGGGTGGAGTTAGTGTCGGGGTCCCTCTGTAGGCTGGTGGTCATTTGAGAAACACTTGTTGAGCACCTACGATGGGCCAAGATGGGAAATCAGGCACTGTGAAGATGCTGCCATACACAGCAGTAACACAAACCCAAGTAGGGATGGCTCTCGGGCAGCACACAGAAGGAGGCTTTGCTGAGGAGGGAAGGTCTGAGCGGAAACAGCAGGCTGAGCACTCCTGGAAGAGGCTATGGCATGACAGGGAAAGAGAAGGGCTTGGGCGACATGGGTCTGTTAACAGATGGCAGACAAGCTCAGCGTGCCTGGGTGCAATGTGTGATGTGCTGGAGGAGAGCCGGCGGTGGGGGGTGAGCAGTGGGAAGAAGCATGAGAGTGTGAGGAAAATTAGGCTGGAAGGAGGATGAGATCTGGAAGGGAGGTGGAACTGACTAAAGCAGAGCGCCTTCCCCCTGCAGGGACTGTTGGTTATAAAGGGGACAGCAAGAAGAGAGGCTCACGGGAAAGCAAGGAGGAGCGTATGGCTTTCCAGGTCTCCATTCCCGAATGCTGCATAACTCCCCTGAGTCCTGGGATTTTTCACTACCCAAATGGGAGCTATAGTGCAGGGGTGAGGGGTGTGCACAGCTGGGCTCTTCGAGAACAAACGGTCAAAGGAAGCCCAGACTCTTCCCCTTTGCCAGTTTAGAGAACCTGAAATGTGTCATGAAGGCCCATGTCTTCCCCACACTCTCTAATGGGAGCTTTCCCACAGATGTGCCAATGTATTGATCTCTCTTCCCGGGGGCGGCTGAAGGATGAGGCCAGTCAGCATTGACCGCAAGGAGCCCCAACTGGTACGCCAGTGTGCCATTCCAATGTTGTCATTTTCTGTGTATGCTATGGTCTGCAAATGTTGGGAAGCATCTTCCTAGACATGCACACAACACAGTGCGTGTGAACTATGAGCGCAGAAGCCAGGAGCAGCTGAGAGGCACTTTCCTTAAAGAGCTGGCCTGTTCCTCACAGTATCAGATGATGCCAATCTTGTCACCCCTGTTTTCTCTTCCCACTGACATTGGCATAGCCCCAGAACCCTGTCTTAAAGCAATTTATACTGGGTCAAGCAGAGATGAGAAAAATGTGGACAAATATAGTATATTTTTCATAAAACTTTTCATAAAGTTAAATATATTTTTAAAAGACCTGTTCTGGCCGGGCATGGTGGCTCACGTTTGTAATCCCAGCACTTTGGGAGGCTGAGGCAAGTCGATCACCTGAGGTCAGGAGTTCAAGACCAGCCTGGCCAACATGGTGAAATCCTGTCTCTACTGAAAATACAAAAATTAACTGGTCTGGTGGTGCACACCTGTAATCCCAGCTACTCAGGAGGCTGAGGCAGGAGAATCGCCTGAATTTGGGTTGCAGTGAGCCGAAATCCCGCCACTGCACTCCAGCCTGGGCAACAGAACAAGACTCTGTCTCAAAACAAAACAAAACAAAACAAAACAACCTGTCCTTTCCTTTGAGACTATGTCCTTCCTCCTGTATCTTACTGTTTTATTTTGAAGTATGACACATATGCAGAGCAGTGCACAGGTTAGAAGCATACCACTCAACGGTATTTCACAAAGTAAGCAACCCCAGGCAGTTAGCACCCGGATAAAGAAACAAAACATCATGGCACACCCTCAGTAACCATCTCATGATCTCTTTCAGTCACTACTCCTAGGGGTAACCACTATCCTAACTTCTAACACCATAAATTAATGTTGCTTCCTTTTCCCACTACATATAAATGGAATCACATAATAATGTACTTTTTTGACTGTGGTTTCTTTCACCATCATGTTTATGAGATTTGTCCATGTCTTTTCTGGTAATAGTCCATTCATTCTGTTTGCTGTACAACATTCCATGGTGTGAATATGGTACAATTTATTTATTCATTCTGCTGTTGATGGGAATTTGGATACTAAAACATCACTGCTTCTCACTTGACTGGAGCAAAAAAAAAAAAAGAAAAAGAAAAGAAAAGATTACTGCTATGGACATTTGTACACAGATCTTTTGGTTAAAATGCTCATAAATTTTTGTAGGGTATATACTTAAGAATGGAATTGAATATATGCATATTTTCGGCTTTAGTGGATACTACCGAGCTATTTCCCAAAGTCTCTATGCCATTTTACGCTGCCCCTTGGCATATATGAGAGCTCTGGTTGTTTCATATCTTTGTCAAAATTTGATAGTGTTTATCTCTTTCATTTTAGCCATTCTGGTAGGATGTAGTCCCTTTTCTCCCTTTTTCATGATAAAATGTACTTTTAAAAAATACAATATGGCCGGGCACAGTGGCTCATGCCTATAATCCTAGCACTTTGGGAGGCTGAGGTTGGAGGATCACTTGAGCCCAGGAATTTGAGACCAGCCTGGGCAATATAGTAATGATATAGGAGTTAAGAAGAAATTGCTTAATTTCTTCTTACTGCGAGTCCTTGGTAAGGTTTTTCTTTTCATGAAAAGCAGTCCCAAAATAGTTTCTTTTTTTTTTCTACAAAGAGCAGCCTGTAAAATCGAGCTGCAGACATAGACAAGCAAGCCAGAAGCTTGTACAGGTGAATGCCAGCAGTTGTGCCAACAGGAAAAGGCTACCTGGGACGAGGCATGTTCAAAATGGCAGCTCCATCTTCCCTTCCCTTTGTCAAACCACATGTGCAGTAAGGAGAAGACAATACAGCACCAGCCAGGCAAAGACCCCATTTACATAATAAGATTCCCCCAATACTATGTAAACATCATACTGGTCAAACCAATCTGTGAGCCCTACATAAATCAGACACTGCCTTCTCAAGCCTGCCTATAAAATCGGGTGTAGTCCACTGCAGGCTGGGTTTTCCCCTTTGGGAGGCCCTCTCTTTCACAAGGGAGAGAGCTGTTCTCCTTTCTCTTTCTTTCTTTTTTTTTTTTTTGAGACAGAGTCTTGCTCTGTCACCCAGGCTGAAATGCAGTGGCGTGATCTGGGCTTACTGCAAGCTCCGCCTCCTGGGTTCACGCCATTCTCCTACCTCAGCCTCCTGAGTAGCTGGGACTACAGGCACCCGCCACCACACCTGGCTAATTTTCTATTTTTAGTAGAGATGGGGTTTCACTGTGTTAGCCAGGATGGTCTCGATCTCCTGACCTCGTGATCTTCCTACCTCGGCCTCCCAAGGTGTTGGGATTAGGGGTGTGAACCACTGTGCCCGGCCCTCCTTTCTCTTTCTTTTGCCTATTAAACCTCTGCTACTAAACTTACTCCTCGTGTGTGTTCATGTCCTTAATCTTCTTGGCTCCAGATTATGAACCCAGGTATTTACCCCAGACAACAACACTGCTTCAGTGAGACCTCATCTCTACTAAAAAGAAATTTAAAAATTAGTTGGGCATGGTAGTGCATACCTGGCTACTTGGGAGGCTGAGGTGGGAGGATGGTTTGAGCCTGGGAGGGGGAGGTTGCAGTGAACCAAGATTGCGCCACTGCACTGCAATCTGGGTGGCAGAGTGAGGCTCTGTCTCAAACAAAAACAAAAATGATATGATGACCTACAGAAGATGGTAGTTTTATACTAAAGTCCTTAGTGGGCAAATGAAAAGTTGGCTTCCAGATTTCTTTTTTTTTTTGAGACAGAGTCTTACTCTGTCGCCCAGGCTGGAGTGCAGTGGTGCGATCTTGGCTCACTGCAAGCTCCACCTCCTCCCAGGTTCATGCCATTCTCCAGCCCCAGCCTCATGAGTAGCTGGGACTACAGGTGCCTGCCACCATGCCCAGGTAATTTTTTGTATTTTTGGTAGAGACGGGGTTTCACTGTGTTAGCCAGCGTGGTCTCAATCTCCTAACCTCGTGATCTGCCTGCCTCCCAAAGTGCTGGGATTACAGGTGTGAGCCACTGCACCCAGCCTCCAGATTTCTTTTGAAATTTCACACCTCTAAAACCTCAAAGTCTTATTTATACATTTTTAAGGATTTTTCATTGCTGTTTGAAACAAGGGTTAAAAAACAAACAAAAAAAATCTCCTACCATCCTGTTCCAGTACTTTTAGTTTTATAAAAAAATCTAGGCACAAACACAGCAGGAATTTGGGTAGGGCTCAGCTAGGTGATTCTTCTGCTCCCTGTGGTATAAAGTGAAATTGATCAGTAATACTTAGCTGGAGCATGGGTTGGCCTGGAGGGTCCAAGATAGCTTCATTCACTTATTTGATAAGACTTGAGGGAAATTATTAGAAGGCAGGGTTCAGCTAGGATTGTCAACAGGAATGCCTATGTGTGGTTTCTCCAGCACAGTGGCCTCAGGTGGTCAGATTGGCTTCCCTCAGAACAAACGTCTTAAAGTAACTAAGGGAAAGCTGCTTCTGACCAAGCCTCAGAAGTCACTTGGAATAACAACACATTTTGTTGTTCATGCAAGTCTTAAGGCCAGCTCAGATTTAAAGGGAGAGAAACTAGACTGCATTTATCTTGGTAGAGAAATGGCAAGGTCACATCGTATAAGAGTATGTGGGATGGCAATACTATTGTGACTCTCCTAGAAAAAATACCATTTTCCACGCCCTCACAACCTATCCTGCCCCCTAAGAAGGTAAACCTGGCCAGGATGTATCTGAAGAGTACTGAGAAATTGCAGCAGACATCTCTATCTTTTGTACTTTCCTTAGCTCCCTCTTTTACACTCTGCCTTCTTCCACCTTTTCACTTTATTTTCTTATTTCCCTTTCTTTCCCCAAACCTTTTAGTTAACTAAACTCATAAGGACATGTCTTAGTCTGTTCCTCCCCATCTCTCCTACACATCTGTAAATCTTTGATCCCTGGGTGACAGAGAGATTACTGAGATACTTAGACCCATAGTATGTCAAGCTTGGAAGGGGCTTGACTAATCCCAGATGCACTTTTACACATGAGGAAGTTGAGGCCTAGAGAAGGGACTTTCCCAAGGTCCTACTTCAAGTAAGTAGCAGAGTTCTGGCTAGCACAGCATAAAGCATAGCCTAGAGTGGGTCTCAAAGAATGTCAACAGCTTCCTTTCGGTTTCGAATGCCTGGAACTAAAGCCGCTTGTTTCCGTTTCACATTAATTGCCTCATCATTCCAATGTCTTTAGGCCTCTTGGTGAAGGAATGAAACTAATGCTAACAAGCCCCTGTGCCCAGAGAGGCCTGCCCCAGCCCTGGCTTTGGTCCAGTCTTCAGAGATGGATGAGGGGCTTGTGAATGGAGCAAGTTGGGATCAGTGCAACAGCCCCTGCATCCAGCCCCTGACACCCCCGACACAGCAGCTGCTCCTTTCTAATGCTGAAGTCCAGGGATTCTCTGAACTCTAACACCAACTGGCAGCCTACAGGCCACTTTTGAAATCATCTGGGCATCTAGAGATGGTGAATTTAGCTGATAATGACTGCAGTCAGGCTGAGGATAAATCTGTGGTGATATAGGCCAAGAAAACACAACTCTCTGGTCAGGCCCAAGAGGCAGCAACTCCGTCATGTTCAAGTCTGTTGCCTCTGATAACAGCTCCAAACAGGCGGAAGCTAAGGCTCAAGGTGGGGGTTGGGGGAGCCCTAGTGGGGCCACCAGACATCCCATAGCATTAGCGACTGGATCTTGAGAGGAAGATCAAGGCTGTGGTAAACAGAGGGGGTTGGCACTGTGCTCCAGAATCTGAATAGTTAATGATGTGGAGAATGACCTTCTAAGAAGCCTCTCAGAACTTTTTTTTTTAATCCACCAGCACATTGCTTTTCGCCGCAAGACAGCAGCTCTGCAAATCAGTGATAAGCTGAGAGTCCCACCTGGGTGTGCTGTCACCGTGGGGCCACAGTGAGAACCTCAAGGCTTCTGTGTGCCTGGGGCAGGGGGAGAAATAGTCTCCATGGAGGACTCTGTTGATAAGAAGGTACTGAAATAATTATTTTAATTAGTATAGCCTGCAACCTCCTTTAGGGGAGTGGCCGTGTTTCTGGGTATCCAGGTCTACCACAGTTTGCCACATATTAGGAGCTCCACAAATATTTTTTATATTTGTTATAAAGACCTTCTGGTCCTCCATCCAGGCATGATGGCATCCATACATCCCCTCCTCCTGGCCTCCTTCCAGCAGATCTCCGCTAGCTCTGACAGGAGGCCTAGGACAGGGAGAAACCCCACGAAGGATTTTTGGCTTCTCCTGGCCACAGATTCAAGACTAACAAACCCTCCCCAAGGGCCCTCCAAGGGGAGTGGTAGAAACAAGTTATGGAGGGGCCTGTGCCTTTCTTCGTGCCAGGGTCCCTCCTTCCAGCTCATGGATTCCTTCTCTCCAAAGAAAGGAAGGGGCAATTTCTTTCCCTTATACTCCCCTAAAAAAGGAAAGGAAAATTTAAAACAGGAAGAAACATCATTAAACCAGATGAAACATCATGAGCTAACAGTGCCATTTCCCAACCTGTGGTTGGCCAGAGCCTGAACCTGGCCATCATCCACACAGCCTGCTGCTGTGGCTGCAGCAACTGAAGTTGAAATTTTAAGAGCAGCTGCCACATCGGGCACGGAGCCAAGCAATTGGGAGCCCATCCGGTGTTTCTCTCCAACCTCTGGAATCTTTCTATTGCATCTTATCAGGGCTGCCGTGTGTCATCATAGCCTGTACTGAGTGTTTCCTCTCTGCCAGCCACTCTTCTAAGAACTCTACAGGGATTATCGTGCTTGGTTCTTTCCCCACAACTCTATGAAGTAGGCATTATTGTTCCTATTTTACAGATGAGGAAACTGAGGCATAGAGGAGTTACAAGAACTTATCCAAGGCCCTCAGAGGTGGAGCCAGGATTAAATCCCAAAGGGGTGACACTGGAGCCCACACTCCTGGCCCCACCATGGGCTGACTCTGCAAAATGCATGGCCTTAGGAGGCTTCCAACCTACACTGTGGTGAGTGGCTGGTCTACAGTCAGCAGTCAATAAGCTCCATGCCTTAGAGCACTGGGCACCATACCAGGTGCCACTCTCTCCCCTGGCTGGGGGACAGCTCCGTTTCTGCCGCAGACATTGCCTTTCCCTCAGGCACAGGAGTGTCTTGGCCACAGGGAAAATGAGTTACATGTGTGGGTAGTGCAGCAGCTTGTTACTTCTAGAAAAACAACTTGGAGCCCCATCTTGCTGTCATCTGCTGTGCCTGGAGTCACTTTCAAATCTGTCATCTGTACCTGTGGGCTCTTCGTGACACCTCAGACAGTCCCAGGACAGACCCCAGCAAGAAACCCCAGTCTAACATAACCTGTCTGGCAAAAGAAAATAGAAACAGGCCAGGCACGGTGGCTCATGCCTGTAATCCCAGCACTTTGGAAGGCCGAGGCGGGCGGATCACGAGGTCAGGAGATCGAGACCATCTTGGCTAACATAGTGAAACCCTGTCTCTACTAAAAATACAAAAAATTAGCTGGGCCTGGTGGCGGGCGCCTGTAGTCCCAGCTACTCGGGAGACTGAGGCAGGAGAATGGTGTGAACCCAGGAGGCAGAGCTCGCAGTGAGCCAAGATCGCGCCACTGCACTCCAGCCTGGGCGACAGAGCAAGACTCCATCTCGAAAAAAAGAAAATACAAAATTAACTGGGAGTGGTGGCACATGCTTGTGATCCCAGCTACCCGAGAGAATGAGGCAGGAGAATTGCTTGAACCTGGGAGGCAGAAGTTGCGGTGAGTGGAGACTGCACCACTGCACTCTAGCCTAGGAAACAAGAGCAAAACTCTGTCTCAAACAAACAAACAAAAACAAACAAACAAACAAAAAACAAGAAAATAGATACAGCCCCTGGAGAAACTGCCTGATCATACACTGTCTGCCTTTAAACAGAAACTTCCTAGATCACTACGTCCCCTTTCCGTTCTCAACTAGCCATGCAGTGCTTGCCTGCTGGTTTGCCTCTACTTAACTCCCCCAACTCTTGCCCCCTCTTACCTCTCCTTTCTGGTTCTCCTGTTTCTACACTAGGGGTCCACTTCCCACGGGTTGTCTCAATCCTGAGTCAGACTCTCTGTCCTTCTCCTTCTACATCTGCTCCCACCCCTGTACCCAGCTCACTCCCTTTCTCCCACACTCTGTCTTTATTCCAATTCCTTGCTTTTTCCTGGCTTCCTTGCCTTTTTGCCTTTACCCAAAACTGAGGATCCCTCCTCACCCAACTCCTATCCCATCACACACAGCTCCCACACCTACTGCATAACTCTAATCCTGTCTCCTAGGCTCCAACACATTGAGGAGGAAGCCTCAGGGTCCAGACAACAGAGGACCCCCTGGCAGGCTTCTCAGTGGGCCCACGGTGAAAATCTGCTGGCCAAAGGGATGATGAGACCTGTTTCTTACAACTCAGTGCTGTGTGCTCTGAGGCTGAAGCTGTCTTCCTCTGCCATTTCCCAGGGGCACAGAAGCTTGAGTCTTTTTGCATTAATTCCCTGGCTTGCTTTGACTCAGAGTCCAGCGTTTGGTAGCATGCTAATTTATGCAAACCAAATGCAAACGAATATAGAAAACTATGTGACCCTGGATTTACTGGAAATCAGAGTCTCCTCTTACAGGAAGACTTAGGGAAATTTTGGAATCTACTTCCCAAGAGAAATATTAAAATAGAATGGCTTTCAGTTTGGGGTCGGGGAGGGATGTGGCCAGAAGTCATTCAGAGGAAAGAGCATAGTCTGGGTTCCGTGTGCATCCTCTAAGCCACCCAACAGAAAGCAGAGGAAGAAAAAGCATCTGGCTGCCAAGCCTGTGCCTTCTTTCTCCTGTCTTGACTCTGAGCTCTGGTTTAGCTCCACGGCACGCCCGAGAACAGAGCCTGTGGGCTGTACTGCCTCTTTGGAAACAGGGGCATTTTATTTATATCTTACTTCCCATGACAGCACTTCACTATTCTCCTCTCACCTTGCATCTCCCTACACTGTCCCTTTTGAACTTGGCTCTCATTGGGTATGGTTGATCGAGTGCACAGTATGTTCTAGGACATTGTTCTGGAACCCGATCAGGGGTTAGGCATTCTGGAGGTTCCTATAAAGCAGGCCTCAGAGGCTCTAAGGGGCAGGTCAACTCAGCCACAAAGGCTTAGGTGCCTCATTTCTTGAAGAAGGGAGAAAAGGACCACTCCGTGAAAGGACAGGAGGGATGAAGGTGGCCCCAGAAGCCTCAGCCCATTCTTCTGATCCAAAAAGAAATGTGTTGAACAGCCCCAAAATATAGAAACTGACCTCTTCTGGCCAGGAGCAGTGGCTTATGCCTATAATCCTAGCACTTGGCAGATCGCTTGAGCACAGGAGTTTGAGACCAGCTGGGGCAACATGGCAAAACCCGGTCTACAAAAACACAAGCAAATTAGCCAGGCATGGTGGCACCTGTCATCCCAGCTACTCAGGATGCTGAGGCAAGAAGATCACTTCAACCTGGGAGGCAGAGGTTGCAGTGAACTGAGGTTACACCACTGCACTCCAGCCTGGGCAACACAGCCAAACCCTGTCAAAAAAGAGAAAGAAATAAAGAGAGAGAGAGAGAGAGAGAGAGAGAGAGAGAGAGAGAGAGAGAGAGAGAGAGAGAGAAAGAAAGAAAGAAAGAAAGAAAGAAAGAAAGAAAGAAAGAAAGGAAGGAAGGAAGGAAGGAAGGAAGGAAGGAAGGAAGGAAGGAAGGAAGGAAGGAAGGGAAAGAAAGAAAAGAAGAAGGAAGGAAGGAAGGAAGGAAGGAAGGAGAAAAGAAAAAAGAAAAAAAAAGAAAAAAGAAACTGACCTTTTCTTAAAGATCTCAAGAGAAGGAAAGATTCTTCCAAAGTCTTTGTAATAGTCCAGTAGTTCCATCAGATTTTTTTACTTCTGTTAACATAAATGCTTGGTGCTGCATGGAAATCATTTTGTTCTGGTACTTTCCTCGAGGTAACCAGAGAACCACTGTTCCTGGTTATTCAGATAATAGCTCAGCAAAACCTTCACATATGTTGCAAAAAGACCTTAAGACAAACTCCCCCAAGATTCAGGGACCACCTTGCTGCCTCCCTGAGAGATCACCCAAACTCAACCCTCTACTCCCAGGGCATAGGAGCTGTGGGTGCTGATCCATATTCCCCTAATGACATAAAAGTTTGCTGAAGGCCAACTTTCAGCTAGTCAATATTTGGAGTTGCCCAGAGGAAGGAAAAACTGCTTATCTGTATATTTAAAATGGGAAGGACGCACTAGGTATCAAGCACGTCATGTATACTATTTCCTCTAAGTCTCACAACAGTCCCATGAGATCTGTATTACTCCCATTTTACAGATGAGTGAACTGAGGCTAAGAAAGTTGAAGTCATTTGCTCAAGGTCACAAAGCTGATGAATAGCTGTGGCAGAACCTTTTAATGTTCATTAGTATCCATTTTCTTCATTTTTAGACACATGCTCAACTACATTTCCTAGCTCTCTTGCAGTTAGGCAGGCCACATGACTGAGTTCTGGCCACTGAAATGGGGACAGAAGTGATTTTTTCCACTTTCAGGCCTGGCCCATAAAGACTTTGCAGATGAGCTTCCACTTCCCTTTTTCACATCACTATCTGGATGACCCCGGGTACCATGGAGCCATGTGATGAAGACGGGAGGAGTTTGGATCCCTGAATGACTACATGGAGCAGGGCACCCTTCATCCTGACCTCTGCTCCCTGCACTAAGACTATGACTTAGATGAGATAAAGTTTCACTGGGTTATGCCACTGAGAGTTTATCCTCAATAATAGCATGGTGGGGGCAAGATCTGAAACCAAGCATGTCAAACTCCAAAGACCATCTTTTCTCATTAAGCCATATAGCCACACAATATAGCAGAAATGTAAAAGTTAAACTATAAAATGTTATCTAATCTCACACTTCATCTGTCCCCCTCCATGCCTCTCCCTTAACCAAGAACTAGATTCCTAGAACCAAGAACTTTAGATTCCTAAAGATTTTAGAGAAATTGCATATATAAAAACATAAAATCAAACAAGCAACTGATAAATATTTGTTGACTGCATACAACAACATGGGAGACAAAACTGCTTTTGTTGTTATTGGAGAGCTGGAGAAAGCCTTTCAGCATTCATGCCAAAAAGAGTCCTCTCCACCACCTTCCTCCAAGAACCACTTCCACCTGTGGCTCCATCCTATGGATGTGGAGCTATGAATTTACAGGACATGGAACATGGTTGTGGCCATCATGAAAGCCTACCAAAGCCATTATCAGTGATTGATAGCTCACCATTGCATCCTGTCATCCCTGCCCCAAGGCAAAGAGAGCTGAGTAAATATCATATAGGGACTATACTATGATCATGACAAAAGAAACAGACTTAATCAACTTTCCCCCCACAGGCTGTCATTCTATCAAATATAAGCTAAAATTAGCCAGTAGTTTTGGCATGATAGAATCAGACCAATCTGATTTTGAAATGAGGGACAGGAAAAGGATTATTGGCAAGAAGGGAAAAATAAAGGGTAAAGGTTTTAAAATTTTTCCATTAAGATAGGAAATCGGCTGGGCGAGATGGCTCATGCCTGTAATCCCAGCACTTTGGGAGTCCGAGATGGGCAGATCACCTGACATCAGGAGTTAGAGACCAGCCTGGCCAACATGGTGAAACCCCGTCTCTACTAAAAATACAAAAAAAATTAGCCAGGCGTGGTGGCAGGCACCTGTAATCCCAGCTACTTGGGAGGCTGAGGCAGGAGAGTTGCTTGAACCTAGAAGGTGGAGGTTGTAGTGAGCCAAGGTCGTGCCATTGCACTCCAGCCTGGGCAACAAGAGCAAAACTCTGTCTTAAAAAAAAAAATATATATATATATATATAAAAGAAATCCTTTAGGTATAATTTACAGGGGCTAGGAAGATCTCTCCTGTTCCCCTCAAACATTTCCACCAAAGTCTAGGGAATAATTAATTTTTTTTTCTTCTTTTTTTTTTTTGAGACAGCCTGTTGCCCAGGCTGGAGTGCAGTGGTGTAAACACAGCGCACTGCAACCCCACATGCTTAGATTATGGGTGCTGAGCCACTGTACCCAGCGAGAGAATTGATTCTTGGTCTTAACACTTTGTCCCTCCCCCTTTAAATGCTGGGCTGGTCTCTCTGGAAGAGTAACCCACAACTGTCTTATTAATCAATTATGCTTTATTGTGATTCAGAACTTGGGGGGAATTAATATTTATTGAGTCCTTTTAATCTGCCAATTATGGTTTCAGGATCTTTAAATACATTGTTTTGGCTGAGTGTGGTGCCTCAGACCTATAATCCCAACACTTTGGGAGGCTGAGGCAGGAGGATTGTTTGAGGCCAGAAGTTCGAGACTAGCCTCGACAACATAGTGAGAATCTCTCTCTACGACAATTTAAAAAATTATCTAGGCACGGTGGCAGGTGCCTGTAGTCCTAGCTAGTCATGGGAAGCTAAAGTGGGAAGATCACTTAAGCCCAGGAGTTTAAGGTCGCAGTGAGCTGATCACACCATTGCACTCCAGCCCAGGCAACAGAGCAAAATGCTACCCTTCAAAACAACAATAACAACAACTATATATAGTTGTTGTTGTTGTTTTTCTCAATTTTCACCTTTTACAAATGGGCAAACTGAGACTCAGAGAAGCTTAGTAATGGCCCATGACCACAGTGGCAGAAGCTGGATTTGAACTCCAGTCTGATTCCAAAGCCCTTGCTCATTGCACTATGCCAGTGTTTCTTTTTTTTCTTTTTTCTTTTGTTTTTGGAGATGGAGTCTCATTCTGTCAACCAGGCTGGAGTGCAGTGACGTGGTCTCGGCTCACTGCAACCTGAACCTCCCAGGCTCAAGTGATTCTCGTGCCTCAGCCTCCCAAGTAGCTGGGATTACAGGTGTGCACCACCATGCCTGGCTAATTTTTGTATTTTCAGTAGAGACGGGGTTTCACCATGTTGGCCAGACTGGTCTCGAACTGCTGACCTCAAGTGATCCTCCCACCTCGGCCTCCCAAAGTGCTGGGATGACAGGCCAGTGTTTCTTGATCTAGGGTGCTCTTCAGAATCACCAAGGGGACAGTTAAAAATACAGATTCGTGGCCTTGGCCCCAGCCTCCTCGATCACTCTCCTGGGGGCAGGGCTCAGCAATCTGTGTTTTCCAACACCCCCAGATGCAAGTGGAGATGAGCCAAGTTTGGGAAATATCACACTGTGCTTTGCTGTGGGAAATTGGAAGAGGGTAAGTCGAGCGGGGATGGTGAGGGAATGCAGGGAGGAGGGAACAGAAAGGGACCATCTACAGTGCTGCTCAGGCCTGGCCCTGCTTAGACAGACACTGGCGCCTGTCCCAGGAGTTGAGCTCCTGACTGTGGAACCTGGGGGAAGAACCTCAAATCAAGAAACGGACTTTCCAGGCGGATGTTCTCCACATCTCTCCTGTGGAAAGGGGATACCATGAATGCAGAATTCAGCTGCGAAAAGTCATCTCCAGGCCTATTTTTAAATTCACCATAAATAAAGAAAGAAAAGCCTGTCAACATTCAAAATGTGCTAGTCCCTTTTCTGCTTCAATAAAACAGCCTTGATTTAGTGCTCACTACTTCCAAGCCTGTGACCACTAAGAGGCAACTGGGATGAAGTTGGCTGCCACGCAGTCTTGGAAGCCAATTCATAAAGAATGGTGCCAAAATCAGGATGAGGGTACTGTTTAGGTGTGAGGAACTGAATGGCTACCTTAAAAAATTTTAGTATATTCTTGTATATACACAGGGGCCATAAGAGCTCGACTTGGGAATTGTAATAACTGCTGCCGTTTATTGAGAGCTTAACTTTGTACAGATACACAATCCCTTATCCACAGGTTGACCATATAATTTATCATGCAAACCAGGCAATTTTGAAAGTGTAAAGGAGGGGTGGGGGAGCTATCAATAATTTCACCAGTGGCGTAAACCCGGGAGGCGGAGCTTGCAGTAAGCTGAGATCCGGCCACTGCACTCCAGCCTGGGCGGCAGAGCGAGACTCCGTCTCAAAAAAAATAAAATAAAATAAAATAAATAATTTCACCAGGACTACAATTGTAAAACTGGGATGTATGATCACCTGATTTATCCAAAACCCTGCAAACGTGCTTCAAGTTCAGGCTTTTTTTAGATTTTATAAAGGTAATACTGTGTACATGCATATATGCGTATGTGTATACATACTGTATGTATGTAGGGGGATCCAGGATAGTACCTCATAATCAAACACATTATATTTCTGCAGCAAATGTATGAATATTCGCCCCAAATTGAATAGACACATCAGGTCAGATTCTGCTGACTAATGATTTATGAAAAATACTTTTTCATGAAAGTTTTCAGAGAAACTTGGAAAATTCTTTTTAAAATTGTGGAAAGGGCTTATGGACCTGTACCAAGAGATCTGCTAAGTGTCTTTAATTGCGTAGCAGAGACACTAGCTGTCCCACTGTAAATACCTTCTCCTTCTCCCTCGATACTAGAACCTCCAACTTGTGTTTGGATCCAAGGCTGTCTGGAGTAAAGACTGTGCTTCCCAGGCTTCCTTGAAGCTATGTATGGTCATGTGACTAAGATCTGCCAATGAGATCTGTAAGTGGAAAGATGTGATCAGGGCTGGTAGTTACCCCCCGTGCCCAGGTAGAGATGTACCTGTTGTTTATAGCTGGCGTTCATTCTGATTAACTGAAACCCATGCCTTACTGGTCGTTAAATATTTTCAAAATTACTCCCTGTGTAAAACTTTTAGGAAGTCTCCTTAAAGGGACAGGCATGTCCTTCTGCCATCCCTCAACCTTACTTCCTGCTGGCTAGAATGTGGACTCTGATCACTCACTCCGCTTTGGATCATGAAGATGAAGGCCACAACCTGGAGAGGATGAAACTGAAAGCTGGAAGGGTCCTGGGTCTTGGTGACTCCTTGGATGGCCTACCTTTGGATTTTTACATGAGAGAAGAAAACCTTTTTGTGTTAAGTCACTGGTCATTTGTGTTCTCAGTCTTGCTCAAAATAACTGTATGCTAGGGTTTGCTCTGACCATGCTGCTTAACAAACAACCCTGAAATCTCAGATGGCAATTGTATTTATTTCTCATTCAATAGCCTGCACGTCGGATGTTGTGGCTCTGCTTCAGACTGTGGGTCTTCGTCCTGGAACTAGCAGACACTCAGGACAAGCTCTCCCCATAACCCGGAAAGCTCAGGAGATGAAGCCAAAACACAAACCCACTTAAAGCTCCTGCTAGTGTTGCTCTCATATTCCATTGGCCAAAACAAGTCACGGGACAGCCTGACATCAAGGGGAGAGAAAATAGGGGAAGAGAGGATAAACACCTGCTGTTGATACACAGAATTGACACATGTGCAACCCAGGCCTACAGCTGCACAGGCACCAGGGGCTTCTGAGCATTCTAGGCTCCTTCCAGCCCTCCCAGCATCATGAGGGCGGAGTGGGGGGACCACTGCTCCCTCCCTGATCATGGCCTGAAATTCCAAGTGTTTGCCCCCGACCCCAACCCCGATGACACTACCAAGTAGGTGGCAACAGGAAAGTCTCTCTTCCTTTGACTTCCCCTCTCTACAGTCACCCCAGACCACACACCAGGCTGCACAGGTGTCTCTGGCAGTCTTTCCCAAAGGGGTGAGGGGAAATGTTAAAGATGGGAGCTCTGCTGCCTTACATTTGTGTGTCTCCCAAGGCTCCCCTTCTTCCAAACTTCCTTTGAGAATTTCTACCCAGTGGCTGTGTGCAGGTCCTTCCCACACATCCAGGAGCACCTGGCACTTCTGGAAGTTTGCTCAGGAAGGAAGTGCATTTCCTACAGTTCCCCAATAAACCTCTCCAGGGGCCTCATTGTCCAGCTGCCAGGACCCACCCCCAATTCATTAATTGTAAGGTTTAGGGAGGGGATTTGGCAAATCAGCCTCAGCCACATCCAAACGCCTGAAAGAAAACACCAAGAGAAGTTGCGGGGGGCAGGGTGTATGTTGAGGATATTGCCAGTAGGTAAGTGGGTCTGGGGGAAGAACAGACCTGGAAGATTTTACCACTGACTATGTGACCTCTGGCAAACCAGTCCCTTTTCTGGGCCTTTATTTGCTTTAGTGTTATTTTATTTGTTGAAAGAAAGGATTGCCTTTGATGGCATTTAAAGTTTCTTCTAGTTCTAACAGCCTGTGATCTAAGGAGTAAGGGGTGAGAAGGAAAAGACTAGCATATGGGTGCCCAGAGGGACACAGCATGGTGGGGGCTCAGTCACCTGGGGATAGCATGAGGCTGAAGTTCAAGTTCTTCAGTCCTTATCAGATTGTAGTCCTTATCACCAAGCTTAGCTTTACCTCTCAGCCACATTCAGGGCCATGGACTAAAGCCACAAAATTTGTGCACAACAGGGGCTACCTATCATGACGACTGCAGTATGCATGGCACCCCCCAGAGTTAGAGCAGTTCTGGCCTCATCGCTCACCAACCTCAGTTCCAGCAACTCCAAACTACCCTCAGTTCTCAGCACATGTCATGGTGCCTTCCACAGTTTCCTTTCCCTGCTACACCGCTATCCCTCGATCTCCCTTCCCCTGCCCCCACCTTCCCCTGGCTATTGCCTGCTCATCCTTCAACGTTCAGCTGAGCCTCCTCCCCACCCAGGTTCGGACCCCCTCTGCATCACTCCCACAATGCCTTATCACTGCACTCACTACACTGTATTGTAGCTATCTGCTGTGAACCTCTAACTACTGTCCTACTAGACTCTGAGTTCCCTTGGGGGCTGAGGGGAGAAATTGTGTCTTATCTCTCTTATTTTATGCCCAATGTCTTTCACAATACCAGACAAATGATAAATGGGCAATGTTTGATGCAAGAACAAAGAAACAAACGAACTGGGAAGGAAAACTGAAAGGAATGTCACATGTAGATGGTATAGGCCACCTTTATTTCTCCCCCACACCCCAGCTGCCACACATACTACATCTGTAGTTCAGTGAAATCATGTCAATAAACACCAAGGGTGAATGGTAACCTTTGAGCTAGGGAAAATAAATTGCCCGGGGAAGAAGCTTGTTGTCTGGTAGGCAAGAAAAGCCTTCCTTAGTGATGGTGGAGAAGAGAGCAAGGTTGGGGTGCAAGGTCGACTAGGGGCAGGATAGTCAGGAAAGAAGTCTTGAGGAGAGCAGGACTTGAGGGGCCAGTGGTGAGGAGGCTGGGTTTGGTGGGCAAATGGAGACCAAGCTGTCACACACCTGTGGCTTCACCAAGACAAGAAAGAGCCTGTGGCCTGGCCAGAGAGGGGGAAGAGGATTTCAGTTGGAAATCTGAGTATGAGGTGTATGCGAGCAGTGGGAGGGCTCCAGCTGAAGGGGACTGAGACGCAGAGGGACCCAGATGGCAGGAGCAGGTGGCGCCCCTCTGCTCCCTTCTCCCACTCTCCCTGACTGTGCTCAAGGTGTCCAGAGCTGCCTCAAGCCCGGTGGTCTAAGTAGGAGACTTGGTGATGCTCCCTCAGGGACTGGCTTCAGGAAGTTAAGTGGGCCTGATAATCTGGCGGAAATTTCTGTTTGCTTTAGAGAAGATGATTAAAATTGCCTAGTCACTGGATTTGAATACTCAAGAATGAGTTTAATTGAGAAGAGAATGTTTCTTTTTAGATGATGCAATAACTGCCATTGCTGGGTTTGTTTGCACCAAGGGGAAGAACTTAAATATCTGAAGTGTCTGAATTGTAGTGGTTGTTGGAGAGGATGTTTGACTTTTCCTAAGATGATGGCCGAGGTGGGAGCCAGGGCTGTCATGAAGTGTAAGATTGAATCTTACCCTGAAATCTCCATCAAAGAGGTCACTTAGCACGCATTAAAACCCATGCATTCACCTCAACATACCTTATGAATCTGCACTCTCCGGAGCCAGGAGCAGCCAGTTCAGGATTTTCACTGGGCTGGCACCCAGCTCGGGTCCCACTTCACTTCCCTTCGCAGTCTGTCGGCTGAGAGACGGCACTGTGCGCCTGCACATGTTTGGGCTGTGTTCGCCTGTGTGGGTGCAGGTGTGCACTTGCACATCGCTGGCTGTGCGTGGTCTTGCAGCACACTTAGGCAAACCTCTCCCCAACCTGGGTCTGGGGCCTCAGACGTAGTGAAACTGATGCTGTGCGAACACGTGTTTGATTCAGTTTAAATGGAGGTGGTGCGGACGAATTGAAGTTTTGCATCAATACAGTAGAACTTGCATAATCCAAGACCGCCTGTTTCTTCTCTCTGCCTTCCCCATCCAAATCATCCCCAAATCATCCCTGAGAAGCCTCTGCTCCCATCAGTGTCGTCCCTGGGGGCCTCCATCAGAGAAGTGTGTGGGAGAAGCAGGTGCAGATGACAGTACTCCCTAGTCCAGCTGCCTCAGAAACTATTCCTAGGGTCGGCGGCGTGAGAGACCCACCCACCACCATGTGTCGTGGGCGTCTGCCCCAGCACAGAGTTCACACCCAGTCCCCCAATGGACCCCCTTGTGCTGGGATCTGGGCAATGCGTGGACTGGGCCACAGCCCGTGCCCCGAGCGAGCGGACTGCATTCTGAGGCACCTGCTCTACTTCTGCCCAGGCCAGGTGCTGTGGATCCAAGCACTGGGCATGGCCACAGCGAACTTTCCTGAACAAGTAGTACTCTTCCAGCTGATGCATGCACTGGCATTTATTATGGTTCGGCCAGTGCTGGAAGTGGAGATGACTATAAGATGGTCATGAGGATAGGATGGAACCCATACTCTAAGAACACAAATAAGGCCATGGAAAGGCATATCGTGGGTATCTTCAAAGAGGACTTCTGCAGCGAGATCTTCAATGTGGCCATCCTTGGCTACCTCAGACCTGAAAGAACTTTGATTCTTTAGAGTCACTTTTTTCAGCAATTCAAGGTGATATTGAGGAAGCTAAGAAACACCTACATTTACCAGAACATTTGAAACTTAAAGAAGACCATTTCTTCCAGGTTCCTAAAAGCAAAATAATGAATGGCCACTGATTAAAAAAAAATCTTATTTATTCATTCACTGTATTCTAGTATTTCACTGCTTACAACTGTCCAGTCTCACCTTGGTTATAGTTGTAAAATCAAACATTTTCCTACAGCTGTGAACTAGTTTAAACAAAACAACGTAATTACTATCTTGTGCTTCAATTGTTAAATTATTAACAGGTTTCATTTATTTAAATATATAACAAGCTTTATTTAAAAATCAAGATTTTCAAAATATGTTGATTAGAATGTACCACTAGAAGGGTATTAAGTGTCTTATAATGGAAATGAAATGTATGTAAGTATGGGCTAAAAGGCAAGTCACTAATTTGAGATGAGAACTATAGTTCTCTTGGCAAAAACCCAGCATGTATGTACTTGTATAGCATATACTCCTAAACAGAGAAGACTTATAAAAGTAAATACATTAAATAGGAGTTTTATAGTTTATTATAAGCCTAAGGGGAAAACTCCAGACTTTGTATTTGTGATATATGATGCATTAATATATTATTATAAGCATGAAGACATTTGTGAAATTTTGTTTTTTGTCATTTTCTTTTTCTTTCTTTCTTTAATTTATTTATTTATTGACACAGGGTCTTGCCCTGTCACCCAGGTTGGAGTACAATGGTGATCAAGGTTTATGGCAGCCTTGACCTCCTGGGCTCAAGCAATTCTCTCACCTCAGCCTCCTGAGTAGTTGGGACTACAGGGGAAGCCACTGTGCTCAGCTAAATTTTAAAATCTTTTTGTAGAGATAGGGTCTCCCTACGTTGCCCAGCCTGGTCTCAAACTCTTGCCTCAAGCAATCCTCCCACCTCAACCTCTTAAAATGCTGGGATTACAGGCCTGAGCCACTGCACCTGGCTTTAGTCATTATCTGGGCAGTCACATCGTTGCACCATTTTCATTTCTGTATAGAGCTGCCTCAGTTCTAAGTAGTCTGGACTCCCTCTGCAGATCTTTATTGTTGTTAAGACAGTAAGATAAACTTTTTTAAATCTATAGATCTCCTTTTTGTTGGATAACACTTCTTTCTTCTTCAGAGTAGATATTCTTGTAGATATCTGTAAGACTTTAACATTTTTCTTGACTTTGATTTTTTTTCCTTTTTTAGGAAAAACAAAGACACAACAGACTTCATCTTTAGGTTTCCTCAAGATTTAAGTGAACACATAAAAAAAAAATTTAAAGGAACACATAGCCGTTCATTTATATGTACCAGTTTCTTAACACACACACACACACACACACACTGCTTGTTTTCCCTCTAGCCTAAGAGCCAATTAAACTATAAAATACTTATAAAATTATTTATTGTTAATGTAACTATATGTTCCAGGACAAATCTAAACTGGTGTAGTTGTATACACACAATGTAATTTAATGCTAGTCTAAGAATGCTTGTAGCCTGAGAGAAAGGCATAGGTTTTGTTAAACAATCTTCATACTGTAGATTTTTTTCGTCCTACTGACTGTGATTTTTGGCCACTTGAGTCTTTTTGTTGATATTGGCAGAAAGTTGAAATCTTTGGATATTTAGAAAATTAAGATTACAGATTGCGTTGGGCCCCTTCAAACAGTATATTGCATTATTGTTCACTTTAGTAATAGATTTGGTGGTTGGTTTGGTGGAGGGATAGAAGTATATAGAAGGTAATTTTAAAAATAATTCACTATGGATCATTTTTTTCCTAATCTGCATAAATGAATTTGAACTGACTTTAATAAAAATATTTTGAAAGTACATAGAAAAACATCTGAAACAGTTGTTGGACAAAAGGAAAACATGTATAAATTTAATTGGATTGTGTTTTACTTTTTGGTGTATGAATTTATGGTAAACAATGCAGCTTGTGGCTGTTTTCATTTCTTTATAGAGCTATGTAGAAAATATTATTTTTAATATTAGAAATCCTATACTTGAAAGAAGCCTCAATTATATGTGGCTTTATGAAGCAAAGTTAAAAATAAACATGAAAAATGTGAAAACATTTGTGTTTGTTTTGTCTGACTAGCTTGCTGTTAATTATGTTCTCTAAGTGTGTGAATGTTCTTTGATACTTTGCTGTTACCTTCCATTTTGTTAAACAGCCATTGCTTTTAAGATGGAATGGTATGGTGCATAGAGTTTAGTAGAGGTTAGTTAACTGTATCTACATTTTTCAAAGTTTTATATTAATTATCTATTATAAGAAGTTACAAGGCTGGGCACGATGGCTCACGCCTGTAATCCCAGCACTTGGGGAGGTCGATGCAGGCGGATCACGAGGTCAGGAGATTGAGACCATCCTGGCTAACATAGTGAAACCCTGTGTCTACTAAAGCTACAAAAAATTAGCCGAGTGTGGTTGTGTGCACCTATAATCCCAGCTACTCAGGAGGCTGAGGCAGGAGAATCACTTGAACCCAGGAGGTGGAGATTTTGCAGTGAGCCGAGATCGCGCCACTGCCCTCCAGCCTGGGCAACAGAGCAAGACTCTGTCTCAAAAATATAAAAAATAAAAATAAAAGAAAAAGAAAAAAAAGAAGTTACAGTAGTGCCATTTTGATTAGTCTGAATGTTCTCAGGCCTTGAAATAAATTTTGACTAAGCAATTTTTTTTTTCAGAGCAGGAGTGGAAGTTTATTTTAAAAGCTTTAGGCCAGTAAGGAAAAACAGGAAAGGAAAGAAGGAAAGTACAACTTGGAAGAGGGCCAGGCAGGCGACTCAAGAAACCAAGTGCACAGCTTGACATCTTGACTTGGGGGTTTGATTTGTTGGCATACTTCCAGGATCTTATTGGGAAGCTGCTGATCAGTTTCAGGTGTTTTCTATCTAGCAGGAGGCTGCCTCTCCCTGGCGCCAGTTGTGACCGATTATTACTTTAAACAAACTGTTAACAACCACCTGGCCATCACCTGATGGTTGCCCAACACTTTGGTGTGTGTGTGGTGGGGAGCCTTCTCCTGCCCTGCTCATACCTGACTAGCTACCTACTGTAACATTTACCCCTGCCTTAAGAGTCCAAGACCCCAAATCTTTGGTGGAAAGTGGATGCAGTCCAGTCTTCTGTAACTGTTTCCTGCTGACGAGGGGCGGTGGTGGTTCTGTGAGTCTCAGCCTCTCACTGTCTAGGCTGAGTTGGCTCCATGAGTTGCTGAAAGTGGTATCGAGCCAGGTCCAAAGAATACAGAAGCAGGATTTCGCCTAGGTCATATCCCACAATGGGCAGTCTAGAGGCCCCTGTAGAAGGTGATTCTTGAATATTGAGAGGACGGTGTCCCTTATTGAGGATCATCTGGAGCTTAATGGCCTTACTTTGAGGTGAAAAGGCATTACTTATCTTTCCGCTTAAAAAGGAACCTCAGATCTTCCAGGGACTCGCAAGCATGTTCAGGAGCTGAGGGCATTGTTTCCAGCTCTGGTGTCTCGGAGCCTTTCCACAGCTTCACTCAGGTGTGATGTATCCAGCTGGCAAGCTCTAAGACTAAGTAACTTTTTAAATGTTCCTTCTAAGTCTTTTTTTGTTTAACAACTCTATTCTTATAATTTCTTAAAATTGTGAACAACTAGCCACACTACAAAGTTAGTGGACATAGATAGTCATGTTATAATCAAAGTAAACTTACCCAGCTGTTAATAAAACTTGCAAAATCATATGAAGCATATATCATGAATTGCTTCCTGGTAATTAATCATGGTGGCCATAAGTCAGTCCAGCCATTGCCTTCCCATTTCCCAGGCCACAGGCTCAATAAGGGCTTTTCAAATTCCTGGATATTAGCTGGGCCATCTGGCTTTGTTTTGGCCGAGCAGTATCCAACTCCTCTTTCCTATTGGAGGGAAATCTCCTTTTATATAAGGTCTTGGTGGGTGGCCACTTTGGAGACTAAAAAGGCCAAGCCCTCCTTCTCTCTGCACTCAGCTATCCAGGTCATACGCCTGAACCCCAGCCAGAGCCAATACTATATTGCTGCCAAGACTTCAATCTTGAATGAGTGACACATAGCCCAGAAGTACTAGAATTCTTCCACTGTGATGAGGAATCCACACCAAGCCACTCCGGCTAAAAGGCATTTATTGTGCTTCCTGGTTTTTTTCTAGACTGTTTCCTCCAGACTCACACCACACGTTTCTTCCAATAAATATCCTTCCTGGTTACAACAACCAGATATTCTTGGTTTCTTGCTCCTGAACACGTTCCCCCTGATTATGGCAGGCACTGTTGGTCACCCAATGGCTGCTCCCCTTTCCTTTCTTGCTAATAGAACCCCAAGTTTTTATTTCTTCATATCTCTACCTGGCCCAAGTATAGGGACCATGACTGGTCAGTCCTATCGCCTTGTCCAGTGACAGGTCTAAGGTTAGGCCTGTGACCCAGCTCTAGCCGAAGAGACCTGAGGGGAAGCACTGGAAGCTTCTGGGAAAGGCTTTCCTCACTGATTGTCTTCCTGCTTGAGAAGCTGCCACAAAAGAAGAAAAGCTTGGAGCCACTGCAGCCATCTTGCCACCACGAAGGAAGGCAGCAGCAGCCCTAAAGAAGGCAGAGGAAGCCTGGGTCCTTGATCTCTCAGAGCCACCACAATGACCCTGGAATCACCTCCCTCTGAACTGTGGATTTTCTGTGATGAATCGGCCCTTGTCATTTAGTTATCTTATACTAAGTGTTTTGTTATTTGCAGCCAAAACATTCTGAAAAACTGATTCTCTGAATTTCACTATTTTCCAAAATAATCATCTGCCGTTGGAGCTGGAAGAGATCTGGGAGATCTTTGAGTTTCTTTGTAATAGAAGAATCTGAGTCGGATATGGAGGCAGAAGCAGAGGGAGAACCCAGGCCTCCTGAGTCTTATCCTGTGATGAGCCTTGCCATATGGTGGTCTCCCTAGCACCCTGAGGAGGTGCCCAGGACATTCCACAGGGAGCCATGGGGATAGAGCCTGGATTCTGACATCTGAGAATCATGGGCAAAGGGGCAAATAAGAAGGAGCAGAGTGAGCCTCTGCTGGGCTTGGGCAAGGCTGTGGGCTGAGACACCTAAGATGCCAGAGTTGTGTTTCCAGCTCTTTCTGTCGGGGCTCCTGTTGTATGCCTGAGTGTGTGCACGTGTGTGTGTGCACGTGGGTACACACCAACCTTTGCCCTGGGTTCCACTTTTCAGCCTCCCTGAGTCTCTAGGATCTCCTGCTTCCCCACCAGCCTGGCAGCAACGTCCTCTTCCTCTCATGGATGAGTACTTTTGGCAGTTTCTGGTTGGTTTCGTGCCCTTTATTTTTTTTCTTTTTTCTTTTTTTCCACTTTTTAGGGCTTTATGTAAAAAGTGTGTATGTAAGGAAGTAAAGCCGTTTCCATTTACAGTTTACAAACTAGAACCAGTGGAGTTTGCCTTGGAAGCCCAGTCTGGGTAACCAGTCATGCCCAGGCTGGCACAGAGGAAATCAGCATTCTTCCTGTACACCTGTAGTCAGCAGGTGAGATGAACAGGGCTGAAACAGCTCTTCAGTGTCCATTTTCATCACTGTGAAATCACAACTGTATAAATTTCACCACTGTATGAATCTACATTTATAGAGTGAAATGGGAACTGCTTTGACAACAGTAATTGTGGGTATATTCAAAACCAACCATAATGGGAAAAAAATACAAGTGCATCAAATAAAGCCACAGTATTGTTTCAGAATACCATTTAGATAGAATGCATAAGAATGTATTACCACACACATGCGCGCGCGCAACTGAAAACCATGTTGCCCAGCCCAGAGTATTTGCACTTTATATGCAGGTGTATAAAATATATATTGGGCACCTATCAGATGCTCACATCCTATAGATTAGTAGTTGTTACCCCAAATCCAATGTAATTCAAGAATTCTCATTTTCAGGAGAAACATTAATTTGGGTAAACCAAGGATTTTTATAGTAAAGATGTATAACGACTCTCAACTGAATTATCCCTTAAGTATATTTGTGTATATGTGTATGTAGAAATACATTTACCTTACAATAGGACATAGTATTTTTATTTTTTAAAATGCAGTGGTTTTTTTTTAAAGAAAAATTACAGAATTTACTACACTAAACCCTTCACTTTTTTCATGCCACTTCACAATTTTTCCTACAGCTATGCCTGGACAAAGACAGCTCAAAGAAAGGCTAGGAATTCACTTCTGGGCCTTACAAAGCTTCAAAAGAGTGGACCAGATCTAGGGAGAACATTGATCCTGGATGCAGCTGGCTGACTGAGGTGCTGGTGTGCTGTTTCTTCAGAGGTTTCAGGAAGGCGGCCCCAGCCCAAAAGCACCCTTCCTTCACCTGGGAAGTCAGTGCCTGAGACTCCACCATTAGAGATACAATGCAAACCTTCCTGGGAGACAAAACTCCTCATATATGCCTTAAAGTGAGTTTTTATGATCCTTTCAAGAGGGTCAATGTTGAGAAGAATCCAAGTGGAGAAAGGACCAGGTTGGTTGAGGGTAGCACCAAAAGATTCTCTTTTTCACCCAGAATAGGTGCTACAAGTCTTTCCTGCTGGTGATGCACATACTGGAGAACAAGAGGGTCGTGGAGACAATTATGTAAACTTCCAGGGAGAAAAGCTGGGCAAGGGGAAGGGCATGGAGGTGGGTGGTCAGGTGTATCGGGGCATACTGTGGAGAGAAGTGTAAGAAGCATGTGGTTACTTTGGTAGTGGACACTAGAGAGCCATTGAAGATTCTTAAAGAGGAGAGCGACATAATCCAAAAGCCAAATCTGATGGCTATGTGGACAGGATTGAATGGAGAGACTGGCATCAGGGACTCCAGGGAAGACATAATGAAGGACTGAACATGGCCATAAAGGAATGGTAGAAAGCTCACAAGAGGCCGGGCGCGGTGGCTCAAGCCTGTAATCCCAGCACTTTGGGAGGCCGAGACGGGCGGATCACGAGGTCAGGAGATCGAGACCATCCTGGCTAACACGGTGAAACCCCGTCTCTACTAAAAATACAAGAAAATTAGCCGGGCGAGGTGGCGGGCGCCTGTAGTCCCAGCTACTCGGGAGGCTGAGGCAGGAGAATGGCGTGAACCCGGGAGGCGGAGCTTGCAGTGAGCCGAGATCACGCCACTGCACTCCAGCCTGGGGCACAGAGCAAGACTCCGTCTCAAAAAAAAAAAAAAAAAAAAGAAAAGAAAGCTCACAAGAAAGGCACAAAGTAGAATCCAGGTGACCTTGTCCCCAAAGACTTGTAGGAAGAATGCTGATTCCCTCACAGGGAACTAGAAAGGGAGGCCAGGAAGCTGGTTTATAGGGAAGAAATACCGAGTTCAAGGTACCTATAGGTCATCCAAGTGGAGATGTTATTACGTCATTAGTATTCGCTGACAAACATTAAGAGATTACTCTCTACCAGGCACCATGCTAAGCCCTTCACATACATTATCCCATTTAATTCTCATAGCATCCCAAAGGGTAGATATTTTTATCCCCATCTTACAGATGAGGACATTACAGCTCCAAGAGATTAAGTATTTGCCCAAGTTCCCACAGCTAATAAGAACCCAGGCCCCTGGCTCCAAAGCTCCTAACCACCATGAGGCCCTGGTGCTTGGGGAAGAGGTCAGAAGCTAGTCTGTGGCCACAGAGATGACAAGGGAGCTCTTAAGAATGGCTGGGACCTCCCTAAGGAAATTCGAGAAGGAAGAGGAGAGAACGAATCTTTATGGCGTATCATTAGACAAGTCACTTAACTGTCACCATCCTTCAGCTAACCTTGAACGAGACCTCTAAGTGCAATTTCCCTATTCCCCAGGATGTAAATGGGGTTTGGAGTTGGCATTGACAACCCACTAACAACAGCTCACAAGCTCACTAGCAGAGTAACCCGTAACTCAGTGTGAAGGAGGCTGTTTGCTCCTTCCACCCTCTGATCAAGACAGCTTGTTTTTCTAAGTAGGACTTCTTTTCTGGATATAAGTCTTGGGACAGAACTTTGAAGCAAAATCTGGATGCAGAGGTGGAGTGGGATGGGAGGGAGCAGGTTTAGGGGTCACTGCACTTTTCAGTTATTCCTTGGGAGCTTCAGACATAGTCTGGAGGGTAGGGGGGACATTGATGAGACGAGAGAGTAGAGGATGGCCTGTGGAGGAAGGGAGGTGGAGGAGACAGAGGGACAGGGCATGAGGGCTCGAGGGAGCAGGGCCTTGGAAGCATTCGCCCTCTCTCTGTGCTCACTTTTATCCACCAGTTCCCCACTCTGTGCCTCTTCACTCTTTTTTCATCTTCTAAAAGAAAAGACATTCAAGGGAACACTTACACTGAACCCAAATTGGTTTCCTTTCCCTCCAAGCCAGGTGTCAGTGGCACCTTCCTCTCTTGGTCCCCCAGCACGATGCCTCCTCCTTCCTCATCTCATATCCCTTCTGGAGCCACATCCAGCCCAATTAACCTCAGAAACTTCTCCTTCATCAGGCTTCCCTGAACCCCATGAGGTGAGCCTCAAGAACTTGGAGAAAAGCTCCTACTCCCCTACCCCCCAACCCCTCTTAGGGCCTGGTGAGGAGAGGTAAGATGGGTGGGGGGTATAATCGCCACTCAGCCTCCCCATCAAGTCTGTCTTCCACACTCCAGACCCCAGGGTCCAGCACACTTTGGGTTCCTGACACATGTTTGTGGAATGAATGAATGAATGAATGAATGGGAAAATGGACATGTAACGAAGGATGCCAGAGCAGAGCCTGCTGAGTGGAGGAGGCTTCGGTGAGTCACGGGGCTCTCCATGCCTCCAAGGCAAAGCTGTGAAAACCATTAGCTGCGAATCAAGTCCAGCAGGCCCAGAGCAAGCTTCAGTCGCCCTGGCTGCAGAGTTCATACCCTGAGCGCCCATCCCCAGACCAGCAGCCTTGCCTCCTATACCCAACTCCCCCAGTGAGATCTGGTCTCAGGCCTGCCTCATTGTCCACACAGGCCAAGGGTATGGGGTGGAAGCTCCCAGCAGGCAAGGACTTTGGCTTACTCACCTGTGTACCCCCACAGATAGGCTCACAGTAAGTGCTTAGTAAATACCAAATGAAGGAAAATAGTTATTTGGTGTTTGTTCTGGTCTGAATGTTTGTGCCCTCCATCCCCCAAAAAACTCATATGTTGAGATCTTAACCCCAACATGATGGTATTAGGTGATGGGGCCTTATCGAGGTGATTACCTCCCAATCATAGGCCATTGGGAGGTGATTATGGTGGCGCACTCTTGAATGGAATTAGTGCCCTTATAAAAGAGGCCGAAGAGGGACCTCTCACCCTTTCTACCATGTGAGGACACAGCCAGAAGGCAGGCTTCGCCCAACACTGAATCTGTCAGCACCTTGACTGTGGGCTTCCCAGCCTCTAGGATAGCGAGCAATAAATTCCAGTGGTGTGTAAGCCACCTACTCTATGGTACTTCGTTACAGCAGCCTGCACGGACTAAGACACTGCTCGTTAGGTGCCAGCAACTTTAACACATAGATGTCACTCAAACCAAACAGCAGTTTTGAAAGGCGAGTCCTCCTGTGCCTATTTTTGCAGATGAAACTAACACAAAGAAGTTAAGAGACTTCCTAATGGCCACCAAGTATTTTGGTAGCAGAGACCTGGCATTGGTTCAAATCAGGTCATTTTGCTCTTAAGGCCATGTTCGTTCCACCAACCATAAATACCCAAACCATCTGGGTTCTGTAGGAGGAAACTGAAAGAGAAAATCCTGGCGTCCCAGAGTCCACCCAGGTTTAGTGCACTTCCCTTCTTTCACCCCACTTAGGAGAGGCAAAGGAGGCATGGAGTAGGGAAGGATGGCAGCTCCTCCCACGTCTCCAGGTGGCTTGCTACTGAGGTCTCTCAGATGCCCAGGATAGGGGAGAAGGGGACTCTTCCTGAGACCTAGAGGTCCTGGATAAGGACTGATTGTCAAGGGTGAGCCTTCAGTCTACCCCAGGCCCTGATGGCCGCATCCTTCTGCCGGGAGCCATGCTCTGAAAGTACCAAGTGTTCAGTGGATGAGAAGAGAGAGCGAGTGAGCCTGGCAAGGATAAACCAATCCACACTTGACCCCAAAGCAATGTGAGCTGGTTAAGAGAGTGAGCTTGGCCAGGAAAATCAGTCAAGACGGAAGCCCTCAGAAGACAGCACCTGAGACAGATTGACATCAGCCCAGCCGGCCTCCACCAGCATGCAGAGGTGTCTGAGACGCACTCCAAAGGGCCCAGCTGGGTCAGCAGATTCCAGCTGAGACTGTGCTCTGCCTTCCAGAGCTGTGTGCCTGTAAGCAAGTCACTCACCTCCTAATGGAGATCACGATGTACTTCACAAGATTGTTATGAGCATCGAAAGAGATGGGGCATGTGAGTGAATCCCTGCCCAACAAAATATATGGAAGAAATAGAAAAAGGCATTCAACTAATATTTGTTAAATTGAACTGTTCTTATGTCTAGCTAGATGTGGGTTTCATAGTTTTACTTGACTGGATTTGGGTTGCATTTACTCGTATGTCCTCATTTTCTCTTTTGATTTTTAAGTGGGGAATGACAATAAAAATTCATTGAAGGTCTAGTATGTGCTAGATTAGTCCTTCTCAAAGTCCGGTTCCTGGACAGATTGCACCAACATCCCCCGAGATGCAAATTAGAAGTGCAAATAAATTATGGAGCCACACCACGGTCCTACTGCTTCAGAAACTTGAGGTGGGGCCTAGCAACTCTTGTTTTAATAAATCCTCAGGTGATGCTGATGCACACTAAAACTACCATGCTAAGTGTTTTACATGAATAATCTCTTTTAATTCCATAAAAGCCTAAAGAGGTGGGAAGTAGAATCATATCCCTGATTTACAGAGGACAAACATGGGGTTTGGTGAGGTTAGTGGCCTGCCCCAGGTCCTCACCTGGTAAGGGAGCCCCAGGTCTATGTAACCCACACCACTGCCCTCTCCCCTCACTGCCTTGATGCCTCCTAGAAGTGAGATGCTTTTGTTCCAAGAGGGCTTCCTGCAGGCAGATGTGGGAGCAGGAGTCACTAGTGACACTGGAGCATTCTCCCGGGCTGATGGGTAGAATAGACAGCTATTTTTATTAGGTTTGCAAGACCAGCTGGACTGTTATCATCTATGGGACTAGGCAAACATCTAGCACTAGGACTGTCCCATTCCTGGGCTGGAGCTAAGAAGGCATGGCTACTCGTTTGCAATATTCCCAGAGCACCTACCATCTGCTAAGCATGAGCGTCCACAACACTGAGACCTGTTGTAACCACTGATGATGATGTCGCCTTCAAGGATGGATTAAGTTCCTACTACTTGAAGGCACTGTGCCAGAGGCTTTACAATATATTCTCCTCCTGGTGTTATTATGCCCTTTAACAGATGACACCGTTGAGACCCAGAGAGAGGCGGGGACAACAACGTATAAGCAACGGGGCAGAGTTCTGGCCTGCGTACTCGAAAGATGATTTCTTCCATTATGCTATCCTTTGAGAAGACAGGAGGGAGTAGGGGAGAACGGTGGGGGCTCCCAGCAAAAGGACAAGGCCCTCAGGGCCTGGGGTAGAACTGGAGGCCCACTCTTGACAATCAGTCCTTACCCAGGAGCACAGAACCAGGCAAATCTGGTCCCAGCACCCATGCCCGCTTCCCCTCCTGGCTCCCTGACGCAGGAGAAAGCCCCCTGGGGCTCACTGCTGGCCGGAGAGCACCTGCCGCTGATGGGACGAGCTCCGGTTTTCCGTGTGCGCCAAGAGGGCTCAAGGCAGACCTGCCAGCAGCCACGAGATGGCGCTGAGATCCAGGAGACTCCGAGCGCTGCCGCCACCCTCTCCGAGGCTGCCCCTCGGAGGACCCAAGCGGTCGCGGAGGACGCTCTCCCACTCCCCACCGGGATTCCTCTTCCCTCCCTCCTCCTTCCTCGCCCCCTGGCTCTGCGAAGAGTGGAGGCACCATCGGGGAGCCCTAGGCCCAAGGGCGGGCTGGGACTCCCCAGTGACTCCCAGGCAGCCCGGGGACAGCTGCTTCTCCCCTCCCCTGCCCTCCCTTCCTCTTTCCGTGGGCTCCTCCCCAGCCCTGCCGGTCAGTCCTGGGCCACTGCTCTCCCACAGCACAACTGAAGCAGCATCGCAACTCGCAGACTTAACGACTGCACAACTAAACATCAAAAATGAACTCTTCGTTAGAAGACATCCCTCTGCTTGAAAACTCAGCCATCGAAGTTCCCCCTATGTGTCAAAAATAAATTATGCGTAGGAGCCGGAGTCCTGTGCCTGGCGTCACCTCTCTTTCCCAAAGTCCTCTCCCATCAGGAAAACCATGCATGTGCGTGGGTCCGCGCGCGCGCACTTGGAGAGGTAGAATTTTGAGTTGAAAATCTGGATCTACCATGAAAAATTGTGTGACACCAAGCAAGTTCTTTAGGATTCTTTGAGCCTCAATTTTCTCATCCATAAAGTGGAAATAATACTAGCAATCGCTCCATGGGCTGTTGGAAAAATTAAATACATCTAAACCATTTAGAGATGCTTTAACACATAGTAAGTATTCAGTAAATATTATTTCTTTTCCTCTGACAGTTATGGTGTGTGTCCATCATTTGGCATTCAATGCAGGCAGCCTTGTGTTTTTGTCTAATTTCTCCTATAGGACCTCTCACCCCCAAGGGCCGTGTCTTGCGTATCTGTATGCTCAGGAGCACCCAGCACAGGCTCTCGCCTGGTGCATAGTAATCAGAGTGGGCCATAGTGACCACCACAAACCACAGCCTCTGGCTTCAATTCTGCCTCCCTCCTGTCTTCTCTCAGGTGCTGGCTTCATGCACAGCCCTGCTGGCGCAGTTATCGAGTGTCCTCACCTCCACTTCTCTGCTTTGGGGCGAGTCGTGCCCAGCTTTGAGGTGGGTCGTGCCCAGCTTTGAGTGGTGAGAGCTGTAGCCTTTTGCTCTCTGCTAGGCCAGGGAGCCCCTTCTGAGAGGGTGACGGGGGCCAGGGTGGGGGGGGATATGGTGCTTTTTTTGTGTCTTGGAGAGAGTGTGCGCCACATAAAGCCTGCTTGAGCAGAGGAGAAGAACCTGCCCCACACCTTAGCCTTGACCCAGGTTCGTATGGTGTGAAGCCCTTGCTTCCGCTGTGATCGGGTCCAAAAGGTTAACAAGTCAATTTGTAGAGGTCTGTGTCTGGGAGTTCTTTGGGGTTTTTATTTGTGTCTTTCCTGACTCTTCTATCTCTGAGAGTCAGGTCTTTCCTCCACATCTCTGTCTTGCACTGCAGTTCCCCAGTGCGCATTCATTCCATGTGTGTTGACTGACTGCCAGACACATTGGCTCTGAAGGCTTTACCAAGCTGGCTCTCAGTCATATATATATTTTTTAAATTTTTGAGACAGGGTCTCACTCTGTTGCCCAGGCTGGAGTGCAGTGGCACAATCATAGCTCACTGTAGCCTCGAACTCTGGGGCTCAAGCGATCCTCCCACCTCAGTCTTCTGAGTAGTTGGGACTACAGGTGCCTGCCACCACACCTGGCTAATTTTTATTTTGTATATTAGAGATGAGAATCTCGCCATGTTGCCTGGAGCTGGTCTCAAACTCCTGGGCTCAATCAATCCTCCCTCCTAGGCCTCCCAAAGCACTGGGTTTACAGGAGTGAGCCAACACACCTGGCCTCAATCAGATCTTTAACATCCAATTTATTCAATTATGTCAGAGGGCCCCCGCTGAAGCTGTTCACAGATTGCTCTGATATCATTAAAAAGCTAACCACATATGCAAATGAAGTGTTGGAGGTGTCAGGGTGGCTTGGGGTAGAAAGTGCTTCTGGTTCATCTAGGAAGGCTTCCTGGTGGGGGAAGGGCAGGGGCTGAAGTTGTCACTGAAAAGGATGCAGTTTGATACAGTGAGGGGGGTGGTGTGGTTTTAGGCCATAACCCTCCCTTTCCTGGTGCAGGTCCTCACATGAGTCATTCCAGAGTTCCCTTGCTGGTCACTGGGAACATTCTAGTGTGTGACCTCTCTCTGGCAACAAGCTGAGTTCCTGGAAAACAACAATCACGGAGAGACAGTCCACCACCTCTACCCTCTTAACTCTTCCTTAGAAATCCTACTGTCTGCAGCTGGGAATGAATGGAATGAAGGTCAAGGATGAAGTAATAATCAAATACTGGGTTTTGGGTGCCCTGGTAACTATCCAGTTTCCAGTTAGAGTTCCTGGATGACATCTTCTTTCCGGAGGAAGACAGAGTCAAATGAGAAACGTGAGTTGAGCCCAGGGGAAAGGACCATCCGGGAGATGCCTAAGGGGCTCCAGGGCATCGTAATCTCTTGCTCAGCTGGCAGAGTGGGGATGACACGGCCAGCTGCTCTCTGGAGTCTTTGGCCTTCCTGTTTCCCTCTGAGGACTTTGAGTGGGGAATCTAAACCATATGTCTCTGATTCATTTACTGTGAACTCATCAAGTTGCAGTTTGGCGAGAGTCCTTGGATGTCTCGGAAGAGCTTTTGGTTTGGTTTCATTTGTTCTTTCTAGTGCTTTTCCTTTAAAATAGGAAGTTTATGTTTGCCAAAAATAAGTTGAAAAGCTAATTTGATATTGGATCAGAGCATAAAAAGAAATCAAGAAGATATTATCCTTTGTGTGTCCCTATTTTTAACTTTGCAATGCAGGCAAGTCATAGCTGACATTTAATTCTGCGGATTGGGCACTATCATTATCCCCATTTTACAAATGAGAAAACTAAAGCCCAGAGTGGTTAAGTAAATTGCCCAAGTCCACATAGCTAGTAAAGTGGCAGCTTTATATACGTGCACAGTAGCATCGCCAAGGGCCCGTCATGCTTTTAGGGGCTTATGTAAATATTTTAATTTCTTTTAAAATCAGAAAAAAATGAACTTGATGTTGAAAGAGAATTTAACGTACTTGTCTTTCTACCAACACAGTCATATAAAGGTTAACTCTTTCAGAAGCAGGCACCGTCTTGAGTACCAGGGAGAATGAGAGAGAGAATGGAAGGAGCAGTGGTTGGGTGTCCACTGCGCTCGGCAGGGCTGACCACTGTGTGAAAGTGGCCCAGATGCCACGTCAGCCCCCTCAGTGAGGGGACTCAGCCCACACCCTAAGAGCAGACTGTATTTAATAAAGTGCCACTGGGCTTGGACTAGGTAGATCACACGAGGCTTCATGAAGGAGCTGGGATTTGAGGAGAGGGTTAAACACAAAAGGATGGGAGAGTGGAGACAATTTGAGGAATGGAGAATTCCCTGTACTGGTGGAGACTGGGGGTAGCTGATGTAGAAGTTGTACTGATTATTAGTTAAAACTCAGTTTCTAAACTACTTTTGAATTGTATTTTGTTTGTATTTCACATTGAAGATCTGCATCTAGCTGTTACTTGTTTTCATTCTGTCAGTGATAATTAAAGCTCAATTGTTACTTAAACTCACAAATGATTATCTTCTGTAATAGAAAGGTAAACAGGACTTTTGCTTTTGTTCATTTTGTTATTTCCTGTTAGAGGTTAACTAATATTCATTCTTTAGCAGTTAATGTCTATATAGCAGACATAGATATAGCAGGTATAGATATTGCTGTTTAGCAGCAATAATTAGGAAATTGTCCAAAAGGTCATAGGAAACCATCTCACTTCCTTATTTTTGCACCAAAATGAAATACCAAACATTGCAGTGTGGTTTCCATGGAAGGGACTCATGGTTTACAAACAGTGCCCCTCAGAGATAGGACTTGATAAAGACGCCTTGGGGGACAAGGGGGTAGGCAAGGCGGGCAGGGAGTGGCCAGGGGGTGAGCAGCGGGTGGGTGCTGAGGTCTTTTTCCCTGCTTTAACCTGATCAGGCTGTTTACATATGTTAGGGTTTCTAGAAAATATTTCATTTTTTAAAAAGGAGATCCTTTGAAAAAAATAAATTTGAAAACCACTGCTATAAAAACTTTAAGAAAGTTAAAAACACTAGGAACTAGGTGGTTTATTTCTTTATTTCTCTGCCTATTCCAGGAATAACTTAAGATGGCTTATACAAATATTAATACAAATCATTCAGCAAGTTTTTTTAAGCAAAGCAGAAATGAGAAGAAGGAAAAATAGTGGTAGAGAAGTCAGACATCCCCAGGTTCATGCACCAGTGTACCTGAGGAGGAGCAGGCCAGCGGGGCTGGGCGGCACAGGCTGCAGCTGGCAGGTGTGGTTCACAGAAGGGTCACGCAGACAGAAGCCATCCTCCCTCTGCAGGATGAGGAGACGGTGGCCTGGGCAGAGCCCTGATATCCTGTGGAAGCTCCTAGGATATTAGTGAGAGTCCCTTGGAGTTTTGTTTGACTTTGCAGAAGCGCGTCCTTCTCCATCCCAGCCACCATCTTTGTCCTTTCCTTCCCTAAAGACGCATAAACCATGGCAAGTGGAGGTCTCCGTCTGCCCACCCAGTTGTTCTCAGTCCTCTGGCCACACACCCTTCACACCCTAGTCACCCCCCAATCAAAAATTATCAAAAGCCAAATTTGATAATTTGTCTTGCGTTTACTCTGGACCAGGTACCTTTCCAAGTACTTCATACATTCAGCCTTCCATGTCTGTGGGTTCAACCAACTGTGGATAAAAAATATTTTTAAAAAACAAAACATCTGTACTGAATATCTACAGACATTTTTTCTTGTCACTATTCCCTAAACAATAAAGTATAACAATTATTCACATAGCATTTACATTGTATTAGGAATTATAAGTAATCTGGTATTGATTTAAAGTAAACAGGAGGATGTGCATAAGTTAATGCAAATACTAAGCCATTTGATATCAGGGACTTGAGCATCTTTGGATTTTGATGTCCATGGAGACTGCTAGGTAAGTTACTGTGTGGTTTCTCCCTGAGTCATCAGGGCAGGGATGAGGTTGGAGGAGCGAGGTTTTCCTGCCAGTATTTGGGTTCTCTTTACCCAAAGAAACCAATCCCCCGAAGGTACTGAGAGACAACTGTATGTGTTAACACTTTTGATTCACACAACCTCCCTATGCGGTAGGTACTATTATCATCCCCATTTAACAGATCAAGAAACCGAGGTACAAAGAGGTTAAACAACTTGCTCAAAGTTATACGCCTGGTGACAGAGCCGAGATTTGAATGTAGTTTGGTTCTGCATTCTTTTTACTCTACCCATGAAGCCCCAATTTCCCAACTTATTACAGCCTGCTGGTTGCAGAGTGGGAAGTTACGCTGTCCCTGAGGCTGAAGTCCCAGGTTTTACCCTCAAGTGAGCTACTCGGTCACACCTTGGCCTGTCCTGTTTGGGGGCCACAGATGGCACCTTGCAGTCTGTCCAGTCATTTGTTGATATTTGCAGATCCCAAAGAAAACCCAAGGTTTGAAGGAGTGAGGGCGCTCAAGGCAGGCTTTTCTCACAATAGAAAAGGCAGCAAAGAAGTAGGATATGCAAGACAGGATCTTGGTTGCTCTATGGTTTCGTCTTATTAATAATAATTAATATTATGACAGATACCACTTAGAGCCAGATACTGTTCTAGGCATTTTACATTCATGATCTTATTTAATCCTCAAAGCAACAGAGCAAGGTAGGTATTATTAGTCTCACTGTAGCAGGAGGAAATTGAGACCTAGAGGCCACAGTGAATTCATCTCTGCTTTTCCCCAGGCTATAGCACCCAAGTTTTCTATGTAGTCACCACCCTTGTGCCCTCTACACCCATTTGCACAGAAGCTCCTTCATGAGGGTTCTCAGGATCTGTATTTGCTTCTGCTCCTGCCTGTCAGTTCCTCAAAAGCCAAGGCTGTGCTCACTAGTTCTCTTCATGTCCTTCCTCTCTAACCCCAAGAGCCCCACATAAAGCTCTTGGTAAGGTAGGCTCTGGTTCGATGCTGGGCTTCACAGCTAGGATGACATCAGCAGCTGGCACTGCTGGTGGAAATGCAGAAATGGGGAAACAGTCAAAAACAGAGTGCCCTGATCCTTCTTCACCCCCAACAACTCCTAACTTGCATACATATGCATAAAGGATGAATCTGCCTAAACACCCTAGAAAAATGCCTACCCTTGGGCGTCCAAGCCTCAGCCATGTAAATCATCATGCAAATGAGGCAGCAGCTGTGGGCCTGGCTGCCTGAACCATTTGTGTCCTCTCACACCTAAAGAAAACTCAAATACTGGTAGGAAAACCCCACTCCTCCAGCCTCATCCCTGCCCTGATGACTCAGGGAGAAGCCACACAGTAATCTACCCAGCAGGTTCCAGAAGCAGCCTCTTCACTTCCCTGCCAACCCTCCTCACCCACTTGTACCCCCACACAGGCAGGGGGAGGTGATAATAAGCAGGCTCTTACCAGCTGTCTTTGCAGGGGCAGCAAAAATGATTGCTCAGCCTTGTTCAGGAGAACACACTCTCCCAACCCTGGCTTATTCTTGGGGGTGTGGGGCATGGGAAGGAAACTGGTGTCAGGCTGGCTCAGGTCTTAGAAAAGTGTCATTCATCTGGACAGTGCACAGACTTTGTAACAACTTAGTGATGGAACCAAAGCTTACTTTTGTGCCATTTATGAGGGAACTAATCTATAAGCAAAGGAACTCAACTATTTGCTCATTTATTCAATGTGTACATGAGAACACAATAAAGGAGAGCTTTAAAAAAAAAAAAAAAAAAACCCTAAAAATGGCTATTAGCATGAAATATCAGCTGTAGCACTTTAGCCTGTGGGAGAGAATTTGGCATTTTCAAGTTGTTTCGAGGGTCTTGAGTTTAGTAAAAAAACAGACCTAGAAATTTCAAATAATTCTTTTCTCTTTACTGAGGTAGATTCACAGAACCCCCTTCTTGTCAACCTCTGTCACTCTATGCAATGAAAACATATAGCCTTCAAAAAAAATAAAATAAAGGCACTTGTGTTTTACAATTTTTAAATAATTTACTTCTTCAAATTTTCAGAATATCTTCCCTACCTCAATTATTCTGAATGAATGAGATAACCCAAAACAATGCTTTTATAAAGTGACTTTGGCTTTGGAATGTATTATTTGGGATATATTTGTAAGTCCTCTACGTCCCAAGTTTGGTCTGCAGACCAGCAGCATTGGCATCACCTGGAAGCTTGATTGAAATGCAGACTCTTCAGTTCCTGATTCTCCTGGGCCAGGAGCTGCAGTTTAGCAAGATCTCCAGGTGCTTTCAATGCACATTGAAGTTCAATAAGCACCTGTTGGATATTGTCCTCATGGGCAATGACTTGACTTGCAGAGTTTTTGCTTTGCTCCCAATGATGCTAGAAGGGCTGGTTCTCTCTGAGCAAGTGGCAGTGTTCTGAGGACAGCTGGTACTAGACCTTGTTGGGGTTTGGCCTTAAAAACAGATCAAGTGGGTGGGTTCACACACCATGACCCTGGCAGCTGGCCTCCAGATCAGTAGGAGCAACAAGGACATTTCTTGAGCTACCTGTTGGATACCTCTTTCTTGACTTCAGGGGAAGGAGGAAGCCCTCATGAATCTCTTTGCAATCTTCTCCTGTCTCCACTCTTTTATATCTTCAGTATAACTGAGAGGTTTCAACAGTCAGGTAACCGGTCTTAAACTTCTTTTGTAGTAAATTTTGTATACAGCCTAGCACTTCCTTTAGAAAGCAGCATCTATTATAACTTGGTAGCTGATTCAAAACTTCAATATTACATCTTGTGGCATGTATAACAGAAAAAGAACTGGGAAAACCCTAAATGTTTACCAATTATTGGTTCAATAGATTATAGAATGTCCATGCCATAGAGTATTAGGCAGTAGTTAAAAAGAATAGGGCCTGTCTCGATGTGTGAACATGAGATAGTGTCCAGGATGTATTACATGAGAAAGCAAATACTGTTGTCCCTCCCTATCCACATGGGATTGGTTCAGGAACAATGCAAGAATACCAAAATCGGAAAGTGCTCAAGTCCCTTATATAAAATGATATATACTATTTGTATATAACCTATGCACATCCTCCATACACTTTGAATCATCTCTAGATTACTTATAATACCCAAAACAATGTAAATGCTATGTAGTGGTTGTTATACTATGTTGTTTTTTATTTGTATTATTTATTATTATATTGGATTTTTAAAATATTATCAATTCACAGTTAGTTGAATCCACAGATGTAGAATTCTCAGATACAGAGGGCCAACTGTATCTAGTATCACCTCATTTGTGCCTAAAAGAAGAGGAAACGGTCTTCATGTATAGTCTTTATGTGCACAGAATATTGCTGGTTGTGTATCTTAGAACCTGGAATAGCCACTGCTTCTAAGTTAACGGTATTTTTTTTTTTTTTTTTTTTTTTTTTGAGATGGGATCTCACTCTGTTACCCAGGGTGGAGTGCAGGAGCATGAACATGGATCACTGCAGCTTCGACTTCCTGGATCAAGCAATCCTCCCACCTCAGCCTCCCAGGTAGCTGGGACTACAGGTACACACCATCACACCCGGCTAGTTTTTGTATTTTTGGTAGAGACGAGGTTTCACCATGTTGACAAGGCTTGTCTTGAACTCCCAGGCTCAAGCGATCCACCCACCTCAGCCTCCCAAAGTTCTGGGATTACAGTCATGAGCCATGAAGTAAAGGGTCTTAAAGGCCGGACCTGGGAGAAGAATTACTCTCACAGTGTATTATTTGGTACTTTTGATTTTTTAAAATATAAATGTAATGTATATATTACATTTTAAATTCCCAAAGGATTATACAGTCATTTAAAAATTATGGTTATGAAGATTAATATGGCAGCATGAAAAATTTTTATGATGTAAAGTGAGAAAAGCAAACATCCGTAGTCAGTACATGCATTCCAATTTCAACTAGGTAAAAATAAGCAAATTTTAAAAAGACTTAAAAATGAACAAAATTTAAGAGTAGTTATGTTACAGCATTGGGATTTTCCATAGTTATAAAAATCAACTTTAGTGAGGTATAGTTTATATGCAAAAATGCATCTATTTTAAGTATACATTTGGAAGAATTTTCACAAATTTATATAGTCATATAACCATCACCACAATCAAAACACAGAACATTTCCATTATCCCAAAAAGTTTCCTTGTACTTTGTCTCATTCAATCCTGGTCTGCAATCAACGATGAGTTTTCTGTCACTATAAGTTAGATTTTATTTTCTGTCACTATGAATTAGAATCATATACTATGTACTCTTTTTGTGTCCTGGCTCCTTTTGCTCAGCATGATATCACATCCATCCTCTCCTTCTTCCTTAGAAACTGCATCCTGGGCAATATCCCCAGCTGAAAGATTACACTTCCCAGCCTTCCTTGCAACTAGATGTAGCCATATGACAAAATGATGTCCAATGAAGCATAAATAGAAAAGTCATGTGAGACTTCTGGAAAAGCCTCTGTAAAAGTGAGGAGCAGACATCCTTTTCTTTTTCTTCTCCTTTCTCTTGCTGTTGCCCTGGAATGTGGACCTGATGGATGGAGCTCTGGCAATCATCTTGGAATATGTAGTGACCTTAAGGATGAACAGAAAAGAAAATGAGCCTGGGCCTTTAATGACACAGTGGAGCTGCCCTCCCAGCTTGGCTCTCTTCCTCTTAGTCTGCTTTTATATGAAAATATATACATATCTTGTTTAAGCACAAATATTTTGGATTTTTCTGTTATTTGTTGCTAAAAGTAATTCTAATTGTTCCATAAGCCTTAATACATTTTTAAATTATGCATTTTTTGATCAAAAATTAAATTGTAACATAAAAAATAAAAATTTATACTAAGATCTGACAAAAACCGTTTAAGAAAAACATTACAGGCTGGGGGCGGTGGCTCACGCCTGTAATCCCAGCACTTTTGGAAGCCGAGGTGGGTGGATCACCTGAGGTCCATTCGAGACCAGCCTGGCCAACATGGCAAAACCCTGTCTCTACTAAAAATACAAAAATTAGCCAGGCATGGTGGCATGCACCTGTAATCCCAGCTACCCAGGAGGCTAAGACAGGAGAATAGCTGGAACCCGGGAGGCAGAGGCTGCTGTGAGCTGAGATCGCACCACTGCACTCCAGCCTGGGCTTCAGAGCAAGACTCTGTCTCAAAAAAAAAAAAAAAAAAAAGAAAAAGAAAAAGAAAAACATTGCAGACCAATATCCCTCATGAACATAGATGCAAAAATTCTCAGCAAAATATTAGCAAAATGAATCCTCAATATATAAAATGAATATGCATGACCAAATGAAAAGTTGACTCAGCATTAACAAATCAATCAATGTCTATAGTCCCAGCTACTTGAGAGGCTGAGGCAGGAGGATCACTTGAGCCCAGGAGTGTGAAGCTGTGGTGCACTATGATCACGCCTGTGAACTGCCACTGCACTCCAGCCCAGGTAACATAGCGAGACTTCATCTCAAAAAAAAAAAAAAAAATCAATGTATTAATAATTCTCCACAGAATAAAAGAGAAAATCAAATAATCATCTCAATTGATGCAGAAGATGCATTTGACAAAATTAATATTCCCGTATGATAAAAATTCTCAGCAAACTAAGAATAGACAGGAACTTCTTCAACTTGACAAAGGGCGAATCTGAAAAAAATTACAGCTAACAACATAATTGTGAAAGACTGAATGCTTTCCCCTAAGATAGGGAACAATGAAAGGATAACTGCTCTGAACATATCTATGAAATATTGTGCTGGAGCCCCTAGAAATGTTTAAGGCAACAAAAAGAAATAAAAGGCATAAAAGATAGGAAAGAAAAAGTAAAACTTTCTCTAATTACAGGTTAAAATGATTATCTACATGGATAATCCTATGGAATCTAAAAAAAAAAAAAATCACAATCCTATAATTAATAAGAGAATTCAGCAAGGTTAAAGGATACCAGGGTAATATACAAAAATGAATATACTAGCAACAAACAACTGAAAATTAAAATTTTATAAATCCCATTTACAATAGCCTTGGAAAGCATGAAATATTTAGGGATACGTTTAATGAGTGATTTGTAAGACTTCTATGCTGAAGATTATAAAACATAACTGAGGCTGGGCATGGTGACTCATGCCTGTAATCACAGCACTTTGGGAGGCCAGGGTGGGTGTATGGATTGAGCGCAGAAGTTCAAGACCAGCCTGGGTCTCGAACAAGGTGAAACCCCATCTCTATAAAAAATACAAAAATTAGCCAGGCATGGTGGTGCACACCTGAAGTCCTAGCTACTCCAGTGGCTGAGGCGACAGAATCGCTTGAGCCTAGGAGATCATGCCACTGCACTCCATCCCACCTGGGTGGCAGAACAAGAACTTGTCTCAAAAAAAAAAAAAAAAAATCACTGAGAAAAATTAAAGAATATTTAAATACATGAATAACTGTATCACCGTCTATGAATAGTGAAGACTCACTATTAGCAGGATGTCAGTTTCCCCCACACTGATCTATAGATTCAATATAGAATCTATATTCACACAATCCTGGGTGAAAACAGCTGGAGTTTTTAGATATTGACAAGCTGATTCTGACATATAAATTTAGATAGAATTTTAAAAATAATACAATGAATCTAAAATAGAAAAAAATAAGACCAAGATTGTGACAGAGACACTCATGAGGTTCTGCAATAGCGCAGAGGAAGAAAGAATAGCTCTGATTAGGTGACTCAAGGGAGGCGCCTCAAAGGGGATGACTGAACAGCGCCAGTATCTGGGTGCTCAGGTAAGCATCTGAATTTTGGAAAAAAACAAACAAACTCCCTGCTTGATCCTGATTGAGAACTACAGGTTCAAACAAGGTGGTGCCTGTGGGGACAGAGAAGGGAGAGCAGATGGAAGAGAGGACGGATATGAACACCAACTGGACTTGGTGGAAGAAAAAAATCCAATTAACTCTGGTTTCCAGCTTGGGCAGCTGGGTGGGTAATGATTTCATATTCCAGGATTTAGAAAATGGAAAGCAGATTAGTTTTATGCATGGCAGTGGGGATGAGAGAGAGGTTGAGACAAAAATGATCTCCACACACCCTCCAGAGAGCTCAGAAACTCAGTCCCCCCAAGTGGGTCCAGCAGGGCAGAGAGCTGGAGACAGGCTGACCCCGGCTGCCCTTTAGATTTTGCCTCCATGGGGCAGACCCTGCTGCTGAGAAAGGTGTGCTCTGAGCATTTGTTGGACAGCTGCTGAATCTTAGGGCTCTGAGCTACTATAAAGCAATTTTCTCCATGGTGTTGTTGTTTAGCATAGACTTTGTTAGCCCCTAGACAATTGTCCCTCGGTTTAGAATGCCGGAACAAATTTGACCCGTGGAGTCTAGTTCCAGGATTCTACTCACATTGTTCCACTGAAGAGATTTTAATAAAGGGATATTTCCAGGGATGACAGCCAGGTTAGGGAGCTGACCAGGGATGTGGAGGCACCCAGGAGCTCTCCACAGTGGAAGCTATTACCACATGGAGGCCAGAAGGGGCAGAGGGAGAGGATGGTAATACTGAGGCCCAGTGGAGACTGGAGCCATAGAGGAGGAGCTGGGCTCCTGGAAGAATGCAGCGACTGCCAGGCCAAGCCTCTGAATCAAGGGAGCGCAGACAAAAAATACACCCCATCACCACCCTCCTTACCCCTCAGTCTCCAACGGGTGCCTCCCACTGGCTAATGGTGATTGGAAGCCAGCGATCAGGGGAGCATGAGCAAAGAAGAGTGACGAATGGACCAGGTGTGTGGGGTCAGGGGCAAGCAAGATACCAACACAGCCACACTGGAACACAGCCTGTGTAAAAGCAGGGGCATGGGTAACTCAGAGGAATAACAGAAAAACCATAGCACAGAAGTCAGGACTCTTGGATCCCCACCCCCACGCACACTGAGTGTCCTGGGAGGCATGCTGCTGGCATCTTAGGCCTCGACTGCTTTGGCTGCAAAATGAGTAGGCTGGACCATTCAGTTGAGTGAACACTGTGGCCTTCCACAGAGAGTCCCCTGACTCTGCTGTAAGTCAGCTGGCCCTCCCACCAAGCACAGACTGTGGCTCAACCCCAGGCAGACAGGAGTAGTGCTGGGCAAGGGGAGTGCCAGGGAGGCCTGGGACTGGCCAACATCTGGGACTAGAGTTGATGTTCCTTTTTCCAGCAAACCCATGGGACATGCAGAGTCAACCAGGGACTTTTCTTAAACGTACTTTTCACGGTGGTGAGGTACATTCAAAAAGAAACAAGAGTATTCATCTCCAGAGAGCAGCAGCTTCACAGACCTGTGTTGCTGTAGCTCCAAGTCCTGGTGCCCCCTGCTCAGTTCCTGATAACTGAAGATGAAACTTGAACAGCAAAAGGGAAGTCTCCTGTCTCCTATAGGGTATCAAATCCTGTTTCTAGATGGTTTCAGTTCTTAAAGACGCAGGATTCCATATTTTCTCACCCAATAAGCTGGAGGCAAAGAAGCTTCAGTGACCACCAACCACATTTGCACAGCCCTGGGGTGAAATGGGGCTGCACCGCAGAGCCTTTCTGGAATCCAGTTTGAAAGGGGGTCCCGATATTTCTAAAATGTGTCATCTTTCTCCTTATCAATGTAAAGAATTGGTCCAGGTAAGTGCACAGATTTGCTAAGTCAGCTCTGGGTCCCAGAGGACCTCTTAGTTTTCTACAATTTTCTACCTTCCTAGTTTCTACAGGGTCAGATGCCTCACAGGAGCACATACTAGTGTTTTCTTTTGCAGGTGGGAAGGGCCTGTTCACACTGGCTTCAAAGTCACTCACAGGCCGAGCTCAGGGAGTTGCTCGCTCCTTTACTGTGCCCCTGAAGTGTCCCTGGCCTCTGGGAGGACAGACAGAGACTGGGATCTTGCTGCCTTCAAAGTGTTTGGTCACAAATACATGTTCGAATATGTGTTCTGCAGTTTATTTAAAGAGGATAAAGGAGGGAAACAAGAACGACAAAGAGAAAAATAAGAAAAAGAAAAGGTGGAACAGGTGATTAGTAAGGGTTCCCAAGCATGTGGAAATACATAATAAACAAAGAAGGTGATGTGTCCCCTGAGGAAGAGGAAAGGGAAATGCTACCACAAAGATTTCACTGAGGCCCAAGGCATTTTTCTCCTTGAAGTCAGACACCAGACACTGGAAGAGGTGGATACAAGATGTTGTGGCATCTTTCACATCAGGACACAGTCATTTGTTTACTTATTTACTTAAATAAACAACAACAATATGGCCGGGTGTGGTGGCTCACACCTGTAATCCCAGCATTTTGGGAGGCTGAGGCAAGTGGATCATCTGAGGTCAGAAGTTCAAGACCAGCCTGACCAACATGGTGAAACCCCGTCTCTACTAAAAATACAAAAATTAGCCAGGCGTGGTGGCGCGCACCTGTAGTCCCACCTACTTGGGAGGCTGAGGCAGGAGAATTGCTTGAACCCAGGAGGTGGAGGTTGCAGTGAGCTGAGATCGTGCAACTGCACTCCAGCCTGGTGACAGAGTAAGACTCTGTCTCAAACAAAACAAAACAAAACAAAACAAACAAAAAAAACCCAACCGATATAATGGGATGCATGCCGTGATTCAGAGTCAAGGGAAGCACATGGGAAAAGCCTCTAAGCAAATTTGTCAGAGATCAAGAAGTCTTCTGAGGAAGCAGCGTCTAGCCTGTGCCCTAAAGGTGCTTAGGAGTTGGACAGAAATGAGGGGGAGGAATAGCAGATAGGAGGGCCTAATTCGGGATAAGGCAGCCCAGGACAGCGGAACAGGTGAGGTGGCCCAGGGACTCTCTGCTCCTTGGAAATTACACAGTCAATACACGATGCCCTGACTTTCTCGGTGTCTCTGTGCATTTGGGGATAAATAAACATCTTCCAAAAACACTAGCTTCATTTGACACTGTTTAAAAATATGTTTTTAAAAAGGCAAAATCATGCTCTTATTTATATATGAAATATACAAGTATTAAGACTTTTATTTATTGGAAATCATTAATCAATGAGGGAGCCAAGCGGTTGTAACCAGTTCAAAAGATAATCTGAAAAACAGGCATGTTTCCAGATTTGGAATATCAACATGAATGTGCAAATGGAGGCAATCTGGTCTTTCCAAGGGAGAGGAAGGAAAATAAATTGATCATCTACAGGAGGACATAATTTGCATGTCTATAGATAATGACTTTGCATTGTTATGAATCAGCTACAATTGACAGAGTTGTCAAAGCTCAAAGACACTGCAAGACTCTTATCAGATAACTTGAGGGGTGTCCTCTAGACAATGCATAGTTACCTCTTGCACATTTTCCCTACATGGCCAGCCTGTCAAATTCTCTTGCTTTTTGTCTCCTCTGGCCAGGACCACGGGTGATTTGTATACCCTCTGTGCACACATGATAAATGAAGTAATCCTAAGCAAATATTAAGGACTTACACGGTAATGATGTAGAACAGATAGAAATGTGATAACTGTATTTACAGCATTTAAATGAAATTAAAGTTAACAACTGAAGAGATTTGTGTCCTGTGTCTATTTCTGTCTCACATCTCCATCGTCATCATCAGCCTATTGTCACTTTCATCACTGTTATTACAAGGCCTTTCTTAAGCAACGTCTTCGCTAATTTATGGGAACTCCACATTTACAACAGGCAAACTGACCTCGATGATGAATTCTAGGAGCAAAGAAAGTAGGTTATATCCATGCTCTTAAATGGGGAAACAACAATAAGAAATTCATATCACAAATATGAAAGTGATTTTGTAGGGGTTGGAGTAGGGGTAAAGGCTTAACTGGGATGAAGATAACTAGGGAGGGAGTACCCATTCAGTCAGTCAGTCACCCAGATTTTTTTTTTTTTTTAGTGCTTACCATGTGCTAGGCATGGTGCTAAGCAACCAGGCATATAGGAATGAAGAAAACACTCTCTGACCTGTCGCTTACAATCTCAGTAGGCATGTTCCCTGTTCAGAACAGATGGGAAAGCATTAGATTTCCTCTAATCAAAATGATACAGGTCTGGAGGTGACATTTCAGAAGTGGTATGATAAGGGGGCCCTTTAAGGTGTATGTGAGTGAGGGATGTGTCTTTCCCTTGTGTGTCTTGTTTCCCCACGATGTACACAATGGGGACTTAACCTTTCATTGTTTGAACAATAATTTGTAAATGCATAACTAATCAGTATTTTAATTATTTTATATTATTAGCATTTATTTTTATAAAAATTAGTTTATTGAAAGTAATATGATTATTTATAATTTGCATAAATGATTAATATTTAGATATTTATAATTAATATGATTTATGATTAGCATAAATAATTTATTACTAATAAAGATTCCATATTCCAAATAGGAATTTGGAATTATTGGTAATTTGCAAATTAGCTGTAACAATTAAATAACTTCTGGGAGGTACTTTCATTTATTCTTTCCACTCTCAGCCTCAGGTTGCTGGCCGCCACTGGTGTTTCTCAAACTTTCTTGCTTTCTTAATTTCAGAAAGTACTGCCTGGTGAATTGAGCCTTCTCTGGGTTTGTGACATTCTGGAAGGTACTTTTTGGTCTTGCCATTAGCATGAAGGAAAGCCTAAGGAAGCTCTGTGAAAGCTGAGGATGCTTGGAAAATGGTCCTTCCTCTCAGGCTTCTGGGCTACAGTAATGATTACACATTGTCCAACAACCTGCCACCCTCAAGTTCAGACAACACAGGGGCCAATTCAGAGCACAGCAGAAGCTTATATCCTACACAAGGCAACTGAAAACTTAACCCAGTTCCAGATGAGTCTTGACGAAGAAAGGAATAGATAAGCAGCAGGTTATTAAGGGAAATCAGGGAAGTTCCAGAGCCCATCTCTGGCCTTTCAGGATGGTGTGGTAGAATGCAAACAATGGACTCTCCCTTGCACTTTCCCTCAGAGCTGTGGTTAGAATTCTGGTCTAGTAGCCTTTGTTCTGATCTGTGATGATATTTCTGGTCTTCTTAAGAATATCATACCAGAAAAAAGTGATGCTAGAACAGCCAAGAGAGCAGGTGAGCTATTTCAAGGGGCAGTTTGTAATGAACATAGCCTTGGACTTAGGGGTTCAAGCCCTTCAAGCATACCATGCCAAGCGCACCACCACTGCTAAATACAAACTTTTGGTGTGGGTCACGCTAATGGCCATGATGTCCATGGTGGTGGTGTTGACCACACCTATCTCCTTTGTCTCACACAGGTAAGGTGGGACACTTTCATCAAGGTGGTCCATTTCCAAATGGGCACTCCAGAAAAGTTCCCATGACTCCAAGCACACAGCAGTTTTCGGGCCTTGGTTGGCCACACCCTCAAACCTGAAATTATGCAGCATTATGGGAGTGTGGGGGAACTTCCCCCAGCACACCCTCTTGTGGATTCAGCAAAACCTCTCCAGGAGAAGGGATGAGTTAGATTCAGAGAACAATGATCCCCATTCCCTCCTTCCTTTTTCCATCCCTCTTTCTTTCCCTTCCTCCTCTGCATTCTTGCTTCTTTCTTTTTGCTCCCTGACTCTCTTCTACAAGCCTCCCTCATGCAGCATGGATGACCCTGCCAGGACTTCTTGGACCTCAAAGGAGGGAAGGTGTTTCACTGAGAGCTGGGGCATCCCTTTTTTTTTTTTTTTCTAGTTCTTGCTGGGGCAAAGCCCACAGCCCTGTGTCAGTAAATATCCCCCGGGTGGCGGAGACCCTAGCATTGGTGGGAAAGAAGAGAGGGGCTTTTGGGACTCTCGCTTTCCTCTCTGTTAGAGTCATCATTCTTTACCAAGATCTGGGGTCAAAATTGGGTCCTGACTACTGAATGGAAACCCCAAGGTTCAAGGCTGGCTGGTGCAATATAGGGCGGGATTGCGGACAGGAAGTGGTGTGACTGTGTGGGTGTGAAGGAAGGACTTCCTCCCTCTCTGACACTTTCTATGTCGAAGGGGCCTTTCTCAGGCTGCCTTCCTTCCAAACCCAGCAGGCAGCCACTCTGAGACTTGAGATACAGATGCCCAGCACAAGGCCTGGTGCCCAGCAGCAGTACAAATAGAACCACACAAATCCAGTCCTCAGCAGCTTGTCTACTCCCCTAGTCCCTCCTGGAAGAATACAGCACCTTCTCATGCTTATACTCTGCAGAAGTTTTACTTTTTCAGGTAGGAGTAGCCCAGGGGACATTTGTTTTTCAGGACTCTGGTCCCGTCTCCAGTTATCTCGGAGGGGACGTGACCCTCAGCACCATGGGCTGCCTTAGTTTTGGTTCTCTTCCTCCAAATGTATTGCTTTCACATTGAAAGTAGAGGCAGTCTTGATCCTCCCAAAATTCAAGCTCAACCTCAAGCTCAACACAGCAGCTAGGGAGGAGGACACCTGATTCAGTGGCTAATTTGAATAAAGTTCTCGATCACAGATAAAGCAATTAACATATTGCAGCAAAGCAGCTGGATCTGGGAGATATTCAGGAGACACAATGGACAGGACTTGGTAGATTAGCTTGGGAACATAGAGAAATCAATAGGTTTCTAGCCAGGTGGGTGATGGATCCTTGATTAAATAGGTAAAAACAGATTAAGAAGCATGTTTGAGGGGAAGACGATGAGATCATGAGTGTATCTTGGGCCACGTTGAGTCATTGAGTGGGATATGCCGTGAAACATCCTCTGAGAGACACCTAACAGGCAGCTGGATGGATCCACAGGGCTGCCCCCTAGAGAGATAACTGGGCTCTGGATACAAATGGGAAAGTTATCAGCGTAGAGATAGATGGTGGCTAAGAAGAAGCAGGTAGAACAAAGAACAAAGGTAAAAGCCATTGTCATAGGCTGTTGGGAAGTAAAGGAAAACAAGACGTGAGATGTGACCGTTAGATTTACTAACCAGAGCTTACTGGTAAACTCCAAGGAGGCAATTTCAGTGAGGGGGTGGGAGAAAAGGCTGGATCCTATGATAGAGCCTGACAGATATTCACCAAACCCAGTTCTTCCTCCTACTGAGCACTTTGCTAAATTTCATTTCCTGACCTCCCTTGTAGCTGGATGGGGCCAGGTGACCGAGTTCTGGCCATTGAACTGTGGGGAAGTGATGCACCGTCACCTGCAGGACATAGTCCTTTGCCTCATCCCGCATGGACCCTCTCCTCCCCAGCCTCCCAGCCAGAGTAGAGGGGCTGGGGGACGGCAAGGCCTTGAGGGTGCATAGCAAATGGAAGCTAGGGGACTAATGATTATGAGGTGGAGCCAGGGGATTACCTGAGGTCAGGCTGGATAGGGCTTACGGATAAGCAGGCCAATGGGGCCAGCAGGCCTGGACACCCTGGAGTTAGCAGTGGAGTAGGAGAGCATACAGTAGAACAGCAATGACCACAAGGGTCAGAGCAGGTCAGTGGACAGTCAGGACAGCTGGATTTTGGAAGTCGGGTCAGTCAGAGGGGTCCACAAGCCTGGAGAACTTGGAAGTTCTGCAGGATCAGGCTGAGACTCCTGCAGGGCCACAAATTCCTGGAGTTGAAAGTCAGCAGCAGCAAAACTCCTGCATGTGCCAGGCACACACTTCGTATGTTCCTACTCACCACTGCAGAGACCCCTGGGGCCCCGGCTCTAAGTCCACCACCACAGACAGGGTGCTCATCTGAACCGTGCAGAAGGAAAAACAGGCCACATTTCGACACTAGCTGAGCCACACTCAGTTTACCTCCTTGTTGCATCAACCTGACTCAATTCACAGAGGATCAGGTGGGAGACCACCTGAGGTCTCAGCCTTGTTCTGCTGCTCACCCATGGGGGACCTTGAGCAATCTCTTCCCCTTGCTGCACCTGAGCCCCTTCTCTGCAAAGTGGAGGGGTCAGAATGAATTATTTTAATGTCTCTTGTTCTAAAATCTTGCATCATGCTTTCTGCCCCTGAACTCCCAGCAGGCATGAGTTCTGTTTGCTAATAGCAGCCTTCCAACACTCCTGACAAGGGCAAGTTTGCAGCCTTCGGCCTGTGAGTGTTAGAGACCAGGCAGGCCTCCAGTAGGAAGGGGAACTCTCCCTAGGAAAGGGGGCGTTGAGAGGAGTAGCCCAGAGTCAGCAAGTCCTTCACGCCTGGGAGGGGGCTGCCTTCTATTTCTTTCTTGTTTCTTTTCTTCTTTAACCATCTACATTTACAACCAAGCACTTTCCTTTCTGTTCCCATTTCTTGTTCCCTTTATGATGGAATGGCTCCACCCTCCAGAACCACCTCTCTTCCAGGGAAAAAGAGAATTGGAGGATGGGAAGTGTCTTCCCGGTTGGCTTTCCTTGCTGGGGCCAACTTCAACCTGGCTTGGTTCTGCTTTTCCCAAAAGACGAGTCGGGCAGACAGGGCTTCTTGAAAAGAAATTGCTCTTCTCATCTACCCAAATATTTGTTTAAATAAAGAGACAAATTTCTCCACTCAGTTGTGACTCAGACTAATACTAAGTTTCTCCCCTATCCTACACCTACTATAGAACAAGAAGGTGGCCTGGGAGTGGATGGTGCAGTTGAGAAAACCAACCTGGAATAGAAAATGTCCCACGCAAGTCCAGCATGGGTGTGAGAGTTGGCCAAGGTGGAAGGCTGTGCAGAGCATGACAAAGACACGGGTCACACTCAGCATGCACCTTTGTGACCCAGCTGGGTCAAAGACTTCTGAAGGCCTAGAAGTGGCAAGGAAGTCCCATTGGTTTATGCTCCAACTCAGCCCCCTAAAGCCACCTCCCCTGTCTGCCATGGAGGTGGCTGTGGGAGAGTAGCCAGGCAGGGAAGCAAGACCCATGAGCCACAGAACACCCGGAGAAGACAGAAGATGACCTCTCCAGGAAAAGGAAGTGTATTGTGCCTCTAAATTCCAAGAACTGGAGAAGGGAGAGACAATAAGCATCTTTATTATCCAAATTCTAGAGGAAATGGCTCTGCATAACAGCAGAACCTAATAGCTGCCAGGGTGGATGAGAAGTCATTCCTGAGGGTGGCCTCCATGCTGGATCTGCACAAGGGCTCTGTGAGTCTTGTGCCTGTTGGATGCCGTGCTGAGCCCAGTCTGCAGGGGACACAGCTGGCTGGTCCTGGAGCTCCCAGGAGGAGGCCTGGCCACAGGTGCCCCCTGTATACAATTGTGAAGGGAAACCCTTCCTCCCTGGTATGAAAATGACCAAGCCTCCTTGTTGGGCAGAGGAGTGTCCTCAGCTTCATCGGGGCAAGCAGCCGGCCACGGGGTCTGGCCGGGGAGGCACTGGCACAAAGTTCAGAGGGCAGAGCAGCAGCGGACACATCTTCTCGTGCTCCTTCAGTGCCTCTGTCAGGTGCTTCAGCTCCTCTGTCAGCTTTCCGATCTCTCTCCGCAGCATGGTGTTTTCTTGCTCCAGGCACTCATATTCCTGGAGGAGACAAAGAATGGGCAACATCATTTCTGATGCGGTGTTCCCTTCCTCCGTCCTCCTGTGCTGCACTGCTTGCCTCTTGCCCATGAAAGCTGTCTCATTACGCATGTCCCCTCCACCACTCAGATATTCAGGTATTTGTCTATTTGATGAGTGTCTCTCCCCTCCCACTGGGAGAAACTATTTATTGAGGTATAACTTACATAAAATAAAATGTATCTATTTTAAGTATGATCCAGTGAGTTTTGACAAATGTATACACCTGTGTTGATCAATACACAGAACACTGCCATCACTCCAAAAAGCTCCCTCATGCCCCTGTGCAGTTAGTTCCCCCAAATGCTGATGTGCTTCCGAAGATCTCTGTTGGGTTCACAGCTATACTCCCAGCACCTAGAACAGTACCTGGAACACAACAAATGTTTGTTGATTGCACTAACCAACAAACGAAAACATCCCTTGCCTTGGCTTTGCTCCAGCACTCACCTGTTCAGTTTCCTCTCCATCAGAGCTTACAGAGGTGTAGAAGTGCAGGGGATCAGAGAGAACCCTTAGCCCAATCCACACAATGTAGAAACCATCCATATCCAACTTGTTCTGGGCACTCCTGCCCTCAATGGACAGACTGTCATTTCTGGGCTGCTCTACTAGAAAAATCCTCTTTAGGGGCCGAGCATGGTGGCTCAAGCCTGTAATCCCAGCACTTTGGGAGGCCGAGACAGGCGGATCATGAGGTCAGGAGATCGAGATCATCCTGGCTAACATGGTGAAACCCCGTCTCTACTAAAAAATACAAAAAACTAGCCGGGTGAAGTGGCGGGCACCTGCAGTCCCAGCTACTTGGGAGGCTGAGGCAGGAGAATGGTGTAAACCCGGGAGGCGGAGCTTGCAGCAAGCTGAGATCGCGCCACTGCACTTTAGTCTGGGCGACAGAGCGAGACTCCGTCTCAAAAAAAAAAAAAGAAAAAAGAAAAAAGAAAAATCCTCTTTGCTGGGCATGGTGACTCATGCTTGTAATCTCAGCACTTTAGGAGGTCAAGGTGGGAGGATCACTCAAGGCCAGGAGTTTGAGACCAGCCTGGACAACACAGTGGGACCCCATCTCTAAAAAAATTTTTTTTAATTAGCCAGGCATGGTGATGCACACCTATAGTCCCAGGTACTTGAGAGGCTCTGCCAGGAGGATTGCTTGAACCTGGGATTTCGAGGCATGCAATAAGCCATGATTACAGCACTGCACTCCAGCCTGGCTAACAGAGAAAGATCCCAACACAAAAAGAAAGAAAAGAAAGAAAAGAAAGAAAAGAAAGAAAGAAAGAAAGAAAGAAAGAAAGAAAGAAAGAAAGAAAGAAAGAAAGAAAGAGAAAAGAAAGGAAAAAAAGAAAAGAAAAGGAAGGAAAGAAGGAAGGAAAGGAGGAAAGGAGGAAAGGAGGAAGGGAGGAAGGGAGGGAGGAAAGAAAGAAAGAAAGACAGAGAGAGAGAGGAAGGAAGGAAGGAAGGAAGGAAGGAAGGAAGGGAGGGAGGGAGGAAGGGAGGAAGGGAGGGAGGGAAAAGAAAAGAAAAAGCTCTTATTTGTACTGATCCAAACTCTCCCACTTTCAAATGTACCTATTGGGCTTGGTTCTATTTAATAGAACCACACCTAGTAGATCCAATGCTTTTTTCAACATCGCACTTCTTGAAATGTTAGGATACAGCCCTGTACCACTTCCCTTTATGTATTCTCTGAGCTCAGTTGTCTCAGGTCCTCTGAGTTCCTTGCATCAGGTTTTTCTTTGCCCTTCTGGGGACTCTCACCAACACACACTCCAATTTGCCAGAATATCTCAGAAAATGTTGTTCCCAGGATGCAATGCATGGTTCTGGAGACCATGCCAAGGGTAAATGTGTGGCAGTGACCTCTCCTGTGCTGGGCCCAAGCTGCTGAGGATTCTCCCTGAGCCTGCAGAGAAATGCAAGATTTGTCTGCCTGTGCTGCTTCTTTGTCTGTCCTTGGATGATGATGGATGATACGGGGCTTAAGGGTACGGTTTTACATCCATCTCAACTGAATTTCATTCCTTATTTGGACATCTTCCAGCCCAGCAAAATTGCAAAATCTTTTTGAATCTCAATTGCATTGTCTCATGAATGATGATAGCATACAGCTTGAAGCCATCCACTAACTTAACATGCAGGTCTTCCTTTTCTTCATCCAAGTCATTAATAAGTTCTACAATAAATAGCCAATAGCAGAGCTCTATGGCATGCTAATAGAGACCCTCTCTAGGCTGGCAATCTCATTTAAATCTTGCTGAAATGTTTTCATTCATTTCTAGTTTATAGTAAGGCTTTGTTGTATCATGCACACCATGCATTTCCCAAGCTCAGGGCCCAATTGTGTTACTCTTCACATTTTCTCTCTCAGTAGTAATTTTAAGGGAGTATCACTAAAGAAATCTGATCTTATAGTCCCCAAAGACACATGCAAATTATCAATCCTGCCCCTTTGCTCATGCAGTTATCCTCAACTGGACTGCCTTCCTCCTTTTCTGCGTGGGTTCAGCTCAAGCCCACCACCTCCAGGAAGACTTCCCTGACCACAGTACCTACAGGAACCACATCTTTTATTATGTGTTCTATTCTATTTTGTATCATATTCAATCTCACTCATATTAAGTAATGTCTCTCCCCAAAGATCAGAAATGTAAAGGACCTAGGAACTTCTGCTACTCCTCTCCTCTACCCCCGCCTGATGCACCACACCACCAGCATCTACATGCTCAGTGATTCCTCAGCCTTCATCCTCTGCTTTTTCTTTAACTCCATCCTTTCCTTTCATAATGGACTCTCGGCATCTTCCTCCCTTTCAGAAGCAAGGGGTCTGGCGGGGCTGCCTGTAGAGTCTATCTGAGCCATTCCCCAGGCAGGCTCCCAGCGTGTTCTGGAGCACTCTCCAGGGCAGCAGGCTGTTCTGGGGCCATGTGGCTTCACCAGTATACCGGCCCCATTCTGCCTCCATCCTCCTCCCTGCCTCCCACTCCCAAGCCCTCATGCCCTCCTCTGGCCTCTGCACAGAGTCACACATGTGTCCGCAAACACACACACTTTCATACACACCCAGCAACAAGCACTCCATGCGCACATGGGACACATCTCGACACGACGACTCGGATACACAGCCGACACATCACACGACATCGTCTGCAAACACATATTCACTCTCATATACACACTCTCACACATGTACACACTCACACACAGTCACACACTGTCACACAGTCATACACACATACACACACCTCACACACTCAGTCACACACACTCACAGACTCACATCCACACTCCACACCTTCACTTTCACATAAGCACTCACACTCACACACACTCCAGCCTGCAGCTGGAAATGCCTTCACTTTCAAGTAAAACGGAGAGTATGTTTGAGTAGTTCCAACATGTGAACATTTTAAGTAGATTCCGAAGGACAAGAAGCCCTCTTCCTTTGGTAGAATATTCCAAGCTGCCTTTCTACATATACTGAATTCCACAGCAAGAGGCTCTGAGCTTCGCGGCTTTGTCTCTGGAAGCCGTGTGCGCAGCCCTGTGGCCTGAGGCTTCCCTGAGGTCCCCTGCCCTCCCCCAACCCCTGCTCAGAGTCGTCAGAGCTTCCCGTCACAGGTGCCCCACGGGCCCCTCATCTGCCTTCTCCACAGGGACTTTCTCTTCCAGGATTTAAGCTTTACTTATAAACTGGCTGAGGGACTTTTATTGAGCTGAGAGAATAACAAGAGAAGAAGTCAAAATCTTTAGGTGAGACCAGTCCTATGAAAATAAAAAGAGGAGCTGGGAGGGAAGAAAGAAGAGGCCAGAGAACACCGAATAGCAGCAAAAGGGGGAAGAAATGAAACCCACCTCACACCCAGAAGAAATTCCTGGAGTAAACGCAAACCAAAAGCAAGCAAAGACCATTAAACCCTTCATTATTTCCAAACATATGACCCGTCTAGCTCTAATTCTGCCAAGTTCCAAATCCTTTGCTACAGGAGGGTTTGAGGTTGCTGTACTCCCTCTCTGGGTATTTGCCGGGACAGTTTCAAAGCAGACACCTAAAAATTAGAGGTGGTGAAATCACTGTGGATCCCAGTTCTGCCTCAGAAATGAAGCTGCCTAAGGCAGTGGATCTCAAGTAGGGCAACTGTGGCAGTCAGCAGGGGACACTGGCAGTGTATGGAGACAGTTTGGGTTATCACAGCTGGTGGGGGGTGCTACTACATCATGTGGCTAGAGGACAGGGATGCTGCTCAACGTCCAACAGCACAGAGGACAGACCCCCAACAACCAGGAATTATGCTGCCCCACGCATCAACAGTGTTGAGGCTGAGAAACCCTGTTCTGGGCATCTAGGAGCAAGTGACTGGGATCAAGGGGCTGCCTAGGGATACGCAGGGTCCAGGGTGCCTCTGAGGCTAAAGACAGGATCAAGGACTGGTAAAGAAGTGAGCAGAGATGACAACTACGGTGATAAGGAAAGAAGTAGGAACAGGCCACCAGGAGGCCACAGCCACACACAGACCCCATTTCACAAATTAGAAAACTAAAGCTCTGAGAGGTACAGTGACTTTTCCAAGGTCACACAGACTTGGGATCTGACTCCTAACTTCAAGGTCCACTGCAGCTCTCTTGTAGCATCAACAATTCTGCGTTTGGTTGGCAGGGCCTGGGTCCAGATTTCCCCATGATGGTTACCAGAAGTAAGAGGCTGTAAGATCTCAGTACTTTAGAATAAGTCTACTCCCAAGCCTTCACTGATGCACTTCCCAGCAGAAAAACTGTGTTACCAGCAAGGGCTGTACAAATGAGTGTCATAATCAGTTTCTAAGCCACACGGGTGCTGGCATGAAGCTTCCTCTTAGAACATGCAATATCTGAAAAAACCATGGCGACTACACAACACAATCACATTGCCCAAGTCATTCACCAGTTTGTGACATTTGGGGCTCCTCAGGATGGCACTGCTGCTTTCCTTTTCTGACTCAAAATTCTTTCTCAGTCTTACACCTTTGGGGTGTCTGGTCGAACCAGTCTGACCCACTTCTGAGCCACCTTTCAGCCTGGGTGAGAGGAGACCCTGCCTATTCACTTTGGTTCTCATTTGTCAGTGTGGACTTTGGCATGCGCCTAGTGTTCAGAGATGAATGCAGGTCGAAATCCCCACGGGAGGTGTGAGCGGGTTGGAGGGATGATTTGAAAGCCCACAGTGAACTCTGAGGTCTACAGACACATGTTAAGAACCGCTTCTCATCACCGTAGTCCAACTGCCAGCAACCACTGCCCAGAAAACTCTATGTGAAGGGGAACCCCAGCCGCTGCCTCTCTGGCTTGGCCTGTGCAGCCTTTTCCCCCATCCTCCCCTCCACAGAGGTCTCGCCTTGACGGACACTCCTAGGCCTTTGGAGATGGAGAACAAGGAGGGGAGGGAGGTGGCTGAAAAACTCCTAAGAGCTGCAGTTGGAGCAAGTTTCTCAGGGCGTTGGAGGCAACAGAGGCTCAAGTGCTCACTTGAGCAGCACATACACTGAAATTGGAATGACACTGGGATTAGCAGGGCCCCTGCGCAAGGATAACATGCAAATTCATAAAGTGTTCCATATTTTTTTAAAAACCCAGGAAGACGAAAGAGTAAAAAACAACCCAAAAAACCAGAGGCTCAAGTGCAGGTGGAGTATGTGAGTGAGGTGAGCAGAGAAAAGTGGAAACTCTTGTTGCCCAGGCTGGAGTGAAGTGGCGCAATCTTGGCTCACTGCAACCTCCGCCTCCCAGGTTCAAGCGATTCTCCTGCCTCAGTCTCCCGAGTAGTTGGGACTACAGGCACACGCCACCATACCCGGCTAATTTTTCTATTTTTAGTAGAGACGGGGTTTCGCTATGTTGGCCAGGCTGGTCTTAAACTCCAGGCCTCAGTTGATCCACCCACCTCAGTCTCCCAAAGAGCTTGGATTACAGGCATGAGCCACTGTGCCTGGCCAAAAAGTGGAAACTTTAAACACGTTTGCTCCAAATATCCCCCCTCACGATATGCAAGAAATGCAACTAAAGAGCTTGAGTTACTTTGAGATATTCAGAAATGCAATCCCTGCAGTGTGGGATAGAGGAACAGATGAAGAAAGCCCTTTGGATGCACCACAGTCTCCAGGGAGCAGCAGGCAGTGGCTGTCAGTGGCTGTTTTCTGGGCCCTCTGGTGTCTCCCAATGAGCTGGCCTCACTCCAGATTTGAGGAGGAGGTTCCTATGCATGGTGTCCCCATGCTAGATTGGCCTGGGAGGTCCAGGGGTCCTAACGGGCTGTCATGACCAGAAGCAGTGTGCAAGGCGCTCTGTGCTCAACTCACTGGAGCTTGGCAAAAGGGTTCTTTACACCATTTTTAAACCAGATACCTTGCCTCCAATAGTAGATTTAATCATCCAATGATCCCTACAGCTACAATGCTTTCCTAGAAGGAACAGGGAAGGGATTACTCACATGGTGGGTAATGATTCGGTTCAGAAATGATGTTCCTCTGGTTCTGCAGAAGGTTTGGGATATATTTCCATTTTCCTAAGCCAGTCGCCTGCTTCCTCACATCCACTTGTGACCAGTGACACTTGTGTGGAGATAGTGAAGCTAAGGTGAGGGCTACAGCTCTGGGGTCTGTATACAGGTGGAGCCGCTGTCCTAGCCTCTTTGACCCTGTGTTTCTCAATAAAACTGGCCTTGCTGAGGTGATCTGCCAGTGGTGTGTAATCCTGACCCATTCCTTCAGCCCCACAGAGAGAGAGGGGAAGGGGGTGCTCTTCCATGGAGGGTCTGGGCTTCAGATCAACCCGCCCCATTTCTGGAAAGGGCAGCTGGCACGACTGTCATGCAACACAGTCTCTGGGTTGGAAAGCAGGCCAGGGACCCTACAGAAGGGGTCTCCACCCCACAGTTCCAAGAGGGATCAGATAGGGGTAAACGTGGCACCACTCTGAAGTTCCCAGGCACCTGGTTTACTCCGTTATCAAACGCAGCAGTGACAGAAAGTGCGAGAGAGCCAACACTTCATACAGGTACTTTTCTTGATACCGTGGTAAAGTTCTGTATTTACGTTACCTTCTGTGGTAGGCAGCATAATCAATCCACCCCTCACAGAAGTCTACATTCTACTCTCTTGAACCTGTGACTATGTCACCTTACATAGCAAAAGGGACTATGCGGATGTGATTAAGAAGCGTGAGATGGGGAGACTATCCTGGATTATCCAGGCAGACCCAATGCAATCCTAAGGGTCCTTGTAAGTGAAAGAGGGTGTCGGGGAGTCAGAGAAGATGTGACAATGGAAACAGCACCAGAGTAACGCAGCCTGAGAAAGATGCGACTGGCCATTGCTGGCTCTGAAGATGGAAGGAGACCATAAGCCCAGGAACACTGAAGCCTCCGGAAGCTGGAAAAAGCAAGAAAACGAATCTTCTCCAGAACCTCCAGAACGAAGGCAGCCCTGCTGCCATCTTCATTTTGACCCAATGTGACCTACTTCTGATGTGTGACTGCCAAAACTGTAAGACAGTGTAAGATAGTAAATGTTAAACCACCCAATGTGTGACAGTTTGTTTCAGCAGCAGTAGGAAATTAACATCCTTTCCTTGGGAAATTCCAGGTTTCCCACCGACAGGCAAGGCATGAGATCTTCCTCCTCTCTTTGTGACCCAATGGCAATGCTTGGTATTTGTGAAATGGATCTACTTGACCGTGCTCCATGAAAGATCTTGTCCAAGATCTTGTCCTCTGGATACATATTCAGTCCAGACTTAAACTGATGTTTTTAAAACTAGTTTTTAAAAATATTAATGCACCTGGCTGGGACTAGGAGCTTCTTCAGGAGTAACACCTTGGCCATCCAGCAGCACATGTGGTCTGAATATAGGGCCATGCACTAACTGGGGGCCACAGGTCCCCTCTGGGGGCTATTTTGGTAACATGATGCTAGAATCACAATTGCTTCAGGAGCAAGGGGGAAGAAAGAAAGGAGGCAAAGGGCATTACCATTCTTCTGTGGAAATTCTTCAGGATGAAGGCTGGGAGGGACCTTCCGTGACACTAGTCTAGAGATCCTAGCCTCCTTCGAGGGCCCAGCCTTCTTACTTCAGGAAAGAATCTGACATTTATGATTTATGCCACACTGTGAATTTATATCGGAAGGTCACCTCTCTGTGGAGTATGTGCATTCTAAATTTGTTCTTTGTTCATTGTTAGAGTTTTAAGATTGCCCTTTTCCTCTCCTCTCCCCAACACACCTCAGAGTCTCCATGCTGCCAGTGCCCCAGAATGGCCTTGCTGAGACAAGCATGGCAGGAGACCTAGCACAATGCCTCATGGCTGTAATTCCAACACTTTGGGAGGGCAAGGCAGGTGGATCACTTGAGTCCAGGAGTCTGAAACTACCCTGAGCAACATGGCAAAACCCCATCTCTACAAAACTACAAAAATGGCCGGGCGCAGTGGCTCATGCCTGTAATCTCAGCACTTGGGAGGCCGAGGCGGGCGAATTATGAGGTCAGGAGTACGAGACCAGCCTGGCCAACATGGTGAAACCCCGTCTCTACTAAAAATACAAAAAATTAGCTGGGCGTAGTGGCGGGCACCTGTGGTCCCAGCTATTCGGGAGGCTGAGGCAGGAGAATCTCTAGAACCCAGGAGGCAGAGGTTGCAGTGAGCCGAGATTGTGCCACTGCACTCCAGCCTGGGCAACAGAGTGAGACTCTGTCTCAAAACAAACAAAACAAAAGACAAAATTAAGGGCAGAGGTGGGAAGATTGCTTGAGCCTGGGAGGTGGAGGCTACAGCAAGCCATGATCATGCCATCGCACTCCAGCCTGGGCAACAGAGCAAGATCCTGTCTCAAAAAAATAAGAAAGTATGGCAGGAAAGAGCTAAACTAAAATCTTTAATTATGCACACCAACCCCGACAAAGACAAGAACATGGAACGATGGCCCATTCCAATCAAAAAGATCCTCGGATGCTTTTGAGGCCAGTTCCTGGTATGGCGCAGCCCCAGGTCCCAACTGCAGGATTATGCAGGTGTACGCATGAGGGTGGAGGGAAAAGGAATGGCTTAGGATAAATCCTAGGCTTCTGATTTGAGTGATGAGAAAGATGGTTCGCTCCATTAACTACGGTTTGAAGACAATGAGAAGAGAAAGTCTCCGGGTAAATGGATAATAACACTCCTTTATGGATGTGGTACATCCAGCAGCCTGCAGTGGACCCATGGGGAAACAGCTCAGCAGACGCTGAAGTTATGGGGTCTAGGATCCAGGACAGAGGGCCTGCCTGGAGTAATCAATGTTGGGAGCTGATGCTGGGAGAGCAGATTAATAGATTAAGTTTCCTAGGGTGAGAAAAAAGAAAGGGCAGAGTTTGAAACACTCATCACCACCAACATTTAAGGAAATAGAGGGTAGAAGGCTAACAAAGAAATGGAGAAAAGAAAATTGGTGAAGAAGATCAGGAAAACTAGGAAATGTGGTCTTTTAGAAGCAAAAGAGGGGAAAGCTTTAAGAAGAGATGGGTCCAAAGTGTCAAATGTTCTAACAAGGTAAAGGATGATGAGACCAGAAAGAGGGTCCTGGATAGGGCAGTGCCAGGGCACAGGTGGCTGCAGTGGGAGCAGCTTCTGTAGGGGGTGTGTGTGTGTACATATGCACGTTGGGTACATGTGTGGATGTGTGTGTCTGTGTGCGCATATATGTGTGTCAGGTGGAGAGGAGGTAGCAGAAATTAAATCACAGAGGATTGGGGAATAACCAGGAACCGGGGACACAGAGACAATAGGTGTAACTACTCTTTTTTAAGAAGCAAGGAAGTTAAAGGATTACTTTGGAGAAAAAAAAAAAGCAAAACAAGAAGCAAGGATGTAAGGGAAGGAAAGAAATGGAGCAAGAACTTGAAAGTGAATCAGGGTCCAGAAGACGCTTTGTTTTGTTTTATAATGAAAGAAACTTGAGCATGAGAAGCACCTGGTAGATGAGGGAGGAACGAACATGTGTGTGAGCAAACAGTGAGAACACCCTGGCAGAAATTAGATATGAGTGTTGCTGAAATCGTGATAAAGAGAACAGTGATGTCATCACCGCCACTCCCGTGCAAGGGCAGAGGTGGTGTGGCTCTCAGGTGGCTTGTCCCTACCACGGTCTCACCTCATGGAGCTTGTCAGCCTTCTGGGTCTGCTTCTTCCGACTTCTCTGAGCAGCAACTCGGTTTTTTTCTCTCCTTCGGACCTTCCTGTCATCATCCTCAGGGCTCTGGGGAAAAACATTGGGTGGGCGTGATGTCGTGGCCCCTCGCATTACCCTTCTCTGCCCTGTCTCGTCACTCAGCGTTGTTCACAGAGCTTCACCATTTGCTTTGCAGTAGACAGCAGCACTAGTTGCTACACCAATGGGCTCACAACAGCCCCTTGCCCAGGAGCACTCACCATGTGAGTGTGTGAAGTGTGTGGTGTGACTGCTGTTTAAAAGATGAGGAATAAGAAACTCAGAGGGGTTAAGGACCTTGCTCCAGGTATTACAGCCACCAAGTGGGTGAGTGGGAAGTGGAACTCAGGTCTGTTGGTCTCCAAACCAACGTTCATAAACTTCTAGCCCACAGGGCGTGTGCCTGGAAGAGCTGTGGTGTCAATGTTGTCCATCTGAGACTGGAAAGCTGGGCGGGGGCAGGGGGCGGTGGAGAGATCTGCTATCTGGAACTTGCTGTTGGGCGGTGGAGAGATCTGCTATCTGGAACTTGCTGTTTGCCAGTCCTTACACCACCACGCATGAAAGGTACTTTTGATGCTGCATGCAAATCATGATTACACTTATAACTAATTGCAACCACATAACTCTACCAACACACCAAAAGATCTTAAACTCCACTGACAATGTACTTATTTGAACAATGCTTGGCTGACATTTTGTTTCAGAAGTCAGAGTGAATCAGAAAGCAAATTTTTGATGTGCCTTGAAAGCTGTTAGCTATATGTAAGATTTAACCAAATTCAGTCAAATCCCTCAAGAGTGATCATGAAACAGGCAGGCGGGAAAATGTACCGACTGTGGTAAAAACACTTCAATCAGCTATAGAAAACATGAAAAAGTAGAGCAGTATTTGCTTTCTAGAACTCCATGAGGAGACACCACCAAGCGGGAAAAATACCACACTTACAGAGTTTAAGAGCCAAGAGGTACAAATACAGGAAAACCACTCAGTTATTAATATTCATGGAATGCAAATATTAATAACACAAAAATGGATATTTTCAGTTATCATTTGATCTTGTCCTGTATTCCAAATAAGACACACATCTTCCCAAGTTACTACAGGTAAGAATTTTTTATAAGGGTATAAAAAGGAGAAGAATAAATAACATACATAGCAAATAGAAGCTTAAGGGAACAGAGACAAAGTATGAAAATACCGTCTTCTAGAGAGGCAAAGAAGTCTTGATAAACAAAACCAGAACATTACAGGGGAATATGTGGTTAGAAGACAGCTCTTTAGCTTTAGAATCACACCGATCCTAGTTTTGTCTCTTAGTGTCAACATGGCCTTGTGTAAATGGTTTAAATTCTCTAAATTTTCAGTTTTCTCATTTATTGCAAACATAATTCATTCATTCTTTCAATACGTATTAACTGAGCACCCACCATGTGCCAGACACTGTCCCAGACACTGGGGATACAAGCCCTAAACAAAGGGTCAGTGAACTCTGCAGACTTAGTGCTAACAGCCTATTGCTTAGGATTGGGATACGATGAAATGAGATTTTGTCCTAAAGCTCCCAGCACACAGTATGCCCTCAAGAAGTTACCTGCCTTTGTTGAAGTTCCTACTTAAAAAAAATATGTATTCTGCATAGTGCTTTTCATGCCTCTGCTCTCCGTAATCAAAAAGTCACTAGCACAAGAAAGCAGTCTGCATACTGCCCTCGGGGAGCTGACTCTAAACTGGACTCATCACCATGATCACACCTGCCAACCCAGCAGAAACATTTAGTCAAGACAGAAAGAGGTGAACAAAAGTTAGAGATAGTATTACGTTATTAATCGTATCTGATTCAATCTCAAAGATCCTGAGAGATCGATGTTATTATATTCATTTTACAGATGGGGAAACGGAGGGTCGGAGAGGTTAAACAAATTGCTCAGGGGTGCTCAGCCTGTGTGTGGCAAAGCCGAAGCCCAAACTCAGATCTCTGTGACACTCCAGCGTCACCTGACATCTGCCCAGCGCTGAATTGGGAAGGTGGGGAGTAAGGATGAAAAGATCCAGTCTTCGTCGTAAGGCAGGTGGCCAAGACCCAGGCAAAGTTTCCAGATGGCCGTCCCTGTGGCCAGCCTGGTCTGTTTCCTGAGTGCTCAGCTGTAAACGTTGCTAGGGGACAGCGGACTGGGAAGGGGCAAAGGGTTTTCACCAGCTGGGGGCGGAGTCGGCCCTTTGTAGGTCCCCCCCGCCCAGGCTGACCAGTCCCGCGTTCTCCATTCCCGCGGCAGCCCACCCCCGGGGAAGCCCAGAGGGGCTACAGGCACGGGCGGTGGTTAGGTAGTCGCTGGCTGCGCGAGGATGGGGCGGCCCCCAGGGCAGTGCGGAGCCCACGTGCAGGGGAGCACCGGCCATGCCCGGCCCAGCCAGGCGTGGGCGCCCTCGGGCTTCTCCTCCCAGAGGGCGCAAGAGCTGGCGCAGGAGCCATTCCAGGCGCCGCGGACACTGTGCGCACGCCGGGGTCCCTGGCTCGCCCCCACGCCCCCACGCCCCCACACCCCCCACATCCCCACGCCCTTACCTCTGCTTGTCTCCGGCCGCACCAGCAACCTCTGCACCTCCGCAGTCACCACCACGGAACTCCGGCACCCACCTCCTCGCCCCCCCGCGGCGCGCCGGTTCCCCGCACCCCACGACCCTCCCTGAGCCTCCCGCCCTCTACCTGCGGCTGCGGCTGCGGCTGGTTCCCCGGCGCCGCGACGCTCCTCTGCAGGACGCTGCCGGCGGCCGGGAGCCCTTGCGACATGCCGGGCGCTCCTCCGGCCCGGCCCGCCAGCGCGCCCTGCCCACGGGGCTGCCTACGGGCGCTGTCCCGCCGCGGGCATCCTCGTGCCGCACCCACGGCCCCGCGCCAGCCCCGCCCCCTCGGGCTTCCCGCTCTCCCAGCTCCTCCGCGCGTGGGCCGGGTGTCCCAGCGCGCCAGTCCCGGCAGAGGTCCTTCCCGTCCCACTTCTGCCCCGCCCTCCTTCTCCCACCCCCGCCTCGTTTCCTCCTCTGCCCGCCCTCTCTCCGCACCTCGGGGTCCCAAATCCACCCCTGCTGCGACTTTCCGCCGGCGCCCCGCGCTTCGTGGAAGTCACGTGGTGGCTCTGAAACCCCAGAGGGAACGCGAAGCCCACCCACGCGAAGCGACGCCCCGGTGGGTGGGGGCCAGGGGGGCGCCATGCAGCCTTTGGGGTCCTTCGGCCGCTACCGGGGAACTCAGGTTGAGAAACACAGTGGGTGTTTTGGGGTCGGTGGTTTTTTCCCGGTCCCATCGCGGCATCTTCCTGCGCCTCAGCCACGCCCTGCGCCCGCCCCCCGGCGCGGGGGTCACAGTCCCAGGGCACTTTCTCCGCGGCGATCAGTCATCCGGGTGCCACTCTGGCTCCTCCAGCGGCCCCGGAGCCGCGGCTCTGGGGCGAGGACGCCGGCTTCACCGAGTCCCACCGCGCACCCCGAGCCACGGGCGCCCCAGGGACTCTGCAGGGAGCGCCTGCCCTTCTCGTCCCCGGTCCGCAGGGCTGTGGGAGGGAGCGAGGCGGGGCGGCCCCGAGCGTGAATTCCCGGAGCGGAGGGTGGGCAGGGGGAGGGTGTCCCGGACAGAAACGGTGCTGGGCTTCCCTGAGAGCGAATCTGCCACGTGGGACGTCACTAGTGACACGTTTGGGGATTTGGACCTGCCATTTCACGGTTAAATGGCCCAGATCCTTTTTCTCTTTCAAGATTTATCCACTCCTGCCAAACTGGGGACCCGGTTGATATAGGGCAAGTCCCTGTCCACCTGCCTGCCCGTCAAAAGATGGAAGCCAAGACAATTACACGTGGTCCTAGCAAAGGAAACACTAGCGGCCACAGGCTGTGGTCTACATGCTGTGAGCACCGGGAAAAATAACCGCGATTCGGGATGGGCGGGTGGGAACCAGACCAGAAGGGCAGAAGTGCCTACCAAGTGTGGTCGCTTGGGTCTTCAGGTTTGTGGCCAGTAGTGGGCATCGGGGACAGGCATTTCCGATGCCTTTTTAAATCTTAAATGAGTGCACGTGCCCCCCGACAGGATTTAAGACCCACTCTTGCAAAAGCTTTGGGAGAGCTTGAGTGAACCTGGCTTCCTGGCGGCCAGCAAGAAAGCAAACTGAGATTCTTGTCTGTGTGATGAGAAGCTTCGGCCAACTGAGAGGTAGGGAGGAAGACAGAGGGTGGACGCAGCCCTTTAGAGGTGCAGAGCCACACTCACTCCACACCAGCAAGGCTGCGCAGCAGAGCCAGCGCTACGCTGGGTTATCTGCTCGGATTAATCTTCTCATCTCCGTTATTTCATCACTCAGCTTAACTCGTGGTTGCCCCAGGACTATTTTGCATCCCACAAGGTACCCACACAAGGTGCTTAGCATAGCACTCTACATACACTCAACGGGTGCTCAGTATATGTATTGCACTCGGTCAGCTGAGAGCCCTCATTCCTGAAGCACTAAAAGGACTCTACCGAGCTAGGAAAACCTCTGGGTCAAGGAGTTATCATTTTCGGAAGTGATTTCATTCTCCAGTGTTGTTTATGCACGGAAAGGGCAAGGTAGAAACACCTCGGGAACATTCCCGTGCACTCCCATGCTTTATTCTAGTCATACCCACTTTTCTCACTGAACATCACATTTTAAGTCCTTTGGGGCTGCTGCTTCCCTGTCTCTCCCCAGGGAACCTGGAACCATGCCCCAGCACACACGAACTCTTTATATAGGCATAGTCTACTGTCTTGTGTTACACAAGGGTTTCTTCAAATATAGTCTTGGATAACTAGTTAGCACTTAGGATAGAGATCAATGTAAAGATCATACATCAAAATGAATGGATTAAATAGCTAGATACAGAAATGAAAATCAGAGAGCTAAAGCAGAATTAAATTCTTCTTTAAGTCACGGAAGCATAGGCAACATAGTGAGACCCCCATCTCTACCAAAAATTAAAAGAAATCAACTAGCGGAGTGTGGTGGTGCACACCTGTAGTCCCAGCTACTCAGGACGCTGAGGCAGGAGGATCACTTAAGCTCAGGAGTTTGAGGCTGCAATGAGCTATGATTGCACCACTGCACTCCAGCCTGGGCAACAGAGTAAGACCTTATCTCAAATAAATAAAATAAAATAAAATAAAATAAAATAAAGTTGTGGAGATAAGACAAGGAGAGGATTTTAAAAGAACACATGTAATAGGAGAAATTGACTTGATAAGATCTGAACTGTATAAAAGCGCTAAATTGTTTTAGATGACAGTATAACCAGAAATGTAAAACAGATTGAATAAATACAGTGCATATGAGAAAGGGTTAACATACAGCCCATGAAAAAAAATAAGACTATTTAGACAACTCGCAAAGGTAAATTGCAGAAGGGACATGAAATGGCATTTCCCAGCAGAAGAAATAATCAAGGAAAATAGACATAGGAAAATACATATTAAAATAAGAATCCTTTTTAAATTAGCAAAATAAAAAGTAGTAATATCAAATGCTGGCGAGAGTATGGTGAAATTCGTACTCACACGTTTCACTGGCTTCATTGTAAACTGGCACAAACCTGCTGGAACGCAGTTTTACTCTCACTTTCAAGAACCATAAAGGAGTCATCACTTTTGACTCAATTTTCCTACTACTAGAAAATCATCCTAGGAAGATCATTGAAAATACTAGGGAGAGAAATACTATATGCACTAAAAGTTCATAATAACATTTTAAGAGTGAAAAATGTAAGCAACCTAAATGTCCAATTATAGTTGGATGGCTAAACAAAACATGTTATTGCCACAGGATAGAATGTTATGCATCTTTAAAATTACAAGCATGCAGGCTGGATGCAGTGGCTCTCGCCTGTAGTCCCAGCTACTCCAGAAGCTGAAGTAGGAGGATCATTTGAGTCCAGGAGTTCAAGGCTGCAGTGAGCCATGATTGCACCATTGCGCTCCCGTCTGAGCAAGAGTGACACCCTGTCTCTTAAAAAAAAATTACAAACATGCAGACAAATTTGCCACATGGAATGTTTATTTGATTTGAAGTAAGAAAAAAATCAGGATACAAAAAGTACATATATGACAGGAACAGTATGTACGAATGTATGCATATGAGAAAAGATTGGAAGAAAACGTACCCTGATGGTAGCCTTTCTCGCATAATGTTCACATTATAATTTATTTTACCTGTACTTGTTGAAAAATTGTTTTTATTTTGTTAGCATCTTAAAGCATTTCATATGTATAAGTGATATAAATATATTTATATGGCACTAAGCTCATTGACCACACCAGAATGCCAGCACTTCTCTGATCGTTTGCTCTAATAACAGACTTTTCCTTGCTTTTCTGTAATATTTTCTGGTTTGTTTTATTCTCTTTAGTCAGAAGGAGAAAAAAATGAAGAAAAGATAAAGAATAAGCATTTCAAATGTCTCCTTTTCTTCTACCTTTTATTTTCTTTTTATTTGTATTATTTTCCTTGAACCGGAAAGAGAAATTACATGATTTGGCAATTTCTGATTAATACCACAATTACCCTGGATTACATCTTTGGGAAGGCTGGGAGGAGGTGCCAGAGGTTTATAGCTCAGTGACCAAACCCTCTGGTGATTCACTTCACAAAAGACAGCTCTTTATAAAAATGCATCACTCCAGTGCTAGCAAACACTGTCACTAGTTCACCTTTGCTCTTCTCTTTTAGGAAAATTGGCCTTTCAGTCATTGTACTCTCATTGCCCTTCCTTAGTAGGTGGTCCTGTGGGCTGCTGGTGGGGATGGAGAATAGAACGCTGAAGGCAGAATCCGCTGTGTTTGCCAGAAGTCAGCCACTGCGTGTCAGGCCCTGTTCTAGGCACTGGGATACAGCAGTGGACAAAAAACCATCCACACCTCCCGGAGCTCTCGTTTCAGCGGAGGAAGGCAGACAATAAACAAAATTTAGTAGTGTGTCAGAGGGTGGTACATTTTATGGCAGAATACAAAGCAGGGAATAGGGACCAGGTGTGGGGAGAGATGCATTTTTGAACAGGGAGGTCCAGCCAGGCTTCTGTGAAGGAGGTGAGAGAGGGAGCCCTTTGGATACCTGGAAGCAGCGGTCCAGGCTGCACCAACAGCAAATGCAAAAGCCCTGTGAAAGCCTGCCTGGCCACTCCAGAAACTGCAGGAGGCTCACGTGGCTGAAGCGGAGTGAGGAAGGGGTGGAGGCCAAGAGATGAGGTCAAAAAGGCGGTAAGAGCCAGGTCTTGCGGAGCCTCCTGGGCTACTTGCTTTTACTGGGCATGAGATGGAAAACACTGGAAGCCTTTGGGCTGAGGTATGACGTGATCTGACTCGAGTTTTTTATGAGATTGCTTTGGTCACTGTGTTAAGAACAGACTGAGAGGAGCAAGGAAGAAACAGGAAATGACAGCAATAATCCAGGATAGCTGGGATAGGGGCTTGGAAGATGTTGGGAATGCGGAGGCCGAGGCAAATTTGCCAGGAAGTTAAAGAGTTTAAGCTTCAGGGCACCTCACTTACACAGGCCCCTGTCATGACAGCTCAGAAGGGGCCGTAGCAATGTGTCCACATGGTGATATGTTTTAATAAAATTCACAAAAACAGGATATTTAAACCCTAAGCTGTGAAGGCCACTGTTTTTCACCCCAACATCCCCCAGTCTCTTCATATCTAGTGGTATTGCAATGGCTATGGACATTTGAGGAACCCAGCAAAGGAAAGTTTAATCAGATACGTTAATATAGTAGGGTATGTGGGTTTCAGGAACTCCTGTATACAGTCACGTTTGCTACACATTTTGTATGCCACCAGGAATATTCCAACTGCCCACTGTGCTAACTCACTCGACAACATCTATTGTACTAAGACATAAATATATCCTATACTGCCCTGCACCAGACATATATGTATCAAGGTGGTGGAGGGGAGCCCCAGAAGCAGTCTGTGAAAATCCTTCAAATCAACATACGTGCTAAGTTCTAAACAGGAGATTCATTTCTTGTTTGCATCTAGTCAAAACCAAATTATCTCCTGTTGGGAATGGAAGCAACAATACAACTTATACGATTACAAATTGCATTTTGAAAAACCCAGAGGGTTTTTTGGTTATCTGGAGTTGCATATTTGAAATTTTAACCGCTATTGGAAATGTGTTGTGAAACATTTGTTCATATATGAAGAGCACCATCCTTTTTCATCTCTAAATGTATGTGTGTGTTAAAGAACTGAAAAAAAAACCTATGTAATTAATGAAATGTAAGAAAGAGCTAAGGATAAACAATTAAAATCAATAGAAATGTGTCTGATATTAATAAACAACTTGTAACATTTCAGATTATACTAGAAGCATTGGTTTATTCAGAGAAAAAGATAAATGTCAAATGGAAGCAATGAACAGGATTTTGGGTTGTTTGATGATTCGATAATGAGGAAGGATGGATCATATAAACACAACAGGAAAATACTTACAATTGTTACTGCTCTCAGCTGAAATACTGACACTGATGAGGATAATACCAAGCTCATAATATGCGAACACAATGAGGACATTTATAACAAATTAGTTAATGAGTGTCATCAATTCTAAGAATATTTAAAATGAATCACTGGAAAAGAAAAATATGAAATACCCTGAAATGTTACAACTCATAAATTAAAAAAAGGTTTTTTCCAAATCTGACAATTGTTTTTGTCTGTTGTTGTTGTTGTTTTTGAGATGGAGTTTTGCTCTTGTTGCCCAGGCTGGAGTGCAATGTCGTGATCTCGGCTCACCACAACCTCCGCCTCGCGGGTTCAAGTGATTCTCCTGTCTCAGCCTCCCGAGTAGCTGGGATTACAGGCATGAGCCACCACACCCAGCTAATTTTGTATTTTTAGTAGAGACGGGGTTTCTCCATGTTGGTCAGGCTGGTCTCGAACTCGCAACCTCAGATGATCCGTCTGTCTCAGCCTCCCAAAGTGCTGGGATTACAGATGTGAGCCATAAGGGTCCATATTTTTATACGTGGTCATACCTAATAGTACAATCTAGAATCAATTGAAAAGCATAGAGAAGAAAAAGATTCTCCATAATCCAAGCATCCACACAGAGATAACTGCTAATATTTTATTGCATTCCCACTTTTTTTTTTTTTTTGAGACGGAGTTTCGCTCTGTCGCCCAGGCTGGAGTGCAGTGGCCAGATCTTAGCTCACTGCAAGCTCCGCCTCCCGGGTTCACGCCATTCTCCTGCCTCAGCCTCCCGAGTAGCTGGGACTACAGGCGCCCGCCACCTCGCTTGGCTAGTTTTTTGTATATTTTTTAGTAGAGATGGGGTTTCACCGTGTTAGCCAGGATGGTCTTGATCTCCTGACCTCGTGATCCGCCCATCTCGGCCTCCCAAAGTGCTGGGATTACAGGTGTGAGCCACCGCGCCCGGCCCCCACTTCTTTCTATGCAAGTATATACTACATATGTACTTATATGCATGAAAGCATACTCTAGGCCAGGCACAATGGCTCATGCCTGTAATCCCAGCACTTTGGGAGGCCGAGGCAGGTGGATCACCTGCAGTCGGGAGTTCGAGACCAGCTGACCAACATGGAGAAACCCCATCACTACTAAAAATACAAAATTAGCTTGTCATGGTGGCACGTGCCTATAATCCCAGCTACTCGGGAGGCTGAAGCAGGAGAATCGCTTGAACTGGGGAGGCAAAGATTATGGAGAGCTGAGATCGCGCCATTTTACTCCAGCCTGGGCAACAAGAGCGAAACTCCATCTCAATAAAAGAAAAGAAATCATACTCTAAGCTGCTTTTTCACTTAGTGTTATAGAGCATCTTTTCATGACAATAAATATACATGTCATTATTTTAAATACACAGTTTCCATAGCAGAGATATGTCATAGATGGTCTAAGTCCTTACTATTCTGTTTTTAATTTTTACATATGATGAAACATCATTGTTAATATCATTGTACTCACATATGTCTGCACTTGTCTGATTATGGCCTTAGGGGTTTTTAAGAAATTATTTTATTTATTTATTTATTTATTTGAGATGGAGTCTCGCTCTGTTGCCCAGGCTGGAGTGCAGTGGCACAACCTCTGCTCACTGCAACCTCTGCCTCCCAGGTTCAAGTGATTCTCCTGCCTCAGCCTCCCAAGTAGCTGGTACTACAGGCACCTGCCACCATGCCCAGCTAACTTTTGTATTTTTAGTAGACAGGGTTTCACCGTATTCACCAGGGAGATCTTGAACTCCTGACCTTGTGATCTGCCAGCCTTGGCCTCCCAAAGTGCTGGGATTTATTTTTTTGAAACGGAGTCTCACCCAGGCTGGTGTTCTGTGGCATGATTTTGGCTCACTGCAACCTCCACTGTCCTGGGTTCAAGCAATTCTCCTGTCTCAGCTGCCCGAGTAGCTGGGATCACAAGCACACGCTTTCACACCCGGCTAATTTTTGTATTTTTAGTAGAGACAGGGTTTGGACATGTTAGTGAGGCTGGTCTCGAACTACTGACCTCAAGGAATGCAACCTCTTCAGCCTCCCAAAGTGTTAGGATTACAGGAGTGAGCCACCACACCCAGGCAGGCATTAGGTTTAATCACTAGGAATAGAATTGCTGACAATAAGGAATATTTGTATTTTCAAGGTATTGGACACATATTACCAAATGGCCTTGGAATTAAGAGTCCTGCCAGCACTGTGTGAAAATCCTACTAATTAGGTAACATTTTTAGGTGGGCTACATTTCAAGATCAGAAGAACTCAACTTGTTTCTCAGATCACTTGTTGAATCTTGATGAAGAAGAAGAAAACAGGAACAGATAAATACACGATGGGGACCTCCCCACCCTCCGCCCCCATCCAACTTCCACAGGCAGTTCTACATTGACTCCCTGAGGCTGTGTCCCTGGAGCCCAGGATTTCCCAGGGGCCAGGCAACCCAGGCTGACTCTCTCAGTTCTGCAGCCTAAGCCAAAATGCATCACATTTGCTCCATCCAAACTTCTCATCTGGCAGGCTTCTCTCTCCCACTTTCACAGAGGAGAGACTACGAAGAAAGCAAGTCAAACCTGGGTGTTCATCTCACCTCTGCTAAAGAATGGGGGAGGGACTTGGGGGAGAACACTTAATCACATTAAGTCAGGTTATCCTCTTACTTCTATGCATTGCATTGGTTATGGAAAAGCATAAAGGAAAAAAGAAAAATCTGAAGGAGAAAAAAGTGGGTGCGGGGGGGAAGAAGACAGTAAAGAAGGTATTCATGGTGGGATGCCAGCAAGTGACTCTACCTGGGCCATAGAAAGTTCTGGAATAGAGACTGGGAAGTTTAAGTAACTGGTTCTCTGTTCTGGTGTTCTCCCTCTCTCTCTTTCCCTCTGACCCTCCCTCCCTCCCTCTCCTTCCCTTCTCTTCCTCTCCTTCCCTGTCCCCAAGGAGACCGACCTTTCTCCTGGGCCTCTCCTGGGATATCCCACTGACATCTCAGACTCAGCATGCTCATTAAGTTTATTATCAAACCAAATACGTTCCTCTTCATGCACCATCCCAGGGACCTGTGCCAATGCCTGCCCACCACCGGGGCAGAGGGCATGGCCACATTTTCTGCGGACCCCACACTCAGTCTCTATAGCTACAGCACCTACTCTGGGGCTGAGCCAGGTTTTGTGGGGCCTAAAGCTGATACTACTACGGGCCGCCTCTTTAAGAAAAATCATTGAAATCTAGATATTCAAGTCAAATGTTAAGTAGAATGAAAAAACAAATCTTATCAAAATATTGCAAATATAAAATTCCAGAAGATTGCATATTTTTCATTAATGGTTAACACACTCCACTGTGTCTGTTTTTGGCGGCGCACTCTTTGAACACCTCTTCACATAACAATGCTTTTGAAACTTATTTTTATAGCGAGAATAGAAAGATAACTCTTGGGATTAAAATTGTATTTTTGATATTCGAGATTACATAAATCATGTGATTGATTCTACCCAGAGAATCTCTGGTGCTGTTCACTCACCAAAATTCAGGAATTCTGATCAATGCTGTTTTCTATGATTGCCATCAAAGAGTATATGCAGGCCAGTCACAGTGCCTCACACCTATAATCTCAACACTTTGGGAGGTTGAGGCAGGAGGATTGCTTGAGCCCAGGAGTTCAGAGACCAGTCTGGGCAACAAAGTGAGACCACGTCTCCAAAAAAAAAAAAAAAAAAAAAAAAAAGTCAACAACTTACCCAGGTGTCGTGTGGCACACAGCTGTGGTCCCAGCTACACAGGAAGCTGAAGCAGGAGGATCACCTGAGCCCAGGAGGTCAAGGATGCAGTGAGCCGTGCTTGCACCATTGCACTCCAACTTGGGTGATAGAGCAAGACCCTGTCTAAAAATAAAATGTTTTTAAGTATATGCATTTATAATTGTATCAGCTAGATTGTCAAGTGTACCCCAGGCAACTGAGAACTTTTTTGCTATTTAGGCTTCCATGAGAACAGAAGCCTAGACCAGGCGGGGTGGCTCATGCCTGTAATTCCAGCACTATGGGAGGCCAAGGCAGGTGGATTACTTGAGGTCAGGAGCTCTAGCCCAGCCTGGTCAACATGGTAAAACCCCGTCTCTACTAAAAATACAAAAATTATCTGGGCATGGTGGCAGGTGCCTGTAACTCCAGCTACTCAGGAGGCCAAGGCAGGAGAGTTGCTTGAACCTGGGAGGCAAAGGTTGCAGTAAGCCGAGATCGTGTCACTGCACTCTAGCCTGGGCAACAGCGAGACTCCATCTTTAAAATAAAAAAAAAAACAAAAAAAACACAATCCTACATTTTTATGTAGCTATTGGAAGCCTCTGCCACCAGCTAACTTCCACGACATATTTCAAACCTCCACTGCCTGCTTACTTCTGGCTTTGGCACTGCATGACACGTTCGTGTCCAATCATCTCTGGCCCTACACCTCGACATCTCCATGCCAAGTAAGTTGGCTTGGTGTGTCAGTGTGTCCGGAATTGGTGGATTCTTAGTCTCACTGACTTGAAGAATGAAGCTGCGGACCCTTGCGGTGAGTGTTACAGTTCTGAAAGACGGTGTGTCTGCAGTTTGTTCCTTCAAATGTTCCAATGTGTCTGGAGCTTTTTCCTTCTGGTGGGTTCGTGGTCTCGATCACTTCAGGAGTGAAGCTGCACACCCTCGAGATGAGTCTTACAACTTAGAAAGGCGATGTTGACCCAAAGAGTGAGCAGCTACAAAATCTATTGCAAACAGCAAAACAATAAGTATCCCACGCCGTGGAAGGGAACTGGAGCCGGTAGCCACTGCTGGCTCGGGCAGCTTGCTTTTATTCCCTTATCTTGCCCTACCCACATCCTGCTGATTGGTCCACTTTACAGAGAGGTGATTGGTCCGTTTTGACAGAGTGCTGATTGGTGCGCTTACAATCCTTGAGCTAGACACACAGTCACAGAGTGCTAGTTAGCTAGATACAGACTTAGCTAGATACAGAGTACCAATTGGTGTATTTACAAACCCTGAGCTAGACACAGAGTGCTGATTGGTGCATTTACAATCCTTGAGCTAGACACAGAGTCACAGAGTGCTAGTCCTCCAAGTCTCCACTAGGTTAGCTAGATACAGAGTACCAATTGGTGTATTCACAAACCCTGAGCTAGACACAGAGTGCTGATTGGTGCATTTACAAACCCTGAGCTAGACACAGAGTGCTGATTGGTGCACAGACAATCCTCCGGCTAGATATAAAAGGTCTCCAAGTCCCCATCAGGTTCAGGAGCCCAGCTGGCTTCACCCAGTGGCTCCTGCACTGGAGCTGCAGGCGGAGTTGCCCGCCAGTCCTGAGTGGCACCTACATTCCTCAGCCCTTGGGCTATCGATGGGACCAGGCGCCACGGATCAGGGGGCGGCGCCCGTCAGGGAGGCTCTGGCCGCGTGGGAGCCCACCAGAGGGGGAGGAGCTCAGATTTGGCGGGCTGCGGGTCCCGAGCCCTGCCCCGCTGGGAGGCAGCTAAACCCAGCGAGAATTTGAGTGTCGCACCCGGGCCAGCAGCTGCGGAAAGCCCCTCACTGCCCTGGGCCAGCGGCACCGGCTGACGGCTCCGTGTGCGGGGTCCGCGGAGCCCGCGCTCGCGGGAACTCGCACTGGCCCGCGAGCGCGGCGCGCAGCCCCAGTTCCCACCCGCGCCTCTCCCTCCACACCTACCTGTAAGCAGAGGGAGGCGGCTCCGGCCTCAACCAGCCCAGAGAGGGGTTCCCACGGTGCCCTGGCGGGCCGAAGGGCTCCTAAACCGCCGCCAGAGTGGATGCTGAGGCCGAGGAGGCGCTGAGAGTGAGGGCTGCTAGCACATTGTCACTTCTCATTAGGAGTATGTATCCTGGAAGCTTCGCTTTCACCAGTATCCTAGCAATAGCAACTCTACTCCCAAGTGAAACCCAAACTCACTGCATACCAATTCAACTCCCCTTCACTCTCTCAAAAACGCCCATGGCCACCCATGCCACCTGCCCAGAAAGAATATACGTCAAAAGGAAAGCTGGAGTGGAAAGAGACAGCAGTCTTAATTCGTTGTAGTCAAAGTATCGTTCTTTTGCAAATTTTGCAAAAAAAAATTTTGTCCCAGGGCCTGGGAAGTGGCTTTAAGTGATGGATAGGCTGAAGCTTAAACATTAGTAGCTTCACAGTGAGTCCATCTTCACTTCTATCTTCACAACATCTGTATTCCTCTTCCTTTCATCTCCTTCCTTCCTTCCTTCCCTCCCTCCCTCCCTCCCTCCCTCCCTCCTTCCTTCCTTCCTTCCTTCCTTCCTTCCTTCCTTCCTTCCTTCCTTCCTTCCTTCCTTCCTTCCTTCCTCCTTTCATCTGGGCCACAGCAACAGCCCTGTGACAGGCCTTCCTTCTGCTCTCAAGGGCCTCTGGACCATCCCAAATTTGTCAAGTGACTCCAGAGTTTAAAACCTTTCCATGGCTCGCCCTTTGTCGCCAGGATGTAGCCCAGCAGCTCTGCTTGGCCTCCAAGGCTTTCTTTTAGAGACTTTCCCTTCCCCTGACTCGCCTCACCCTCATGCTCATGAAATAGAACGACTGCTTGGGAACCTCCAGACCACACCAAGATGTCTCTACTCTCTATGGCTTTTGTTTTTCTCGGTCCCTCTTCTTTTCTCTGCGCTTATCCCTTCCCCACCCCTAACTCAGTCGGCTTCATGAACATGTACTCCTCTTTCAAGAAGAAGTAGCTTCAACATTTCTCCCTCCAGAAAGCTTTTCCTTGACAATCAGGTAGAATTAGCCACATATTTCTTTTTTCCACTACTCTACTTTGTTGTAAAGTTTTAAAGTTTTTGTTTTTATTTAATAAGAAATATATGTGAAGGAAACAAGTACAGAAAACATTTTTTAAAAATAAATATATTAATGCATTCCCAGAATAAAATGGAATTTATTACAGATAAATTGAAAGTGATCAGCACTTTTGTTTCTTTTTTTGAGATGGAGCCTCACTCTGTTGCCCAGGCTGGAGTGCAGTGGTGCAATCTCAGCTCACTGCAACCTCTGCCTCCCGGGTTCAAGCGATTCTCATGCCTCAACCTTCTGAGTAGCTGGGACTACAGGCGCCCGCCACCAAGCCCGGCTAAATTTTTGTATTTCTAGTAGAAACGGGGTTTCACCATATTGGCCAGGCTGGTCTCGAACTCCTGGCCTCAAGGGATTCGCCTGCCTCGGCCTCCCAAAGTGCTGGGATTACAGGGGTGAGCCATCGTGCCCAGCTATGATCATCACTTTCAATCCTGGTCATTAATTTGGTGTGCATCCTTCCAGATTTTATATTTTTTATTTATACACACACACACACACACTCACACACACTCCTCATTTACAAATCTGTCTCCTCCTCCCAGATTACAAACCATATGTGGAAAAAGCAATGTCTTCATTAAGCTGGCCCCTCCCAACCCAGTGCTAGCTGTGGTAATAACCAGCACTAGAAATGATGGCATTGAAGCACAGACAATTTAAGAAACTTGCCCAGGTTACCCAGAGAAGTGACTGGGCTGAGATTCAAACTCAGGCAGAGCATGCACTTAATAAAGTTTTAATTGGTCAGTAATGAATACATAGTCATGTTGCAGTAAATAACATTTGGATTAGTAGAAGAGTTACCCCAAAAAGAGGTTCAGCACATACTATCAAAGTACACATGAGAATGTTTAATGATTTCTACATGCATCATGGTGGCATACTTCATTCAAAAATTAAGAAATTATCATTATATTGTTTTTGAGACAGAGTCTTGCTCTGTCGCCCAGGCTAGAGTGCAGTGGTGGGATCTCGGCTCACTGCAGCCCCTGCCTCCCAGGTTCAAGTGATTCTTGTACCTCAGCCTCCTGAGTTGCTGGGATTACAGGGGCATGCCACCACACCTGGCTAATTTTTGTATTTTTGGTAGAGACGGGGTTTTGCCATGTTGGCCAGGCTGGTCTCGAATTCCTGGCCTCAAGAGATCCACCCTCTTAGGCCTCCCAAGGTGCTGGGATTACAGGCATGAGCCACCGCACCCAGCAATAACTTATTTGTTCTTATTTCCCCCAATTTTGTTTCTAAGGGAGAGGTGCCTAGCAAAAACGTGTTTTTGCTAAAGTCATGCAATGCTGGTTTCTACTGAAGCCCTAAATGATGTCACACCATAGGAATTATAGTAGTGTAGTATCTGAAGAGGTTGCTCATTATTCTGTTTTAAACTATGAATAAGATACGTGTCATTTGTGATGTACTTAAAAAAATAATTTCACTCATTTCCAGTAGGACCTACTACCACCTACAACTAATTTGCATTTCCTTGGATCCATTTCCAACTTCTTGTGCCTGGCACAGAGCTGAGTTCACAATTCTGGTCACACATCTGCTGAATGAATAAAACCACGAATGACTTCTACCGGCAGCAGATTTTCTTAGAAAGACACTAACAACTTTGGTGGTCCTCCTAACACTCAAAGTGGATGACTGGGGCTGTTTTAAGAAATCTCTTTTCTTTCTTAACAATAGCCCGTGCTCTTTGATAGTTTAGGGCAGAAAGAGCCTTAGGCCAGTGGTTCATGCTTGTAATCCCAGCACTTGGAGAGGCTCAGGCAGGAGAATTGCTTAAGCCCAGTAGTTTGTGATCAGCCATGCAACATGGTGAGACCCCATCTCTACAAAAAATTGGCACACACCTGTAGTCTCTGCTACTTGGGAGGCTGAGGCAGGAGATCGCTTGAGCCCAGGAGTTGGAGGAAATGATCACGCCACTGCACTCCAGCCTGGGCAACAGAGACTCTGTCTCAGGAAAAAAAAAAAATTAGCATCTCAGTCTTCTTTTCAAAAAAAGCAGAGCCAGTTTGTTATTTCCCTCTAATAGACCTCATGTAGGCAAAATTGAATTAACCTTTATCCTTGGTTCCTGATACTCTGACATCGTTGTTTCATGAATGTACTTCTTGTGTTTATTTATTACTCATTTGCTTGTTAATAATATAACAGACATCTCTAAACCCATCACCTAATCCAAGAATCAGAACACCGACAATCCCTTTTATTTACCTCTGTTCTCTTCACTATTCCAGCGCCTTTTCCCCCATCTGACTATCCTAAATTTTGTGTTTATACTTTTGTCACTTTTTAAAAATTAAACTTTTTTATTTTGACAAATTTGTAGATTCTCTTGCACTGAAATCCCACATGCCCTATACTCAGTTTCCCCCAATGGTAAAATCTTGCAAACCTGTGTTCCGTATGACATCACAATCAGAAAGGATATTGACATTGATACAACCGAGACACAAAACGTTTCCATCACCACAAGGATCTCTCCTGTTGCCCTTTCTTAGTCACAACCGCTTCCTGCTCATGCTTTGCCTACCCGCTCCTTTACCCCTGGTGACCACAAATCTGTTCTCCATTTCTGTAATTTTGTCATTCAAGAACATGATACAAATGTAATCCTACAACACATAACCTTTTGAGATTGGCTTTTCTTCACAATTCTCTGAAGATTTCACGGAAGTTGTTGCCTATATCAATAGTTTGCTCCTTTTTTGTTGCTGAGTAGTATTCCATATGTGGCATGGATATACCACAATTTGTTTAACCTTGTCAAGGACATCTGGGCTGTTTCCTAGTCCTTGGCTATTACAAATAAAACTGCTATAAACAAGTGTATCTGGGCATGGTGGCTCATGTTTGTAAGTCCCAGCACTCTGGGAGGCCAAGGTAGGAAGATTTCATGAGCTCAGGAGCTCTAGATCAGCCTGGACAATATAGTGAGACCTTGTCTCTACTAAATAAATAAAGAAATTAGCCAAGCATGCTGGTGCGTGTCTGTAGACCCTACTCAGGAGGCTGAGGCAGGAGGATTGCTTGATCCTAGGAGGTGGAGGTTTCAGTGAGCCATGATCATACCACTGCACTTCAGCCTGGGCAACACAGTGAAACTCTGTCCCGAAAAAAATTTGTGTACAGAGTTTTGTGTAAACATAAGTCTTCATTTCTCTGGGATAAATGCCCAAGAGTGCAACTGCTGGGACACTTGTTAGTTGAACATTTAGTTTTCTAAGAAACTGCCAATGTGTTTTCCAGAGTGGCTGTATATTTTTAATTCCCACCAGCAATATGTGAGTGATACAATTTCTCTACATGCTCTTCAGCATTTGATATTGTCATGATTTTTTATTTTATTCATTCTGATAGGTGTGTAATAACATCTTACTATGGTTCTAAATTGCATTTTCCTATTGACTACTAATGTTGAACATCTTTTCATGTGTTTATTTGCCATCCATATATGCTCTTTTGTGAAATGTTTATGTTTGTTGTGCATTTTATAATTATGTTGCTTGCTGTTTTGCAGTTTAGAGTTCTGAGAGGCTTGCTTTTTTCAAGGTCTCATTCTTTTGCCCAGGCTGGAGTGCAGTGGTGCAATCACGGCTTGCTGTAGCCTCAGTCTCCTGGGCTTATGTGATCCTCCCACCTCAGCTTCCCAAGTAGCTGGGACTATAGCTGTGTGCCACCACTCCTGGCTAATTTTGTTTTGGTTTGTTTTACTTCTTGTAGAGATAGAGTCTCACTATTTGAACTCCTGGGTTCAAATAATCCTCCCGCCTTGGCCTCCCAAAGTGCTGGGATTACAGGCATGAGCCACCATGCCTAGCCAAGAGTTCTTTATATATTCAAGATACTAATCCTTTGTCAGATATATGGTTTGCAAATATTTTCTCCCACTTTATAGCTTATCGTTTCACCCTTTTAACAACATCTTTCAAAAAGCAAACTCTCTAATTTTAAAGAATCCCATTTATCAATTTTTAAAAATGAATGATGTTTTTGGTGTCAAGTTTAAGAACTCTTTGCTTAGCCCTAGATCCTGAAGATTTTCTCCATTTTTTCTAAATGTTTCGGTTATACATTTGATATTTAATTGTGTGACCCATGTTAATTTTTCCATAAAGCATGAGACTTAGGTGGATGTTCCTTACTGTTTTGTTTTGTTTTTTTTGTTTTGTTTTGTTTTGAGACAGGGTCTCACTCTGTTGCCCAGGCTGGAGTGCAATGGTCTGATTTAGGCTCAAACTGCAACCTCCGCCTCTTGGGTTCAAGAAATTCTCATGCCTCAGCCTCCCAAGTAGCTGGGATTACAAGAATGCACCACCACACATGGCTAATTTTTTTTTTTTTTAGTAGAAACGGGGTTTTGCCATTTTGGCCAGGCTGGTCTTGAACTCCTAACCTCAAGGAATCTACCTGCCTCAGTCTCCCAAAGTGCTGGAATTACAGGCATGAGCCACCACACCTGGCCAGTTGTTTGTTTCTTTTACCCATAGATGCTTAATTGTTCTAGTACCATTTGTTGAAAAGACTTATCTTTCCTCCTTGAATTGCTTTTGCCCCATTGACAAAACTCAGCTGGCCATATTTGTGTGAGTCTACTGGGTTCTCTATTCTGTGTGTTCTTGATCTGTGTGTCTACCTCTCTGCCAATATCCCACAGTCTTCATTATTATAGCTATATAAGAAGTCTTGAAATTGGATAGACTGATTCCCTCTACTTTCTTCTTTTTCAAGGTTGTTTTAGCTATTCTAATTCCTTTGCCTTTCCATATACATTTTAAAATAATCTTGTGTGTATATATTTTGGGATTTTACTTACTGGGATTTTGATAGAAATTACTTTAAACATGTGTCTAAATCTGGAGCAAATTGGCCAGATTGAGTCTTCCATCCATGGACATGTTGTGTCTCTTCTTTATTTATATCTTAGACATCCTTCATCAATGTTTTGTAGCTTTCAGCATGTTAAGTCCTATACATGTTTTGTTAGATTTACACCCAACCACTTTTTGTTGAGTGATTGCAAATGGTATTGTATTTTTATTTCTGTGTCCACATGTTCATTGCTAGTATAGAGAGATACAACTGATTTTTGTAGGTGTATCTTATGTCCTGTGACCTTGCTAAACTCATTTGTAAGTTCTAGGAGTTTTTGGTGCATTCCTTGGGATTTTCTGTATAGCCAATCATGTCTTCTGCAAATAGGACAGTTTCAGTTCTTCCTTTCTGATCTATATACTTTTTCTTTTATTTTCTTTCCTTATTTCACCAACTAGAAATTCCAGCACTATGTTGTATAAAACTTCTGAGAGTGGACATTTTTGCCTTGTTCCCGATCTTTTAGACGGGAAAGCATTCCATCTGTTATCATTAAGTATAATAATATTAGCTGTGGGGGTTTTTGTAGCTGTCCTTTATCAAATTGAGGAAGTTCCCCCTGTATTCCTACTTTTCTGGGAATTTTTATCATGAATCATTGTTGATTTTGTTTTCAAATGCTTTTTCTGTATCAATTGATATGATCATGTGATTTTTCCTCTCTAGCCTATTAATATGGTAGATTACACTGATTTTAAAAAATCGAACCAGACTTCCATTGCTGGAATAAACTCTGCTTGGTTATAAATTGTTTTTCTGTTTTATTTTTTTTTGAGATGGAGTTTCGCTCTTGTTGCCCAGGTTGGAGTACAATGGTGCAATCTCGGCTCACTGCAACCTCTGCCTCTCAAGTTCAAGCGATTCTCCGGCCTCAGCCTCCCGAGTAGCTGGGATTTCAGGCATGCGCCACCATGCCTGGCTAATTTTGTATTTTGTTTTTAGTAGAGATGGGATTTCTCCATGTTGGTCAGGTTGGTCTCGAACTCCCAACCTCAGGTGATCCACCCACCTCCGCCTCCCAAAGTGCTGGGATTACAGTGTGAGCCACCACACCCGGCCAGTTTTTTTTTTTTTTAATATATATGTACTGCTGAATTCTATATATTGCCCAAATCCTTTAGCTGTAATAGGACTATTAAAATTATTTCATATTAGGTGAGTAGTGATAGTTTGTGTTTTTCAAGGAATTGGTCCATTTGATCTAAGGTGTCAAATCTATGTGTGTTTCATTGTCCTTAGTATTCTTTTATCATCCTTTTCTTATCTGCAAGTTCTCTAGTGATAGTCCCTGTTTCATTGTTGATATTAGTGTCCTTTGTCTTCTTTTTTTCCTTGTTGATCTTGTTAGAGGTTTCATTGATCTTTTCAAAGAATCAACTCTTTGTTTCAGTGGTTTGCTTTATTTATTTATTTTTTACCAACGTCATTGCTTTCTGCTTTTAACATGATTTTCTTATTTCTACTTGCTTTGGGCTTATTTTGCTCTTCTTTTTCTAAGTTCTTATGGTGAACGTTTTGAAACATTTTGTGCTATAAATTTCCCTCCTGGCACTGCTGTAGCACAAATTTTGATATATTGTGCTTTCATTTCCATTTACTTTAAGGTATTTTATAAGAAGTTTCGCCGGGCGCGGTGGCTCAAGCCTGTAATCCCAGCACTTTGGGAGGCCGAGGCGGACGGATCACGAGGTCAGGAGATCGAGACCATCCTGGCTAACACGGTGAAACCCCGTCTCTACTAAAAAATACAAAAAACTAGCCGGGCGAGGTGGCACATGCTACTCGGGAGGCTGAGGCAGGAGAATGGCGTAAACCCGGGAAGCAGAGCTTGCAGTGAGCTGAGATCTGGCCACTGCACTCCAGCCTGGGCAGCAGAGCGAGACTCCGCCTCAAAAAAAAAAAAAAAAAAAAAAAAAGAAGTTTCTTTTGAAACTTCCTATTTGACCCATGGATTATTTAGAAGAGTGTTACCTTGTTATCCTCTTACCTTTCTGTTATTGATTTCTAGTTTCATCCCATTGTGGTCAGAGAATACACTCAGTATGATTCTAATTCTTTTAATTTGTTGAGGTTTGTTTTATGGCCCAGGATATAGTCTATTTTGGTATATATTTCACGGGTACTTGAAATGAATGTGTATTCTTCTGTCATTGGGTGTTCTATAAATATAGATTTGATCCTGTTTGTTGATGATGTTGCTGAGATCTATAGACTTGCTGGTTTTTTTGTTTAGTGGTTCTATCAACCATTGTCAGATTTCTTCATTTTTGCCCATCTAGGAAGTATAAAATCTTATCTTATTGTGATCTTAATTTGCATTTCCTTGAGTTCTGGTGAGATTGGTTATCAAATTATATTTTTATCCCTAATTGTACTTTTAAAAATATATCATTGATACTTTACCAATGATACGAGGTTAATGCAAAAGTAATTGCGGTTTTTGCCATGAAAGTAATGGCAAAAGCCACATTACTTTGTACCAACCTAATAATTATTCAGATTTATTGCTTTATTTTTCCTTATTTTTTTCCTGTTTTTGTTTTGTTTTTGTTTTGTTTTTACATATGTAGTGACCTCTGCCAATGGATCTGAATAGAGATGGGTAATTCTCCTTGTGTATCTCTATCTGGGACAGTGCTACAAGCAATTAGACACATACTTAGGTCAAAACCCTTCAATTATTCCCCATATTGTGACAAATATAATCCAAAACTTTAGGCTGACTTTTAAGTTGTATATGGCACACTTTAAATTTACCTAATCCAGCTGTGTCAGTGCCTCCCTGTTTCCCAGCTCAGCTTGTTCCTGCCTCCACACTTTTGGCCATGTCATTTTCTTTGACTACAATGCTGTCAACCAAAATCCCATTTGTGCTTTAAATGTGGCTCAAATGCTCCCTCTATGGAGACTTTCTTGATCATTCCAACTGGAAGTGATTGCCTTATTCCTCTTAACAACTGATTATAGAACATCTGTAGTATAATGACTGCATGGTTTGGTATCATAATGCACACATCTAGGAAACCACTGGGTGGTCTCAGTGATTCAGAACAGTAGTGTCTTATTGTTTCTTTATATCTATTTTATTGGCTTGTAGGCAAAGTGCCTCTCCTTTATTAATATTCTTTTTTTTTTTTTTTTTAAGATGGAATCTCACTCTGTCGCCCAGGCTGGAGTGCAGTGGTGCAATCTCGGCTCACAGCAACCTCCGCCTTCAGGGTTCAAGTGATTCTCCTGCCTCAGCCTCCCAAGCAGCTGGGATTACAGGTGTGTACCACCATGCCCTGCTAAGTTTTGTATTTTTAGTAGAGACGGGGTTTTGCCATGTTGGCCAGGCTGGTTTCGAACTTCTGATGACCTCAGGTGATCTGCCTGCCCCGGCCTCCCAAAGTGTTGGGATTACAGGCGTGAGCCACTGTGCTGCCTGGCTTCTTTTGTTAATATTCTAACTCATATAGTGAACATTGTTAAAATTCGATCTCAAATGACTGTATCCACCAAAAGTGTTGTATCGGGCAAACTGCCAACTTGTTCAGCAGAAATATTACTAATATAATAGACTGGAGGAATAAATGATTCAGAATGCTGATAAACTCATGCTATGAAGTGATTTCCACATACATGTCAATTAGATGTGGGAGATGAACTATCAGTAGCAAAACGACTGAAAAAATGTATTTTATATGTGTATTTATTTATTTTAGATTCGGGGGTATGTGTGCAGCTTTGTTACATGAGTAAATTGTATGATGCTGAGATTTGGGTTTCTAAGAATCCCATCCCCCAAGTAGTGAACATAGTACATGATAGGTAGTTTTTCAGCCCATTCCCCCTCCCTCCCCTACTCCTTTTGGAATCCCCAGGGTTTATTGTGTCCATGTGTACCCAATGTTCATCTCCCACTTATAAGTAAGAACATGATAATTCGTTTGATTTTGGGTTTCTGCATTAAATTGCTTAGGATAAAGGCCTCCAGTTGCATCCATGTTGCTGTAAAGGTTGCTGTAAAGGATGTGATTTCATTCTTTTTTATGGCTGTATAGTAATCCGTGGTGTGTATGTAGCACATTTTCAATATCCAATCCACCATTAATGGGCACCTAGGTTGATTCCATGTCTTTGCTATTGTGAATAGTGCTGTGGTAAACATATGAATACAGATAGCTTTCTGACAGAATGGCTTATTTTCCTTTGGGTATATTCCCAGTAATGGATTGCTGGGTTGAATGCTAATTCTACTTTTAGTTTTTTGAGAAATCTTCAAACTGCTTTCCATGGGAGCAGTACTAATTTGCATTCCCATCAACAGTGTATAAGCATTCCCTTTTCCATGAAACCTCACCAAAATCTGGTTGTTTTTACTTTAATAATAGCCATTCTTACTAGTATGAGATGGTATCTCATCATGGTTTTGATTTGCATTTCTCTGATGATTAGTGGTGTTGAGCATTTCAAAAAAGCTATTTTAAAAGTCTGGCTTTTGGCCAGGCGCAGCGGCTCACACCTGTAATCCCAGCACTCTGGGGAGGCCGAGGCAGGCGGATCACCTGAGGTCGGGAGTTTGAGACCAGCCTGACCAACATGGAGAAACCTCGTTTCTACTAAAAATACAAAGTTAGCCAGGCATGGTGGCGCATGCCTGTAATCCCAGCTACTCAGGAGGCTGAGGCAGGAGAATCGCTTGAACCTGGGAGGCAGAGGTTGCGGTAAGCCGAGATCACGCCATTGTACGCCAGCCTGGGCAGCAAGAGCAAAACTCTGTCTCAAAAACAAAGTCTGACTTTTATTGTGAGTCAAAGTGGGCAGCACTCCACTGAATTTTTAACTTCTGCATCTTCAAGCTAGTTAGTTCATGGCAGATTTTGGAGTAATTATTGTTAGCTGATAATTTCAGTGGTCTGCATCATATAAAGGGATTTACAAAGAATAAGTCTAAATACACCTTTATATCATTATTATTTTATTATTATTATTTACAAAGTTCCCAAGAACTCAAATGTTATGTCATTTTTTAAAGTAAGTGATATCAGGCAAGTTTCATACAACATATCTATATATAAAAGTAGCCATGAATTTTTATATTTTGCATGGGTACAATTTTACATACCAGGCAATTCCAGACTTTATTAAAAATGGAATCATAAATTTTTAAGTCACAGAAGACTAGAAGAGATTCCTAAAAACAGAGATTCTCATCTTATTATAAAAAGGGACATTACAGAAAATTTAAAAATTCAGAAAACAGCAATGATAATTATTGATCATTAATAATAAATTATTATATATTTAATTAATACATAGTTAAAATAATTAAGTTATTGTTACTACCAATAATCTATTTACCCAGAGACAACTGCTAATAACATAGATCTTAGAGAGATTGTCCTAAATCTTTTTTGGTTTGTGTCTAGGCAAGAGTATACCTGAGGTTTGGTTTCTGTTTTTCTTTTAATGAAGGACTCTGCACTGCTTTCAGCGTTCTAGAACTTAACAACACTGATGATTGGCAGTTCTCTGTGTTTATTTTTGGTCCCACACATTGTTCTTCAAACCCATTTCCTCTTGTTCTTTCCCCAACAGAGGCAGAGAAGCACTGGCCTCGAGCTCTGCCTATGATTTTTCTACAGAACTAAACTACCATACCTTAACCTGCTCTCCTCAGGGGTGAATCAATTCAGTGTCTTTCCTCTTGGCATGTGAGTCTCATTCTCCAATTGTTTTACCACTTTGGGGCATCCCTTGAACCTTCTGAGAGGCTGAGCGCAAGGCATATTTCTTCTTACAACTAGCTCACTTTATTGACATTCACCTACCTGAAAGCAGGAAGCTGGATCAGATAACTTTGGGGGCTTCCTTTCAGTTTTGACTTTATGTGGGCCCTCTTGGGACCTGGCTTAGGATTCTGCTCATGGCAAATATTTGGTAAGTCTTACTGGTTGTATGACTCATGAGTGTGGTTCCTAATAACAGTCACAAAAAAACAGTAAAAGCAGTTCCAGGAATTTGCTGGTTACTCAGTAGTGGTGGATGCAGCAGGGAAAATAATGCTGGCTTCCTGCCCATTTCCTAGCCACTTCTCCATATATGCACCTGGTCACAGAGGGATGGTCCCAGAGACCGTATGACAGACCCCAGAGACCCCAGGCAACGTGTTCCCTAGCAGGGAGCGTGTCCTGAGGATTATGTTCCTCAAGGAGCTCAGGCTTCTGAGGGGCAGCTTTTACTCAACTTGGAAGGGAGCATCTAGGTAGAGGGGCTCACTCAAGTGGACTCCTCATTTGCTCGTTTCTTTCTAAGGAAGCCACTTTTAAGTGTGATGGCATTGAGACTGTATATTGCTGCACCCCAGTGCCGGTGAAGCTATGAAATACAGCCGTGCTCACTCTGTGCCTCACGTGGAATCTCTCCAGAAGTAACTGGGAAGCCAGAGTGGGAGGGAGCCCTAGCAGTGGAGTGATGGGGCCAAAACGATCATCTTTTGAGAGCTCAGGCTCATCAATATTCAACCTTTGCAGAGGAACTCAAGGCCTTTACTTTTGCAGAAAGTGCCTGGACTAGTCTGTCAAACACCTTCCAAAACTGGCCCTTTATTCTTTGGAAAGTTATTCACCCCTCCCCTGTTATTCATCTTACTCTTGTGTCTCTGACGTTTTATTTAAGCTCATACCACTTGCTGAGAACACCCCCAATCAACCTCTATCTTCTCTTATCATTCTCAGGGTTCCTGAAACTGCTTCTTCCAGGAAGTCTTCCCTGACTAAGAAGAACAATGAAACTTCCTGGCTTCCTTCTACACTAACCACTCTCCTTAAATAACTCCTTTTCTGTTTTCACAGAACATAAATGCTGCAATTTATTTATTAGTTTAACGCGTGTTTTTAGACTCTCAGGAAGAATGTACTTACAGATGATGACTTCTGAGAAGTAGGATGGTGACCAGCTTAATGTGCAAATAACCCCAACATATCAGCAGCAAAGGCTGTTGCCACAGGTGTGACTTTATAAGTAATTGCTCAGACTTTGCCTTCAGAACCTGTTCTATATTTCCAGTGGTGCTGTTTATATGTGCAGCGTTAGCCAGATCCTTCAGTTGTATTCATTTAACAAATGTTTATTGAGAGCCTTCTATGAGCCAAGCACTGTTAGGTACTGGAGATGTAGTGACCATTGAATTTTTCTTTGAGAAATTTTATTTTTACCAAGCTCCCAAGAGCTAGAACTTTATGTCATTTGTAAAGTAAGTGATTTCAGGCAAATTTCATATAACACATCTATATATAAAAGTCACCCAGGCTGCAGTGCAGTGGTGTGATCTTGGCTCACTGTAACCTCCACCCCCTCCACTCCCCCATCCCACCTGCCAGCTCAAGTGATCCTCCCTCCCAAGTGACTGGGACCACAGGTGTACACCACCACACCCAGCCATTTTTTTTTTTTTTGTATTTTTAGTAGAAATTGGGTCTCACCATGTTGCCCAGGCTAGTCTCAGACACCTGAGCTCAAGTTATCCACCCACCTCAGCCTCCCAAAGTGCTAGGATTACAGGCATGAGACACTGTGCCCAGCTGAAATTTTTAAGATTATTGTAGTGGACCACCAATTTGGTGGCCCACACTGAACTATTTCTCTAAGTATTTATACCCTTGTGTAGTCTCCTACCCCTCTTGAATCTGAGCTGGCTGTGATCTGCTTTAATTAACAGGATATAGTAGAAGTGGTGTTGTGCCAATTCCAGGGGTAAGGCCAAGAAGAGCTGGCAGTTTCTGCTTTTGTGATTTTGAGATCCCTTAGCTACTATGAGCAAAGACCTGCTACTCTGCTGCAGAAATCATGTGGGGAGTCCACTCGGAAAGGGAGTGGCCCTAAGACTACAGGGAAAGGGAGAGAAGCTCAGACATTCCAGTGTCCCAAAGAACCCAGTCTCCAGCCAACCCAACTGAATACAGACACGTGAGTGAACACCAGCAAGACCAGCAGACCATCCAGCTAAGCCCAGTTCAGATTGTAGAATTGTGGGCAAATAGCCATTTGGTTGTTTTAAGCCACTAGTTTGGGGTTTGTTTTGTTTTTTAATACGAGCAACTGGTAACTTAAACATCTCATCAATTCTGAAGACAGGCAAGGAATATATGATCTTCCAAAGCAGTTTCAAGATACTTTAATAGAATACATGTTTAGACATTTAAAATCAAGCAGAGGCCAGGTGTGGTGGCTCACACCTGTAATCCTAGGCATTTTGGCAGGCCAAGACCGGAGGATCATTTGAGCCCAGGATTTCGAGATCGGCCTGTACAACACAGTGGGACCTCGCCTGTAAAAAAAAAAAAAAAAAAAAAACCCTAGCCCATATCAAGTTCTTAGATAAGAATTACCAAGTCCATCTTCCCTAAAATAAACTATGAGATTAATGCAATCCCCCAAAATTACCAACAGGATATCCTTGGCATCTCAGGCAAGCTGATATTAAAGTTCATATAGGGAAATAAATAAGCCAAAGTAGCCAGGAACTTTATGGAAAAATAGTAATAACAAGTGGAGGAAGATAGTCCTAAGAAAAAATAAATCTATCATGATGCTATACAAGTTAAAGCAGCACGGTATGAGCATATGAAAAGAACAGGCTAGGAATAGATGTAAATATATATTCGATTTTATTAGATGAAAAATGTGGCCTCTCACATCAGTGGAGTGAAAGAGGTACTATTCAATAAATGGTGTCAGAACGGGTGGTTAACTCTCTGGAAGAAAATGAAAGGATCAGATGTCCCCCATAAACGACTACTCTACTCAGTAGGAAGAAAAAACCCTACAAAACAATAGCATTAGTTCAGTTCAGAAAATCCAGTTCAAGCCAATTATTCAAACAGTTTTTGGGAGGTAACACTGTCTCTATTGGAAGACTTGGTATTTTTCAGATTTCCCTGCTCTTTATCAAGATGGCATATGGGTGTAGGGAGAAGAAGAGGTGCTGGAGCCATCTACCCAGGTCCCTGTACTCTCTCTGGCCCTCTGGTCTCCATAGCAAAATGCCCCTGTCCACCTTGTCTCTGGGCACATCTGATGATAACGTCTGTGGCTGGTTTATTGAATTTGCTCTGGGCTTGTGTCCCCCACCAACCGCCTGGCTCATCTCAGCTCCCAGCGGCACTGCGTTACCCCTGAAGTTGGCTCCTCTTCAATGTCCAGACCGGTGAGCCACTCTGCAGCCCTCAAATACAGGATGTTTGGGTCGCTCTCCATGGTGTCCAGGAGAGACTGCCGGCCACCTCGGTGGGCTCCTCCCACAATCCTCCACGTGGCACGTGGGGATCTCCAAATGCCTTCTGTGCAACAACAGAGCCGAGGCCGGTCCCAGGGGCTGAATGGTGTCCCTCCCTCTGATGGACACCAGCACAGCATGGACTTTCCTGTCCTGTCTCTTCAGGGTGGGTGCAGAGCACGGAGACAGTGTGCTTCCTGGCTGTGTCCTCTCAGAGACCCTCAAGTCCAGTCTACTCCGGCCTTAGAGATGACTGTCCAGAGAGGGAGGGCAGGCTCTGGGTCACCCAGCTTCATCCTCTTCTTCTTGCGCAGTTCACCAGAGGCAGAAGGGTTGAAGGTTCCCCCATCCCCTTCTCTCCTAGACTGCCCCTAGAGCTAGTCCACCAGGCCTGGCTCCTAATGTGTTAAATGGGGGTGAATGGAATTTAGAAAATCTCTTTTTCGGAAAACTATACATGGCTTTCAAGACTTGCCCTGAGACTCAGAGCTGTTTCACAATCCTTTGTTCCAGGCAGGGTCCAGGATCCCCTTCCAAATTACTGAGGGGCAGTGAGCCACGGTGCTAGGTACATGGCAGGAAGGTCAGGAAGGTCCCTTAACCAGGGAAATGAATATCGGTGAAGTTAATGTTTCCAAAACATTCTCCTTGTAACAGACACTAGCTAAATTTGGAAAAGTGATACAATTTCAAGCAGCAGTTAACTAAAACGATTCCTTTTGCAATTTAGGTTAATATCGTAACTATGCCACTGGAGAGAAAAGACAATGAATTAGACATGTGGCACATACTTCTCTCAAAAACTGTATGACTCAGTTGTCTGGAAGTTGTTTTGTAACCTTCTTAAATTCACACATCACCAATTCAGAATTTATTATAATTATAATCCTGAACAGTCAGGACTGTTAACTTCCCACTATGAAAGAATGACTAGCTATGATGATTTATATTTCCCAAGAAATTAACAGCAAAAGTTCATATTTAACCTCATTAAGATAATAAATTGCTTTAAACAACTTTGGGAACTTTCCTAGATGCTGGTATTACCTGGTAATATTCACTATTCATTAACTGCTGGGAAATTTTAAAATGTTTGTTGATACTCTCTGTCGCTATGTGTCATTGAAAAAAAATAAGAAGAACCAGCGAGGTCGCTGTGGTGTAGTGGCGAGGGCGTCTGAGACTCTGGACGAGGCCTTTGCTGTGAACCACAGGGAGAAGGTGGAAGCAGAGCTTGCGGTCAGAAGGCCTCGCTCTAATCTACACGGTCTATGGACCATTGGGAAGGTGGCCAGGCACTTCCCTTCTCATCTCCACCTCTTTCTCATGAAATGGGCATGATAATAGCCCTTAATTCATGGATTGCCTTGAGGATTAAAAGAGATGATGCACGTGAAGCTTTTAGCATGATCATGGCATGTAGTAAGCACTCAATAAATGGTAACTACTGGTATTATATTGCTATTACCTTCAGCAAATAAGTTGATAACATTATATACATAAACATTTATTTAAAGTATTTTTGTACAATTCCGGGCATAAAGTGGATTCTTTATATGCCTGTTTTTAAAATATGCTGTTTTAAACACTTCTACAATTCACGCTATTTATTAATGGCCTTTTACTCAATCTGGGACACTATTACAGTTGTGGCTTTACTCAATCTCTTCCTTTTCTTTGGGTAACCTTTTATGTTGAACTACCAAGAGTAGATGAATCGTGAGCTCATATAGCTGGAACAAATCTGACATTGTGGGTTTGTTCAAACAATTTTTTCAAATCAGATTTACAGAGGGATATAAATGAGAAAAGGAGTTTTGTGTTAGAAAAAAAAATGGTTTCTGAGAATTCTGAGGCTCTGATCTGATGAGTGAAAGGAACCACAGGCTTATCTGCACATCACATATACCATTTGATGAGATCTCTGGAGAATGGAATACCTTCACAGACAACATTGGGGATAAATCTGATCACGGTCCCCTTTGTTGCCACATTTCACAGTTTCTCCCTTCTCTGTTTCCTCTCACTCTGACTCAAGGAGGGCCCTCAGCGCAGAGAAAATTAAGTCTAGTGTTTGCAGGAAGGCAAGACTGGGAGTGCTGGGGGTGGCAAGGCCACAGAGTCCACCACTCTGGCAACAAGCAGTGTTTATTTGTGTGTTTGAAAGTTTGTTCCCTTTGAATATGAAAGAAAAAGAAATGAGGAGTAATTTTAGTAGGAGGATTTCTAAAGAAGCAGTCATTTGTCAATCTGAAATTTTTTTTTAAAGGAAGAATTCTCAGGTTGGGCTTACAACAAAAATAAATTGCAGTAAGTGTTAAAACTTGCCAGTCAATTACAGGAATATCTTAGTGTTCCATCATAGTTTCTAAAACCAGACAAAATCATTTCTTGCAAGCAGCTAATTCCACAGAAGTTTCCAAACCCATGAGTTTCACTCTCAGGTTCCCTCTAGGAGCAGAAATGCAGGTTTGCTTGGGCTCCTAGCCTCTTCCTCAGCTCCCTCTTTTCCCTCTAATGGATCCCTAGATGCTACTGAGGGCTCCCGTAACTGATGGCAAATTGCTTGTGGGCAGGGTCTGTGCCTTGGTTTACAGGTGTACATCCACACAACTCTAAGCACAGTATTTAGATTCATTGAGTATCTGTGTAATAAAAGGTGTGGCTATGAAAAATAATTTTACATGGCTGGGAAAGATCCTGAGGCTCTGGGGCTGGGGTGTGTGGGACCTGGAGCATGGGTGGCCTACAACTTTGCTCATTTTTATTATTCTGCCAGTGTCATCCCCTCATTTCTACACTTCCTCAGGATCAGAGGCAGGCACACAGGGCATAGACAGATATGACAAGTCAGAGAGAATTCGAACACTTATTTTAACCTTTTCTTCATCAAATTTTTGTCAGAGAAGGAAATGAAGCAAGATACCAAGTTCAAGGCCTCCTCTGTTTTCCTTTTTCCTATCTGCTCTTCTGGTGGAGATGGCTCAAAAGCAAAACAGCTGGAACATGGAAAAAGCAATGTAATCAGCTGGTGCTGCAAAGGGCAGTGATGCGTGGATGAAGGGGTTGCTGGGGTGACCCAGCCAGCAAGGACCCTGAGGGGGCAGGTAACCAGAAGCTGCCTTGTGGAGGAACTAAACCTCCAGAAGGATTTTTTTTTTCTTCTTTAGAATGAAATGGGCTGGGCGTGGCAGCTCACGCCTGTAATCCCAGCACTTTGGGAGGCCAGGGTGAGAGGATCACCTGAGGTCAGGAGTTCAAGACCAGCCTGGCCAACATAGCAAAACCTCATCTGTATTAAAAATACAAATATTAGCCAGGTGTGGTAGCATGCACCTGTAATCCCAGCTACTCGGGAGGTTGAGGCACGAGAATCTCTTGAACCCGGGAAATGGAGGATGCAGTGAGCTGAGATCGCTCCACTACACTCCAGGCTGGGTGACAGAGACTCAAAAAAAAAAAAAAGAAAAAAAAGAAAAGAAGAATTAAATGCTCAAGTCTCAGGTATTTATGGACTGGTGAAGAGTTGCATAGAGGGTGGCATTCCCATCGAGGTGGCATCAGGGGCATAACTGGACAAAAGAACTCTACTGCCATCATTGTAGAAGATGTGGGTCACAAAGCCACATGAATGGGCATCAAGGGAGGTCTTAAAATCTGCGACTCAGTATAAGCCCAAAGGCATTGGAGCCATTCTCTGAGTAAGGCTAGTTAAGGTGATGATACAAATGCCCAGTCTTTTACACAGGCACAGGAGTCAGCTGGAGCAGAAGGCCTGCAGGGAGAAGTCGAGTTTTCTTCTCTAACTATCCCAGGCCACCCAGAAGTCAGAGGATGTGACCAAAGGAAAAGGTGATCAGAAGGCAACCATACCTGCTAGCACTGTGATGTCACTGAGGGATGTCAATGCCATCCTCTGCTCTTATGTCCTGCAGGGGTATGGGAATTAGACCTACTTCTAGTAGCCTGGAGACTCTGGAGTCCTAATTCAGGTCAGTTTCCCAGTGATCTGTCCTCAGGTTTTTACCTCTCCCCTCCCCACACTCACCTTCTAAGTTCAATTAACTAATGTAAATGCCACAATCCATTAATGTGTGAGACTGTGATCCAGCGAAACTGACAAGTTAGAAATTTGCAATATGAACTCATTCATTCAACTAATATTAGTGGGGATCCCATGGGCAGAGTACAAGCAATGTAGAGACACAGCAATGCATTACAAGGGATTCTTCACCCCTGAAGCTTCAAATGAATATAACATTACTTTTCTCAAATCCTTTCATATAAAATCCCCAAGAACCCCCTTCAGTGGTTCTCTAGAGAGATATTGTTTTCTTCAGTTTTGTAAACAGAGGCTTTCATAATATAATCTATTTGCAAAACAAATGGTCAGAGGGGAGAAAAAAAAAAACCCCAAAGAAACCAAAACTAGAATTATCAGCCAAAAACAGAGAATAGAAGTCTTATCTGAAATATACTATGATAGGCCAGGTGCAGTGGCTCATTCCTGTAATCCCAGCACTTTGGGAAGCTGAGGCGGGAGGACGGCTTGAGCGCAGGAATTCAAGACCAGCCGGGGCAATATGGCGAGACCACATCTCTAAAAAAAAATAAACTAGCCAGGCACGGTGGCACGCGCCTGTGTTGAAACCCTGAGAAAGCTTCTGAAACCCTGAAAAACCTGAAACCCTGAAAAACTGAAACCCTGAGAAAGGTTCTAGGGGATGATTTGTCTCCTAATTCTCAATGATATGAAGAGTGAAAGATAGTGAGTAGGTCATTCATGTTAACTTGTATTTGTGAGACAGTCCTACAATGATTTTAAAACCAAATTTATTTTCCCTTAATTACCATATGCACTTAATTTAAAAAAGCAAATCTATAAGGTTTCTATCAAAAGTTATCAGTCCCTGGCCCACTTTCCCCACCTAAGTTCATCCATGGAGTTAATACTTCCCACTTTGTCAGCTCTTTATTCTGCTACACTAAATAATATCCATATTGTATGATCTTGAATCAGCTTTTTAGACATTATCCACTGACTTCCAATTGTGGTGGATGAAGATTTCAGTCCCCAACACTGCCATGTCAAAGCTGGTGTTCAGACAGTCACACTGTTACAACCATATGGATTGCACTGGTTGGCACAGAAGCCTCCTCAGTATCCCTGCCACTCTGGCTGCTCCAGCTCCATGTCCTCGGACACACTACACTGCCCGAGGACCCAGCAGCTATAAGGGTCTCCACACCCCATCTTAGTGCTCTAACCAATGTCCATCTGACCGTTCAGTGCCCATGCTGTACTAATTGCTAATTCCCATCCTTTAGCCTCCCAGTGTAACTGCCCCAATTTTTTTTTTTCTGAATTCAGATTCAGGGTTTTTATTATTATGGCTATATAAATATTGTTCACTGGAGAACTAATTTGTAACCCTGATTACATTTCTTTTTTTCTATAGCTTTCCGCCTTTACTGTAGTGAATAATTGCCTGATTTTTTGTTTCTTTGAACATCTTAATCATATTACAAAATATCTCCTTTATGCAATTTTCTTTTTCTTTTTTTTCTTTTTTTTTTTTTTTTTTTTGAAACGGAGTCTCGCTCTGTCGCCCAGGCTGGAGTGCAGTGGCCGGATCTCAGCTCACTGCAAGCTCCGCCTCCCGGGTTCACGCCATTCTCCTGCCTCAGCCTCCGGAGTAGCTGGGACTACAGGCGCCCGCCACCTCGTCCGGCTAGTTTTTTGTATTTTTTAGTAGAGACGGGGTTTCACCGTGTTAGCCAGGATGGTCTCGATCTCCTGACCTCGTGATCCGCCCGTCTCGGCCTCCCAAAGTGCTGGGATTACAGGCGTGAGCCACCGCGCCCGGCCTATGCAATTTTCTTCATAGTTAACATTATCACTGGTGTTGTCACTTTTATTTTTTTCTGAAAATATCTCTTTTAGAGTCCTACATAATCTTTTCTTTTTTTCTTTTTCTTTTTCTTTTTATTTTTTTAAGACGGAGTTTCGCTCTTGTTGTCCAGGCTGGAGTGCGATGGCGCAATCTTGGCTCTCTGCAACCTCTGCCTCCTGGGTTCGAGCAATTCTCCAGTCTCAGCCTCTGGAGTAGCTGGAATTACAGGCATGTGCCACCACGCCTGGCTAATTTTGTATTTTTAGTTTTTGGTCAGGCTGGTGTCAAACTCCCAACCTCAGGTGATCTGCCCATCTCAGCCTCCCAAAGTGCTGGAATTACAGGCGTTTAAGCCACCGCACTCGGCCTACATAGTCTTATTCCAACCTGGTCTGCCTATTCTCCAAATCTGCTGATTAGTTAGTAGCCTGTAGACTTGAGTGTGCTGTGTTTTGGGAGCCTTAGTTTCCCAGATCCCATGGCTGCTTCTTTTTTGGCTTACCCTTTGTAATAGAGCATAGCCCCTGGTAGAACCCCCAAACGGGATGCCTTGAAGGTAATTTTTTTTTGATGCTTTGCATATCTGAGAATATCTTTTAGCTAATCATGCACTTGATTATTAGTTTGTGTATAAAATCTTAGGTTGTAAATCGTTTATGCTGAGAATATTGCTCCAGATGCTTCTAGATTTTAGGATTGTTGTTTAGTAATCTGATACCATTCCAATTCCTCTTGGTATTCCTCAGGTCTGGGAATGTTTCTTGTATTATTTCTGTTTCTTTACTCTCTTTTTACCATCTCACTCACCCTTTTAAAGTGTATTGTTCAATGGTTTTCAGTATATTCAACAAGCAGTCATGAATCACCATAATCAATTTAGAGGATTTTCATCACCCTCAAAAGACATCCCAGGCCAGGCACAGTGACTCACGCCTGTAATCCAGCACTTTGGGAGGCAGAGGTGGGTGGATCGCTTAAGCTTACAAGTTTGAGACCAGCAACATAGCAAAACTTCATCTCTACAAAAAGATACAAAAATTAGCTAGGCATGATGGTGCGTGCCTGTAGTCCCAGCTACTTGGGAGGCTAAGGTGGGAGGATGGCTTGAGCCGGGGAGGCAGAGGTTGCAGTAAGCCAAGACAGCACCACTGTACTACAGCTTGGGCAACACAGCAAGACCTTGTCTCAGGAAAAAAAAAAAAAATCCCAAACCCATTAGCAGTCACGTCCTATTCCTTCCACCCTCTCCATCTTTCCAGCCTTAGGCAACAACAGATCTAGTTTTTGTTTCTGTATATTTGCCTGTTCTGGACGGTTCATTGAAATGGAGTCTACAAAAGACAGCAGTCTTTTGTGAGAGGATTCTTTCACTTGGCATGTTTTAAGGTTCATCTACACTGTGGCATTTACCAGTACCTCATTTCTTCTTATTGCCAAATAATATTCTATTGAGTGGATAGTCACATTTTATTTATCCATTCATCAGTTGATAAACGTTCAACCTGCTGCTACAAACATTTGTGTGTAAGTTATTGTGTGAGCATGTTTTCAATTCTCTTAGGTTTAGAACTTGGAGTAAAATTGCTGGGCCATATGGTAACTGCATGATCTCTTTGATAATTTTGACTCTGCTGCTTTTTCTGCATGCTCTCTCTGGAATGGGTATCAGTTAGACTTTGAACTTTATGAACTTCTTATCTTTATTCTTACTTTTCTAATTTGCCATTTCTTAATCTTTGTGTTTTAGTTTTGGGAAAATTTCATTTCCTCTCCCAGCCCTCCCACTGAATTTTTATTTCAACTTTCATATTTTTAATTTTCAAAAACTTTTTCTTATTTACTGATCATTATTTAATAGCATTCTGGTTTTCTAAACAATGTATGATTTTCTCTTCTTTCTGGGAGTACAGTCATCATTCTGGGATTTTGCTTTGTATGTATCTGTTTTCTTTGAGTTCCTTTATTCTCTTTGGTTTTTGTTTTAATTCACTTAGTTAACCACTATGCATCCAGGGCCCATCATGTGCCAGCAATTATTCCAGGTGGATGGAACAAAGATTCCTGCCATTAAGGGACTCACAGTTTCTTGGTCTGTCTTTGATGCTGGAGACTCTCCTCAAATATTTGGTGAATCCATTTTGTGCATTTTTAAAATATAAAACTTACATAAAATAAAAGTACAGAAATTTTAAGTGTATAGTTCAATAAAATTTTACATATGTATACAGCCATGTGAGCACCACTCAGATCAAGATAGAGAACGTTTGGCTGACCCAAAAATGTTTCCCATGCCATTCCTAGTTAGTATCTCCCCTCTCCCCAGAGGGAACCACCATGGCTTAGTTTTGCCCATTCTGATTCCATACACAGTATGTATTCTCTTGTGCCTGACTTTGCTTCTTTTATTCACTATAGTATCTTTGATATTGATCCACATTGTTATAACAGTAATTTGTTCTTCTTTATTCCTATATTTCTTCCCTGATTATTTGCCTAAAACATTTCAAGACTGCTCAAATGGCACCTCTTCTACAAAGACTTCCATGACTTCTCCCCTAAGTTCCACACATACATCTATCATACCATTTGCTGCATGGCATTATCATTGTTTGCACACTCATCCTCTTCACTGGAATATAAGCTTCCTGAAGACAACACTTGCCCTGAGTGTTTTCATTTCCTTTATCAAAAGAAGGAATAACAGTGATCATAGAGTACTTATATGTGCCAATTATTAGTCTAAGGCCTTCACATTATGAACTCATTTACTTCTCAGAATAACACTATGAGGTAGGCATAATTATTATCTCCATTTTGCATATGAGAAAACTGCAGCACAGACAGGTTATGTAACTTGCCCAGTGTCACTGAACTAATAATGGTAGAACTGAAATCTGAAAGCAGATGATCTGGCTCAGAGTCTATGCTCTTTAAGATCTCTGACTTTTGATCATAGACAGGTTAAGTAACTTGTCCAATGTCACTGAACTAATAATGGTAGAACTGAAATCTGAACCCAGATGATCTGGCTCAGAGGCTGTGCTTTTAAGATCTCTGACTTTTGATCTGAGCAGGTGTCCAGCTGTATGTGTTGAACAGATGAATAAATGAACGAAGGTGGATAGGGAAGATAGGTGTTCAATAGAAATCAAACAAATTCAGTCTTAGAAAAAAAAAAAAGTACATCTTATAAGATAAAATCATACTGTTTGAAGCAAATAAAAAATTTGATTTTATTCACTTTGTCTTCTACAGAGCCCAAGCCATAAAGGGCCAGAGAAAGAGGTCTAGGATAAGATTTTCTGTGGGCTTGTGTTATGGACTCAATGTTTGTGTCCCCCCAAAATCCATATGTTGAAGCCTTAACTCCCATGTGCCTGTAGCTGTATTTGGAGATGGGGCCTCTAAGGAAATAATTAAGGTTAAATGAGGCCATAAGGGTGGGGCTCTGATCTGATAGAATTAGTGTCCTTATAAGAAGAGACACCAGAGAGCTTGTACTCTGGCTCTCTCCACATGCATACACCGAGGAAAGGCCATGTGAGGACATAGTAAGGAGGTGGTCATCTACAAGCCAGGAAGAGAGCCCTCACCAGAAACTGCATTTGCCAGCACCTTCTCATGAACTTCTAGCCTCCAGAACTGTGAGAAATAAGTATCTGTTGTTTAAGCCACCCAGCCTGTGGTATTCTGTCATAGTAGCCTAAATAAACTAATGTAGATTTTGGTACCAGTTTTCAGAAACCAGCTTTGACAGTGTTCTCTATTCTTTGGGACTAGATTTAACCTTCTTGTGTTCTTCTTCTTCTTATTTTGAGACAGGGTCTCACTCTGTCACCCAGGCTGGAGTACAGTGGTGCCATCTTGGCTCACTGCACCTTCTGCCTCCTGGGCTCAAGTGAGCCTCTCATTTCAGCCTCCTGGGCGGCTGGGACTATAGGTGTGTGCCATCATACCCTGCTAATTTTTGTATTTTTTGTAGAAATGGAGTTTCACTATGTTGCCCAGTTGGGCTCAAGTAATCTGCCCACCTCAGGCTCTGAGAGTGCTGGGATTACAGGAATAAGGCCACCGCACCTGGCTATTTCTTTTCTGAAAGAGAATTTTAAGACCCTATTCAATCTAGGCTTCTTTTTATCATAGATTAAGATTTGATTTTCAATTTTCTCCTTCAACCTTTCCAGTTCCCTAAAACTACAGACTTTCTTGCTTTTAATCCTCTTAGCTTACTAGTTCTTGGCCTATGCAGAAATGCAACTTCTCCTCTTACACAGTATACTTATTCAATATTATTACTGCTACTGTTCATGCTTTTCTTAGTCAATAATGCTAATATGTACTGTCTTTCCCAGTGGTATTTCTATTTTAAACTCTGCTATAACTGTGGAGTAAAACTTTGGGCTCTCAAGAGGATTTCAAATCTCAGCTGTCTGCCTGGGGACTTTAAAATATAACCATTTTTTAAAAAATTATAAAAATTTCCAACACAAAGTAGAATATATTCATTACACAGATTCAACATACAGGATTTTTGTCACATTTCCTTAATTGATTCCTTTTCTTGTTTCTCTGCTGAATATTTCAGAGCAAATCTATCACATCATTTAAAAACTCTATGTAGCACAATATACCTCACTTAAAAGGGAGGAGGGACCATGTTCTTACATAATCAAAATGCAATTAGCTCATATAATAAACAATAATTCTTTTGTTTGGGGACCTCTGAAGTGAAACAAATCATACAGAATTTTAATACCATAAAAATGTTAGCACTGTAAGAATAGCAACATATTATGCAGTTTTAAACTGCAGTCTAGTATGTTCAGAAACGCAGGGTGCTGACCCACCCTCCAACTGAAGCTGAGCTCAGGAATGCCTAAGACAACTCACAAAAATACACAGCATCAAGATCAGTCTTTGTACATTATTTTAATGAAAAGCACGTGGCTGTGTACAAATATACAGATCTCAAATTGTAACACTGAAACACAAAATGCAGTAAAGTGGCTTTGTAAGTTTTCTTCGCCCAGACAGACCTTCAGGTGACTTCTGGTGAATCTAGACATTTATGATTATTAACATATAATAAGCAAGAGAAATACAGATTTTCCAACCTCATGATCAGTAAATTCATTTGAAAAATGAATGAAGGTATCAGAGTCATCAAAAGGGGAAACGGTAAGTTCGATGGCCCTGCCTACACTGTATAATGTAAGACACACAATAAGAGCTATAAGAAACTACAGTTAAATGTTAGAAATAAAGGCAATATCGCTTTCTCAGACTTCTCCCAGTGATTATATACCTGATATATAAACATCTTCAAATGTAAAATAGTTCAATAATACAATGATACTTTGCCAGTGTATTAATCTGATATATATTTTGAACTGGAATGATCTATAAAGAAAGAAATAAGAAACCCTAAAAAGAAATCATTAGTTCCAAGTCAAATTATGTTAATGGTCTATAGAAAAAAGTGTGGGCAGGAAACATTGGCTACATGCCAATTTTTATTTCAAAGAGTAATGTTGCACAAATAATAGTCATCAGTCTTACACAACAAAAAGTCCTAAAATTAATCTCACAAACCTAAATGAGCTGAACATGGAGTAACAAAGTCAAAGCCAGTATTATCACCTGCACATTAATTTGACAAATCACACTACATCTTTAAAAAAAAAATGCTGCATCTGCTGCTGTGCAGAACTGATAACTACTTTTCAGCATGTAAATGAAAAATCATTATACAGCTCTCTTTTTTTTTTTTTTCCTGGAAAGATGTATACCAGGGAAACACAACAGAATTTGTTACTTGTTAAATCCCACAAAAGCTACAAGGGAGCTGAGGGTTGATAGCACTTAAGGACAGTAAAAGGCTGCACTTTTAATATTTTTAATACCCACTGATGGGCTTTGTGTCAATATTTTTTAAAATGCTTTTTATTTACAATAGATAAAACAGCAAGGAAATACAATATTATATCATATCCCCGCACAGAGACACTGTATTTGTATAAATGAATCACTAGTAAAAGAGTTATTTCTTGTTTCAAATGAAGTCTTATCTAGGTATTAATTAGGCTGTAATCTAAATGTTGATGGCGCCTATTTTCAACTCCCAAAATAAACAGGAAGAGCTCATGTATCAAGATTAATTTTCTTTGGCCGCAATGGATACCATTTTCTCTGGGGGCAGTCTTTAGTTTGCTTTCTTTTCAGTACCACGTCAGAGGTTTTCCTGGAAGCAGTCTCTGTTGGTGTGGTTTCTATCTGTGTTATAAAATTCTCAGGTTTAGCATCTGGTTTCCTATAACAACCGGAAAAGACTTCTTGGTGAATCCTCTGGAGGTGGATAACAGGCTGCATCCTGAGAACTTGGGAAAATCCCTCTCCTTGTTCAATTAATGCAGGCAAGGACTTCAAACAAACAAACAAACAGTAATATTCAACATTAATCTCAGGCTGAAACACAGACAAAGATGGACACAATACTCTTTTTTTTTTTTTTTTTTGAGAAGTCTTGCTTTGTTGCCCAGGCTGGAGGGCAGTGGTGTGATCTCAGCTCACTGCAATCTCCACCTCCCAGGTTCATGCGATTCACCTGCCTCAGCCTCCCAAGTAGTTGGGACTACAGGTGCGCACCACCACACTTGGCTAATTTTTGTATTTTTAGTAGATGTGGACTTTCACCATATTGGCCAGGCTGGTCTTGAACTCCTGACCTCAGGTGTTCTGACTGTCTTGGCCTCCCAAAGTGCTTGGATTACAGGCATAAACCACTGTGCCCTTGCCGAACTAGGCTTTAAATGCTGGATCGTAGGTTACTTATGTGAGCAATCTGCTTAGCCTTTCTGTGCCTCAGCTTCCTCATCTACAGAAGAAATAGCAGTATCTGTCTCACAGGATGTAAGGATTACACGAGGCAATACATGTAAAGCAGTTGGATGGAGCCCATACCAATTATTCAATACATTTTAGCTGGTATTATTATCCAAAACTGTTCAGTGAACTGCTAACACCCAGAACACAAAAATATAATCAACCTTTAAAGAAGTCAGGAATATTACCTGGCACATAGTAGGCACCTGATAAATGGTAGCTATTCGGAGTGTTACTGTTGCTTAATACATTCATTAAAGATTTAAAAGACCGCTGAGAATCCTTGTTACAGCAGATTAAAAAACATGAATGTTGAATGCAAATACCTAGCCATACATTTTGTTCATTTTATAATTTTTTAGCACATAGCTTTTACCTTCATGGCTTCATTGATCTCCTTTGCTACTGTTTCCCCTCTGCATTTCAAATTTTCCATATGAGGGGCTGCAAAAAAATTGTCAAACAGTATTTTAGGTTTTTATCTAATAGCAAATCATGAAAGGCATATAGATGCTATCTGGACAAAAATCTGCTAGGATGATTCACCTCAGTTTAATCTTTCTTACAGTGAGACCATTATAATAACAGAGTAAAACTAAAAGTTATAAGCATAAGATGGTAGACAAAATTTTATTGTGAGTAGTCGTAACACTGTGTGCCCCTAAAAGAGAGTTCAATATTCATTCTATACATTACCTACCACTATATTTAACATCTTTGAGCACTATCATCACATTTTTAAATAAATATAACCTAATACTTTTTATATTACTCTGAATTTCATAAAAGTAACATATATTTGATCTTAGAATATACAATCACACTGCATTGAGATCATGCCTACATGGAATTAATCTGGAACAGATTATCAGTAATATTACTTTCTCTTTCCTTACTTCCTAATACATATTTTCTTCTTCCAATCTTTGTTATAAATGTTTATAGTTATTCCATAAGAGAACTGCATATTCAATGATACAGAAGGATAAAAATGTTACTAAAACTCCAAACAAAACTGAAAATAAGAAAAAATCATTCCATTATGAAATGATCTATGAATTAGTTTTTAGAAGAGTAGTTCTCATTAGAAATTTATTAGAGTCAAAGTAAGTATATAACTATGTCAGGAGGGTCACAGTTACGGGCTAGAAGAGAATGGTCAATAAGCCAGGCAAAATATTTCTTTCATAACTGCTCTTTTTCTTTTCTGACTTGTCTTAGGTTCATCTTTAAAAAGTGAGAACACATTCAGAGAAATGGAAATGAACCACAAAAACAGCTTACTGAAAGAGGGCACTCAAAGGAGACAGACAATGGAAACAGGATAATCTCAGGAAAGGATTTTTTTTTTTTGGTATCAGAAATTTCCTTGGCCATTTGGTGAAACCTATGAACACCTTCTCAGAAAAATTTTTTAATGTGTTTTTTAAATTGAGGTATAATTTATATACAGTGAAATGTATAGACAGTAAGTTCAGCATTCAATTGACAAGTGTATACCAAGACACAGGACATTTTCATCACCCCAGAAAGTTCTCTTGTGCCCCATTCCCCATCAATTTTCTCCATAAGAAGCAACCATTTATCTGATTTTAATCACTATATATATTAGTTTTGCTTATTCTAAAATTTCAGAATGTTTTAAAATAAAATTTAAAATGTAAGTAGAAAATTGTGATAGGTAATACATGTGCTTCTTTATTGATAATTTAAATAAAATTGATGGCATAATGATTACCATAATATAAAAACAATGAGTGTAAACAGTGTGAGGTATCTACAACAACAGAAAATGAAAATATCTGTGGCTTTAAGTAACAGAAAGAAAGTTAGTGATACTGATAACATCACCACTATTACCTTCATTCAAAATGGAAGGAAATGCTAAATTTCAGTTTGAGGCTAGTAAAAATAAAAATGTACTTTTTTTCCTATACAAGTTCACAGGAGGGTCCTAAGGACCCTTGCCTTGGAATATCATAATTTCTATTATTTACAATTTGAGGAGATTCTCCAAAAGTACGCAGGGGCATAACAATTGTTAAATTTTCTCTGTGGTATGGCAAATAAATAATTCATCCTTTGGTTCTCCTGTGGCAATATGGATTCTAGCCAGGCCCACACTTACTCTCTCTTCAAGCTTGCACACTTGTGTAGGAGCTATCCATTCAACGAACATTTATGATATATCTTCCATGGGCTAGGCTTATGATATGGTTTGGATCTGTGTCCCCACCCAATCTCATGTCGAATCGTAATCCCAATGTTAGAGGTGGGGCCTGGTGGGAGGTGACTGGATCACGGGGAGATCTCCCCCTTGGTACTGTGTTATGATAGTGAGTGAGTTCTCGTGAGAGCTGGTTGTTTAAAAGTGTGTGGCACCTCACCCCCAAAGCAGCTTCCTCCTGTTCCATCCATGTGAGGTGCTAGCTCTGCCTTTGCCTTCTGCCATGACTATAAGTTTCCTGAGGCCTCCCAAGAAGCTAAGCAGATGCCAGCATCACGCTTCCTGTACAGCCTGCAGAACTGTGAGCCAATTAAACCTCTTTTCTTTATAAATTACTCAGTCTCTGATATTTCTTTACAGCAGTGTGAGAACAGACTAATACAGCTGAGCAGTAGGTACTTATAATAAGTAAAAATGGTCCCTGCCCCTCAAGGAACATTCAGTTTAGAAGAGAGAAACACACAGGAAGTTCTTCAAAATTAGCTCAAACTTTTCCTGGGTAGTCTCATGTTTCCATGATCTCAGTTAACACATACCTCACTTCCTGCCTGTATGGACCCTGCCTTGCTACAGGCTCCCACTGGGTCCTGAACAGTTCTAGTACAATGCCTGGAAGACATCATTGCACTAATTTGTTTAGAATAAATTTCTCAACCCTATCAGACCCAACCCAACACCGCCCCCCACTTCAGAACATATTTTGTAAAGATCCCGTTACTATTCTAAAGCAAAATTCATAGGTAATATTTCTACACATATAAATAGAAATAAAGGAAGAAATAATATTCATCAAAATATGTACTTAATATGTTTAAATCTGCTCAGACCCAATTATACCAGAAAACATAATGAAGTACTCTCAGACTTGGGCCTACTTATAGTGAGTAAGCTTGGACTTAAGAAAATTTACATTTGAAGTCATTCTATACAGAAAACAGAAGATCAGAAGTATGGATGGAACTTGAATAAAACTTAATGTTACATAAGAAATAACAGATTAGATTTATTTGAATATAAGAGGAAGAAAAACTGAAACAAAGATAACATAAAGACAAAGTACTGACTGTTGAAATGGTGAAAATTAGGATGTACATTATTTCTACAAATGAGATGGCCTTATTAAAAGTGCAGTGTCAAAATTATTCTCTATAACATGAAAAAGTGCAAGATTAAAGTCTAACAGAAAACATATCTCCTGCTTCAAAATTCCCATAATTTAGACTATAGCCACATACACATTAACTTAAAAAGACTTCAGAGATCATACTGTCAAAAGGCGACGAGAAATAGAGGATGGATTAGGCAAAAATATTAATATAAGAAACTATAGAGATGATACGTGGCTGACTTCTGTAGTTAATCTGAGTAAGACTCAAGACAGGCAATTCAAAACTACAATTAGAATACTTTAAACATTTTAAATCTTCACATAATTTCTTATCATTGTGGTACAAAAATATAATTTTTAATATTTAGTTTGACAATAGCAAATATACCTAAACCACTTTTGCTTTAAAAAAAATGAGATCCCTGTATTTTGTGTGCTTCTGTTAATTCAGTAACATCTGGTTCTAGTCCTAAGAAAAGGAATCTCAAACTTTGTTACATATTTTCCATCAGCTTTGCTGCTTTTGCAATAACTAAATACTGCATTTAATTAAAATCCCTTTTAATTAAAATTGTCAGAAATGCTCTAAGTAATTCAATGTCATTAGGAAAAAAGAGGTATGAAAGTCTCAATTGAATCTAAAACATTTACTAATTAAATGCAACTCTAGCTGCAAAGATTTTTGTTTAACTTTGTGGTTTTTTTTTTTCTTCTTTTTTTTTGAGACAGAGCCTCCCTCTGTCGCCAGCAGGGCGTGTAGTGATGCGATCTCAGCTCATTGCAACCTCCGCCTCCCGGGTTCAAGCGATTCTCCTGCCTCAGCCTCCCGAGTTGCTGGGACTACAGGCACGCACCACCATGCCTGGCTAATTTTTGTATTTTTAGAAGAGACAGGGTTTCACCACGTTAGCCAGAATGATCTCGATCTCTTGACCTCGTGATCCGCCCACCTCGGACTACCAAAGTGCTGGGATTACAGGCGTGAACCACAGCATCTGGCCTATTTGTTTTTTTTTTTTTTTAAGCTCAATTTTCCCTTCCTCCACATGTTCATTAACAGGTTCCATGTCTACTTCAAATTCATGTGTCTCTTACTCTTAAATACCTTGTACATACAATCTTTAAATATAATCACCCTATCTTAAAAATAGCATGCATAGGAGTGACAGCATCAAAAATGGTGGCATAGGAGATTCCAAAGGCCCATCCCTCCACAGAAAAAAGCTGGCAAAATGTGTCACAATCAACTTTATCAAAAATCTGGAAAACAGTCGAGGGTTTTCACCGATCAAGAGAATGTTTAATCAAGGCAAGAGCAAGTGAAATCTGATAGGAGAACTTGGTGTATTTTAATTTACCCTTGCCCCATTCCCTTCTCCCTGGCTCGGTGGCAGTAATTCCCAGAGTGGGTTACTGGTGCTGGAGATAACAGAGTAGACTCTGCTCTCAAAGAATTGTTTTGTTTTGACCTGGTGAGTGGCTCTCTGAAGGACTAATGTAAAAGGCTTGCCTTTATTTCACCTGATTCGGAACTCTCTCAGGGTGGAAAAGTAGCTACTTGGAGGTTACCTGTTAAAAACATTGAAAGGTAATGAACCAGCAGATGCAGCATGGAGCACAGGAAATCAGTTGGGGCAAACAAACTGCTTGCTGAAAAGCTCCAAACAAGCAGGATGGGAAGGCAAAGGCAGTTATGAACTGCCTGGCTGAGAGCTGAAGGCATATCCCAACATACACCTACAGAGTTTAATGTTTTGTTTTGCTCCAGGCATTTAAGGAAATCTCTGACAAATCACTAGCTGACCACTAAGCTAATGGAATGGAGACTTCAGTGACTACAAACAACAAAAAACATAATATTTCCAAAAAAGGTTTAGAAAAGTCACTAAACAACAACTCACAACAAGCAGCAACGACAAATCCTGGGAAGATGGAATAATCTCATTTCTAGAGTTACCATATTCAAATATTTAAAATGTGTAGTTTTCAACAAAAAATTATGAGGCATGCAAAAATACAAGAAAGTATGGTCCATTCACAGGAAAAAAAGGAAATGAACAAACTCTCACTGAGGGGGTTCAGACACTGGACTGACTAGATAGACAAAGACTTTCCATCAACTATCTTAAATATGCTCAAAGAACTAAGAAATCCTAAATAATGATGTGTCTCACCAAACAGAGAATACCAATGGCAGACAGAAATTATAAAAAGGAACCAAAAAATTCTGGAGCTAAAAAGAATAATAACTGAAATGAAAAACTCAGAGGGGAGATGGGGAATGTTCAACAACAGATCTGGGCAGGCAGAAGAATCATGGAACTTGAAGGTAGGCCAAATGAAGTCTAAGAGATCTGTGGACACCATCAAGCCCATCAACACATGCATAATAAGGCCGGGTACCATAGCTCATGCCTGTAATCCCAGCACTTTGGAAGGTCAAGGCGGCCGGATCACGTGAGGTCAGGAGTTCGAGACCAGGCTGGCCATCGTGAAACCCTGTCTCTACTAAAAATACAAAAAATTGCTGGGCGTGGTGGTGCATGCCTGTAGTCCCAGCTACTCTGGAAGCTGAGGCAGGAGAACTGCTTTAGCCTGGGAGGCCAAGGTTGAAGTGAGCCAAGATTACGCCACTGCACTCCAGCCTGGACAACAGAGTGAGACTTCATCTCAAAACAAACAAACAATATATACATATATGCATATGCATAACAAGAGTTTCAGAAGGGGAAAAGAAGAGACGGGGCAGAAAAAATATTTGAAGAGATAATGGCCAGTAACTTCCCAAATTTGATAGTATATGCATTTACACACCCAAGAAGCTCAACAAACTTCAAGCAGAAAAACTCAAGGAGTGCCACATCAAGACATATAATAATCAAACTGCTGAAACCCAAAGACAGAATCCTGAAAGCAACAACAGAGAAGTGATTCATTACATATAAGACATCCTCAATTAGATTAACAGTCAATGTCTCATCAGAAACTATGAAGAACAGAGCAGGAGGATATGGTTAAAGTCCTAAATCTGTCCATGAAGAATTCACTATCTGCCAAAAATATCCTTCAAAAATGAAGGTGAAATTAAGACATTTCCAGATAAAAATTGAAGGAATTGTCTGGGCATGATGGCTCATGCCTGTAATCCCAGCACTTTGAGAGGCTGAGGTGGGCAGATCACTTGATCCCAGGAGTTCCAGATCAACCTGGGCAACATGGCGAAACTCCCTGTCTACCAAAAATACAAAAAAATCAGCTGGGCATGGTGGCGCATGCCTGTAGTCCCAGCTACTCAGGAGACTGAGGTGGGTGGATCACCTGAGCCCAGGGAGGTTGAGGCTGCAGTGCGCTATGATGGCGCCATTGAGCTCTAGCCTGGGTGACAGAGAAAGACCCCGTCTCAAACAAACAAACAAACAAACAAAACAAAACAAAAAACTTAAGGGAGTTCATAATTAGTACACCTGGACTACAAAAGTGCTAACAGTATGTCAGGCTGAAATCAAAGGATGCTAGACAGCGCCTTGAAGCCACACAAAGAAATAAAGAATACCAATAAAGGTAACTACATAGGTAAATATAAAAGTTAGCATTACTGTATTTTTGGCTTGTGACTTCTCCTTTTTTTCTACAAATTTAAAAGACGAATGCATAAAACAACAATTATAAATCTACATTCATGGATATACAATGTATAAAGATGAAATTTGTGACAATGACAACATAAAGTGGGAGAAACAGAGCTGTATAGAAGCAGAAGTTCTATACAGTATTAAAACTGAAGTGGTACCAATTCAAACTACATTGTTATAAATTTCAGATGCAAATTGTAATCCCCAAGGAAACCACTAAAAAAACCCTAAGAATATACAGAAAATAATAAAAGTGGCACACTTCAAAAAGCTCGATTAAACAAAATAGAAGACAGTAATGGAGGAATTATGGAAGTAAAAAAAGTACAGAAAACAAATAGCAAAATGGCAAAAGTCCTTCCTTATCAGTAAGTGTAAATGGATTAAACTTTCCAATTAAAGACCAAAGTTGGCAAATGGATACGAAAGACATGATTCCAACTATATTCTGTCTATAACTCACTTTAGATCCAAAGACAAACACAGGGTGAAAATGAAAAAATAAACTAAGATGCTCCATGCCAAAGGTAACCAACATCACACAAAACAGGCTGTAAGTAAAAAACTGTTACAAGAGACAATATACTGATGAAAGGGCCAATCCATCTAGAAGATCTAACAATTATAAACATCTACCTGACAACAGAGCCCCTAAATATACAAGCATACCTCATTTTATTGCACTTCACAGATACTGCATTTTTTACAAATTAAAGGTTTCTGCAACCCTGTGTCATGCAAGTCTTATCAGCACCATTTTTCCAATAGCATGTGCTCATTTCATGTCTCTGTGTCACATTTTGATAATTCTCACAATACTGCAAACTTTTTCATTATAATATCTGTTATGGCGATATGTGATCTTCGATGTTACTACTATAATTGTTTTGGGGTGTCAGCTTTATAGCAGAATGGCACCTGTATGACAGCAAACTTCATCAACAAATATGTGTGTTCTGACTGTTCCACTTACCAGTTGTTCTTCGACCTCTCTCTCTCTCTCTCTCAACCCTTGGGCCTCCCTATGTCTTGGGACATAACAGTATCAAAGTTAGAATAATTAACCCTACAATGGCCTCTAAGTGTTTGAGTGAAATGAAGAGTATAGGTTTCTCAACTTAAAAGCTAGAATGATTAAGTTTAGTTAGGAAGACATGTTGGAAGCCAAGACAGGCTGAAAGCTAGCCCTCTTGTGCCAATTAGCCAAGTGGTAAATGCAAAGTAAAAGTTCTTGAAAGAAATTCAAAAATCCTAGGGCCCTTGTGAATTAGGCTAAATTGACTCTGCTTGTGTGCTATAAATTGAACAAAAAAAAAGCCTAGATGACGGCACACTTGTTTACAGCATGGTTTACTGAATATTTTAAGCCCATTGTTGAAACCTACTGCTCAGAAAAACAGATTCCTTTCAAAATATTACTGCTCATTGACAATGTACCTGGTCACTCAACAGCTCTGATGAAGATGGACAAGGAGGTGAATGTTTTCATGCTTGTTAACAAAACATCCATTCTGTAGCCCATGGATCAAGGAGTAATTTAGACTTACAAGCCTTCTTATTTAAGAAATACCCTTCATAAGGCTATAGCTGCCATAGATCACGATTCTTCTGATGGATCTGGGCAAAGCAAATTAAAAACCTGGAAAAAATTCACCATCTTAGATGCCATTAAGAACATTCATGATTCATGAAAGGAGGTCAAACTACTGACATTAAGAGGAGTTTGAAGAAGTTGATTCTATGGATGACTTCGAGTTCAAGACTTCAGTGGTGGAAATAACTGCAGATGCTGTGAAAACAGCAAGAGAACTAGAATTACAAAGTGGAGCCTGAAGGGATGACTGTTGCAAGCTCATGATAAAATCTGAACAAATAAGGAGTTACTTCTTATGGATGAGCAAAGAAAGTAGTTTCTTAAGATGGAATCTACTCCATCTGAAGATGCCATGAACATTGCTGAAATGACAACAAAGGATTTAAAACATTATATAAATTTAGTTGATAAAGTAGTGGCAGGGTCTGAGAGGACTGACTCCAGATTTGAAAGAAGTTCTACTGTGGGTACAAATGCTATCAAATGGTATCACATCCCACAGAGAAATCTTTCATGAAGGGAAGAGTCAATTGATGTGGCAAATTCATTGCTGTCTTATAAGAAACTGCTTAGATGAGTTGCACAACTTTATGAATGTGCTGCCAGTGAATCATACAGTTCAAAATGATTAAAATGGTAAATCTTATGTGTACTTTGCCACTGCCACAACAAAAAATAAGCATCCATATGTGTGGTAGTTAGCCTTCAAGAGGGCCCCTGTGGCCAGGTGCGGTGGCCTAGGCCTGTAATCCCAACACCTTGGGAGGCTGAGGTGGGTGGATCACTTGAGCCAGAAGTTCGAGACCAGCCTGGCCAACATGGCAAAACTCCATCTCTACTAAAAACACAAAAGTTAGCCAGGCATGGTGGTGCGTGCCTGTAGTCCCAGCTATGAGGGAGTCTGAAGCACAAGAATCGCTGGAACCCAGGAGGTGGAGGTTTCAGTGAGCTGAGATCACACTGCACTCCAGCCTGGGTGACAGAGCAAAAAAAAAGATGGCCCCCAGTGATCCTGCCTTGTGCAGGGTATCCATGCTTCCTTGTGCAGTCCTCTCCCACAGTGTACTAGGTCGACCTGCATGACCAGTAACTAACAGCTCAAGTAATAGTAAATCACTTCCAAGATTAGGTTATAAAAAAGACTACAACTTCTGTCTTGGGTATTCATTCATTCATTCATTCTCTATGCCTTTCAGATCATTCATCCTGCGAGAAGTAGGCTGACACGTTACAAGAAGTTTATGGAAAGGCCCACGTTGTAAGAACTAAAGTCTCTAACAACCAGCCAGGGCTGTACTGCTAACAACTATGTGAGTTTGAAAGTGGATTTCCTACAGTCCCAGGTGAGCCTTGAGAGATAACTGCAGCTCCAGATGACATCTTGACTACAATCCTGTGAGAGCCCTATGCTAGCACTATCCAGCTAAGATGCTATCAGATTAATGACCCTCAGAAACAGTAAGAGATAACACATTTATTGTTTTAAGCAGTTCAAACTTGGGATAATTTGTTAGGCAGCAATAGATAACTAATACAACATGAGAGCAATATATTTTCAAAGGAATAAATTTAGGCCTATCTGAGGTAGAAATAAAATTCCTAGTGAGATTTATTTTCTTTTTTCTTTTGTTGAGACAGGGTCTCACTCTGTCACCCAGGTTGGAGTGCAGTGGCGCGATCTCGGCTCACTGCAACCTCCGCCTCCTGGTTCAAGTAATTGTCATGTCTCAGCTTCCTGAGTACCTGGGACTACAGGCGCATGCCACCATGCCTGGCTAATTTTTGTATTTTTTGGTAGACATGGAGTTTCACCATGTTGGTCAGGCTGGTCTCGAACTCCCAACCCCAAGTGATCCTCCCACCTTGGTCTCCCAAAGTGCTGGGATTACAGGTATGAGCCACTGTGACCAGCCTTACTTTCAAATAATATATGATTGTAGATAACTACTATAATTTCTTCACTTCAATGTGATTTATACCATCTTCTTGCAGTTTCAAATATATCTAATGATATGATAACATCTGTTAAACTTTTACTTATCACTCATTGAATATTATGTAATATAATAACACTATAAAGTGTTGTTAGGGATATGGAACAACTGTAACTATCATACGTGCTGTTAGAAGTATAAATTGAAATAGCCACTTCAGAAAACTTTTTAGTAGTAGCTAGAAAAGCCAAACATATGCCTACATGTGACCCAAAAATTCTATTTCTAGATATATATCTATGAGAGATGAGTATAAATGTGGTATAAGGATGTTTATAGTAGCTTTATTCATATAGCCAAAATCTGGAAACAAACCAAGTGACAACAGAAGAGAAGAGATAAATTGTCTATAGACACACAATGGAATACTACAAAACAATAAAAAAGAACTTCTGCTACACTCAAAATGTGGATGACTCTCATAGAAATAACACCGATTTAAAGAAGGTAACACAAGAATGCATACTGTATGATTCCCTTTACATGACGTTCAAGAAAAGACAAAAATCTATGATGATGTAAGTCAGAATAGTGGTTATACCTGGTAGAAATGGTATAATGACTAAAAAGGGGCATGGGAAACATTTTGGGGTACTGGAAATGTTATACAGGGTATCCATAAGGCTGGGGAACAGGATAAATATGTGTTAGTTACATTTTCAAATAATATGCTCAATATCTTTTTCTTCAACCTCAATATATTTTGCAAGTAAAACACTTCTAAATTTAAAGCAATGGCCCCAACTGTGAATATTTTTTAAAATACAATAAACACACTGTTTTCTTTATGCTTCCAGGTTTTTTGGACACTCTGAATTGTATTTATTGTATACGTGAAAACATAATAGGCACAGTATTTAAAAAATATAACCAATACACTGTTTAAAAATAAGTTTATCCTATATTTTCCAACTACACAGATACTCTATTTCTAGATCATGGTGGCAGTTACATGTGTGTAGGTATATGCATGTATATAAATTCATATTATGTTACATTTACATCATAAACTGTACATTATATGTTATACTGTAATATATGTGCACACACACACAAAAATGAACAAAATATTTCTTAACATTTAATATGAAAAGTTATCTTTTATGAATAGGGTAAGGTAAAATATTATTCTTCATTGTTATTACATTGTTTACATTACAAACTTTACAAAATAATCCATCACTTAAGGGATTCTGGGTTGTTTTTTTTTTTTTTTGAGACAGGGTCTCGATCTGTCACCCAGGCTGGAGTGCAGTGATGTGATCACTGCTCACTGCAGCCTCAAGCTCCTGGGCTCAAGCGTCTCACTCTGTCACCCAGGCCAGAGTGCAGTGGCACAATCATAGCTCACTGCAGTCTCAAACTCCTGGCTTAGCCTCCCGAAGTGATGGGATTACAGGCGTGAGCCACTATACCCAGCCTACACTTTATTTTTTAATTAACAGCACTGATAACTATATTCACTGATTTGTGAAGCCTCTCATTACGATTCTTAGAGACTAAGCGCTATCAATGACCAATACAAAGAATTCCTAAAATATCTCATGCTACCTTAAAAAGAAAGTTGTCTATAAACTCACAGCACAATAGCTGTTTTCTATCGGTTGTACAAGCAATGACAATGTAAAAAGTGCTGAGTAGTTTGGGTTTGTGTGTAAAATGAAATTAGGTCCTAGGCTGAATAATTATAAACATATTTTAACACATGAATGTCTAGTGAGATATTCTAAAGTTGTGCTGGACATATGAGACATCTAGTACGCCTGGCCCCTGACTACAAAGTGCCAGCTATACTTTCTCATTAATACGGCAACCAAAAATTTTCTTTCACTTTTTCAAAGGGTCCACTAGAGGGCAGTACTAACTCCAGTGAGAACCCTGGCATTCTTTCTTACCTTCCAGAACTCCCTTGGGAACGGGAACCGCATTCTTTTAATCTTAGAATCCCTAATGTTGAACAGAGTGCCTGACGTGTACAGTAGGTGTTCAATAGTCGTGATGGACCAAGGCTATGAGAGAGGGTGCCATGGAGGCACAAAGGAGGGGGAGATCAATCTAACAAGGGAACTGAAGGGAAAGGGAAATCTTCATAGGTGATGTAAGAAAATTGCCTTAATAGAGGATTTGGTGCTAGGTGAGCTGGGGGTCTGTTGGAGTAGGAGGTGGGTGGTAGAGGAAGTGCTACATCAAAGACAAGAGAATAAATCAAGAAAGAGGAGGAAACAGGAAACCAGGAAACACGATTCAAAACATGAGAGAAGGAAGGGAAATTCCCAGGATGATGATGATGAAAGGAACAGGCAGGATAAAAGTTTTGCACCAGGCCTAGACAGCAGCCAGTCCAGACTGCAATAGGAAGATGGAGGGCTCCCAGAGAAGTATCTCCAAGGAAAAAGTTTAAAAATGGATTTGAGAGAAAACCTTAAGTGTTTGCCATATTGAGATGAATTTTACAGTTCTGTCAGACACAACAGAAAACAAAGCAAATAGAAAAATACCTGTAATCCCAGCACTTTGGGAGGCAGAGACAGGTAAATCACCTGAGGTAAGGAGTTTGAGACCAGTCTGGCTAAACCCCGTCTCTACTAAAAATACAAAAAATTAGCCGGGCATGGTGGCAGGCGCCTGTAATCCCAGCTACTAGGGAGGCTGAGGCGGGAGGATGGCTTGAACCCGAGAGGAGGAGGTTGCAGTGAGCCGAGATTACACCACTGCACTCCAGCTGGAGTCACAGAGCAAGACTCTGTCTCAAAGGAAAAAAAATAATAATAAAGCAATTATTGTTCCAAAAGGGGCAGAAAGCTATTTAAGAAAGAATACACTCATAGTAATAATTATCTGACTCAGGAACAAAATAATAATAATTACCTGACTCAGATTGAAGAACACTTATACAGTCATAACAATGTAAACATGAAATACTACTGATTTTTTTTTTACAAGAATGAGAGATTATAAGTGAAGCTACTGAGTATAGATTATTCATTTGAGAAACTTAGTTATAAAAGGAACAAGGGTACAAGGAAGAAAAACACAGTGGCATGAAAGCTTTCCCTACCTGTTTCATGGACAGCCCATTCCTATAGTAGTATGGGCTGACATACGTTCTTAATCAATCTTACCCAATTCTAGCAACCCTGGGAGGCAAGTGGATTTCATCAGCCTCCTTTTGTAGATAAAGAAACAGAAGCTGAGAAATGTATCTAGACTTGAATAAGAACTCACATCTCCCTCCTAGAATCCAAAGCACACACTCTTCTACATTCTATAACTTTCTAAAATATTGCTTTGTCAGGAATTATACTGTCCTCATAAGAATGTAAGTTAACTAACGGTAAAGTTAGCTTCAACATAATGAAAATCTCTTGAAATAAAAATAGTTGTGCCTGGTAAAGAATTAAAACATTAAAACTCTAGAACAATCATAGAGTTAAATGTTTTAACTATTAACTTTATGGTACCTTTTTTTCTTTTTAGTTAAATGAATTAAGTCCTTTGCATTTAAAACTAAGTAGCACCAATAATTTTATTAATAAAACCATTTTTTTAAGACAAAAGAAAGAAAACACATACAACTAAAAATGGTCACTAAATATATTAATATATTGTCTGTAAATGCATGAAAAAGCCATTTTCCAACAATATCTGCTTAGGAAATTTCAAAATACATATACTTTTCACTCCTTCACTCAAGATTATTCTAAATGATTTTTTTCACAGTTTGCAACTAGTAAGAGCATACAATACTCCTGATATACAAGTACGTGACTTAAGACTGTCTCACATACAGATGGCTGGTCCATGTCATGCAGGAGATGGGATGGGCTTTCTCGAGGACTATTCTCAATGCCTTCTCTCTAGCACCTCATGACACCACTACTTACCCTTCTCACCACCAACAATGGTGTTAAAGGAGCCAAACTATTCCATATAAAATCCTACTTAAATGTTGTATAGTGGAACTAATATGCATCTGAAATATGATTTTCCTAATTTTTCATCATAAATGTATAGTATTTCAGCTACACTATAGATTAAGGTTTAGTAAGCCTGTAAAGGGTTGCTTCGAAACATATTTATTTGTTTATTTATTTATTTATTTATTTATTTGTACATTTTTTTCCCAGTAGGAAATGTATGTCAAATTCCAAAACTCAGACTTATATGAATTTTTAAAACATAACTATTTGTGAGTGGCTACCTGTAAATATTGTGACAGTGGCTTAAGCAAGACAGCATTATTAGGAAAGAAGAGGAACTGCCTCTGACTCCTCTGCTTGTAGGGTCAGCAAAAGAACTGGAAGTATCATTAAGTTTACCATACAGAAACTTAAAATAGCTCCTTGCCATCGCTACGTGTTTAGTGAAGGACAGGGAAAAAAGGGAGTCTCTTCAGTTAATTTCAAAGAACTTTAAAAAAAGACAATATGGAAGCAATTTTTCATTACAATAGAATTATAAAAGGTTGTAACTGTCAAATCAGACCACATCTTATAGGTAGACAGCTCATTAGTAGATTGCTATAAGGATATTTTTAAAAAGAGTTTGCTCTTAAAAATGTGGAAGTTAGGCACCCTTGAAAACACTGCCTTCCCTAGTCACTTGCTTTCTAAAACATAGGGAAATGAAAAAGTGGAAATGAAAGATTGAGTAATCAACCTAGTTTTGCTTTCAGGTCACTGTACTGACTAAACTAGGAAACATGAACTTGCAAAAGCCTGCCCAAATTCAGAAATTCAGCAAAAAAAAAAAAAAAAAAAAAAAAAAAACTAAGTGAGTACTTCCTTTCTATTTCCAACGTATTTTATGAATACAAACAAGCAAACACGCACAGCATCGGATGTGTGGCTTCTACTGGTTTCTAAAGAGGTAACTAAGCCATTAGAACCAAGAATTGGAAAGCAGCATCCCTGGTGAAAATGAAACCAAAAACTCAGCAGTGATTTATGATTTTCTGAAATATAACCCTTTGCTACAATTTATAGAGATGTGTTGAACCCATTGGCTCAGTAGATGAAATCCTCTGCAGCACACCCTCCCACCTACACCTCACCACTTCCTTCAGTACCATGTTGCACCTCTCTTAAGGCACACTTTCCAACTCCTGACCCTTGCTTGTATTATCTGGCCTCAGCCAAGTTTTTGACATTGTCTTGCAATGCTCCTTCCCTCTATTACTCACTCCAAAACAGCTTCTGTGGTCTTTTATTTCATGAATATCAAGCTCATTCTTGATTTAAGAACTTTATTCTAGCTCTTCCCTCTGCTTGACAGCTCTTTTTCTTGATCATCACCAGATAAATTCCTTCCTGTTAGTACCTCAGAAAAGTGTTTCCCCATCACCTAAACACACCACCCTAAAGCACTGATGTCACTTATTTATTTTTACACTTATTGCTTTTCTTCTCCCACTAAAATATAAACTATAGAGTAAGAACTTTGTGCTGCTCACTAATATTACATCTTGCACATTGAGAACAGTTCTGTCATGCTGCAGACATTCAATATATACAACTGAATGGACAGATGAGTAACAGTCACTCACAATGTATTTATTGGGCACGCTGCTATATGCTGGCTACGTATAATATAAATATAATATTAAAAAACTCATGGAGCTTTCAGTTTTGTGAGAGAGCATAAACAAGAAAAAAAACACAAATACTTACAAGCTATAACAAGTGCTATTAAGGAAATAAACAGGTGTCACCCGGGGGGAGTATTTTAATGAGGGTGGTTAGGTAAGATCTCTCTGAGAAGCTAACATTTAAATGATAAAAGAAAACTGGGAAGATGTCAAACTTGGGCGAGGGGGCATGCATGTGTGACAGCGAGGCACTTTCAAAGAACTGAAACTCTGGCAGCAAATAGGAAAGTGCCTGAAATAAATCTGGAGAGGTAGGTAGTGGCCAGATCACCTAAGGGAATGCTAAAACTCTACAGTTTAGGATTTTAAGCAGAGTTTAGGATTTTAAGCAGAGGACTGAAAACTGATTTGCATTTTTAAAAGTATCTTAAACTTCTTAGTCAAGTTGATTTCAGAAGTTCATAAAACTCCCTTCCTTTGTCCAAAAGCATCAGTGAATATAGAAAATTAAAATGGCATATCCTAAAGCATACACAAAATAAACATTTCAGTGAACCAGAAAAAAGGAGAAGAGAAAAAGCTGCAAGTCAGGCTAAAGCTGCAGGCCTACTGGTAGGCAGAAGTAGCCAGGAATTTGCCTCCTGCAAGATAAAAGGTGTTCAAAGTGCTCCAGAGGAACAGGAAACAAAGAGTCAGCTTCACTGTTTGAATACGAGGGCTAAGACAGAGTTTAACCACCCTGAAAAGGAGGCTGAAAAAAACTGCCACTAACCTGCCCGGCACAGTGGGTCACACCTGTAATCCCAGCACTTAAGGAGATTGAGGTGGGTGGATCACGTAAGGTCAGGAGTTTGAGACTAGATCGGGGTGTCCAATCTTTTGGCTTCCCTAAGTCACACTGGAAGAATTGTTTTGGGCCACACATAAAATACACTAACACTAATGACACCTGATGAGCTAAACAAAAAACACATTAAAAAAATCATGTTTTAACAAAGTTTACAGCTGGGCATGGTGGCTCACGCCTATAATCCCAGCACTTTGGGAGACTGAGGTGGATGGATCACCTGAGGTCAGAAGTTTGAGACTAGCCTGGCCAACATGGTGAAACCATGTCTCTACTAAAAGTACAAAAATTAACTAGGCATGATGGTACATGCCTGTAATCTCAGCTACTTGGGAGGCTGAGGCAGGAGAATCGCTTGAACCTGAGAGGTGGAGGTTGCAGTGAGCCGAGATCGCTGCACTGCACTCCAGTCTGGGCAACAGAGTCTCACTCTGTCTTAAAAGAAAAAAAAAAAGAAAGTTAGTTTACAAATTTGTGTTAGACCACATTCAAACTGTCCTAGGCTACATATGGCCCATGGGTCACAGGTTAGACAAGCTTGAATTAGATCTTTTATTTATTTATTTTCCAAGATGACAGATAAGAGGCAGTGTTAGCATGCCTCTCCCGCTTGGAAGGACAGAATAGTGGCTAGAGAGTCACACTGTGAATTTTCTTTTTTCTAAGAACGACCACAGGAAGATGGAAAGAACCCACAAACCCGTTGAAAGAAGCAGCAGGCTGGAGCCTACTGCACGAAGACAGGTGAAAAACTAAGTTCCCAGAGTGTAAGCAGGAGAATGAGCATGTCTCGGAGCACACATCCCCACCTGAAACTCTGAAAACCCAGACCATGGGAGAAAGCCTTAACCCTACCTAGAGCTGGAATGGATTTAGTCTATGTGAAACATAAACGTAGATGCAGCAGCATGAAGTGCCTTGTAGGCATTCCCAGTCTCTAGCATGAACCGAGGGAAGCCATTCCTGACTATATCTCATGGGGCACTCGGAGAAGCAGTCAATGAGTTCAGGGAGGGGTCATAGGGTGAAAGAAGCTCCCAGGTGAATTTTGTAATATAATCTTGAATCGGGATGAGCTCTCTTGAAGAGAACCCACAGGGTGAGTGGAAAGACATGAGCAGAGGAGCTGGGCATCCGGCCTTATGGGCAGATGGAGAGGGGCATGGTTATGGCCTTGGGCAGGTCTGAGTTCTGTGCGCAGACTGCCTGGATCTAAATCCAGTGAGCGAAGCACTGCGGGAATGAGACCAGCCTCACCAACTGTGAAAGAGCTGGGTGAGGCTCACTGTTGCCCACTACTCTCCACTCCCTTTGGGAACTCTTCTATGCAGCAGATGCAGTTAATTACTCTCTGGAACATTATCCCAGGAGCCTGAGGTCTTAAAGAAGTTCTAAGAGAAGTTCTGAATCTTGAAACAAAAGCTCTGACATGAACCTAAATAGAACCTCCTGAAAGCATGCATACATCTCACAGGGCCTAAAAAACAATAACAGAATGAAAAAAACAAAGTATCTAGGTAACAATTAACATGATGAATAGAACAGTACCTAATATTTCAATATTAACATTGAATGTAAATGGCCTAAATGTTCCACTTAAAAGATACAGAATGATAGAATGGATAAAAAACCACCAACCAAGTATCTGCTCTCTTCAAGAGACTCACCTAACATAAAAGGACTCACAAAAATTTAAGGTAAAGGGGTGGAAAAAGACATTCCACACAAATGGAAACCAAAAGTGAGCAGGAATAGTTATTCTTATATCAGACAAAACAGACTTTAAAGCAACAACAGTAAAAAAGACAAAGAAGGATGTTATACAATGATAAAAGGATTAGTCCAACATAAAGATACTATAATCCTAAATTTATACGCACCTAACACTGGAGCCCCCAGATTTATACAATTACTACTAGATTTAAGAAATGAGACTGACAGCAACACACAGTGTGGGACTTCAATACTCCATTGACAGAACTAGATAGATCAAGACAAAAAGTCAACAAAGAAACAACAAACTTAAACTATATCCTAGAACAAATCAACTTAACAGATGTTTACACAACATTCTTCCCAACAACTGCAGAATATATATTGTCCTCATCAGCACATGGAACAGTCTCCAAGATAAGTGATAAAATGAGCCACAAAATAAGTCTCAATAAATTTAAGAAAATCAAAATCATATCAATTATCTTCTCAGACCACAATGGAATAAAGCTGGAAATCAACTCTAAAAGAAACTCTCAAAATTATACAAATACATGGAAATTAAATAATCTACTTTTGTATAATTTTTGGGTTAACAATGAAATCAATATGTAAATTAAAAAATTCTTTGAAATTAATAGTGACACAACATATAAAAACCTCTGAGATACAGTAAAAGCAGTGCTAAGAGGAAAGTTCACAGTGTTAAATGTCTACATCAAAAACTCTGAAACAGCACAGACAATTTAATGTCACACCTCAAAGAAATAGAGAAACAAGAACAAATTAAACCCAAACCCAGTAGAAGAAGTAACCAAGATCAGAGCAGATCTAAATGACACTGAAACAAATAAACAAGCAAAAAATACAAAAGATAGCACCAGGAGCGGCGGCTCATGCCTCTAATCCCAGCACTTTGGGAGGCTGAGGCAGGTGGATCACGAGGTCAGGAGATCGAGACTATCCTGGCTAACACGGTGAAACCCTGTCTCTACTAAAAATACAAAAAAATTTAGCCAGCTGTGGTGGCGGGTGCCTGTAGTCCCAGCTACTTGGGAGGCTGAGGCAGGAGAATGGCGTGAACCCAGGAGGCAGAGCTTGCAGTGAGCCGAGACTGTGCCACTGCACTCCAGCCTGGGCAACGGAGCGAGACCCTATCTCAAAAAAAGAAAAAAAACACAAAAGATAAATGAAACAAAAAACTGATTATTTGAAAAGATAAACAAAATTGATAGACCATTAGCAAGATTAACCAAGAAGAGAGAAGATACAAATAAGCTCAGTTTATGGTGGCTCACACCCAGAATCCCAGCACTTTGGGAGGCCAAGGCAGGCGGATCACTTGAGGTGAAGAGTTCGTGACTAGGCTGGCCAACACGGTGAAACCCTGTCTCTACTAAAATACAAAAATCAGCCAGGCGTGGTGGCAGGCGCCTGTAATCCCAGCTACTCGGGAGGCTGAGGAAGGAGAACCGCTTGAACTCGGGAGGCAGAGGTTGCAGTGAACCGAGATCACACCACTGCACTCCAGCCTGGGTGACACAGGAAGACTCTGTCTCAAAAAAAAAAAAAAAAAGAAAGAATAAAAAGAAACTGGAGATATTATAACTGATGCCACAGAAATACAAAAGATCATTCAAGGCTACTATGAACACCTTTGTGTGCACAAACTACAAAATCTAGAGGAGGTAGATAAGTTCCTGGAAATATGTAACCCTTCTAGATTAAATCAGGAAGAAACAGAAACCCTGAACAGACCAATAACAAGCAGTGACACTGAATCAGCAATTTTTTAAATTGTCAACCAAAAAAAGTCCAGGACCAGCTGAATTCTATCAGAGAATTCAAAGAAGAATTATCACCAATCCTACTAAAATTATTCCAAAAGGTAGAGAAAGAGGGAATCCTCCCTAAATCATTCTATGAGGCCAGTATTACCCTAATATCAAAACCAGAAAAGGACATAACAAAAAAAGAAAACTGCAGACCAATATCCCAATGAACACAGATGCAAAAATCCTCAACAAAGTTCTAGCTAACCAAATCCAAAAGCATGTCAAAAAGATAATACATCATGATCAAGTGGTTTCAAACTAGGGATGCAGGGATGGTTTAACATATGCAAGTCAATAAATATGCTACATAACATAAACAGAATTAAAAACAAAAACCATATGATCATCTCAACAGAGATGGAAAAAGCATATGATAAAATCCAGTGTCGCTGCTGGGCAGAGTGGCTCATGCCTGTAATCCCAGCACTTCGGGAGGGTGAGACAGGAGGACCACCTGAGGTCAGGAATTTGAGACAAGCCTGGTCAATATGGTAAAATCCCATCTCCACTAAAAATACAAAAATTAGCACACCTGCAATCCCAGCTACTCACGAGGCTGAGGCAGGAGAATCGCTTGAACCTGGAAAGTGGAGGCTGCAGTGAGCCAAGATCACAACACTGCACTTCAGTCTGGGAAAGAGTGAGATTCTGCCTTAAAAAACAAACAAACAAAAACCACAAAAAAACTCAGCATCTCTTTATGATAAAAACCCTCGGCGTGGTGGTTCATGCCTGTAATCCCAGCACTTTGGGAGGCCGAGGCAGGCGGATCACAAGGTAAGGAGATTAAGACCATCCTGGCCAACATAGTGAAATCCTGTCTCTACTAAAAATACAAAAAATTAGCTGGGCGTGCTGGCGGGTGCCTGTAGTACCAACTACTAGGGAGGCTGAGGCAGCAGAATGGCGTGAACCCAGGAAGCGGAGCTTTGAGTGAGCCGAGATCGCGCCACTGCACTCCAGCCTGGGCGACAGAGTGAGACTCCATCTCACCAAAAAAAAAAAAAAAACCCTCAACAAAATAGGCATAGAAGAGACTTACCTCAAAGTAATAAAAACCATATATGACAAACCCACAGCCAACATCATGTTGAATGGGGAAAAGTTGAAATCATTCCCATTGAGAACCAGAACAAGACAAAGATGCCAACTTTCACCACTTCTATTCAACATAGTACTTAACCAGAGCAATCAGACAAGAGAAAGAAATGAAGAGAATCCGGAAGCCAAACTGTCACCGTTTGCTGGTGATATGATCATATACCTTAGAAAACCCTGAAAACTCATCCAAAAAGCTCCTAGATCTGATAAATAAATTTGGTAAAGTATCAAAGTACAAAATCAGTGTACACAAATCAGTAGCACTGCTACACACCAACAATGACCAAGCTGAGAATGAAATCAAAATAAAAAACCCTTTTTACAACAGCTGCAAAAACAAATACACAAACAAACAAAAACTTAGGAATATACTTAACCAAGGAGGTGAAGGACCTCTACAAGGAAAACTACAAAACACTGCTGAAAGAAATCACTGATGACACAAACAAATGGAAAACATATCCCATGTTCATGGATGGGTAGAATTAATATTGTGAAAATGACCATACTGCCAAAAGCAATCTACAAATTCAATGCAATTCCCATCAAGATACCACCATAATTCTTCACAGAACTGGAAAAAAACAATCTTAAAATTCATATGAAACCAAAAAAGAGCCCACATAGCCAAAGCAAGACTAAGGAAAAAGAACAAATCTGGAGGCATTACCTGACTTCAAACTGTACTATTAGGCCATAGTCACCAAAACAACATGGTACTCGTATAAAAATAGGCACACAGACCAATGGAACAGAATAGGGAACTCAGAAATAAAGCCAAATACTTACAGTCGACTGATCTTTGACAAAGCAAACAAAAACATAAAGTGGGGAAAGGACACCCTATTCAACAAATGGTGCTGGGATAACTGGCAAGCCACATGTAGAAGAATGAACCTGGATCCTCATCTCTCACCTTATACAAAAATCGACTCAAGATTGATCAAAGACTTAAATCTAAGAACTGAAACCATAAAAATTCTACAAGATAACATTAGAAAAACTCTTCTAAACATTGGGTTAGGCAAAGAATTCATGACAAGCAAATGCAACAAAGACAAAAATAAATAAATGGAACCTAATTAAACTGAAAAGCTTCTGTAGAGCAAAAGAAATCATCAGCAGAGTAAATAGAAAACCCACAGAGTGGGAGAAAATATTCACAAATTATGTATCTGACAAAGGACTAATATCCAGAATCTGTAAGAAACTCAAACAAATCAGCAAGAAAAAAACAAATAATCCCATTGAAAAGTGGGCAAAGGACATGGATAGACAATTCTCAAATAAGATATACAAACAGCTAACAAACATATGAAAAAAATGTTCAACACATCACTGATCATCAGAGAAATGCAAATTAAAACCACAATGAGATACCACTTTACTCCTGCAAAAATGGCCATAATTAAAAAGTCAAAAAACAATAGATGTTGGCATGGCTGTGTTGAAAAGAGAACACCTTCACAATGCTGGTGGGAATGTAAATTAGTACAACCACTATTGAAAACAATATGGAGATTCCTTAAAAAACTAAAAGCAAGACTACCATTTGATCCAGCAATGCCACTACTGGATATCTACCCAAAGGAAAATAAGTCATTATATGAAAAAAGAGACATGCACACACGTTTGTAACAGCACAATTTGCAATTGCAAAAATATGGAACCAGCCCAAATGCCCATCAACCAACTAGTGGATAAAGAAAATGTGAATCCTACTCAGTCATAAAAAGGAACAAAATAATAGCATTCACAGCAACCTGGATGGAGTTGGAGTCCATCATTCTAAGTGAAGTAACCTAGGAACAGAAAACCAAGCATTGTATATTCTCATGTATAAGTGGCAGCTAAGCTATGAGGATGCAAAGGCATAAGAATGAGATAAAGACTTCAGGGACTCTTTGGGGGAAAGTTGCAGGGTTGAGGGAATAAAAGACTACATTGTGGGTACAGAGTACACTGCTTGGCTGAGGACTGCACTAAAATCTCAGAAATCACCACTAAATAACTTATCCATGTAACCAAAAACCACCTGTGACCCAAACACTATTGAAATAAAATTTTAAAAATATAGACTAGATCAAGCAGAATAAATAATTTCAGAACTTCAGTACTCAAGAGACTAAGGCAGGAGGATCCATTGAGCCTCCCAGGAGTTCAAGGCTGCAGTGAGTTATGATCACTCCACTGCACTCTAGCCTGGGTGACAGAGTGAGACCCTGTCTCAAAACAAACAAACAATGACAATAAAATGGAGGAGGAATTTAAAAAAAAAAATGAAGAAAGCCTAACTGACATTTGGGACAGCATAAACTGGCCAAATATTTGAATTCTGGGTATTGTAGAGGGAGAAGCAATGGGTAAAGGAAAAGAAAATCTATTTAACAAAATAGTAGCTGAAAACTTCTCAAATCTTGCAAGAGATATACACATACAGATACAGGAAGCTCAAAATTCTGCAAATAGATTGAATCCCAAAAGGTCTTCACCAAGACACATTATACTCAAACTATCAAAAGGCAAAGAAAGATATTCTAAAAACAGGAGAAAGGTTTAAAGTCACATAGAAGGGAAGCTTCCTTCAGACTAACAGTGTATCTCTCAGCAGCATCATTAGAGGCCAGGAGAGAATGCAATGATATATTTAAAGTGTTGAAAGAAAAAAATCTGTCAGCCAAGAATATTATTCCCAGAAAAGCTATCCTCCAAAAATGAAAGAGAAATAAAGTCTTTCTCAGACAAGTAAGGAATTCAATATCACTAGACCAGCCCTCCAAAAAATGCTTAAGGAAGTTCTACATCTGGAAGCAAAAAGACAGTATCTACCATCATGTGAAAACACATAAAATTATAAAACTCACTGGAAGAACAGACACACAAATGAGAAAGAGAAAAAAACTCAAATGTTAGCACTATAGAAAACCACTAAACCACAATGATAAACAATGAGAGAAAGGAACAAAGGATATATAAAACAACCAGAACTCAACTAATAAAATGACAGGAATAAGCCCTCACATATCAATAATAATAACCTTGAGTGTAAACAGATTATCCACTTAAAAGACAAATAATAGCTTAATGGATAAAAAAGCATGGCCCAACTATATGCTGCCTACAAGAACCTCACTTCACTTGTAAAAACACATACAGACTAAAAGTGAAAGAATGGAAAAAGATATTCCACACAAATGGAAACCAAAAGTGAGCAGGAGTAGCTATACTTGTATGAGATCAAAGAGATTTTAAGTCAAGAATAGTAAAAAAGGACAAAGGAGATCATTACATAATGATAAAGGGATCAATTCAGAAAGAGGATATAATAATTCTAAATATATATATACCCAACACTAGAACATCCAGATTAAAGCAAATATTATCTAAAGAGAGAGACATCAACACAATAGTAGTGGAGGACTTCAACAGCCCACTCTCAACATAAAACAGATTACCTAGACAGAAATACAACAAAGAAACATTGAATTTAAACTGCACTTTAGACCAAATGGACTTATCAGACATAGACAGAACGTTTCACACAACTGCTACAGAATATACATTCTTTCATCAGCACATGAAACATTCTGACATACAGGGATAGGTATGTTAGACCACAAAACAAGTCTCAATACATTTTAAAAATTCAAAATCAGGCTGAGCACGGTGGCTCACACCTGTAATCCCAGCACATTGTGAGGCCGAGGTGGGCAGATCACTTGAGGCCAGGAGTTCAAGACCAGCCTGGCCAACATGATAAGACCCCGTCTCTACTAAGAATACAAAAATTAGTTGGGTGTGGTGGTGCACACCTGTAATCCCAGCTACTACTTGGGAGGCTGACACATGACAACTGCTTGAACCCAGGGGGAGGAGGCAGCAGTGAACCAAGATCACACATGCCACTGCACTCCAGCCAGGGCGACAGAACGAGACTGCCTAAAAAAAAAAAAAAAAAATTCAAAATCATATCAAGTATATTCTCAGACCACAATGGAAAGAAAAGTACAAATCAATAACAAAAGGAATTTTGGAAATTATACAAGTACATGGAAATTAAACAACATGCTCCTGAACAACTGTGTCAATAAAGAAACTAAGAAGAAAATTAAAATATTTCTTAGGCCAGGCACAGTGGCTCCTGTCTGTAATCACAGCACTTTGGGAGACTGAGGCAGGTGGATCATCTGAGGTCAGGAGTTCAAGACCAGCCTAATGAACAAGGTGAAACCCTGTCTCTTCTTAAAACACAAAATTAGCTAGGTGTGATGGCACATGCCTATAATCCCAGTTACTTGGGAGCCTGAGGCAGGAGAATCGCTTGAACCCAGGAGGCGGAGGGTGCAGTGAGCTGAGATCGCGCCATTGCACTCCAGCCTGAGTAACCAGAGAGAAACTCTGTCTCAAAAAAAAAAAAAAAAAAAAAATTAGCTGGGCACGGTGGCCTGCACCTATACTCCCAGCTACTTGAGAGGCTGAGGTGGGAGGATTGCTTGAGCCTGGGAGGTCAAGATTGCAGTGAGGCTATAATTGCACCACTATACTACAGCCTGCGTGACAGAGCAAGACTCCATCTCAATAAAATAAAAATAAAATAAAATAAAATTTACAGGAAACACAAATGGAATAGAAACATAGTATATAGTTTCCAAACTGAGAAAGAGAAAAATAAAAGGAAAAAGAAAATTCAATCAACACAATGGAAGGCAATAAAAGGAAAATGGTGAAAAAAAAAAAAAAAAAAGAAAAGAAAGAAAACAAAAACCAACAACAACAAAAACTTTGATACAGTATTTGGAAACTAAAAAATAGAGCTGAACTATGAAAGTTCTACATGTCAATGCTTGTGGTATTGAAAGGACACAAAGATAGATGTGTACCCGCCCCCTCTGCTACACCCTTTGTTCTGCTCTCTAATCTTTGCACATACCAGAGATTTCGTAAGTTCTGTGAGTACCTGGTTTTCTGCACGTACCAGAGATTTTGTAAGTTCTGAGGCAAGGTCACAAGACGTGTTTAAGTAAGATAAACTCCTGCTGCCATAAACCTGCTCTCCCGCCTCAAAGGTTGAACCGAAATATCAGAAATGGCGGGAACCAATCATAGTTAGTCAAATCACCTTGTTCAAACACTAGCCAATCATGTATCTGTTTTGTATAATAACTCTATGCCCACTTTTCTTAGACTATATAACACTGCTCGGAGCTCAGTGGGGGAGCTCTCCTGCCCATCTCGTTTCGCGAGCGAGGGAGAGTTCCAGGTTCGAACCTGTAATAAGGATCCTTGCTGCTTAGCTTTGACTCTGGACTCTGGTGGTCTTCTTCGGGGAATAAACGGTCTGGGCATAACAAATGGGGGCTCGTCCGGGATTTCCCCCAAGCCCACCAGACCCCGAAGTCAATGGATCTTAATCTGTAGGTAAGCCGGCTTTGTCACTGTCTCTGTCTTTGTCTCTGTCTGTCTCCCTGAAATTTCGCGAAATCCGTAATCTGTAATCTGTATTGGTCTGTTTTGTAAGTGGCACGGTCTTGGCGGACGTGCTAAAAGACAGCCACTCGGGACTGGTGGGAGACGTCCCCCAGTGCCCATCTGGGGGCCTCCATCCTTGGTTGCCCCGTCTGACTCAGGTCGGAAGTCCGACACGCGCTCGCGAAGGCTCATCGTTTCTCACTGTCTGTCCGTTATTGTTAAGTGTTAAGTGTAAGTCCAAAACGAAACATAAAACCTTTTCTTCCCCTTCCAGGACCAGACCTGTCGGATACTCCCCTCTGCTTCACACTCATTTTCGTCCCCTCCTTCTCTTTGTAGGAGCAGTCCAAGGATGGGCAACAACCAGAGCACGCCGCTCTCACTCCTTGTTACCAATTTTAAGGATGTGAAGGCTCGGGGGCGTAACTTAAGCATAGAACTAAAGAAGGGAAAGCTAGTTACTTTCTGCCGTTCGGAGTGGCCCTCTTTCGGCGTAGGGTGGCCCTCCGAAGGAACTTTCTGTCTCTCTATTATTACTAAGGTAAAAACTAAGATTTTCCTGCCAGGGCGGTCAGGACATCCTGATCAAATTCCTTATATTCTAGTGTGGCAGGATCTTGTGGAAAACCCACCGCCCTGGGTAACTCCATTCATCCCTGAGCCCTGCAAGGTCCTAGTAACGCGACCTACAAGACAAAGGACTCCCTCTGCTCCTTCGGCCCCTGTGCTGCCAGACAGCCAGGACCCCCTAACGTTAGAATCCACACTTCCCCCACCATATCCGCACCTTATCCCGCAGGACCCAGTCCCCCAGGGTGGTGCTTCCGTAGAGGGAAATCGAGAAGCGGAAGCAGCCGAGAGCGAAAGTAACCCGGGGGGGCCGGCCCGCCGAACGCGAGGCCACGTACTGCAGGACCAAGCTTCCTGACTCCCTGACTCCACCGTAGCCCTGCCTCTCAGAGAAATAGGATCGCTCGATGATACCGGGCTCTCCTGTCTCATGTATTGGCCTTTTTCCACCAGTGATTTATACAATTGGAAGTCCCAAAATGCTCGGTTCTCCGATAATCCCAAAGATCTAACCTCGTTGTTAGACAGTGTCATGTTTACTCACAGTCATGTTGATGACTGTCAACAGCTCCTCCGAATCCTGTTCACAACGGAGGAGCGGGAAAGAATCCAAGTTGAGGCCAGAAAGCTGGTTCCAGGAGATGACGGCCAGCCAACTGCAAATCCTGACCTCATTAATGCGGCTTTTCCTTTGACCCGGCCCAGATGGGACTACAACACGGCAGAAGGTAGGGGACGACTGCTCATTTATCGCCAGACTCTAATGGCGGGTCTCCGGGCTGCAGCTCTCAAGCCCACCAATTTGGCTAAAGTATATTCTGTGTTACAAGGTAAGACAGAAAGCCCCGCTGTGTATTTAGAGAGATTAATGGAAGCTTTCAGACAGTTTACCCCTATGGACCCGGAAGCACCGGAAAATCAGGCTGCGGTAGTAATGTCCTTTGTAAACCAGGCAGCACCAGATATTAAAAGAAAACTCCAGAAATTAGAAGGTTTAGAAGGAAAGCAGATTCAGGACCTCCTTCAGATGGCCCAGCGAGTTTATAATAATAGGGATACTCCAGAAGAAAAACAGTTCAAGGCAACCAAAGAAATGACCAAAGTCTTAGTAGCAGCTTTCCCCCAGGCAGGGAATGGCCAAAGCAGAAAGCAGAAAAAGCAAGGCTCTAGGCAAGGATTAGAAAAGGATCAGTGTGTTTATTGCAAGGAACGTGGTCACTGGATTAAAGACTGCCCAAAGAAACAGAGACCAGCTAACCCTACCTCCGTACTCGTTACCCAGGACTCTGACTGGGGGGACGGGGTTCGGACCCCCTCCCCAAACCCAGGGTAACTTTGCAAGTGGAGGGGTCCCCAGTTCGCTTCTTGGTCGATACTGGGGCGGAACGCTCAGTCCTAACCAAACCAATTGGAAAAATGTCTAAGAAAACATCCTGGGTGCACGGGGCCACAGGCATCAAAAAATACCCCTGGACAACCCAGAGGACTGTAGACTTAGGAACGGGAAAAGTCTCCCATTCCTTCCTAGTCATCCCAGAGAGCCCCTGCCCTCTACTAGGGAGGGACTTGCTGACAAAAATGGGGGCCCAAATCCACTTTGAGCCAGAAGGGCCCAAGATAACTGATTCCCAAAACAGGCCAATATCTATCCTGACTGTCACCTTAGAAGATGAGTACAGACTCCATCAAGAGCAAAAGCCCCCCGATCAGGAAATTGACTCTTGGCTCCAGCGTTTCCCTGAAGCATGGGCAGAAACTGGGGGCTTAGGGCTAGCTAAACATCGACCTGCCATATTTGTGGAAGTTAAGCCAGGGACGGACCCGGTTCGGGTTCGGCAATATCCTATGCCCCTGGAGGCAAGAGAAGGAATTACGCCCCATATCCACCGACTCCTAGACCAGGGAGTCCTACGGGCTTGCCACTCATCCTGGAATACTCCACTGTTACCTGTTCGTAAACCCAACAGTACGGACTACAGGCCAGTACAGGATTTAAGAGAAGTTAATAAAAGGGTCATGGACATACATCCCACTGTGCCCAATCCATACACCCTTCTGAGTGCTTTACATCCCGAAAAACAGTGGTATACCGTTCTTGATCTAAAAGATGCTTTCTTCAGCCTTCCTCTGGCTCCCAAAAGTCAAGGACTCTTTGCATTTCAATGGACAGATCCTGAGAGGGGCATCAACGGTCAGCTAACATGGACCAGGCTGCCACAAGGGTTCAAGAACTCGCCAACCCTGTTCGATGAAGCCCTTGATGAAGATCTGGGTGAGTACCGGCGGCAACACCCTGAAATAACTCTTTTGCAATATGTTGATGATCTCTTAATAGCAGCCAGATCCCCGGAAACTTGTGTTCAAGGGACTGAGGACCTCTCGAAGACTCTGGGGGAGCTAGGCTACCAAGCCTCAGCAACAAAGGCTCAGATCTGCAAGTCAGAGGTAACTTATCTGGGGTACCTATTAAAAGGGGGGCAACGCTGGCTAACCAAAGCCCGAAAGGAAACAATCCTACACATCCCTAGACCCCAGTCGACACGGCAAGTGAGAGAATTCCTGGGGTCAGCAGGGTTCTGTAGGTTATGGATACCCGGATTTGCTGAGTTAGCCAAGCCCCTATACCAGGCAACAAAGGAACGGCAGCCCTTCAATTGGACGGAAGAGGCTGAGCTGGCCTTTCAACAAATCAAAACTGCCTTGTTATCAGCCCCCGCGCTGGGGCTCCCTGATGTCTCCAAGCCCTTCCACTTATACGTGGATGAAAGTAAGGGTGTTGCAAAAGCCGTGTTAACACAGTACCTAGGCCCCTGGCAGAGGCCAGTTGCCTATTTGTCAAAAAAATTAGATTCAGTGGCTGCTGGCTGGCCACCCTGCCTGTGGATAATTGCGGCGACCGCCCTAATGGTCCGAGACGCTGATAAACTTATCATGGGGCAAGAGTTGCGCGTTATAACCCCGCATGCCATTGAAGGCGTCCTCCAGCAGCCGCCGGACCGATGGATGAGTAACGCCCGGCTCACCCACTATCAAGGACTGCTGTTAAACCCCCTCAGAATAACTTTTCTGCCCCCAACCTCTTTAAACCCTGCTTCACTGCTGCCAAATCCAGACTTGGATGCCCCGTTCCATGAGTGCACTGAGATACTGGCTCAGGTGCATGGGGTGCGGGAGGACCTGCAAGATTGTCCGCTCCCCGACACAGAACTCATCTGGTTCACTGATGGCAGCAGCTACGTCCACCAAGGCCAGCGGTATGCAGGAGCGGCTATAACGTCAGAGACTGAGGTAATCTGGGTGGAACCCTTGCCTCCAGGGACATCGGCCCAAAGAGCCGAACTGATACCACTCACACAGGCCCTCACCCTAGGGGCAGAGAAAAAACTAACAGTATACACGGATAGCCGCTATGCTTTCGCTACTGCGCACATACATGGGGCCATCTACAGAGAGAGGGGACTATTAACAGCCGAAGGCAAAGAAATAAAAAACAAGCAAGAGATCCTAGCTCTATTAACTGCTTTGTGGAAACCAAAGAAATTGGCTATCGTACATTGCCCTGGGCATCAGAAACCAACTACGCCAATTGCTCGAGGCAACTTCTTAGCCGACCAAACCTCAAGGAGCATAGCAAAAGCTCCCAGTCAGCTCCTCGCGCTCCAGCTCCCCGATCCTGGCCCGCGAAATTTGCCATGTTTTCCCGACTATACCGAACAGGATCGCGAATGGATGGACACGCTTCCCCTAAAACAGGTTAAAAATGGGTGGAGGACTGATATAAACGACCAAACCATCCTGCCAGAGAAATTAGGACGGCAGGTGTTGGAACACATCCACCGGACAACTCACCTGGGTGCCCGGCGAATGATAGACTTAATCAGGCACGCCAAGTTCAGAATCAGGCACATAGCTGAACTGGCCAGCGATGTCACAACAAATTGCAAAGCCTGCCAACTGAACAACGCTTGCCCCCAAACCCAGACCGCTGCAGGAATTAGGTGTAGAGGAACTAGGCCTGGTATCTATTGGGAAATAGACTTTACTGAGATAAAGCCTGGAAAATATGGGTATCAGTACTTACTTGTCTTTGTAGACACTTTTTCAGGGTGGACAGAAGCGTTCCCAACTAAGAGAGAAACTGCTCAGGTTGTAGCAAAGAAAATTTTGGAAGAAATCCTCCCCAGGTATGGCTTTCCCGTCCAAATAGGGTCAGACAATGGACCAGCCTTCGTTGCTAAGGTAAGTCAGGATTTGGCTTCCATTCTTGGGGCAAATTGGTAATTACATTGTGCTTATAGGCCCCAAAGCTCAGGACAGGTAGAAAGGATGAATCGGACTCTGAAGGAGACCTTAACTAAATTGACCATGGAGACTGGCGCTAATTGGGTAGTACTTCTCCCCTACGCTCTGTTCCGGGCCCGAAATACCCCTTACAGACTGGGCCTCACACCATATGAAATCATGTATGGCAGACCCCCACCCCTGGTCCCCAGTCTAAAAGATGACTTACTCAAACCTGAAACTGAAAATGTCTCTGAGCTCTTGTTCTCCTTACAAGCCTTACAGAAAATTCACCAGGAAATTTGGCCCAGACTACGAGAACTGTACGAGGCAGGACCTCCGCCGACGCCTCATCCATTCCAGCCGGGAGACTGGGTCCTAGTCAAGCGCCACCGGCAAGAAACTCTTCAACCCAGGTGGAAAGGACCACTGCAAGTACTCCTGACTACTCCCACCGCTCTCAAAGTAGAAGGCATCGCTTCGTGGATCCACTACACACACGTCAAACCAGCAGACCCAACATCAGACCTTCTCGAGCCGTCTGGAGCACCGGTTACATGGACTGTAGACAAAGCTAAGAACAATCCCTTAAAGCTAACCCTGCGCCGTCACCCACATAGCCGTAACCATGTCTAGCTTGCCTATGCTTTTATGCCTTATACATCTGACTCTCCTAACTGCTGCGCCGTCTAATCCCTATGTCTGGAGGTTCTGGCTCTATGAGAACAAAACTCACCCCGGGGAAACCCCCCAAGTGGGTAAACTGCTAGCTAGCGCAGACTGCCCCCCCTCCGGGTGTAATACTATAGTTTACCTCAATTTCACTAAGTTCCAGATTGCCCAACCAGCAATACCCATGATCTGTTTTGAATATGATCAGACTGAATATAATTGTAAAAATTATTGGTGGCACCAGAGTGCAGGTTGCCCATATAACTACTGTAAGATGCACTCTGTCCGATACTGGACAGAACAACAAGGGTGGTATTTTTACCAAACTGAGTCTCCAGTCACCTACACTTGGATAATTAGAGACCCATGGGACTCTCGGTGGACAACCCCACAACATGGGGGGAGTGTACTATTCATCAACTAGTACCTGGCCCAGTAGCCACTTATATCTGTGGCGAAGTCTAGTCCAGATTCAACCCTTAATCCATACACAGATCCACAGACAAGAAACCAAGCTATCACAGGACTTGCAGCCCTTCTCTTGGCTAACCCTACTACAGGAAGGGCTAACAGTCGCCAACCTCACCGGCTTAGGTGACCTGTCCTCTTGCTTTATGTGTGCAACCCTAGGAAGACCACCATTAACCGCTGTTCCCCTATCCTCCCCCTCCACAAACTATATGCCAGATTCTAATTCATCAACAGTTGCAATACCCGACGTAGCCCTGTACCATGACCCATACCAAGAAAAATACCCCTACTGTTATTCAGCATTTAGTAGCAGCCTCTGCAACCAGACGGCTACATACCCTAATAGCCCCATACGTGCTCCCCCTGGTGTGTTCTTCTGGTGTAATATGACTCTGTTAAAAACTCTGTCCAAAAGCATCTCTGACGGACAGTTGTGCATCCCTGTTACACTAGTCCCCCGACTGACCCTGCTAACCCCGGCAGAGTTCATAGGCTGGGCAGGGACTGCCCCAACTGAAACTGCGCGACATAGACGAGCAGTTTTTCTACCACTAATTGCCGGAATATCCTTAACCACCTCTGTCGTCGCAGCGGGGTTAGCAAGAGGGGCCCTACAACACTCCATGATAGAAAACGACAAGCTGTTACAACAGTTCTCTGTTGCTATGGAAGACTCCGCCTATTGCCTAGCCTCCCTTCAGCGGCAGCTCACCTCCCTAGCACAGGTCACCCTTCAAAACGGCAGAGCCTTAGACTTACTCACGGCTGAGAAAGGAGGTACCTGTATGTTCCTCAAAGAAGAATGCTGTTTCTATATAAATGAGTCAGGGTTAGTTGAGGAAAGAGTCCAACGCCTACACAAACTAAGCTTAGAAATGAAAAAGCAACAATTCACTACAGCCGCTAACAATTGGTGGAGCTCTTCAATGTTTTCCCTTCTGGCACCCCTTTTAGGCCCCCTAATGTCTTTACTACTTCTATTCACTATAGGCCCCTGTGTGGTAAATAAAATTTTACAATTTGTCAGAGAAAGGTTTGATACCATCCAACTAATGGTCCTCCGTAGCCATCACCAGCCTCTCCTGCACCCAGAAAGTGAGGCTACATTATAAGACTCTGGAAATCCAAGATTGGACATCCAGTTACTTATGAGAGGGGGAAATGAAAGGACACAAAGATAGATGCGTACCTGCCCCCCCGCTACACCCTTTGTTCCGCTCTCTAATCTTTGCACATACCAGAGATTTCGTAAGTTCTGTGAGTACCTGGTTTTCTGCACGTACCAGAGATTTTGTAAGTTCTGAGGCAAGGTCACAAGACGTGTTTAAGTAAGATAAACTCCTGCTGCCATAAACCTGCTCTCCCGCCTCAAAGGTTGAACCGAAATATCAGAAATGGCGGGAACCAATCATAGTTAGTCAAATCGCCTTGTTCAAACACTAGCCAATCATGTATCTGTTTTGTATAATAACTCTATGCCCACTTTTCTCAGACTATATAACACTGCTCGGAGCTCAGTGGGGGAGCTCTCCTGCCCGTCTCGTTTCGCGAGCGAGGGAGAGTTCCAGGTTCGAACCTGTAATAAAGATCCTTGCTGCTTAGCTTTGACTCTGGACTCTGGTGGTCTTCTTCGGGGAATAAACGGTCTGGGCATAACAGTATATAGCTAAATCAGGACTTAGAGATAAATGTGTAGCCTTAAATGAATTTATTAAAAAATAAGACAAAAAAATGAATTAAGTGCTCAATTCAATAAACTAAAAATAACAGGAACCCCACAAAAACAGGAAGATCATACTAAAGATCAGAAATCAAGGAACCAGAAAACAAACAAACAAAAAAATTAGAGAAAGGCCACAAAACTAAAAGCTGACTCTCTGAAAAGACTAATTAAAAAAACCAAACACACACACACACACACACACACACACACACACACAAACCTAGGCTGGTGCAGTAGCTCATGCCTGTAATCCTAGCACTTTGGGAGGCCAAGGAGGGAGAAGAACTTGAGCCCAGGAGTTCCAGACCAGCCTGGGTAACACAGTGGGACCCCATAGCTACAAAAAATTTTTTTAAACTAGCCAGGCATGGTGACACATGCCTGAAGTCCCAGCTACTCAGGAGGTTGAGGCTGGAAGATCACTTGAGCCCAAGAGATTGAGGTGGCAATGAGCCATGATCATACCACTGCACTTCAGCCTGGGTGGCTTCAGCCTGTCTCAAACAAAAAATGGAACCTAGAACAAGATGTCAAGAAAAAAACGAACAATCTAAGTTAGTCCCCCTGTAGAGGAATGGACAGTGGCATATTCATAAACTAGAATACTATATACAATAGCTAAATGAAAAGAGAGCTCTGTGTGTACACAATGTTGATGGAGAAAAAAGTTGCAGAATGATATGATCAGTATGATACAATTTATATAAAAACTTAAGTCCCATACATTGTTTATGGATATATATCTATAAATTAAGTATAAAAACATGAATAGCAAGGATTTACCCAGCTTGAGGATTCTGGTTATACTTCTGAGGTAAGAGGGAATGAAATGGAATAGTGGAAGAAGTGAAACACAAAGAAAGTTTCAACTATATCTGAACATTTTAGTTTCTAAAAAGGTCTGAAACAAGTATGACAAAATGTGATTAACACTTAAATACGGGTGGTGGGAACAGCGATGTTCATTATGCTGCATTCTTTATTTTCTATATGTTTGAAATATTTCAAAGAATAAAATAAATCACTCTGCCCTATGTATGCAGAATGAAATGGAAGAGAGCAAGAGTGAGACAAGAAGACCTTCTAAGAGAGCATTTGTAGAAATCCTGGCTAGAGTGATGGTAACCTAGAATAGAGATGGCAATAGCAAGATGAAGAGAAGTCAACGAATGTGAGATTATACGAAGAACAATTTATGAGACTTATTGATGGACTGGGTATGAGGAGCTTGACAGAAGAAGGAATCAAGGTTAACTTCAGCTAAAGCAACATGTAGGTATAGATGCCACTTATTCAAACAGGGAAAGCTGGGAAAGGAACCAGTTAGGGGGCATGAAAGAATCCTGTTTTATGTTCATCTTTTATTTCTCCTACTCAGACATAAGCTCTTTATGGGGAGAATCTGTCTGCTTTATCTTTGTATTCCCCAAAGTTCATAATGTAACTAAATTGAGTCAATGTTATACACACTGCCTAGTTTTGAAAAACTGACAACCCTCTTTAAGAGTGTCAGTTTTCAAAGAAATTTTGTATCACTTAATATCATAATAAAGGAAAAAAAAACTTTCAAGAAGTTCCCACAAAAGTTTTCCTATGCTGCTGATTCAGACTTTTAAGGCCCACAGAAATTTATGCTTTCCACTTTCTTACTAAGCCATTTTAATCAGTTTCATATGATTCTACCAGTTCGGTAGATTATAAGGTATACAATACTATAATGTATACTGAAGGGGTGGCCTGCCCCTCCACACCTGTGCGCATTTCTCATTAGGTGGAACAAGAGACTTGAGAAAAGAAATGAGACACAGAGACAAAGTATAGAGAAAGAAAAAGTGGGCCCAGGGGACCAGCGCTCGGCATACAGAGGACGGGTCTCTGAGTTCCCTCAGTATTTATTGATCATTATCTTTACCATCTTAGAAAAAGGGAAGTGGCGGGATAATAGGATCATCGTAGGGAGAAGGTCAGCAGTAAGACATATGAATAAAGATCTCTGTGACATGAATAAGTTTAAGGAAAAGTGCTGTGCCTTGATATGCATATGCAAACATCTCCATAAACCTTTTTAGTGCATAAAGAGCAGCATTGCCGCTAGCACGTCCCACCTTCAGCCCTAAGGCGGTTTTCTCCTTTCTCAGTAAATAGAACAGACAATCAGGTTTTACACCGAGATGTTTCATTGCCCAGGGACGGGCAGGAGACAGATGCTTTTCTCTATCTCAACTGCCAAGAGGCCTTCTTTCCTCTTATATTAATCCTCCTCAGCACAGACCCTTCATGTGTGTCAGGCTGGGGGACGATTAGGTCTTTCCCTTCCCACGAGGCCATATTTCAGACTATCACATGGGGAGAAACCTTGGACAATACCTAGCTTTCCTAGGCAGAGGTCCCTGCGACCTTCCGCAGTGTATGTGTCCTGGATACTTGAGATTAAGAGAATGGTGATGACTTTTAATCAGCAAGCTGCCTTCAGGCACTTGTTTAACAAAGCATATCCTGCACAGCCCAAAATCCGTTAAACCTTGAATCACCACAGCACATGTCTCTTGCAAAGACAGGGTTGGGTGTAGGGTCACAGATTAACAGCATCTCAAATACAGAACAAAATGGAGTCGCTTATGTCTACTTCTTTCTATATAGACACAGTAACAGTCTGATCTCTCTTTTCCCCACAGTATACTATTATAAATGGGATGCAATTTATAATAGCATTATTATTACACAGTATATCCTTATAAACTACTAGTTATGTATTGTTTTGATTATATAGTTTATACAGTCCCTTATGCGGTTTGGTTATACTACAACCTTGATAAGTAGGCAGGACATTCTGTAATATTTAGTGCAGAGCTGGAATTCACGCCAAAAGCATCAGACGGCAAATCTATAATTTGTCATTTTACTAATAATGAAACTGATGCTTGAAGAAGTCAGGTGACTTGGCCAAAGATATAAAGTTAATAACTGTAAGCTAATTTTGCTGTCCTTAAGGAACTGATGCTATTCTAAGCTTGTTAATGTTATGAAAATACATAATGAAAAAACTCAAAATCTATCCAAAAGATAGATTATAATTCTTTTGCTTACTTTTGAAGTCTGAATCATATGATACAGAAGATTCTTCCACTAGTACTACATAATCAGAACAGTGAAAGTAAAATCACATTTCAAAGGATAATTTAACTAAGTGTGTTTTCCCTAGGATAAAAAGGTAACTAAGTTTCTTTAGAGGGAAATTAACTGCATCTAAAAAGTAATACTTGAGTATATCATAATACCACAAGTTTCAATTACTGTTTTTATGTTATTCAAAACCAAAACAAGTATATGTCAACCACTGCATATTGGCAACTACCCCTTTTTAGTGAACCATGGAAATTGATAAGTGTTAGGTCCTAGGTCAATTTTTAATGTCAAACACAGTAAGTGATGTGATTTTAATCAACTTCAGAGTAGCTTTATGCTTATACTTCCCCCCACCCTCGGTTTATCCCATTAGCTTAAGATATTTGGGAAAGGTGAAGGAACATATTAAAGAGTAATTCAGAATTCAACAAAGTACTCAAAGCTTTAAGTATAAATATCCCATATAAATAAATCGGGGATTTAACTGTTTTATCCTAACAGTTTAGAAATGGCATTTTTGAGTGCCAAAGGGAAATTCCAAAAGGACTCTTAGAAAAACTGTAATAAATTTTTAAATGTGAGAACACAGTCATTTGAAAATATACATAATCTACATTTTTAGCAATGCTAGTTCTGTTGCTGGATTTACATAAATTTGTTTGTGTCAAGTTTCTTTCTCCCTGTTGTATGGGATACATCTAAATGGAAACAAAACTGAGTTCAAAGGCATAATGAGTATACTTATCTCTTCTTAAATTCAATATATTTTTATTTGATTTTAGAAATAATGAGAAACCAATGATGGTGACTGCACCAGGTGTGACACTATGAGAGAATGCCTTAATAGTATAGCTTTGGCTGTAATGCAAAGATTGGAAAGTACAATTACAGAAATAGGAGGGTATTAGAAGTTAGAGATGGGTATGTGTTATAATAGTCTGCATCAGGTGAGAACTTTATAAAAGCTAAGATTCCGGGGTAACACCCCTGGAATTCTGAGTCAACAGGTATAAAGCTAGTCCTCTTAATTCTAGTTGAAATGCTAAACATCAATAACTTGTAGGAAGTTAAAGCATCAAAGGGAGAATATCCTTGATGTTGATCCTTTTAGAAGAGTATCAGAAACCCATAAAAATTATAAGCAGATGCTTCATTTTTACCACAAATGGATACCGACTCACCTGGATCGGTGTCATATTTTAGGTCCAGTGGATGTACAACAGGGTGGTACTGCTTCTAAACATAACATAAATTAAAACAGATTTAATCACTTAATGCTTCATATAAACATCTCTTTCAGCTAATATGGCAAATATACTAGAATAAATAGTACCATTCTTTTGAGGAAAAAAATTAAATCCTACTGTCTGCAGGGAAGAGAAGCGGAGAAGGTAAAACCAGTCAAACTAAGTCTGAATTATGTCTTTTACAGTACTGCCACCTACTGCATACACTGAGAAGTGGTACCATAAAAAAGTATCAGAAGAAGCAATCAAGCAAATTAAAAGCACAGAGACTGAATGTTATGTTTAAAGTACAGGGTAGTCTCCAATTGTGAACTGACTATGTTTCAAAAGTTCATTCAGGACAAGCGTTTGGAACTCAAAATGCATTATTTCCATGAAAACTTGGTTCTAAAAGGTGGCGAGGCTACATTACCACCACACTAAGCCTATATATCCTGTGACACACTGAAATTATAGTAGCAGAATTACTGGCACAGAATCTACAATTCAGGCAAAAAGAAAGAGGAAAATGCTCTTCCTTATTCTTGTCCAAAGCCAGCAGAAGCCAAAAAGGTTAAAAGAAAGAAAACAAGAAGAAAAAAAAGGTCTTCTGCCAGCTGTGGTGACTCACACTTGTAATCGCAGCACTTTGGGAGGCCCACGCAGGAGAATGTCTTGAGCTCAGGAGTCTGAGACCAGTATGGGCAACAAGGAGGGAAGAAGGGAGGAAAGACACAGGACATGGCAGGGCAGGAAAAAATTTTAAAAAGGTCTTTGGTATCCTCACCTCATCCATTTTGCACTACTTTTTAAACTACCATAGCAGTACCTCACCTAGGCCAACCGTCTTTCTTTTCTGCAATATGGATGACTAGCTTTGGGGGCTTGGGGGCAGTGGGGCAGTAACAAGCGAGACACTGAAAAATACACTTTGAATGTTTTTCCTGAAAAAAACTTCCAAGTAGGAGGGGTGGGGGAAGTGATGGAATGGGGTATTTGAGAACTGCTATAAAAAAAAGTTAAAAATTCTGCTCATGAATATTGTTTTTCACAGAATAACTAATATGTTTTAGATACAATATTAAACCAGGCATATAATGCCCTGAAACAATCCTGAAACCGAGGCAACTAGAAGATTTATATGTGAATGTTTATGTACTAATTTCAAAAACTAAAGGCAATAGTATAGCATAATCTAAACACAACATGTACCTCACTGGAGGGACAATGCTATTCCCAGCAAACCTCCCTTCCCTACCAAGGGAAGATTTGGGTCCAATTTTCATGTGGATTTCCTATTTCCTACTGATTATTTTACCAGATTTCCTAACAAATCTGAAAAGATGAGGGTGTGATATGGTTGGTCACTGGTATCTACAGTAATTATAAGAAGGAAGTCTATGACTCTGCTTGTCTAAAAAGCTCATGCCGAAGGAGCTGAATTCCTGGTCTTGTGACCCAGATGGTTATGATTTTTGCAGCAAAACAAATTACGCCCAATTCATAAAGCAAATTTCAGTGTTATGAACAGGTACTAAAACAATCTCATCATCAATTTAACTAAAGGGCCTTCCAAAATATACAAACATATAAATATATGCCAAAAACAAACGACAAACAAAGAAAAGTGTTGAAAGAAAAGCTTCTTTTTCCATCCTGGTCTCAGAATCATAAAGTCATTGTCAGTCTTCCATCGCCAATTTCAATTTTAACCACTCACTATATCTTTCATTTTTTTCAGTTTTGAACCAGTGTGTTCAAAACACAGTATAGTATGACTATACTATGTCATAGTATAATTTAGAAAAGGAAAGTCTTATAAGAGACAAACAATACTAATTGAGGCAGGAAAGAAAAAGGCAACAAAATGTCACTTATCTCCACGTAGAGCCTTATATTTTAATGTTTTTATTGTGGTAAAATATACGATAACATTTTAAAGGCAAATCATCTTACCAGAATTTCTTGTTTTGCTTTTATGGTTTTGATGACACATTCCAGGATCTTTCTGGGATACTGCTTACGTTTTGTGGCTATATCTACTATGATTTCATCAAACTGATCTTCAAGTACTTTGATGTCAGAATCTATTTAAGAAAAAAAAATATATATAAAAAGTTCCCTAAAACTCATGGTTTATATTCTGTATGGAAATGTGCTATAAACTAAATTTAGAAAACACAAAATAATAAAGGAAAACAAATATGGCAAGTTAATGAATGCCCCCACTTCGGTGATTAATTTATTTATGCATTGAACAATCAATTATTGAACATCTATAAGAAGCTAGGCCTAAACAAGAGAAATACAAAGATGAGCACAACATGATTCCTACTCTCTAAGAGTTCACAGTTTGCTGAAAGAAACAGGTAATTGCAAAGCAAACTGATAAAAGCAATAGAAGTATGAACAAAATGCCATCAGGACACAGAACAACGGAAAACTGACTGGGAAAGGTAAGACTTTAAAGAAGTAACATTTGAGCTTGAAATAGAAGTGTAAGTCCAATGGATAAAAAGTGGTAGGGGGAAAAAAGGAATAAAGAGAAGCATTTTAGGCAGTGGAAACAGTATTTGCAAGATCCTAATCTTTGGAGACCTGAGAAAAGTTCTAAATGGCTACAGAATAAAGGAAAGGAAAAATGGATGATAAAATATATAAGAACCAGGCTGTAAAGGGTATTTAATATCAGGGATGCTAAGAAGTTTTGACTTATCATGTACTGATCCAAAGCTATGACAGTAGCAGTGAGTGGAGTAACTAGATCTGAAATAGGACTCAACTGGATTGATGATAGGAAAAACTGAAAGATACAGTGAGTTTAGAGTTTCTTTCATTTAGCTAACTCTACTTTCTCATATGCTTTTTCATGTTTTAAAACAGTGATTCTCAAACGTTAGAAGAAACACCTAACGAGTATGTTAGGAGTACAGATTTCTTTTTTTTCTATATACTTTAAGTTCTAGGGTACATGTGCACAACGTGCAGGTTTGTTACATATGTATACATGTGCCATGTTGGTGTGCTGTACCCATTAACTCGTCATTTACATTAGGTATATCTCCTAGTGCTATCCCTCCCCCCTCCCCCTACCCCACGACAGGCCCCAGTGTGTGATGTTCCCCACCCTGTGTCCAAGTGTTCTCATTGTTCAATTCCCATCTATGAGTGAGAACATGCAGTGTTTGGTTTTCAGCAGTACAGAATTTTGATTCAGTAAGTCTGAGATGGGGCCCAGAAACGAAGCACCCTAGACGAAAGGAATGTAGGTGAGCCATCTAACTTTATTTTGAAAATAATTTTAAACAGTAAAAATATTAAGTAATTACAAATACTAAAGAGCTAAGTTTTCAGGTTAAATGGTCCTCATATTGCCCTTTTGTGTCAAAGTCTATGCTAGAAATGGACTTATTTATTTTATTGATCACAAGCTTTATTAGGAAGAAATCTAACATCTGAAAGGTAATTTTTTGAAACATTTTGAGAAACTGCTGATATGTTTTGGTATATACATATCAGATAAAGATAATCAAGTATATCAGGTATAGTCTTTCATTCATGTAACAAATATTAACTGAATCCCACTAAATTAGTTCGAGGGTACCCTTTTTTTCCTTTTTCTTTCTCTTTCCTTCCTTCCTTCTTTCTTTCCCTTTCCTTCCCATTCATTCTCCCTCCCTTCTTCCCTTCCTTTCCTTCTTTTCTTTCCTAGATAGACACACAGATTGATTTTCAATAGCTTTTGGGGTACAAGTGGTATTTGGTTACATGAATGAATAGTACAGTGGGGAAGTCTGAGACTTTAGTGCACTCATCACCCAGTAGTATACATTGTGAAAGTACCCTTCTTTTGAGGACAAGAAATAACAGTTATCTCTTACTTTGAATAATTATTTATATAAGCAGCCCTCCCTAAATTTTCATTTATCCATTGAAAAAGTTAAATAATTAGCCTGAAGAAAAGAATGTACTATTTCACAATTAGTACCAAAAAAAAAAAAAAAAGTCTCCAGGAAAATCCTTTCTTAGCACCACCCAATGATAAAGCTACAACTAAAATGCATAACAAAATTTGAACAGGAGCCAGGCGAAGACCCGTAATCCCGACACTTTGGGAGGCCAAGACAGGCAGATCACCTGAGGTTGAAAGTTCGAGACCAGCCTGGCCAACATGGTAAAACCCTATCTCTGTTAAAAATACAAAAATGAGCTGGGCGTGGTGGCAAGCACCTATGATTCCAGCTACTTGGGAGGCTGAGGGATAAGAATCTCTTGAACCTAGAAGGTGGAGGTCGCAGTGAGCTGAGATCGTGCCACTGCACTCTAGCCTGGGTAAGAGTGAGACTCTATCTAAAAAGAAAAGAAAAATTGAACAGGAAAGAATTATTCATTAATTTAATATATTTCATAGGTGCCTACTATAAGCCAAGAGTTGAGAACAAGATCAGGCGCAGTGCCTCACATCTGTAATACCAGCACTTTAGGAGGTTGAAGCTAAGAGTTTAAGACCAGCCTGGGCAGCATGATGAAACCCTGTCCTCTACCAAAAATACAAAAAGTTAGCTAGGCAAGGTGGTGCATGCCTGTAATCCCAGCAACTCGGGAGGCTGAGGCACAAGAATCACTTTAACCTGGGAGACAGAGGTTGCAGTGAGCCAAGACTGTGAAATTGCACTCCAGCCTGGATGACAATGAGACTTCATCTCAAAAAAAAAAAAAAATTGTTTTTTTAAGGAGCCTTCTACAAAGATGTAACCACATCCTTTACATGGTACTTGTATAACTTAACTTCACACTTTCAAGGGTATTTCACTATTCACTCTAGAGATCACTTACAAAAATACAATTTGCTTTGTAAGTAATTACAGAAATTCCCTGGGCCTCTTTTGTCATCTGGAGATAGCTCTACGGTATTTTCCAATAAACTATTGACAAAGATGATTACTGAAGTCATAATCTCAGTTCTTTTTTTTATTTTTGTTTTCCAGCCCAGAGGTCTTTTATTTATTTATTTTTTTTTAACACCTATTATGCCATGAATTCATAGGGAATAGGTTCCAGCAGCTCAGGCTCCTTCCCATTGGTTCTCACAAAGTGTGCTTCTCTGGGTGGAGCAGGCTGGCGCTTCAGTTGAACCCAGGTACCTTTCTCTTTGGCTTCTTTCTTTTTCTGATCATTTTCCTTCACGCGTTTCAGGAAGCTACATCAGCTCTTAGAGTGCTTAATATGCTCAATACGCACATTAATTCTCTTGACAAGAATCTTGCCCTTAACTTGTTTGTTTACAACAATGCCAACAGCATGCTGGGGAACATTGTAGACTCTTCCAGTTTCGCCATGGTAACACTTGTGGGGCATTCCTTTTTGAACAGTATCCATTCCCTTGATGCTACGATATCACCTTTCTTATAGATTCCCATACACGTGGCCAAAGGAACAACTCCATGTTTTCTAAAAGGCTTAGAGAACATATATCGGGTGCCTCTCCTCTTTCCCTTTGTGTTCATCATTTTGGCGAATTATTGGAAGATGGCAGTTCCGGCCGAAAGATAATCTCAGTTCTTTATTATTCCCCTAGTAAAGAACTTCTTGAAAATAAATAACACTAAATATGGAGATTAAAAAACAGCATTCAAAACAAAATTAGCTGCAAAAATAACCCAGAAATTAGTAATAGAAGGAAAAAGTCACATACCCATAAAACAATTATCTGAAGCTTCCTGCCATGCTTGTCCATTAATGCTGATATTCTCTTGCACAGCTGATTCAAAAGTCTGCAATAAATTCACAGTAGTCAAGTCACTAAAAATAATTTTAAATACTAAATTCAAACATTTTGGCAAAATAACACTTCCAGATTTGTGACAGAGGAAATAAAGAAAAGTAGCAGAATAGCTAATTAGTATATTTATTCTTTTCAATGAAGATTCCAGTTCAATCATTGATTCCACCTGCACTTTTGGTCTCAAAGCCATTATGCTACCCAAGAGAAAATCTGATACAAAAATTTGGAATATTCTTATAAACAAAAAAAAAGTTCCTAGAATGAAAAAAAAGCTAACAAATTTAGGCTCAGTTGAATCTCGGGAGTATAAGTACTACATATGCTGCTGAATGACTGTTGATGTTAACAAGAGGAAAAATATACATGCTTAAAAATAAAATTAATTTATATTTTATAAAGGGCTATATTTTGGAGAGATGAACACTTATGTAGGGATGAAATGACATGAGATCTAAGATTTGCTTTAAAATAGCAAATGTAGGCCAGGTGCAGTGGCTCACGCCTATAATCCCATCACTTTGGGAGGCCAAGGCAAGAGAATTGCTTGAGGCCAGTTCCAGACCAGCCTAGGCAACACTGTGAGACACCCTTCTCTACCAAAAATTTTAAAAATTAGCCAGGCACAGGTGCACAGGCCTGTAGTCCCGGCTACTTGAAAAGCTGAGGCTAGAGGATTACTTGAGCCCAAAAGTTTGAGGTTACGGTGAGCTATGATTGCCACTGCACTCCAGCCTGGGAGACAGAGGGAGAAGCAACTGTAACAAACTTTTGACAACTGTTGAGTTTGGTGGTGGATATATGGGTGTTCACTGTACTAAACTAATTTTTTATAAGGTTGAAAATGTTCACAATACATTAAAAGATAAAGAACTAAAAAACAAAAACAAACAAAAAATAGACAAATTGGCCTTCATCAAAATTTTTTTTAAATAATGAAGGACTAAAGGAATTTGGCAGTACACATTTCCTATTAGCCAATAATTTCAATTCTAGCAATGTATCCTAAAAGACTACTCTCATAAAAACACAAAGAGAATGTGCTAGAAATGTTCATTTCAGCACTGTTTGAAATTTTTTTAATTGTGGGAAAAAACCTAAATTCAAAATTAGACAAGTTAAATAGACAATATTCATACCACACAGTACCTAAAAAGAATGAAGACAATCTCTACATAACACTAACAAGTTATAGTCAGACACGTTTGGTTTCAAAAAAGGCGGGTCAATAACAGTTCATCAGCACAACACTATTAATGGAGACAAACATAAACAGAGAGAAAGAAGTAAAGCCACAGAAAGGGGGTATAGAAAGTTTTCTCTCCCCAGGTACTCTCCAAAATAGTACATTATGTCCTAGAAGGAAGAGGGCTGGGGAAGGGGAACTCAAAGAAGAATTTTGCTTTATGCTATTGTTTGAATTTTTTATGAGCATATATTTTGTACCCTCTGTATAATTAAAAATAACATAAACCAAATGACTGATAATTATAAGTTAAAGTACATATTCTACATTTCAAAGATTTCATAAAGTGAATTCCTTATTTTATGGTTTTGTTTTTTGTTTTTTTTTGAGATGGAGTTTCACTCTTGTCAAGCAAAGTAGGCTGGAGTGCAATGGCACAATCTTGGCTCACTGTAACCTCTGTCTCCCAGGTTCAAGCGATTCTCCTGCCTCAGTCTCCGGAATAGCTGGGATTACAGGCAAGCGCCATCACATCCGGCTAATTTTTGTATTTTTAGTACAGACAGGGTTTCACCATGTTGGCCAGGCTGGTCTCGAACTCATGACCTCAGGTGATCCACCCGCCTCAGCCTTAAAAGCGCTGGGATTACAGGTGTAAGCCACCATGCCCGGCCTATGTATGTTTTAGAAGTACTTTCAAGAATTGCTGAGAAAACATATTGTCTTTGTAATATTCATTGCAGACTGCTACCAATACTGTTTTTAAAGAAAATCTGCTACTTAATATGCAGTTTTAAACAGAGATACAACATAAAACTTCTGCTTTATTTAAAATAAAACACAAGTGAATTCCTGTGGTAGTCTAAGCCCTGGAAACTTAATCTTATAATTCACTTTATCATCCCACTAAATAGGATATAATAGGTTAAGCCAAGTTCCTCTTTTTCTGTAAGATACCTAAATGTTTTAAATACCTTAGCACTTCCTAGAATCAGACAAATTCTAAGATCATTATACAACAAAAGTCTTCTCCCAAAAAAAGATGTCCTGAGATATATCCCTATTCTTGCCTTGCTTGCAAGGAGGGAATGACATGAGTCACTATATACAAAACTACATACAGAGTCACAACCCAGGAAGTATTTCTTCATTCTTCCACTTAACCTTTTTTTTTTTTTTTAAAGTGTTTCTTCATTCTTCCACTTAGCCTTTTGTTTTGTTTTGTTTTTTGTTTTAGAGACGGAGTCTTGCTATATTGCCCAGGGTGGAGTGTGGTGGCACGATCTGGCTCACTGCAAGCTCCGCCTCCCTGGTTCACACCATTCTCTTGCCTCAGCCTCCTGAGTAGCTGGGACTACAGGTGCTTGCCACCATGCCCGGCTAATTTTTTATTATTATTATTATTTTTTAGTAAAGATGGGGTTTCACCGTGTTAGCCAGGATGGTCTCGATCTCCTGACCTTGTGATCCGCCTGCTTCGGCCTCCCAAAGTCCTGGGATTACAGGCGTGAGCCACCGCCCGACCCCTTTTGCCTGTTTTAGAGTGAAAACATTTTCTTTACAAGACTAAAATACATTTTAAAAAATTGTGTTGGTTGAAAACTTTACTATCTACGATCACATATTTGCCCTTATACTGCATTTCCCCAGCCTTTCTTAAATATTTTTGCAAAGCCCTGAAGGTGGTAGTTTTTTGGGAAGACAAGAAAGAAAGGGATTGTGTGCTTCCTTATAACAGGCATCAATCTACTTATAGGTAGGGGAAAAAAATTAAAAGCTCATAATACAACACATTTGTGAGTTATGAAAGACCACAGCACAAACATTAAAAATAAAGGTTAATAGGCCTGGCGAGGTGGCTCACGCCTGTAATCCCAGCACTTTGGGAGGCCAAGGCGGGCGGATCACAAGGTCAGGAGATCGAGACCATGCTGGCTAACACAGTGAAACTCTGTCTCTACTAAAAATACAAAAAATTAGCCGGGCGTGATGGTGGGAGCCTGTAGTCCCAGCTACTCGGGAGGCTGAGGCTGGAGACCGGTGTGAACCCGGGAGGTGGAGCTTGCAGTGAGCCGACATCCAGCCTGGGCGACTGAGCAAGACTCCGTCTCAATCAATCAATCAATCAATCAGGCAAAAGGAAAGACCAAATGCTGGTTGGGTGAATGGCTGACTTCCAGAATTACCCTTTCCAGGAGAATTCCTCATTGTCTAGGGCTGCATTGTCCAACAGGTGAGCCACCAGCCACTTTGTAGTTACTGAGCACTTAAATGTAGCTAGTTCAAAAGATGTGCCATAAATGCAAGACAACAGATTTGAAAAAGCTTAGTACGAACAAAATAATGTAAAATATCTCATTCATTTGATATTATTACATGTTAAAATATCTTGGATTTATTGGGTTAAACAAAATGTTTTATATCCATTAATTTCACCTATTTCTTACTTTTAGTTTAAAACTACATAAGGATTAGCTTGCCTTGTATTTTCACTGTACAGCGCTGGTCTAAGTAATTAATAAGACCCAGCTGATATTAGCATAGATTTCTTTCTCCCCTCGCATTTCTCCGACTGGTTCTACAGTAGTCTGGGGCACCGTTAATTCTGCCAAGGCCTGGCGTGGGATCTTTCTGAATCCTAAGATCCTGGGTGTTGGGTAAGGGGGTGATAAGTAAAGAAGTGGCTAACTGGTCCCGTACCCACTGCGCATCTCGCAGCGCGGGCTCCCGAATCTCCTCCGGCAGAGCGTCCCCGAGCTTTTGCACAAAGCGGCCGCACAGTTGTAGCATTTCGGTCACAGCCCGCTTCGAGGTGCAGCGCACCCGAAAGTCCTCTCGGGGAGTGGCGGAGACCAAGGCCTGACTCTCTGTCCCCGTCGCTAGCTCCTTGTCCCATGGGGGGTCAAGGACCACCAACTCAGAAGACCCCGCCATTTTTCGTCTGAACGAGGGGCGGGGCATTCTGGGAGCGGAAAAGTGGGTTTCCACTGGTGTAACTAGCATGCATCCGGCTGGAAACTCAGGACGCTGCAGCTGAAACGTTCCGGCTCCGGCTCTGCGGGCGCGTCTAAGGCCGCGGCCGCGGGGGCGCAATGGGAGCGGCGCGCGTAGGGTTGGTGGACTGTCACTGCCACATCTCCGCCCCGGACTTTGACCGCGTATGTGAGGGCGATACGGGGCCCGAGGGAGCGGGGATGCCCCCGTCCTTTCCCCTCGTGTTAGCTTTGCTCTCCTCCCTTGGGATGAAACCCCATATCCCCCGCCCAGACCCTTGTTTATGGCCATATGACCTGCCCCTCATTTCCCTATTCCCTATTTAACCTCAGACATACCGATTTTTTTTTTTTTTTTTTGTGATTCAGTCGCGGTAAGCTATTTCCACAAGGCTTTTGTTTGCTCTTCTGAGTTCCTGAAATCGTTCTCCCACCTGCCCTTGGCTGGCCTGTTTTTCCTCTCGGGCCTGTCACCTCCTGGCTGAGATGCCACTTTTCGTGGGAAGCGGTCCTCGAAACGCGTTCAAATCCGGGAGAGGTCGGGCGCGGGCTCACGCCTGTAATCCCAGCACTTTGGGAAGCCAAGGGGGGCGCGGCGCATCTCCTGAGTCTAGGAGATCGTGACCAGCCTGGGCAACATGTTGACACCTCAGTCTCTACAGGAAAAAAAAAAAAAAAAAACAGAAATTAGCTGGGGATGGTGGCGCTTGCCTGTGGTCCCAGCTACTCGGGAGGCTGAGGTGGGAAAATCGCTTGAGCCCAGGAGGTGGAGGTTGCAGTGAGCTGAGATCACGCCTCTGCACTCCAGCCTGGGTAACAATGAGACCCTGTCTCAAAAGAAAGAAAGAAAGAAAGAAAAAAGGGGGAAAGGGGAAGGGGAAGGGGAAGGGGGAAAAATTTCACAAATGGGGGAGAGAGGCAAACAAAAAAAAAATACATGGTCGGGTGTGGTTGCTCTCACTTGTAATCCTAGCACTATGAGAGACCGAAGCGGGTGGATCGCTTGAGCCCGGGAGTTTGAGACCAGCCTAGGCAATGTGGTGAGAGCCTGCCTCAATTAAAATAACTGTTTTACCCATTACATGGGAAACTAGAGACTAACAATAGAGGAGTAAGGGGGGTTTTATTTCAGGAGAAAATCCTCCCAGGAGCTGACACTTAAGGCTGAGAAGACAAGGAGCCACCCAAGCAAGGGGCTGAGTGTATGCTAGTTAGGGAAACAGGTTGCAGGCCCCCAGACAAGCTAGAATTTGGCACATTTCAGTTGCCAAAAAGCTGAGTGGAGCTTGATGAGCTAGAAAGAGAAAGGCATGAAACAAAACTGGGGAGGTTTGCAGGGGATAGATGAGGTGGGTCAGTAAGGAATTTGGATTGCATTTGAAGCACAATGTGGATTCATTAAAGGGCTTTTTAAATTTTTTATTTATTTTTATTTTTTAGATTGAGTCTGCCTGTGTCCCCCAGGCTGAAGTGCAATAGCACGATCTCAGGTCGTTGCAATCTCTGCCTCCTGGGCTCAAGCAATTCTCCTGTCTCAGCCTCCCAAGTAGCTGGGATCATGGGTGTGCGCCACCACGCCTGGCTAATTTGTATTTTTTGTATTTTTAATAGAGACAGGGTTTCGTCATGTTGTCCAGGCTGGTCTTGAACTCCTGGCCTCAAGTGATCAACCCTCCTTGACCTCCCAAAGTCCTGAGATTACACAAAAATGGATAGGCATGATGCTATCCATTTTAACACCATTTTGCTGCTGTATAGCAAATGGATGGAGAAGAGTGGAAGCTATAAGACTAGTTAGGAGGCTTTTGCAGTATATAGGCAAGAGATGTTGGCTGTTGGTACTATGATGATAGCAGGTGAGTTTGAGATAAATACATGGATTCAAGATACATTTTAGAGACAGAATCCACAATAAGTACTGAAGAATTGAATGTGGCTAGCAAGGGAAAGGGAGGAATCAAGGATGACTCAGATTATTAGCTTGTGCTATAGGGAAGATGGTGGTGCTGGTTTACTGAGAAAAGGGAAGACCAAGGTCTGAAGTGGAGGTGGGGAGGTCAGCAGAAGGAATAGGTTTGTGAAGAGAAAATGAAGATTTATGTTTGGGGCATATTGGGAAACCTAATCCCATGCAAATGGAGATGTCATAATTTTTTAATGTGAGTCATAGGTTCAGGAGAGAATTATAAGCTAAAGATAAAAACTGGGGACTCAGGCTGGGTGTGGTGGCTCACACCTGTAGCCCCAGCACTTTGGGTGGCCGAGGTGGTGGATCACCTGAGGTCATGAGTTCAGCTTGGCCAACATGGTGATACACCATCTCTACTAAAAATACAAAAATTAGCTGGGTGTGGTGGCGGTCGCTTGTAATCCCAGCTACTCTGGAGGCTGAAGCAGGAGAATCACTTGAACCTGGGTGGCAGAGGTTGCAATGAGCTGAGATCGCACCATTGCACTGCAGTTGGGAGACAAGATGAAACTTCATCTCGGAAAAAAAAACAAAAAACAAAAAACTGGGAACTCAGCATAATGATGATATTAAAACCATGAGAGGAAGTGAGATCACTCAAGGCAAGTGCAGAAAGAGGAGCAGAGGTTCTAGAATCCAGAAAGAGGAAGGGGAGCCAGTCAAGGAGACTGAAAAGTAGCCACCAATGAGAGAGTGGTATTGCAGAAGCGAAGAGTGGAAACCATTTCAAGAAGGAAGGAGTAAGCAAATGAGAGATTCTAAATGCTACTGAGGAGTAGAGTAAGATGAGGACAGATAAATACCCTGTATATTTGACAATAGAGGCTTCCGTTTTAGTGGTGGGAACAGAAGCCAGACTTTACTGAGAGTAGGAGTAAACAGGAGGTGGGTCAGTGTAGGCTCTTTGCTTTCCACTACTCCATTCGTTGCTATCATTGTCATTCTTTGTGATGCCACAACTGCATTGACATATACAGTCCAAGATTAGTTGCTTAGTATCTAAAATAATGGTAATTTCTTATGCTTGTTTTAGGATTTGGATGATGTGTTGGAGAAAGCCAAGAAGGTAAGTCAATATTTGTAATTGCTCTTTTGGTTTTTTATTTTAACTATCATTTCAAGCAAAAACAGCTTGAAA